>NC_142251.1:15546128-16146128 GCF_052056855.1 Sturnus vulgaris | reverse complement strand
CACTGCCAGGCTCCAACATCAGGACCTAGAGCAGGCTAGGGTGCCTTGAGTGACCATTCCACTGGCAGGTTTTTGTCCCTTGGATTAAAACAAAACCTGGTGATTTCTTGCCGTCCTTCTGATTTCTGCTGTCCACACCTACTTTGCAAACTGGAGCAAATCAGTCATGTCCCAACACCCACTAGCTTCCTTTGGCTTCCTTCTCATATTCAGAAATGTCAAACCATGAATTCCAGACCCTGCTTCTTCCTTCCAGAATGCAAAGTATCACCCTAGTCACACACACACTTCTCCCCTCCCACTTCTTGTCAAATTCCACTGCCCATACTGACACCAGAGCAAGTTTTATATGCTTCAAGCTGTTAAATCATCCACTTCTTCCCCAGCACCCCTCAAGAGCAAACTGCTTTCCTGTCCTCCTCTCTTTACAAACCAGCAGGTGAACACCCACTCAAACCTGCACATGACGTTTACCAAAGGAGGTTTTGCTGGAGTAAAACAAGCATTCAAGAAGGTCTAATTCTATAAATCAGATTACATATTCTTCCCTGCAGCTGAAATCTCATGTCCACATTTCTTATTTTCAGTGCTTTTAACACAAATTAAAGAGGTAGTGGGAGGGAGAGCTTTCTCCTTCCATATTCTGTGCCCAGGCAAACGGTAGTTTTATCACAAAGGTCAAAAAAGAACCTCTTTTTACAAAACTTCCTGAAGCCTAACTCCAATGCTACTCTTGTAAAGGCTAAAATCCCGACTCATAGAAACTCTGCAGTATGCAATAACTATTATACAGCATTTATAAAGCAGTGCAACTAAATCTTAACTTTTGACCACAGTAAAATAATGTTTGCAGTTACAGGAGGCCAAAGTATTTCATTATCTGCAGGCTGGAAATTTAGACAAATCTTCAAAGACTGAGATTTTTCAAAGTGCAAGGGATCAGCTGCTGTACCTTAAATATCTGACAACATGAAATGTCACAAACACCAACATCAGAAAGTTGTAGCTACATCTTAGTACCACTTATCTGGCAGCATTTTTCTTTTTACAGAAGCCTGATGAGAAGACAACAGCCAAGCCATAGTTCAGAATTAAGGGGATCATTACACTGAAAATGTGAAGCATTTCAGGTTTAAATTATGAATGATAGCAAGAGCTCAAGGTAAGATTATTATGCATTTTCATTCACCTTTCACTCTTATAAATAAGTAAAAATGAAAGCTTGGAGAGTGGTTTTTTTGTACACTGTCAGCAAACAAATGCCTTGATGTATGTTCACCATGGATTAAATATTCAAGATTCAGTACCTAATTTGTCCAGGATTGCACATAGTGAGCTTTTAATTAACCAAAAAGACAAAACACAGGTTATTACTTCTTCTAATATGAGAGTCACAAGACCTTTGTATCAAAGATCTGTCCCAGACAGGAACACTCAAGAAGGTGCTCCTTTTTGGAATCTTAAAGGATTCCAAAAGGTTGCTGACCCTTTCGTGCCTTTCATGGATTGGTTTTGACTGACCCCACATCTTTGACCTACTGCTGTTGAACGCCCCCTCAAATAGACATTATTTATGTTAACTTAACTGAATTCAAAAGGCCCATTTTGAGTCATCCTTTCAGGGTCACACTGCAGTCAGCAGCATTCTTCACTTTTACCACTATCCCAGCATAAAGACAGAAAACACCCTGGACTCAGGGTTTCCCATTGGACATCCAGCTCAAATCCACACCTGTAGAAATATAAATCCTTGACTGACAAATGTCTACTGAAGCAAAGAACCTGTATGTGAGAATTCCTGAAAATCAGGAATGCCATTATCCATGAAGCACCTGGTATATCAGTGCTTCAAAGAGGTCATGAGACAAAGATAACCCCAGCACACCAAATGGGAACATTTGGCTCCTTCTAAGTGCTGTAACCTCATCAGAACACTTAAATCAAATTTGACATTTATATCTCTATAAATAATGTGTGAGCAAATGCAAAGACAAAGCAACATTTGCAGTTCAGGGAAAGACATGAAAATAAACACGTCCCCAGTACTCAAATGTTAAACTACATGTGGGAATCTGATGATATTTTGAATGGCTAAAAGCTAGGACACAGAGGAAAGGGCATCTTGTTTTTAAATTAATTATTAATCAATCTTTTCAGCCATCAAATCCCTGCAATGACTCATCCACTTGCTTTACCAAAGTCTAAACTGTTATGGGAGACTGCAATTCCACTGGAACATTACCCTCCTGAGTGTGATACTTAGCCCTGTATGTATGACAAAGGATTTTAGTAGATTCATCCCTCTCCCACAAGATCATCAAGCCCTCATTATATCTCGAAAGAAAAATTACAAAAAAAAACCACCAAAAACCCAATCCAAATAAAGGAAAAAGAAATAAAGAAAAAAAAAGAGAAAAGGCAAAACAGTATTTAGAACTTTACACTGAGAGAAACGAGAGAAGATAAAGTCCACCTCAGTCATTCATTGCAAAGCCAGTATTCTTCCAGCAACAGTATACACTGTAAATAATAAGAGGATTCACATCACCAGAAATCCTCAATTATCATGTCATTGAACTATACAATTCTTCTACACCCATTCAGACAGTTTCTACTGTCTGTAAAGGAATTTAGACAACTGTAGATTGACAGAAGCTACTTTTTAAGTTTACAAAATTATGAACTTGATCCTATACCCCACATCCATGCACATCTCTTCTCAAAGTTTGACAGCTCTACTAAATAAACTGAGCTGCAAGACTGGAGCTCAGTTGGTGATACCTATGTACAGAGCTTGCTCTTTTCCTGTGCTAAATTTATATCAGAACATTACAACACATTTGCATATCTCCCACACATGTAACTTTTTGCCAGCAGTAACAAGACGACATCAAGTCTTAAAAAACGTACCAGAAAGAGATAGAAGGAGAGGGTGGAGTTTCCTGCAGGAACACCCAGGCTGAAGTCCAGCAGCTCCCAGAGAAGGTGCTGCTGCTCTAGGGCCGGATGCCTTTGGATCAGGCTCCCACTTAACAGTGTCAAATGTGAAACTCCACCCAGGAAACAAAAAAGCTTCCTATTGTTTCTCCCGTCTCCGCAGCCTCCTGGCTACTACCAGGAAAAGCAGTGTCACTTCACCCTTTTTCCATCAGAATGGTTTACATCTTTCCCTTTTACTATGCTCAGCCTCGGAGCTACCACAGAATACGAGAAATAGGGGAACGAAAAAAAAGTCTCTGCTGGGTTATCTCCCCTAGTCTCTCCTGTGTGGTTTTTCTGGAAGTATTTCTAGTAGCAGCCCAGAGTGCTGCTGTTGATTTTAATCATGCAGAAGTAATACGAAATTCACATGACTACTGTCAGTTTTCCAGCCACACAAGTTTTGCAAAAACATCAATTAAAACAATCTGCTCTTTCAACTTTTACCTAGGAAAGCTATAAAAAAATTACCAAGGTAGCAGAACTTTGGGAAAAGTTTGATTTACACGTTGGTGCGCAGTTATTTTCATTAAAAAATAGAAATCACAACAGCACTGAAGATTTCTAGCACATTACTTTTTCCAAAGATGCCAGTGTGGAAAAAAAAAATAATTTAATTGAGCCAAGTAAAAGCAAGTAATAAAAAGTCACAGCAAAATATCTGACTTGCCATGAATAAAGTGTTACTAAGTTATGAGAGTGAGTTTAAGTGATTTTGGAAGTCAATAATGGAATCCAGTGTTATTCAAGGTATGATACACACTAGAAATTCTAACTTGAATGCTCAAGTTATAGGGAGCCATGGCCTTTCTTCTGTATCCTTCCAGCAGCCCATTTTTACCAGTCCCATCCAACACAACCCAATAGCAAAACTCAGTTAAAATGCAAGTAGAACCAGACAGACAATTAATCTGAAACTCAAGAAAGTCAAATATCGTACAGGAAACTCTGAAAACAAGCCCCTACAAGTGTGACAGTGTAACAGTAACTAACAAATCTCCCCAAATCATTAATACTTGTTTTTCCATGATCATATTAGCTGCAGGGAAGGTGCCTTTGTAACATATTGTGATTAAGACCCAACTAGAAAAAAGTGAAATAATCAAAAATTACTTTTGTTAGTATCAAATTAGGCCAAGCACACACCACATACATGGGGATAAAATCAACTCCAGGAAGCAGGCTTTTTAACACCAGCACACTTAAGATCTAAATTACCATGGACTGTGGAATGGAAAAATGCAGAACCGCATAAAAGGAAGGCAAACCCTGCTTACAAAATAGCAGTGAGTCAGCTCCTGAGGACTGGTCTATGACTGCTACGAAAACAAGATGCACATTCCTTATGTGCACTCTGATTGTGCAGAAGGAAAACAAGCCCATCCCCTAAATATGCTGTTAATAGGGTAGATGACACTGCAGAAAAGGTGTCAAGAAACATCACTGTTTAACCCATACAAACTTCAGAAAACATTTTCAGTCAGTGCTGTTTCACAGAGCCTTTTAACCATACACACATCTACTCATGCTTGGGGCTTTTCACAAGCAAGAAACACTCATATCCATGGCCTCAGATCAGTAACAGCTTATCTGGGGGACACCTCTAACTCTAAATGGTCCTTGAGATATTCTTTAGAGAATTTCTTTCTAAAACGCCATGACCTTTTAGCTTGTCTAGTTCCATCATCTGTAATCAGACTATCTAGAAAACCAAGAATAAACACCAAGGCCTTTTGTGACAAGCTGTGAAACTATAAATATTAACAAGCCATTTAATACTGTAAGGAACAACACCTAATGCAACTACTCCAGATATTTATTTAGAGAACACCATTACATTTTCCCTCATTCAAAAATGAAAGATAAATGGTGGGCTTTCATAATCTGTCTCTCTCTTAGCAAGTGCCCTTGGCTACGAGCAGCTCTCTCCTTAACCAAACTATAGCTCATTTTGTTCTTGCTGTTCAGGGATATCTGGGGGCTTTCTGGTCTTCTCTTCTTTTTGCTGTTTTCAGATGTTATTGGTGAATAGGGCTTTTCCTAGTATAATGATTACTTCTGAGAAAAAAAAATACATTCAAAGAATTAATGTGTCATACAATGCAGGGGAAAAAAATTCCAATAAGTCATCTCTATCAATATGACTTGGCTGACAACTACTAAAACAAGGTGCTGACCACTGAATGTCATGCCAGCACACTCTGAATGGAAGCACCCTGTCCAACCTCTCTGAAAAAACAGAAACCTGGAAACCGGCTCATTTCAGGGAAAGGATTAAAGGTTGTTTTTTCAGGTGTCCTTGCACACCAAATCCCTCTGCCAGACATTGCAGTTTATCATTGCTAAACACTTACACTGCAGAAGTACGTAGAGACCTCAAGCAGGTCAGGACCTCAGCATGCAAAGTACAAAATTGATGCATGATACTTGACAGCCCTTGCCTCATCATATTTTTCAATTTCAAGTGTTTGTCTTCCCTCTAGCACAGTTATTTGAACAACCCACACAAGGAAAAGAAACTCAATGGCACTGCAAAAAACCCACCCAAGTTCCACCACCAATGTATGAAAGTGCTATCCAACATACAAGAAAAACAGAAGTAGCTCTGCCTTGTTAGGATACTATACATAAAGACCTAGATGAAAGTTCAATCAAAGCAGGTTTGGGGCTTTTTTGGTCGGCATACCTCCAGCTATTCTAACAAAGACAAAAGAGGTTGTTGAAATAAACTTTGTTTGATGTTTATGGACGAGAGCTCCAATTCTCATTTTCCCATCTCCTACAAGCTAGACATACCCTTTCAGTGAAGGGAAGAGTTTCTCAGTTGCTGCCTTCAGACTGAACTCTGCTTGAGACAGAGCAGGGGTGCAAAAGCAAACAAAAGAAAATTTAAATGAACTGCAAGGAGTGGAACTAGTGTGCTAAACCTCTTGTTTACATCCCCTGAATTAGTTCCATTAAAGGTGAAAAAATATGCAATAAACCTGAAATGAAGCTTAACAGAATGATAGAGTTCTTGGCAACCTGATTATTTTAACAAGTTGACAGCCAGTTATTTCAGATTGTCTCAGTTTAAATACACATACCAGGACAGCACAATCCAGAGGAGTGGGCCAAAACACTCCTGCAAGATTAGCTGTGCTTTATGTTCCATGTTCTCCCTTCTGATACCTCCCAGCTCCATCACCACCCACCTCTGCCTTCACAAATACTCACCCAGGTCCTGCAGAGGTTACCTGCGGCTCCCTATCCCATTCCCTGAGCTGAGAAGGAAAAGCCGGTATTGCTGTGACTGCAAGTTACCACCAATCAGTAACTGCCCAAGGACTAGAGAGCACAGAGACTTAGGAAAAAAACAGCCATTAGCCATCAGCCAAAAGGTGGTGACTTGAGAGGTGATTGTCTGGTTCTATCACAGCTCACCGTTTCTTGCATCTAAAGAAAAACCCATGCAGCACCCCTATTTCCAGTCCTTCCCATGTTAGCTATGGCACAGGAATGTCTGCTGCTCCCAGCCTTTGGCAGCACTACCAGCACCTCAGCCTAGTGTCATGGGAGGCAGCAAGTCACCAAAACACATGACCTGCCAAAAAGGCAAAGTGTGTGGGACTGTCAGATCCAGCTGCAAACTGGACAGCTGGACACCAGAGTGCAGCTCTGGTACAAGCAACCATCTGGTGGGGTTTTGCAGGCAAAGAGCGCAGTGATGTTTGAGCTCTGCCTCTAAAGCCTTGAACTACAACTCTTCCTCCATAGTAAAGATTGGAAAAAAACAAACCAAATCCAAACCTGGGCAGTGCTCCCCTTAACTACCACAGAATTTCAAAACAGCATGTGGCAGGGCCAGGACGAAAGGGCTGTATGGCGTTTTCCTTTCTTAAAGATTTCTTTTCATAGAATTGCTTTCCCCCAGTGTTTAAATATCAGTAATGTTAACAACCATTACATTCCTTAAATAATTATTTGAACTGCCCATGAAAATTGTTTTGCAGTCTGCCTAGAAAAACGTTTTACCTCAAAAGGTAGCAGACTCAGTTTATAAGCAGAAAAAAAAAAACCAAACTTTTTTTCCCAGCTCCTGCAGAATATAAGAGTTAATGCAATGGAAAAGAGACTGATGCTTTATTGATCAAAACAATTCTAATTATGCATAGAAGACTTTTCCATGTTTCCAGTAATACACTGAGCAAAATCTACTTCATGAAATGCAGTCAGATAAGCAGAAAGTTTGGGAGCTCATTGTTCAGCAACAAAGGTCAGAATTTTATATATCCAATCACCAGAGGCAGTGGAATGTTATAATTTCAAGCATATTTTAGCACTTGAAATAATAAATAAAACTAGAGAAATGTATTATTTATGTAAATTTAAAATTTTTCTAAAAGAGGCCCATAAAAAGCTGTGGACAGAGTAACACAATATAACAACCAAACCACAGAACCACTAAAATAATTGAGCAACAAAGAGCTGTTTGTTCATTTTTTCCCTTGCAAATCTCTCTCTTCACCCATCTCTACTATCTGAGGTGCAAGGCAATAATGTCACCAATATCTTATGGCATGTCCTTTTTACCATCATGTGCAAATACAGCATTAAAGATGTGTTGGACGAATCTACACAAGGAAAACCTGGTGTTGGGAAGGTCAACTCTTC
This sequence comes from Sturnus vulgaris, assembly GCF_052056855.1. Taxonomy (NCBI): domain Eukaryota; kingdom Metazoa; phylum Chordata; class Aves; order Passeriformes; family Sturnidae; genus Sturnus; species Sturnus vulgaris. Next base: position 16,138,496 of record NC_142251.1, on the reverse strand, counting down.
CCCAGTCCAACCGCTCCTATGGTTTCTCAATTGCTGGAAGTGTTTCACCTCTCCTGAAACCAAATCAGGCATGGACTAGGACGGGCAGATCTCACTCTTTGATGCTGCACCTCACTACACTAATTTAGTGCTCCTGGGTTCTACCTCCAAGAACAAGAACTGTGATGGTGCTGCCTTCTTCAAAACACCATCACCCACCAAAGACAACAGACAAAGCTTGAGGGAGCAACATATTGAGAATTACTTCCCATCCATCCAAAAGGCACTGTCTGAAATTCCAGTCAAGAACTGAGAGCAGGTAGGTATTTCAAAACAAAATCATAATTTGTCAAAACACAGAGCTAAGAATGCTGCAGCCCACTGAATGTGAGACACATTCAGTACAAAACAGGTCTGTGAACACAAAACCATGCAACAAGACATTACTCCAGGGAAGACTAGAAGAGAGCAGTGCTGCATTCTGACCCTGTTCAGATTTTTCTCTGCTATAGCCAGCTGGTGACAAGCCCTGCCGGTGCCATCTCCTTCCTCTCCCGTGCTGTGTCAGTGCCACTGCCCGTGGCCAGGCTGGGGTCAGGCTCCAGCAGGACAAGCTGGAAGCAGCTCAGCTCACTGACCCATGGCTGTGGGGACTGGCTTTTGCAATGGACAAGCAATGGACAAGTCACCTGTCTAGGTAAAAAAATATGAGAGCAAAAACAGCGAAAAAACCACTGAAGTGGGGCTGCTTTCCTGCTATTTTCTAGTTATTTTTCAGTTTCTGTCTCTAACAATAACATTGAAAATTCTGCTGGAAGGACAGGAAAAAAGAAAAGATAAACCAACATGAAAATTGCAACACTGGAGTAAGACACACAGAAGTTCTTTTCATTGCAAAGAATTACTCAAAACGACATCTATATCAGCACTAAGGAAAACATTGCTGCTGCCTTGAGGTAGCCTTGGAAATAACACTGTTGCAAGCAAAAACCGGTTTATCATTTCTGAGGGATTTTCAATCAATTTAATTTATTTGTCACTTAATAAGCTTCTAATTACTACTTGTGGTGTTGAAACACACAGAAGGGAAACAGCCTTTGCTCTCCAATCCCCTCACCATACCTGTCCCTGGCAGTGGGGCAGCAGGACCAGCAGTCATTCTGGTTTCCAGTCGAAGGTCAGCACTGCTGCTTACTATGCCAGTATAGTAAACAAATAGCTTATACAGACAAGTTGTTCTTAAAACACATCAAAATCACATCAAGTGAAATGTGATCTAAAATAAGCCAGCAGTGTTTCAGAATATCACTACTTCCCCTGGCACTTCAGGATGCTGCAGCTGCAGAAATTCCTCTACAACAATTCAAGACTTAAAGCTTATGTTCCCATAAAAAAGGGTTTCCAGACAAAAATGTATTATAAATATACACAGACTCCATCACAGTAACCAGACCAGAACACTCATACAGGAAAGCCTCTAGCCACACTTTAACATTTTGTTTATTGAACTGTATCAGCCAATATTTTTTTTCTTGCTTCCCAACTATGCCAGCAAAAATGTTAATGTAAAAGCCCTTCTAGTGATTGCAAAATTTTTCTGCCTGCATAAACCATTCCTTTCCCAGGACATGGTATAAGCAGTACTAGCAAAAAAACTCCACTCATACCTGTAGAGGAACCTGAGAAGGAAGTGGTGAGACCAGGTAACAGAAGTGTGCAAGTGGGAAGAGTGAAAGCAAAGGAGAGCATTGCATCAGTCCAGCTAATGTGTACAGAAAAAGGCAGGAAGCAGTAACTGCCCTCACACCACGTTTGTGCCAGCTGAAACTAAACTGCAAAATCACAACACTACTACAAGAAATAACAGCATGAAAACACTGCACACAGGTCAGAGTGACCAACTTGACTGTGATAGACCTGGCATTTTGTTTTCTATTTGGATTTTTGTGTCATGTTTTGTGTGACGTATAATCTTGAGAAACAAACATCGCCTAGAAACTCAAGCATAAGCCATTCCATTTATGTCAAGTGGGTATTAACCCTATTCTCCCTAAGAGTTCAAGAGTCAGTTGTGTTAACTGTTTCACTAAGAAAGATAAGATACTTAGCACAATTTCTTTGTTAAAGCCTATCTCAGAACTCCAAGCCATCTGCAAAAGCCTCTTATGAGCAAAACCATCCACGTATTCCCCATCCAGGAGTAAACAACATCTCCACTTTTCCTAATGAGCATCCTTATAATACAGACGCATCCTGGCTATGTGAAAAACACACAGTACTAAGAATAGAGAAGTGTGGGTTAGAAAACAACAAAACAATCAGACAAATTCAGTACACTTTTAACAACTTGCCTGTCTGTGTTTCCACTCAAATACAAATGTTCTCTGTACTCTCTCTGCCTTTTTTTTAAACCCCAGATCTGCTGCAGGTTATCCAGACTGCCACATCACATCAACACAGAAACCAGTAAGGCCTGGCTGCAGAATTTAGGTCAGCTCGTCTGTGGAGTACATAAGGTCTTCCACACAGCCATGAATTTCCTAGTAATGCTTCAATAATCCCTCTTTATCCTGCTATGCAGCTATTTCACTAGGAACTACTAGCTTTCCTCTAGCTCCCCAACAAAGACTCTCCACAGGAGGGATGTTTGCAGGCAAATGAGCCACTATCTTTTCCTTGGGAAGCAGGAAGCTGGTTGTTGAATCAAATAAATGCTGATTCTTATTTCCCAAGACAAAAAAAAAAAAAAAAAAAAAAAAAAAAAAAAAAAAAAAAAGTGAAGTATTCACAATGGATACTAGGAAAAAAGAGTCCCTATCTTTTAACCACACCAGGAAAGATAAAATCAGAGCTGGAAATTACCTCTAGAACACTAGGAATAATTTTCTTAACAGATTTTAAACAAATCCTCACTGCTTCCACCTGGGTCAATAAATAAAATAACAAAAATGTGACTAATAAATTCAGACAGTCTAAGCAACAGAGGCTGGCCTTTCTGGAGAGAAAGCACCACTTGAGGTGAAAAAAAAATTATGCCTCTTTAAAGAATGCTCCCGCTAACAGTGAATTGCATGCCACTGCCATCCCAAGCGTTGTACAAGATCACATAAGTAATAGCCCTGTTCTTAAAGGATCTCTAATGGCACATAAAAATATGCAAAGTCTTTTCAAAATACGGTCCTCAGAGCAGGAGTTCAATCTAAACTGGAAGGTACAGTTACATAAGGCAAAAACCCCAGACTGAATACAATAAACCAAAACCTTGAACTTCTCTGTCTTCATAAAAGATGAACCTAACTAAATCTTCTCAAGTATGACAATCTGAAAGATGTGAATGCAAGAATAAATACCAGTTTCCTGGAATGGTTACGAACATCTCAGCAAATAAAAACACAGCAAGCAAGCTGACAGCTGGTTTTGTCTTAAAACCCCTCAGTCTGCTACCTCTCTTCTGCTCTACAGTTCCCACATTACACACTGCTCATCAAAAGCTGGCACTGCAGTCTCCCTACTAGACCAAAGAATAAAGCTGAGGAAAAGTCTTTCCTCAAGACAAACTGCTCTTCAACATTCAAACTTTCGTTAAGAGTATTCCTAGCCCATTCTTTAGAACTTCCATGAAGTCTGAAAATGGTATTTGCAAACACGTACTGAGCAGTACTGCACATTACATGTGCAAATCAAATATCCCAGAAAACTTCTTATATTTGTTTATGCTCACCTCAGATCTGTTTCAGACACACAGCCATGCCAGGCTCACAGATGTGGCTGGGCCTCCACTGCATCACACATGTTAACAAGACCTTCTAAAAATGTAACTTTTTATAACTAATGATCATCCATAACTTAACTCTGCATCAGACAACTTTTCCCATTACTGGCTCAGTACCTGATCAGGCTGTGCTTCTCCGCCCTCCTCCTCTGGCTTCAGCTGGGCTGAGTGCTGGCTCCTGAAGGCTCCAGCAGCAGGAATACCAAGCCAGACTCTGATGATCACTTTCTCATTTTGACAAGCGCCACAGACTCCTCCTATATAAAAATAAACTGCTGTGAATCAAACTGGCCAAATGAAGTGGTCATGGTAGCGGGGGTCAGAGGAATGCCACTCTGCAACACAGAAGACAAAGGTTACTCATCCTTTTGCTGACAGTGCTTCATCTCTGGGGAAGACTGAGCACATCCTTTTTATAATAACTTTGGAACTACTCTAAATGAGCCATCCTGTTCTTGAAGAGCATAGATCCCAAATGAGCAATTTGTCATTTCCACATATTTTTTTAAACATACTGGCACATCCTGACTTAACCAAGAGCACTGCTACTTCTCTATCATCACCTCCCTATACCATCACAAAAGCCAGACCAGACCCCAACGATGTGGTAGCTGCACATGCATGTGCTTCACACAAACACTTCAATGACACTTCAACTACTGCATTACAGCCCTATGCCAGGCAAGCAGATCACCTTGAGTCAAATGAGCTGCTTGGAGAAATCCTAGGAAAGCAGCTCTACCCTCTGCAATGAATAAAATAGAGAAGAAGTGGGATTGTCTCCCTCCTTCTTCAGCCCAAAACTTCCACCACCTAAGACTCAGCATGGCTGCCTTCACCTCCAGAGACCCAGAGGCTCCAGGGCTGTGCAGAGCACACAGACAGAAAGCAACAACCAGCAAAAAGAACAGCCAGACTCCAGCAGGTAATTCATGAATATTTATTTTAGTTTGTTGCTTATTAAGTATGCCTTGTTATAAATCAAGTATTTTACAGTAATTGCCTCCAATCAACAAACATGGGGAAAGCTGCTGTGTAAACCAATGTTGCTCCACATCCAAAAGGAGTCCCTTAGCAACAGCCAGGATTCCACAGGACATGTTGTAGAGCAGAGCTGGCTGCCACTGCCTTGCTGCACCCCAAGCAACACTGCTGTGTGCCCAAGGCGTTCCTAGCACTGCCAACCACAGCACTGTGCCAGGGTGGCAACACCAGTGCAGCAGGCACGCACTGTGAGGGCAGCAAGCCCTGGGCACACAGTACAGGTACAGGGACAGCCCTCCAGAGCAGAGGATGCTCCACAGCCAGGGACAACCAGCTGCATCCCTGCATCCCCTGCTTCAGCCCCCAGCCCACTGCCTCCACCCCAGCAGTGCCTCCAGCAGAGCTGCTCTGCCGTAGGGGTCTGCACCCAGCACCAAGAGCAGGGCACTCACCCACCTGAGCTGCTCCCAAACCACTGCAGAAAAAAATGCAAACCAAGCCTCCCCCCCAGATCTCCCTCTAATTTTTTTCCGAGGCTTTTTCAGGGGTGGCACCCACTGGAATTCAGAAGCACACAGGAACAAGCCCTGTGTCAGGCTTTCCACTGAGATCATTTTAAAGGTCAGCAGGAACCTGCTGTTCCGGGTTTTTTCTTAGCAGTAGAGACCCAGGATAAGGAGATGGTGAAAACATTGTCAAATCCTCAAATAAAATATGCCTCAGACTTTTCTTCTTGAAAGGGCTTGGGAGTGGTCAAGTGATCTCAGGAGGAGCAAATCTTTTTATGCAGAACTGGAGTTTTCAGAGACTCTAGGTTTTTAAATACATGGAAGAAAAAACTGTGACCAGATACTTTCCAAAGGTCTAAAGCAAGTAGACTTCAGAACAGACCTTTGGATCATACTTGAAGTCTAGGAGAAAATGCTCACAGCCACGGGGCCATTCACCTTGGCTGCTTCTGTAACCCTTTTTTTTCACGAGGTCAGAGAGCCATGTAAGAAGGGCCTACACAGAATTCACCATGCCCTCCAATCCCTCCTCAACACTGCCCCAAAGCCATTCCCAAAAACAGCAGGCAAAGGCAGCTCCCACATTCAAAGTAGGAGGACTGTGTTTTTTGAGAATGTATCAGCATTTAAGGAAAGGGGCCAGGAGAGGCTGAACAGCACCACCACCACACTTGGTAAGGCATGGAAGAACAGGAGAGCTTCTCTTCAAGAGCTGAATCACAATCTGAAAGACTGCTGAGGTCCATCACTGCCACCCTCCCCTTCCCAGAACAGGCTGAGCACATGGATTGGATCATACCTGGAGGAAATGTAAAGAATAACAAACAACAAAACACTTACAAAATTTTGGTTTAAAACAAACAAAAGAAAACAAAAACCAATCTAAAAGCAGAAATTCTTACATAAATCATAGCAGTGCATAAGTAGATGTTTGGGCAATGCCAAGTCTACTGAAGAATTCTTCCCTGCAGTTCTTACCACAAAAATTCTCATGGATTTTGTTCCAAATCCCATTTGACAAGTTCTCACTTTATGCTACTTCCTTCACCTCCCTCTCCCACTTTTGAAGTGACAACCTCAATTTATTAAAACAAAGCAACATCTTTCTTACAGAAACATCTGCTTTGATACAAGAATACATACCCACTGGTATAGTGAGTATGTGGGACTGTGGCTATGAAGGAGATTGAATAAGAAGCACATGCACCACTCCTCTTTTAACCTCATCCCCTCTGGCACTCATGCACTTCAATACTTTCCTTTCAGGGCCCTACAGCATAGGGAAAGACACCACATTTACATTGGGGTGTTGGCATCAGCCAGTGCCAATTTCATCTGAATCGCAGCCAGGCACTTGGCACTTCAGGCACAACACGTGCAACCTCCAAATGCCACGTCCTACATACAGTAGCCTACATGTGGCTGCCTCCATTTGTACAGTCGTTTGATCAAACATCTTTTCTATTAAGGAAAACAATACTTTTGATGCTTTTAACAGGGAAATAATCATTGTTAAAAGAGTGAAAAGAACCCAAACAATGCACTCAGAACAAATCATTACGAATTCTGTAGATAAAAGAAAGGGAGGGAAGTCACAGTATTTTGGGGAAGTAGAGATTTTGGGGGGAAAAAACCCAACAACCTCAGCTAATTAAATAAGTAAGCAGTTCCAGCCATTAGAGGCTCAGTTTCAGCACAACTGAATAATTCTCAGTTCTACATATATCTCCACACACCCAGACAACAGCAGACATTTGACAATCTTTTCAGTTAAAATGCCATCTTCCTCCCTTGCTGCTGCATAAGAAAAACAACAAAACAGCACACAGGAGAAGTGTCATGCCATCAGGAGAGAAAAAAAACCCAGCACAGATACGTACTGCAGAAATACTGTCAAAAGTAGCATGTAACCTAACCAGATGAATACTAGATTTTGTTGCTATCTCTCAGTAAGTTTTGCAATTAGCTGAAGCTGATTTGTGGCCACCCTGCTACTTAGCATTCCTGCTCTCTCTATGGTGTGTGCCTGGGAAAGGCATCTTGCCCAAAGCAGAGAGTGGGCTGGAAGGCAGGACTTCCCCTTTCAACAGCAGTGCAAGCTCAAATTTGCTCCAGCTGGTCTTGAAACCACACTCCCCTTGGAAAGCACCTTAGGCATTGCTCCTGCTCCATGGGATCCAACAAGATCCTACTGCCCCTCCCTGCGGAGCTCATTGTCCATTCTAGGCTCTTGCTGTAGTTTTTCACATGACACCCAACACCCAGTTTAATTTGGGAGCTCCCTGTAATTCCACCCTTCTCTTGGTGGCCACCTCCTCTTCCCCCATCCATGAGCCAGAGGCCGAGTGCAAATTCCTCCCCTTCCTCTCTTCTGCTGCAGACAGCAGGAATATAGCAAAGACAAACTAACCAAACCTTGCTGGTCAAGCAGGCAAAACTTCTCCCTGCTACAGCTAACTCATTGTTTGACCCACAGGCAGTATGAGAGGGGGCTGCTGCTGGTAGCTCTGGTATTACACTCTTTAGCAGATGACAACACAGATCTAAGATTTTACAAGTTCAAAACAGCAAATAGGTAAATAATCAGACACCGAAGAAGTCTTAATATGGATGAGGTGACAGAAATCGGCAGCCGTGAGAGTGTAGGGCCACCATCCTCTCTTCATGCAGAAAAGAAACAGCAGAGAAGGGGCTCTCTGCTCCTCACACTGACCAGCTGCTCACTGGCTGTTTCCAGGCTGCTCTGGGCCCCTGTGCACATGGACAGACTACAGTCTTAAAATACTAATGAGGCATGTGCAAACCATTAGCCAAAACCAGGCTTGTACTTATTCAACCCATAAGCTTCAGGTACCCATTACATTTCATGCAATGATATTCTTCAAATACTTTGCTTTCAGGCTGACTCCAAACAGAGAAAACTTGGTCATCCCACTGTGAGCACGAAAGCCTTGTTTCTGGAATGAGGCACCCTCAAACAAACAGAATTCATAATTTTTCCACTTGTAGAAAAGTAAATATAACCTCATGCTTTATAATTTTATGTTATATTTACTCACACGTCACAGTTTTGTTATATCCTTTCCTATGCCTCACTATTACTATTTTCTTTCGTAATTTTGCATGTTTCTCATGTTTTTATTTTCAGGCTTTACTATCTTTGTTTTCTTGTAACTCTGGCCTCAGTGGCTTTTTTCTTTAAAATCTGTTTGGGTTAAACTGATCAATGCTAATAAAGACACTCTTAAATTCACCTTTCAATCTAAGCACATCCTAAATTAACTTTCACTAAGAATAAATATAGCATAAATACAAGTTTCAAACACTGGAAAAAAAATCTTGTCCAAACCTGCGCATTTTTCACTTTTCTGAATGATTATTAGCACAATTTTGTTTCTCTCTCAGTCCACTCTTTTTTCTCAGAACACTTTTCTTCTATTACTCTTCTGTTAGACCCTTTCCTACCCACTTTTCATTGGGACACCAGCAGTAGTTAAACTCACAATTTCTGCAGCACCAACAAGCCTTTACGTATCTGCATTCCTCCACTTCCTTGTTTCCAGAGCCAATAGATTTGTTGCAAGAAGGAGAGAAAAGGAGAGGAGGAAAACTATCAAGCCAGCTTTCCCTTTCTCTCTACTATTAAGGCCAACAAGGCAAAACTGTGAAGAAATTTACTACGAGTTATAAACCAGCAAACGCTACTTTAAAAAATTCAAGCGCATGAAAAGTTTCATTTCCCTTTTGTCAGTTCCTCAGCTAGGAACTAGGAAGGTTAGGCTTTGTTTCTTAATTTAATTAGTCAGAAAGTAAGTGCATAAAAGTTTCTTCATTGAGAGGAACCCTGTACGTGGACTTCTCAGTTTGTATTTTTAAACACCAGTCAGCTTAAGCGTGAAGTCCGGCTCCTCCACGCATCCTTGATGAAGGCAATTGCTAATGCATGTGGAAAGCGAGTGCAACCACAGTGGTGCCTGGAAACAAAGCAAGCCACTGCACTACCTCTGCTCCCTCAAGTTTTAATGCAGAGACTGTCAGACCTCCCTTTCCATGATCTGTACACTAACCACCACCTACAAATATGCAATATGGACTTTTTTTCCCCATTATTCACTGGTATTTGCATTGGTTTAGTGGACAAATTTAAACAGAACAATCCAAACTACATCAGCTTAACACCGTGTTCCTCTGTGCAGGACTGCAAAGGCAACAAAATGTCTATTACATAACACTTCTGTATAAAATATTAATTTTCACAGAGGAAGCTCTTGAACCAAAAGGTTATTTTCAATGATTACCAAATCAGTGTTATATAAGCTTGGTTATTTAATCAGTTTATTTGAGACGGACAATAAGCCATATATTTTATTGACATAACATGAAAAAAAACTTTTTATGTGCACAAGTCAAAATATATCCATCCCTACCACACACAGATTCAGCAACCCTGCACTGGGATAATTGCAGGCATCCACATTTTTTATTCAACTTCTCACACCAGCTGAAAGCATGTAAGCTTCCTTTCCTTCCTGTCCTGGAATGGATGAAGAACAGGTAAATATTAAATATTCAGCCATCATATTCATATACACACCCCATGCATTTGTTCTGTTCTTAAAGCTATAATCACAGATTGGAAAATCACTGCAGCAAGAGTAAAGTGCTTCAAAATCTTTTCCATACAAAAAAATCCCCAACAGGCATGTTGGTATCTGTGCCATTGGCCAGACTTGAAAACACTAGAGGTGTGGCAGCCCTGGCTTCCATAGGACCCAAGGGCAATCACGAATAGCTTTTACAAAGAAACTTATCTCAATGCTGACTTGTAAAGAATGAAGTTCAAGAGAGGAAAAAAAGACAAAGCTGTATCTTGGCTGTGACTTGTAGCCATTAGGTTGCATGAGGACAGGTAGGAGCCTGTCTCACTGCCTCCTCAGGACTATAAAGAGCCTTCATGTATGAGGTTTTTCCTTTCTCTGTGTACCTTTACATAAGGAACGCAGGAAGGGGGCTCACCTTGAGCATCGCTGTCTCCAGCAGATGGTCTCATCATAATTACCAGCTCCATGTCAATGTCACAGGTAAGACATTTAAAACAGCAACAGACACTTGATCCACCTCACCCATGGTCCCCTAACCAGGGGAAATCATCAGGAGATACAACTCAGACAGAAAATCCTGAGCAAATGAACAGAGAAATTTTGAAACTCCAGTTTGAGAACTCTTTTTTCATTTATACACACAACAAACAGTTTGAAGAGATATCTGATGGGAAAAGGTAACAACAGCATTTAATTATCTGTAGTGCCCACCCCTTAGGTCTGAGAAATCTTCCACTGCAATTTTCTGGTCTTCAAAGTAGACCACCATAAGATAGGACACCTGAGATGCCTACCTTTTGACAAGAAGACCATATACAGAGGGGTTTTGTTTTGTTGTTGCTTTTTTTTAACACTAACAAGGAGCAAGGCAGATCACAAGAACTAGACTATTTCTTCTACTGATCACACAAGACAAAAAGCAAGACTATGATGAATAAACATAAATGCTATCCTCACCCACTGCTGGATGCCACATGCTTTCAGCCTAGTTATTTCTTTCTGCTTCTTAATCAGTTACCTTCAACAAAAAAGGGCCTCCAAAAAGAAAAAGTATCTGACCAACAACTATCCTTCCTCCTCCCTAAGGGTGGCTGTATTTTACACCACTAAGTCTTGGATGTTGCAATTACTTCAGTCTCAGAACAAATCACTTCTGAGGAAAGAGCTCAAGTGGAAAGAAGGAATACTAGTTTTGAGGCTACATGAACAATATGGTTTTGTGTCCTGATTTATACTTGAAGAGGGAAAAGAAAAACTAAGGTATTTCTTTTAAAACCGTTATAACAAATGAGTCTTTGGTGCAGCCATACTCACTTCCCATACTACTGCTTGCCACCAAGCATTGGGCAGAAGTGGCATTTTGCTGGCTTGATTTCATGAAAACAAGTTCTCGTCTTCCAAGGATATCTTTCTGAGCATTCTGGCAGCTGCTACATGAATATCTTTTAACTTCTCTTCCTGAAGGGGGACAAGAACCTGTTCTTGCTACAGCTGAAGAGAATATAGAAATAAATTAAAAGAGCTTCAATTCTTTTAATTAAATAAATTTGTGGTAAGAGAAAGACTGAAGCAGTTTTCAGTCAGTTAAAATTAATGACGTGGAAATTAGTATTACTGACAGTGTTAGGTGCCAACTTGACTCGTGACGCATTTTTCTTTCTAACATGCCAAAACCAAGATGATTCTCAAGAAGTTAAACACTAGAAATCCTGGCTTTGTTCTTTCCTAAATTTGTTTGTAATCTCTGAGAGGAGAAATTGTTTGGCAAGCAAGTGGTACCTATTCTTTGTTATATGGCTAAAAGAAAATTGTACTCAATTTGCTCCGACCAAATGATCTTGAGCCAAACCCATCCCCAATGCAAGCAAGTCAAAAACCGTAGCTCGAAGTGTTCTCAAGGTTAGAGGCACAGGATAGCCTTGAAACACTAATTACCATTGCTTTCACAAAACATAATGCTAGCAGCTGCTAGAAAACTACATTTCACAAGCACTTTCCTTCATATTTCAGCCCTGTGTGGACTCACAGCAGCTCATCATCACAGCCAAGAATAAACACTTCCAAGATCAAGCAGCTCTAGTGTGACCCCAGAGAGCCTCCTGCATACATGTGGACTCATGAAACTACACATACATGGAAAATCAGTCATGAACACAAGTCTTTGCATGGTGAAATCCACAGACTTTTCACTGCTTGTTAAAAAAACATGTTTAAAATGTCAGTTATGCAAAGGCATAGACAATTCTTTATCTAAATCTAAGGTTTCTGGGGGAAAATATTTCCATTTTTCTTAACACAGCATTAGTTTTTTCTTATTATGTTGGTTAGGATATAATCTTCCCACCACCAAGAGACAAATAAATAAATAAAACAGAAAGAAAAAAAAAAAAACACAAGAGGACAACTGTGCAGCCCTATTTCAATGCTAGCAAGAAATGGAAGAATTTAAATAGCAGAAACTGAAATAACAGGTTTTGTTCTTTACATTTAATGTTCTGTGCCACTATATGTAACATCTGAGTATAACAAATATTGCTAATTGTGTTTTATGATATTTAGGAATCTACAGCAACTTAGCGAATTGGAAGATAAAGACTGCTTTTTTGAAAGGAAATGAAAACCTTCAGAGTTCATCATTTCATGCAATACTTACCCTGGAACTCCCAGGTTTTTTTTGGCACCCAGTTGAGAAACTTGTTTACCGAGTTCCCTCATGTTCCCCCATTTGTGACTCAAGCTCCTTCTCAGCAAAACAGCCTTCAGCAGCCCCATACAGATTAAGTGCATTAAGTCTCAGGCACTACCTCAGTGATCCCAGCGTCCATGTACCTGCACCAAAACTCCCCTCTGGCTCTTAGGGGTGCAGGAGAAAGCAAAGGGAGCCCCCGGGCTGGGATGCTGACTCAGCACTCTGACTGCACAGCAGCCCAAGCCTCCAGGACGCCACAAAAGCAGGACCTGACGCAGCCCCTGGTGCGTCAGAGAACACACAGCAGGTAAGAAACTCAGCCTGATTCAAAATCCACTTACTGCCACTGGCTTTAGCAGACTTCGAATGGGACCTCAATACACAGAAGAAATGGGAAGACCTAGAGAATTTAAAAGAACCAAGTCAACCCAGAAAACTTTAGTACGGTCCCTTCTTATAAAATTGTGCCAAGCCACAACACACATAGCTGCAAGTGCTTTTCACCACAGGCATGGACATACCCTCTTCTCCACTAGCCTTTATTTTCTTATCCTCCTGTCACTGGCAGGACTTACTGCAAGCCCAGCACAAACAGCATTAGCATTTTCCCTGCCTATGCAGGCAAGAAAACTGTCCATAAAAAGGAGGCAGAGCTGTGGTATCTCTGTACCACCACTTACGTATTGGTATACAAGAGAAGGAGGCAATAAGCACAAAGGGCTAAGAATGCAAGAACTACATTTCAGGTGCACAGCTATGTGTTGGTACAATGTTCACTAGTTAATCTTTGCAGGGCAAGCACCCGAGTGCTTTCACTCTCTGCATTGTTATTATAGAGGTTGGCTCCTATTAATAATTACCTTCCTATGACTGCAGCACACAGTTTTTCTTCGTTGTTGGTACTGCTGCTCAGAATTCCTTTTCCAGATCTCAACACACCAAACAGATTACCATCCTTGAGAGGATGTCAGGACTGGTAGAGATCTCTATTGTGCATACCTAGATCTTACAAAACAAATGACAGCTTAACGCTGCTCACTTCCCCACATAACCTCACACAGTCGCTGTAAACTTTTAATCTTTTGTGCTGAAGTAATCAAAATTACAAATAACAGCATCTATTTAATATTCCCTGCTATTATGTGCAAGAAAATAGACACAGCAAACAGAAGTGTTTGTGACTCTAAGCAAGATACAGGAAAAGCACCAAATGAGTTTACTATAAAGGCTATGCTTGCCTAGAGACACAGGAGAAAATTGTGTAAAAAAAACCAGCCACAGAAGCATATTCATAGGTCAGGACCCCATAAATCAGTTCTAACTAACAATAAAAGGTTTATAGGGCATTTGTAAGGCACAAGGAATGAATAGGATCCTGGCCCCAAGTAAAGCTTGGTGAATCAATTTAAGATGGCAATCAAGAGCAAATAACAACACTAACCTTACCCTAAGTTTGAAGAAAGATGGTTTCCTTTGCCTCCAGGAAGAGGTGAAGGAAAAAACAAAACAAAACAAAACACCACAACCAGAAACAACAAAGACAGAAATACAAGAGAAAAAAATAACAGCACAGAGAAAGGGTCTTAGCTACCCCATCTGGCATGAGAGCGCTTTTTTGATAGCTCAGAGCTGTGTGTTTAAAATCTCAGCCCTGTTCATGCAAATTTCTCCCATCCTAAAGCCCTCTCTCCCAAACAAGCGAGCATTATCACTCCCCACCTTCAGTTTTAGAGGCAGAAAACACTATCCTTTCCTATCACAGTGACAGATACAACGCTGAAAAAAACCCAAATACTTCCCTATAGTGTTTGAGAATTTTTTAAAGCTGTAACTGGCAAAGCTTACGAGTGGCAGGTACGCCAAAGTGCTCTCTGCACCAGCAGCTAAGTCAAGTAAAACATCACTTTCAGCACCACCATTACAGGAAGTACTGCTAAGACTTATCCACCAAACAACACCACCACCACTACCGTCCTCCATTTTCAAGTCTGAATAACCTATCTCATGGCTCTTACACACTGGGAACGTCCAGCGGAGAAAGTGCCACGGGCTGCAGGCGTGCTGTAAACGCAGAGCCCGAATCCCCCCAGTGACCGCAGACCAGCTCCCTTAAAGGATGCTGGGCAAGTCACAAGGCTTCTGCGCCTGAATTCGTGTTTGTTTAATAGCAGTGGCAGCACTTGTGACGGGGGGGAAATGGAGGTTGAAGACACGAGCTGCTGTGCCAAGCTCAGGGATCCTAAAGGAGCAGGAGTCGGTATTGCCACGTACTGGGGAGCAGGGGGAAGGGAGGAGACGCGCCTCGAGAAAACAGAGATGGTTATCTGACAAGGGCTGGTTCTGCCCTGAAGATGTGCTTTATTGACTGGCTTGGGCCCCTTCAATCTGCGTGTGCTGCAACACGAAGCACAGCTGACCCCACACAAAAGCCGCACAGCTGGCGGCCCCCGGAGGGCCGGATCCAACCCCACTGGCCTCGAAAGGGGCTCGCAGTTCCAGCCGCATTCCCCAGTACCGCGCCGTGCTCCCGAACCCGCCCGGGCCAGCTCCGCTCTCGCCGCTGCCCCCCGCCCATGCGGGCACGTCCTGCGTGGATGCGCATCCCGCGGGAGAGCAGCGCCACGAGCGCAGCCGCCCCCGGGGCTCCGCCGAGGCACACCGGCGTTGGAGCAGCACCAGCGAACCGGCCCAGGCCGGTCTGCACGCAGAAAAAGATAAAGAGAAGCGCGACGGAAAGCGAGGAGAGGGAGCGGCGGGGGCGCCGGTGAAGATGCCGCCCCTTCCCCGCGGCCCCTCCGCCGCCTGCCCGACCGCCCCCCGCCGGCCCCGCGCTCGCCTCACCTCAGGGACGGCTCTGCGGGCTGCGGACCGCGAGAGCCGCCCGGCCGAGCCGAGCCGTGCGTGCGGCGGGGGCGCAGAGCTTCTCGGCGGCGGTCAGTCCCGCGGCGCTGCCATGCGGGCGGGCAGAGGCGGGGCGGGCTCGGCTCCTAGCAGCGCCCTGCAGCGCGCACCCGCATGGCTCGGCGAGCGGACAGCACCGGCTGCCGGCGGCGGCGGGGCCGGCGGGCGGCGGCCAATGGCTCCCGCGGCGCCGCGCATGTGAGGGCCGGGCTGGGCCGGCCCCGCCCGCTCGCCCCCCGCGCAGCCGCCGCGCTCAGGTGCCCGCGGGCCGGGGGCGGAGGCGGGACCCGCCGGGGCCGCGCTGGGGAGCGGGGACGGGGCCGAGGCCGAGGCGGGAGGCAAAACCTGCGGGGTGTTGTCGGTGCGCAGGTAAACGGAACCTGGTGCGTGAGCCAAAGAAAACAGCGACAAGTTCAAATTGCGTGGCTTAATTATTAAAGTATTATCATGGGGAAGGAGGAAAGTTATTTTATATGTCTATCATGAGCCCTTGAGGGAACCAAAAAGTCGAAGGCAGCTTTAGCTCGGGCGGGGGGCGGCACCGCTGGGACCGCAGGGACGGATTCCTGCACGGCGGCTCCAGAGGCTGGATACAGGACACTGATGAAGAAGCCGAACTGATCCTGATCTCACCCCGAAATCCACTAGAAAATTTATTTTCCTCCTTTAACTGAAAAACCACCGATATCCTTAAATATTTCTTGAACACTGAGCCGACACGCGACCAGACGTGCGGGTCTTTTGAACTAGAGGTAATCTGTTACCTTTGAAAGTATATTGGTCTTGATCAGAATGGAATTTAAAAAAAAAAATATATATATATATATATACAAGCTAATTTTTTCCATGTTTTATTTCTTTCCCATGTTTTCAAGCACTGGAGGAGATGGGAGGTGATCTTTTGGTGCTTGTTCAGAATAGCTTTATATCCCTTTATCGAATGAGAATTTCCCCTTAATATTTTTAGATGCATTTTTAATCAGACCTTCTGGTCTAAATGACTATATGATGTATCTAAGGTTACAAATGAAAGCATTTCTTAGCAACAATTCACTTCGGAGACCAGAAAAAATCAGGCCAGCTTGTCCTGCTCTCAGCTGTTCGACACTATTTTCATACCAGAGTTTTCATCTGGTGGGGAATTTTAGCAGAGCTCAGATTTAGTCTAATGAGCTGTCAATTATTTTAAGCTTTGATTTTTACTACCTTCATTTGGCCTTTTAGTTATTTTCTTCCCTGAGATCATCATCACTTGTGTTATTTTTGTCCAACATTTTAGACCTCACTTTTCTCAATAAGGTGATTTAGTATCTGTTTACTTATTTCTGCTCTGACCCAGCGGCAAAGGCACACAGGGTGTGTAGTACTGGGGCTCCACAGTAAGGGAGGGTTAATAGAGATAAAAGCAGTCCAATCTGGTAAACATCAAGGCAAGTGAAAACAGATAATAACAAGAGCTGCTGGCTGGGAAATCCTGAGTCGAAGGCAGCTGGCAGAGAAATTCAAGCGGAAGAAAAAAGGATTTTTTCGGATGCCAGAGCTGGTCAGAGCTGGCTGAATCCACATTCACTTAGCAATCAAGATACTTTGCCAAGCTGAGGCACACCAGCAAAACAAACAAATGGCTCTGGGGACCTGAGAGAGAAGACACCTGGAACTGGGCAGATCCGGATCCAATTAAGATTCCCTTTCTGACAGGGCAAACACAAGCGTGAAGGACTTACCTCCTACAGAACATATGCTGGGTTGCTTGGTTGGTTTTTGTTTTGGTATGTTGGGTTTTTTTTCACTCATTTTGGTATGTATTTAAAGGTACGCAAATGGGTTTCAATTTAAACCTTTCTACTCTCTTTCTTTCAAGTTCCCAGGCTTGTCTGAGTACTTTTAGGCAGCTCTTTCTAGTTTGCTGTTTCTGGCTCTAACCACCTAGGACATGCTGAAGTGGGATAGAAAAGAGAGGAAGGGAATGATAAATCTAAAAGAGCTCAGTTTGGGGCAAATAAAAATCCCAACTGTTCTGTTATCCTGCTCTAGTCCATAGGCAAAAGTACAAGTCGGCCAACTCCAAGTTACTCCATGTGATAGAAAAGATGCCAGAAAACAGAGGCTGTGGGGGGGAAATGGCTCTTTTCCACTTGCACAGTTTTGACATTGACCCTTTACAATTAAATAAACTAATATTGTTATTTTGATTTGTGGCTCAGAAAACTGAGTTAGTGATTACATTAACAAGCAATAGCAATGCAGCCATATGCCTCACAGAATAAACCAACCCTGTTTGGTTTTACAACAGCATTTTAGTTTCAATTTTTCAAATTCCATAACCTTGAGTAGCCAAATATGTCATATTTTTCAACCTTATTGTTATTTTCATATCATTAAATTTTTTTAGAAAATATCAGCTCTCCAACAGAGTTATGGTTTTGGCCAGCTTGAAAGCTGACCATTTATTCTGAGATGATTTCCAGTTCTTTCCTTCTTTCACTTAAATAGCCATACTGTGCGTCTCATATATACCTGCATGACATTGTCCAGCAGGTGTCCAAGTGCAGTCCAAGGCAGCCAGGTGCAAAAGGAACACCAGCAGAAGGTGAACATAAGGAATAGATGATATCAAAAATAGAGTGTGCCAGTGGTTCCTCAGAAAACAGTGAGAAAATTCCATACTGGGAAATACTTCAGTCCTGGCTTTGAGTGGGCTAACAAATTTTTCTCCCAAGCAAATTTAAGCTGAAGGGAAATTTTGATACTAGGGATTAGACAAGATAATCTTTCAAGATGCTTTCCAACCCAAACTATTCTATGGTTCTATGATTAAGTAGATGAGGTAGTAGTTATTTAGGAAGAAGTGCAGATGGCTACATAGAAGAGACAGGCAGGGAATTAGCTTTCCCCTTTCCAGAAACAGGGAAATTTGGCTTCGTGGACTGGGCAAAGATGAAGGGGAAGATTCCAGTTTAAATAAGGAGGAGGATGCATATGAGTCACTTTTCTTGGCTACTGGCCACCTGTTTTCAAGAAAGAGTGTTTCTAAGTGCTGAACAGCTCAGCCTGTGGACAGGACACATGAGGATGCAGTCAGACTTGTCAGCCGGATCTGCCACTGCCATCCCCCATGCCCATTAGTGCCAGCCCTGTGCCATGTGCCTGCCATAGTGGCAGCAAGGCTGGCTTTCCAGGCAAAACTGGGAGATGTGTTGGCAGCTGTGCAAGCAGATGTTGGCAAAGGCCTGCTCTGTACATGCCCACAGCTGGCTGTGGAGAGCCTGTAGCATGGAGGGCCAGCCATGGGGTGTGAGGCTGTGCTCTTCCAGAGAGGAGAGGGAAGGAGAAGCCCGAGAGCTGTGATCCCGTGCTACCAGACTGCTGCAGCACAGTCTGCCCCATCACCAGGACAAATTGCCAAAGCTTTCAGAAAGTCTAATCAAATTATCAGACAATCCTCCTTTAGATACATTTTTACAATCCCAAAGATATTGAAGAAAAGAAAAAAACATATTTTTCCAATATAAAAAGCATTGCAAAACCTTGTCCCTACTAGGTTCATTTGTGATTCCATCAATTTTTTTTAAATTCCTGCTAACCAACTTTCTTTGCCATTATATAACTCCATTATAAACAATTATCCAGACCCATGTTACCACTTTTTCTGAAGATACTTTGCTATTATGCTTGTTTTCAAACACCTGGCACAGCAGCCTCTGTATTAAAAACACAGTGACTTTTGGAGGCCTTGCTACCCAGCCTACTCTGGCTGGGATTCTCCCAGCTTCTGAACTTCCTGGATGGAAAAAAAATCCTTGCTTACCTTATCTTTGGGCTGAAAAAAGAAGTGAATTACTGTTTTAGATAAACAGCAATTTCTACTTATATCCAGAACTCCACAATATGCTCACCAGTTCTTTTATTTCATTTGTGATAACGTGTCAGCTACCCAATGTGCAGTTCCATTTCTAAAAATTTGGGAGATGAGGCCTCATTCTTAGCAAGTACCTTTTTATTTTGAAACAAGAGCAGCAGCCATGATGGTGTGCATTGCAAGCAGTGTGTGTTATCACACTGCAGCTCAGCAGAGTTTTTCAAGTGATGGCAGGAACACATGCTGGCTGCTTCTGATTACACAGAAGACCTAGTTTTCATGAGTTCTCAAATTTCATCCAGTGGATATACAAACAGATGGCCAATCTGTTTCATTCTGTACTAATCAATAAAGGACTATAAAGTCAGAAAACACACATATGAGATGAGGAGGCATGGCAGGAAGGCCATAAACTGAGCTGCAGGCAAACCTGCCCTTCACCCTGGCAACTTGCCAGGGCAGGACTTTATTTTAGCAGAAGCAAGAATATGGTTGTGCATTGTTTGGCCAGCCCAAGATAAAGCCTGTGTCAGTCAAATGCAGTGGCTGGTAACATGGATCTGTGTACTCAGATCAGAGCCCAGGCAGGAGTCACCACTGACATGTTGAGTACCTTCTGATCTTTAGAACCGGCAGGCTGGGAGGGGGCATTAGTCTGTTCCAGTCCACTTTTGCACTTTACTGCTTCTATGATCTCTGCCTCTTCTGCTCGCCACGATTTCCACAAATACTAAATGCTAAACACAAAAATTTAAAACCCATCATAATCAGAATTAGCAGGATAAGACCAAAAGAAGCTTTCAGGTGTCACACTTTGTCCAGCCCTGCTCTCTGGAACAATTTCCCCACTTTCCCCAGGACATTTCAGTCTGTTATTTCTTTCTTCAAATCATGCCTGAAAGCCCTTCTTTCCCCTTCTGATCTCAATTGGCTTTCTCAAGGAAATGGCTGTGGCTCCATGTGCAAATGGAGTGACACAAAACCTAAGTGCTCCTCCTGGATCTAGGACAATGGTGGCCTTTAAAGAAATGGCAAGCCAGTTATCTTCAGAGTGCTGAGCTGTACCTGTGTTAGCACTTAACCTTTACTTCCCCAATCACACAGGTACAATAGTTAGACCTTGCTGATTTTGTTATTCCCTTGGAATAAGTTTCCTTAAATAGCCTAGCCACAAGGGTGTAATGAGGTGCACAGCTGGGCAAAGCTTTCTGAGCAGCAGGAGGAAAAAAGAAAGAACTTATGTGGGACCAAAATGCTCTGAGCCTGCAAATGACTGATCTTCAGTCATTCAAATGGCTAAAGATTAAGAACTCACCCAACTAGATCAGAAAAAAAGTCCAAACAACTCCCTCCCAAAAAAAAAACAGAAACCCAAAACCAAAACTAAAAAAACCACCAACTACAACAAAAACAACAAAAAACCCCCAACCACCAAAAAGTACCAAATTTGAGGAATATCAGGCAAAACAGCAGGAAAAAAAAGGGGCAAGGGAGTAATATTTATATCTTACATGCTGCATTTTCTCTCTGCCTTCTTATTTTACCACGGAGCAAAGAAACCACCACTTTTCTGTAGAAAGAGACTATAAAACTCTTATTTTAAAATGGAGCTCCTTAATCAGGGACTCAGAGGTACTTAGAGCTCTTTTCCCACCTCAAGAACTGCAAAAGGGCTGCTTTTTTTTTGTGCCTGGGAGCCTACAGAACACAGACTTGCCAACACAGCACTAAAAGAAGTTGATTTTGCTTGAAATGGGCTATATTAATCCACTTACTTTAAATGCAGCACATTCTGCTAGCTATGTGTACATATTATAGATCAAACAAAATCTATTGCTCCATTCTATCAATTCTACCCAAGGGGAAACCTAGCAACAACATGATATAAATTATCCTCTGAAATCCTCTTCCCAATGTTTTTTCAAATAAAATGACAGTAAACCAAAGTATTCCAGTCACTAAAGCTTCTGCAATTAGATATCCACTGTCAGTCTAGCATCACACTATCCACTCTAACATTACACACCTTAAAGATTCCAAGTATTCTTGTGATTCCTATGCACAGCCACCATGGCATTCAGCATGCTAATTCTAAAACCTGCTTCATCTCCTGTTCCAAAGACTGATACAAAGGAGAACACCTTTGCAGACACATGCGATGATAGGGAAGGTTATTCTAATGTCCAAATAATTTGTTTTCCCTGCATTTAACTTGAATATAAATTAATTGGAGAAGGCACTGGTAATATTTTTATATATTAAGAGGAGGGCATAAGAGCAGCAAATTCACAGCCACCACAAAGCATATACCTCCCCCAGCCTCAAACACCTTCAAATTGTTACCATTTAGAAATAGGTAGAGGGAGAAGGAAGGTCTGATCACGCCTTAACCTAAAATAACGTTTTGCTTTGTCAGGTTAATTATATGTTCTGACATCAGAAACTGAAATTAGCAGGCGATTTTCCCTTGGGTTGCCCAGAGACTGTAGAATGAATCATGCCCGCTCTTGTGCTGCACCCGGGACCACGGAGAACAAGGGATGGAAAGACCAACATATTTGTTTCCTTGCTGTGATCTCTGTGGCTAGAGAGTCATAGCCACAATCTGGCTTTGTAGGGGCTGTGATGTGGCTGGCTGGTATTGCTGTCATCCCAAGTGCGGCAGAAATGGCCACCAGCTTCCAATGGGTGCGTTTCCACTGCCACAAAGGCATATTCACTGCTTTCCTTTGATCCTGGTGTGAACCCATGGCACCAGAGTTTCTCAAAGTGTCATTGAAACTTTCTGAAATTAATTTGACATGACAACAGTGTTCAACACAGAGCATTCTCCTCGGAAAAAAATACAGCCAGACCTTTTGGCACTTAAATACACAGAAAACACTCTCCAAGTAACTAAGATACCCTTCTCCTCCTTACAGCTATTTAGCACAAGATACCCTGAAGTTAGCCTAAGTCTTAAATCGTAGAGGACTCAGACACATCTTTTGCTTGTCTCGTTCTTTATTTTTTATACCTTTTTGTTTCCATGGTGGCTGCTTTTCAACCACTCCGTTCTCACTCAGGCCCTTTCTCCCCTCATCCATTTACGCTGTTAAAAGGTCTCTACCTGGTGCAGCAGAGCAGCCTGCAGTTATCTCTGCCTGCCTCCCTCCTTCCTGGGCTGCTCCTGCCGAGCTTCGCCTGCTCCTCTTCCTCTCCCGGAGCTCCCTCTGCTGTTGGATGCAGCTGCGAGCCCGCGGAAAGCCCGAGCTCTGCTGCGGGGACGGATGGATCTTCGGCGGGGCAGGATAAAAGAAGCAGCATCCTTGCCGGACACCCCGCAGGGTTGTTCTTTCTGTCCGAGTGTCAGAGCAATAGGAAAACTTGCCTTTATGTTCTGTCTCCAGCTGTTTAGAGTAGGACATGAGCACAATGGTGTGGAGTAGCTGCAAATCCAAACTGCTGATTAATTACAAGAGATACTATAGGAAAGGAAGGGGAAATTCTGCTAGAATTACTGAGTGAAAAATAAGGCCCCAGCCTATGAAAGCCATGTGCTTTCTCTGCGTACTGCAGGCAGACTGGCCTCACACTGTGACAGCCCTGCTGGAGGGCACCTACACTGCAGGTGCCTGGAGTTTTGTGCCAGCTGCAGCAGGCCATGCTGAGCCAGGACATGGGAGATTTAAGCCCCCAGCCCCGTAGCACATGGGCATGAGGAGGAGGAGGGATACTCACTCTCCCATGGCTCCCTGCAGAGCTGCCCCTCGCCACGTGGCACACAGGCGCCTGCTCTTGCTCTGCTGCGCTTTGGGATTCCTAGGATTGGAAGAAGAGAGCACAAGACACATATTTAGCAGCAGTGAGGGGGCTGGGCCTCAAAACCTGCCTGTAACTCGTGCTGGTTTCTGCTGCCCTGGTGCCCAGGGATGGTGCACAGCTCCACTCCCACCCTGGGGAGGGGGACACAGAAATGCACCGAGCTGTCCCCCGCTAACGCTGCCACGTTGGCACACTTGTTGCATTTGCCTTTGTGTGTTGCCATAGGAACTACAGCCCCAGCATCTGCTCCTGCTCCTCCCTGCCATGCTGCTTCTGTACCCCACTGGGCTCAGCCCACTTCTGCTCCTCTGCCAGCCTCATCATGCCTCCCCCTCACTCACGAACCCCTGCCTCATCCTCTTTTTTTGGGTGACAGTCAGATTACTGCAGTTAATTATTGCATTAGTTATAATTTGCCTATTCATTTGCCTTTCCCCTTCCCTCCCACCTTGGAATAATTCCATCTCTCCATCCTTTCCACCTTCACACTACCTCTGCTGTCTGACTCCCATCCCCTTTTCTCTTGCACTCCTCGCCAAACAAAGCTTTGCTGCACTGTTCTACCCTTTCCTTCCTCTTTTCCTCCCTACTACTCACATCTTCTGTGCTCTCTCCTAGTCCTCCTACAGTTTCCTTCAATTTAGACCCCCTGCTTACCACCTCAGGTTACTGCTTGACACAGATACTTTCTTCTACCCCCGTGCAAGGATACTGCCAGCTTCTCCCACGTCTGAGCCAGGCTTGTTCCTCTCTCTAGCTTTTATACAGTCAACAGCATTACCCATTCTCTGCTCCTGTTTGTCCAAATACCCCAGAAACTGTATCTTCTGCCACATTCTTAGGCCTTGCTCAATCCTTCACAGCTCTAAATACTCACTTTCCTCCAGGCTCCAAGGTAAGCACCTTATCATTTCCCCTTGTCTCAAATCCCACCCTTACGCACCTTTCTTCTTCCTTGTTCTCTGAATGGGAGAATCCAGCCAGCACCACAGCAAACTCCACCCCCAGTTTAACAACCCTGATCTATACCTTTATTCCAGTGCTTGCACCGTTAAGTTTCACAGCCTCTCACTCCTACATCTCTATCCCCATCCCTCTGGTTGTGCTGCTGCTTCTGATGCCATTAATTGCAAATTCCCTTTGAAGCTGTATTCCTTCCTGTCTTATGCAATTGCTTTTCTTCTCTGCTGCCTTCTTTCTTTCCACAAAGACCCTTGGATCAGGACCCCGGTGTCCTCCTTCTATTCCCACCCCAGGCACATTATTCATCCTTCCCTGCCTTCTCCACATGGGAGTCTCCAGCAACCCTATCTACTCTTTCCTCCCATGTGAAGGACACAAATGTCTCCTGGGTGACCTTCTAGAGACCACCTCATCTGCCTGGAGGGCTTCAGCTAACATCTACAACTCTGCTGGTCCCTACTCCTGATGGGTGTCTCTCCACCTTGCATCCCATCCAACCCCTATCCTTTCCTAGATGAACTGAGTGCTGCTAACACCACCTCCTCTTATTCTTTTACTTTTCCTTGCAAGTCCTTTGCATTTGCACACTCTGTTTTCCTAGAAATATCACTCTTACTCTGTTTCTCTTGCTTCCATTTCTCCAGCCTCATTTCACCACCACCAAACCACCAGTGGTCATGAAATCATAACATTTAAACTATTGCTGCAGGACATGCAGGAGGTGTGCATTATGAGAGAGCACATAAGGATGCTCTAAAGGCAAGGAATTTTCCACTTGTATTATATTTTCATAAATACTTTAGACCATCTGTGGAAAGCTGTAAAATGACTAGTTGGAAACATATTATAAAATTGTGTTATTTTACTGAAAACATTAATTTAGCAGACTCAGATCTGAAAACTCAGAATAACGTGAACAGTTTTCTTGCGCTTCCTGATTTTGCTAATCTTTTAACAACAACAAGGTCTCATAGTTTAATGTGACCCAGAGTCTTCCCCTACCATCTGTGACTCTTGAACCCACATTTGGCTGCTAGCTAGGCATGTGTTACATTTTTCTGTAGTCTCAGGTCCACATGCACTTGTTAATGCAGCCTGGAGTAATTTGCATTTGTGTTCTCAAGTAAGGAAAAGTGAGGCGACACTTCATTATTTTGTAATGACACCTCTGGACCCTGAGATCAGTACATTACCAAGGTTTGGGGTTTTTTTTGTTTGTTTGCAGTGTTCTTTAGGTGCTTTTTGCACACTGTGTTGTCCTGCTATATATTTGGACTCAAATTTCCAGCTTTGAACACTCCCTGTCTATTTGAACAGCATCCTGGATACACTTGAAGTTAGCTTTGTGACCATCTCTTTCCTGCTCCCCAGTATTTGAGAAAGCTTCTTATACCTATCTAGTTTCCAAATGCCATTGTGTGGCAGTTCTGGCCTGGAGGAGACTGGCAGCTCTATGTTCCTGGTTTTCCCTATATGAAATTTTTATACTTTAGTTCCAAGCTTCTGGAAAGACGCTGTTTGTGCTGTTAGCCCTCAACTGCCTTTTTTTTTTTCCTTATATAGAGCAGCTTGTCTTACCTGTGCTTACTGCAGAATTTCTTCTTCACATCTGAATACCAGTTGTTGAATGTGTCTTTAAACACTTCTAGCACACCCTCTATGTGTGTGCCTTTTCCCTTGTGCTATCAAAAAGTTCTTTTGTCTTTCCACTTCAAAACCAGCCATTCATATATTTTCTGTATGAGTTCCACTGCAAAACATATTCGGGTTAGTGCAATAGAGGATGAGGGATGGGTACCCAAACTTTCAAATTACATAACCCTATGCTTGATGCTGCTGTGGCACGAGCTCTACTGGTACTCACATACATTGCCCCTTGATCTTCAGTTGCTTCCATTGCAAACCCCTTTGCTTGGATGGTTAATCAGTAAATCTGAATATTTATAAAATGACAATTCAGTGTTACTAAATCCACAGTAAATTCACTGAAAACAGCCTAACTTTTCCAATTTATGCCCACTTACTATGCTACTTTTTCTAGGTTTCCTGCAGTGACAGTGGTCCATCACAATACCTCCAGAGACACAACCTTCACATACGTCGAGTTCCTACACATTAACTGTGGTGGGAGTAGCTGGCTCCAGCAGGCAATGTTTTTCACTTAGAGCTTGTTTGCAGAACCAGAAATTAATCTCCAGGGGTTTAAGACAGTCCCACAGCCTCATTCCCAACCCCAGGGAATCTACATTTCCTCCTTCTTTTATAATTAGGTTTTGTTTCACACATAAACCTCTTGATAACAAGCAGCAGCTGCACAGGGCAGTGGCAGCTTGTAAGTGAACCAGGATGTTTCTGGTGCAAGTAAGAAGAGCCAAAATGCACCTAAGGAAGAACTCCAGGAAAGATTGGACAGTCAGTGTCTTGTGATCAAATTGTATTCCACATGAGGACTACTCAGATGGGAAGCACTGTCTAATTTTGGAAGTCTGGAAACTGGGATTGGGAATAGAAAACAGAGAATGACTAGGGGAGATGCTGTGACTAGTACCCTCCTCCAGGGGGAGGAGTGTGCTGGAAAAGGACAATTAGAGCGTATGTCCGGGAACAGATAAACTCTTCGAATCACAGGCTCTATTCCTGCAATATTCCCCATTAAAGATTCCAACAGAAGTCCAATATTTCTATGTCCACTGGCAGATCTTTGTGGTAACATCAGACATCAGGAAAATGTTCCTTCTATTGTCTTTGCATGTCCCAAAGGACCTTTGGTTTGAGTTTCTTTGCCAGCAAATAAACAACAAAAGCAGTTGACAGATCAAGATCAGTGATGATGGTAGGAATGAGCTGACCGTGTTGGTGGTTGCTGTTTATTCTTCTCTGAACAAAGCATAATTAGTTTTCCCAGAGCTGCATGAACAGGAAGGAAGAGCTGATCTCTGCTTTAAGCATGTAATGAACAGGGATGAAGTCCCAGCTTGAGAAACTGGGGCTGGGGGTAGCCGAAGATCCCTTAAATTATGTCCCATTTCACTCCTTCTGTGTTACTTACTCCTGTAAATCTAGGTGAGCAGAATGTGTCTCAGAAATAGCGGCTGGTTTGCCTGGTTTCCCAGGGGGCAGGAGAGCTCCACACTGCTGGCATCCAGGCTGTTGGAGACACAAGCAGAGGAGGGTGCTCCTTTGCTTGCCTGCACACTGCAGGTAGGCTGTGTCCTTACCTCTTCCTTTTGGGCTTGGAAAGAACAGGAGGAGCAGAGGGGAGATGGTCTTTCCACTCAACTCAATTAGCAGAGCCACTACATACAGTAAAATCCCCATTTAGTGTAAAACCTTTGTATTTTCCTTTCCCAAAGCTGGATTATTTGGAAAGGAGGCAAGTCACTATATACATGGACAGTCTTGTTGTGTTCCCTGTAGCAAATCCATGGCTGGATTGGATTTTGCAGTTTGTCTCAAAGCTAATACAAAATCTGCCTTCGAAGTGCTGTAGGCATTACAGTGGAGTGATACATGCACCTCTGGGATGCCAACCTGCCAGTCTCACCTGCTTTGGACACCACAGCGATGTCTTTACTCAACGTGGTACAAGAATTTTTAGAACATAGAAAAGCAAGAATGGATTAGACACACACAGTTGCTGGGTCTTCACTTTGTTCTTTCAAGATTTTCCCCAGTCCATTCACTTGAGTTTTGTGGATGTTTTCTTACTGTTCCAATTCAAGGCTGTACAGGCTTGAAAAACGCTGATGCAGGTCTTTGAAAATGCTGAATACAACCCATGGAGAGGATTGAACTCTTCCACCTGGACAGACACAATTGTGTGTTGACACCTGCAGACCAAAGCTTTTGAATTCATTTTCTGTCTCTTGGAATTTGAAGGTAGGATGCAGCATTTTACTGCATCTCTGGTAAATCAGTGCCTGGCACAGCTTCACAAGGGACATGGGTCAGCAACCAGAAGGGCTTGCAGACATAAGATAGGACCATGACAGACTTCTCTTCGGCTGGAATAACACTCGAGGTAAAGCAGGATATTGTCAACAGCAAGACTTCCATGATCTCTGTGAAAGTCAAGCAAACCTTGAGTTGCCCTGAAAACATTCCATGACACTGTTTATGAACTGCACTTGCAGAAGCCCTACCCTTAAGAAACACAATGATACTTTTATTACAAACCTGGAAAACCCCATGCTTTGAAAGAATAGCTCCTTTTAGGTCAAGAAAGCTTCTTTTACTTCACTTGGAGTAGCTGTATGCAAAAGAACCACAGAAAACTGCATGGGTACACGATCCAGTCAGATCACATGGAGAGCTCTGAAGGGAAATACAGGCCTCCCTTTCTTCCCATCATTGTGTTTGGAATATGTTTCCAATTGCACTAGTCACAAAGCAATCAAAGAAACTTGTCTACAGTGGCAAACTGAAGATGCCCTATCAGACCACATTACAGGGTGCTATATAGTATTGAATCCTTAGTCAGAAAAACATCCACATGACTGTAGGCCACAAAGCACTCAATTTCCATATGTCTTAACAGAAAAGAGAGCACAGATCTTCCAAGAAAATGAAATCTGTCCTTGGAGGATGCCCACTAACATGTTTCTCCCCCCTCTTACATCCTTACTTCCCTTGCATGAAATGGGGAAGAAGGGAGGCCACCCCCTGCAGCACCCAAGAGGCAAAGAGCTCATCAGCCAGAGACCCTTGGCTCCTCCCAGACTCCCGGCAAGCTCCTGCAGCCCATCCTTCCTCATCCATCATCTGTGTTAGTAGGCTGTTCCCCAGGTTTGAGGGCGAACAAACACTTTGCTCATATGGTTTTGAGCATGCAACATTTAGCATTCCCAGTCTTGGTCTGCTTGCCTGAATGTCTGCTGGTTTTAACAGTTCTGCAAAGGAAGACAAAAACAAAATTATTAAACAATGCAGTCATGGCCTCATGGTAACTCAACAGCTGGGGCTGGCCACCACCACAAGGAGCAGCCTGGCCTAAGTGGGCTCAGGAGCTGCCCTGGGAGCCCTGGCTATGAATAACTTCTCTGGAAGAGCAAAGAGAACCAGTAACAGACTTTCTGTCATGCTCCAAAATCCATCAGAGATGACTGAAGCCTGTTACTGCTATCTTCCAGTACTTGTTATAAAATGATTGATGTTATAAAAATGCTATATCTAGCACTATGAAACACTCTTTTTTTCATGAGGTCAATCTTGCAGCACGAGCAGAATAAGTAAAAACTGCAAAGTAAAAATGTTTCCTTTTTATTACTTCAAAGATACTGTGAAGATGGTCAGGCTAGGGAAGTAAACTATACTCAAGCTACAGCTTTCTCTGACCTGAATGAGGGCTCCACACAGAGCACCCCAGTGAGTGCTGCACAGCCGTCTGCCGAGCCTGTGAGAGGGTGTCTCTGCAGAAATTTGTCCCTTTGCTTAACGGGCCCGGTGCTCAGGCAGGCAGAACTCCCGCTGGAAAGCTTCGCAATCCAGCCAAAATCCCATCAGAGGGTGGTGGGCCGAGTGCACTAAACGCTTCCGAAACGCTGGCAAATGGCGTTTAGACCCCGGTATTGCCCGACCCCTACAGCAGGCGCCACTGCGGGCCGCTACCGGGCTCCGCACAGCCCCGCACACCCCCGGGCTCCGAGCCTTAGCCCCGCACACCCCGGGCCCCGCACACCCCGGGCCGCACTGCGGACCATGACCCGTGCGGGCGCCGGGAGGCCGCGCCAGCAGCTCTGGTGTGGGGCTGCCGGCCGCGGGCCCGGCCCGCTCACGGCCCGTCGGCAGGAGGCAGCCGGGAGCCGTGCCCGGGCAGCCGCACGGGGACAGGGCGGTGCTGGCGCTCCTGTACCCAGCTCACGGCCCCGGGCACGGCCCGGCTGCCCCAGGGCTGCCCCCAGGGCGGGGGACTCAGAGCCCGCACAGGGCCGGGCTGGGACGGCACCACCGGCACCGCCTTGGTCCTGCCGTGGCCGCAGGTCGCAGCCCGGCTCCTCTCTTCGCGGGCACGCAAGGCTTTGCACCTTTAAAAATCACCTTAGCACTGCACTCGGGGACCGCCATTGTGACTCACAAGGATTCATGACGACGCTCTGGACAAAGCCAATAGTCTCCTGTTTCCATGACCAGTAAGAAAGGCCAGCCACTGGAGAAAGTGTGCCGTGTTGTTAAAGCTGAGTCTTTACACCCACACCTTGCCCCTACCTGCCAAGGCTAATGAAAATTGCTTGTGCCAACCATCTGAACCCACAAACACGAGATTCCTTCTCCCACAAACCTACTTTTCTAGCTGATCCTTTTCCTTCCAGTTCTTTCCTTTAAAAGAGAGGAAGAAAATGCTCTCTCAGTGTCTCAGTGAGCTATGGAGTTCTCAGACACAGCACCCAGCCCTCTGATTTCTTCACTGCTGCAGTAGTTGTGTCTTTAATGTGGACTTTCAGCAGTCACAACTCTAGCAAAATACTTGAAATTTTGGAGATTATTTTCAACTTCCTGGTATGTCTCCGAGGCCAAGATGGAAATTAAAGTAGAAGACAGGAAGGGCCCTCAAGAAATGGAGGAAGTACTGGCAGTAGGGCAGATAAGCAGTTGCCCGCCCACTACTTTAGACACCCCAAGGTGTCTCAGACTGCACAGAGCTTCCAGACACAATGCAGAGCCTCAGGAGACTGGTCCATGCAGAAGCAGCCACCAAAGTCCAGAGGAGCATACAGGCATGTACTGGAGACCTTCAGCCTTAGATTTAGGAATAGAGGACAGGAGATGGTGAATTCAGAGATCCATCGGGAAGGAAAGGAAAAAAAGTATGAGCAAGTGCTGTGATTCTCTAGATTCTCTTTTTTCTCTCTTTAGAATCTCTCTGTACTTGCAAAGTGACAGATGAAAACTGTATGCTACTCTGTGCTACTAAAGGCAGATTTGCTGTGACTGAACAGAGCAGCGTTACCCCCTGTAGTGCTGTGTGAGGGATCTCTGACCGCACTCACCTGCTCACCCAGAGCATGTCATGGTGAAGTGATGCCTGCCTATGTCCTTTACTGTCTTGCCAACAGCACTCTCTGCTGCTGGTCCGGTTTCTGCAATTGCATTATTGTGCCTGTGCTGTCACCTGCCTCAACTATGTCTGTCTTTCTCCTGGTGACAGCTGGTGGATCCCTCAGTACTTGTAACAATCTTCCTTGGGGTCACACAATGCTTCAGTGTCTGCTGGTGCTTTCTGTAAAGGGAATAGCATAAGCAGCCTCCTCTGAACACACCTAACCAAGAGCCCATTCACCTTTCCCCAGCACTGCTGCCTGCTCTGGCACCCAGCCTGGGGGAATGAGCTCTCCCCACCAATTCCCATCTGTGCATAGGCAGGTGTGAAAGGGACCATGCTGAGCAAGGATGGGGCAGGAAGGTGACATCACACACAGGGGATGCTGGGCAGGCTGCAATTTGCAAGCACAGGGTAACAGGAATTACTTCCCTGCCAGAAATGAGGGTGGTAGGGAGAAGGCACCTTTCAGGTTAAGCCACAAAGGGACTGGTGGCAGCATGGCTACATGAAAGGACTTTGCTCTGAATATCACAAGAGATCTGGCCTCAGGGTTCTGCTTTAGACCAGCTGACTCTGATGTGTATTGAATCTAGATAATAACAACCAGGTTTAACTTGCTCTTTATGCCCATAAACACAAACTAGACAGAAATCTCTCTAGTCACTCTAGTGCAAGGGCAGCCACATGAGGGTTGGCATCAATAGAGTTCTGATGGTGTGCTGCAGCCTGTGCCTTCCAGTAATTCAGACTCCTTGTTTCAAGGCCTTTCTGGACATCATGAACACACACTTTCCAGAGAAGGAAGGTTTTACCTTTATAGAACTCTATTCAGATCTCCACACGTGGTTGTTAGAAATCTATGTATCTCCCTATATTAATGGCTTCATTTCAAACAACTTCCTCTTTAGCAGCAAAGAAAATCAATATAAGATGCCCATATGATATGACTACATGTAAAAATTACATGTAATTATTGAATGACCCAGTTCCCACTTACTAGGCTGCACACAGCTGTCCATAGAGTTAGGGCACAGCCAATTCAAATCATTCTATGATTTCCAGAGCAATGTAACTGTCTCCAGACTTGCCTCAGCCATACGTTGAGGTTTGCCTGCTGGGTCTGCTTCTATGTATTGTCCAGCTGAGAAACTTTCTGCTTATTTTTTTCTGCAGCTGAATTATATTCCCAGTGGTTTGGAGAGCCTCAGCTGTTGTCCAGCTTGATCTCAAAGTTGCTTTCTCAGACAGTGTCATCCTTTTTCTCCTTTCAGAAAGCTTTGGTGTTATATGAAGGATCTCCAATTTCTCCTCAGTCTCTAATGTGAGTTTCTACTCAGGGCTTTTTTGTTGTTGTAGTTTCAAGTTTGGTTTGTTTTTTTTTTTCTGGTTGCTCAATTAGACTCCAAGCCTTCCTGCAATTCAGTGATCTGAGAATCCAGGTCTCTGTTTCCATCAAAACTGCTTTCTCCTCCTTTTTCACTGAGGTGCTCACAGCTCTTCCTTCCTGGGCAGATCCCTGTTCTGCCAGGCTGTGCCTGCAGATGCAGTACCTCCCTCCTGCTCTGGGCACCGTGTCTCCAGCTCCTCTCATGGTTCTTTCCTCCCTGAATTACAGACAACAGTCTTGACCTGAGGTTCAGTCATACAATTCTTCCTGGAAATTTCTCTTTGCTGTTTGCAGTTCATGAGACTGTATTTTCCCCTCTAGGTCATTGGGACCCTTAGGCTGTCTGGGAGGTGGGAGCCATGTGGGGTCCCTGGGGCAGCAGAACAGGACCCACCCCATCATCCCAGCCAGGGAGCAGGGCAGGCCAGGAGGCACAAGGACAGCGATAGTCCTGGTCATCTGTCACTTTCTTGGGAATGGGAATGGGACTGTGCCAGGACATCAGCCCACAGCTGGGCAGTTACTATGACTGTAAATGAGGCTTTGTAGACCAGTGGGGCCACCCTTCATTCTGTATCCTCCACCCTGGGAGGAAGTCTTCAACAACCTCAACACCCTTCCTGGATCCCTAAAGTAACAGCAGCTGCTGCCATTGCAGGTGGGGCCACATCCAGGCTTGTCTCCTGCTGGTCCCAGCCTGCTGGCCTGGAGCAAGGTTTGACTGTCCAGGATGGGCAGAGCCTGCTGCAGCCAAGAGCCCCGTGCCTGTTGTCAGCCTGGCTGTACTCTGCCAGTGTCATGACATCCTCAGCCTTGCTTGCCCTCCTGCCTGGGCTCCATAGCTGCTTGCAAGGCCCATGTGTTTCATTCCATAGATCTCCCCAAATCCACAGCTGTGACAGCCCTTCCTGGTACATCCTTTCTCCAGATATCCTGGGCACATGGCGTGGAGGAAGCACTGGAATGGCTACTGCCAAACCCTCAGCTTCTGGGTGCCTTTTCAGTCCCTAATATACTGTTCCTCAGGGCCATGGCCTCCCCACCATGACAGCTTCGGGTATTCCCAGTATTCCCTACATTGGTAGTACCCATGAAGGGCTGTGCAAGTTCCTGCCTCTGTCAGCACAAGAGCAGTGTCCCATTGCAGCATCTCTGCTGCACCAGCGCAGCTGCTGGCTGCCACAGGTGAACCTTCGCATTTTTAACCTCCCCAGTCTTCCAAGGGAAGGAAACACTTCACCTCTTGCAATTAATCTATTGATTGTTGTGTGATAAAACCAATTCCTAGAGAAGTCTGTTCCTCATGCCTCTCCACTCTGAATTTTCCATTAATAATTACTCAGTTTGTCAATCAGGTTTGTGGGGGTTTTTTGGCTTTTTTATTTTACCTACAAGATGTTTCTCTGTCATTCTTGCATCTCTCTGGTTTTAACGTGATAGCACACACAGACTGCACTGTGAACAAGTGAAACTGCATGTTCAAGCTTCTATGGAAACCACTGACAGGCTCTATATTTTATGATTTGAAGGTATTCATAACTCAACAGGAAGCTTTCAAAGTGCATACATATGTGCATACATTCTCCTTTTTCTTTGATTTAATATTTTGCCTGCTTTTCAGAGAAAGTAACTGCTCATCACATACCTGAACCATTATAATTTTTAAAGAACTGGAAACCTGAAATTATTTGCATTTGTTTTTTTTTTTTTTCCTACTCACCTATTTTTCAAGTTACATTCCAAGGAGTCTGTTTTAAATTCCTTTTTCTAGTGTTTAAAGACTCATGGGCATCTGTTCTGCTCCTGCTGTGCTATCTGCATCCCTGAATTGATGACTGGAATCCAAATGTCCCTCTCTCTGGAGAGTCCAAAGTCACTGTAAGCTGGGCCTGATCTCTGTTCTGTAATCACCTCCAAAGCATTTGACTTAATTTTACAGCTGTAGATAACTGCACAGTGCTAGTTACAATGCAATTCTAGCAACCCCTTTGCTGTACCATCAGCAAACCCAGTACAAGGGGTGAATGGAAAGGTGAGGATGGTGGTAGAGGTCTAAAAACCTCTGTAGCTTCCTGTATTCTGGTTCCCAGTGTGAGACAGAGCAACTGGTATGTTCTGGGATTGCCTGGGACACTTGGGTCAATTAAACAACCTCTGGCTGAGCCCCAGTTGCCTCTATTCTTACCATTGCCACCAGACACTTGTCCCAAACCTGCAGGGAGAGGAGGGAATGGCAGGGCTGTCCTAGACCATGGAAATGCCCTGTGGGCTATGGGGATGGTGGCTCTACACCCCAGCTCTGGAGGCCAGCTGGTTTCCAGGAGCTGTAATCCTCATGCTACCACGGCTTCTATGCCAAGACTTCTGTACTGCCATGTTTCACTATCAGTCAGGAAGACTTGCTCAGGAAAGACGTTTCTCCATGCTTAGCCCCTACTGCCTCACCTCCTGGTAAGTCTGTCACATAGATTGGAGTTCATCATGCTGGACTTCACCAGCTGAGCTGGGCAAATGCCCCAGGAAAAGGGACTAGAAAAGAAAACAGAAAATATTTCATTTTGTGGACAAGGACACACGCTTATCTCCACAGTGCCGGCAGAACATTGGTCCACCTTTTTTTTTTTAGTCTTTTCCTAAGAAAGAAAAACAACCACAACACACCAAGAAAAAACTGCTACTGCTATTGTAATCAGCAAGATAAAAAGAACAATTCATAGTGGCCTTACAGCACATGGCTACTGTAAGAATTGCTGAGCTAAGGCTAATTTCAGCCAAGTTATTTAAGGAGTCTCTTTACCTCATGCTGATAGCATTTTGTACGGTGGTTTTGGGCATTGGAACCACATCCCCATAGCTTGTGGGTACCTGTTTTTTCCATTTTGTCCAAATGCAAACTCTGGTTGAAGAGAGCAGCATTTCTCACAACTGAAACACTCTCCCCATTATAGGCAGAGCTGCAGCACAGAACCTGTAACTTAAAGTGGCTTCCTGTGTGCTGGCTGTTGTCACCTGTGCTGTGCCTAGCATCCCTCTGTGGCATTTTCCCAGTCCATTCCTGGCTTGAGGGCAGACTGGGAGTCCCAGCTGATGGAACTGGCTACCAGCAAGAGGCAGGAAGTCTGGGTGAGCACAGTTCTCTTAGGAAACTGCCCCGAACACTGAGGTGAGACAAGTTCAGTCTTAAAAAATAAATGTGGCTCCCCAGAGCTAGGGAATATTTATGTCACTTGACTCAAAACCAAAACAAAATGCCACCAAAACAAAACAAACAAACAAAACAAAACAAGAAGGAAGGCTTTGGGAATCCTCAGCTGTTACACAACATGTGCAATGTCCCCAGCCCCATAGTGCCCCAGGGCTGGGGTGTGCTCTTGGAAACTGGGGGACATCACAGGTCTTCTAGGGATAGTGTTTCTGTTTTAATCCTGACATCAACTATTGAAATCTGTAATTAGGCAGAGTGCTTTTTTGGAGCTGTCCCTATATCTGTAGTAAGGCTGCTCAAAGTGTGTAATTACTCAGACCCAACTGTCCCACAGGTGCTAAGTGAAGGACAGCCATAGCAAACTTCTCACAGGCATATTCCTGCTCCACAGGACAGCAAGTGGGGAATGCAAGCACCCAGAATGCAGCCTCAGGTGCTCCCAGGGATTTGGGACATTGCTGGACCATGCCCTGAGTCCTGGTGGAAGCTCCCATGGCACTGGGGGCAAATGTGATGAACTTTGCTACTGCACTACTGAGGATTTTGCCTGCTGTATTATCCTGCCTGTGCCTGCTCTGCAAGGTGCCTTACTGTGTTCTGAGTACATCTACAGCCTTGAGAGGTGCAAGAAAATTGCCACTTCACAGATATTTTCCCTCTGACTCCTTTCCATTTTCTTGGATGCTGTCTCTGTTTTCAGACTCACATGTGCTGAAGCAATTTGCAAGAATGTCTAGGTATTACATTGCCACTAAGTCCATTACTTCATAGATTTCTTCTCCCATGGAGTTCCTGCAGCTGCTGCTGTCTTGCCAGTTAATTTCTCATGTATTTCCTTTCAAATCTGAATTGAATTAGTGAGCATGCATAATGAGACACAGTAGGAAAAAAAAAACAGTTAAAAGCTGACACAGACCAGATGCCTCTTCCAGCCACTGCCGCACCAATAGAGAGTGTGGGTAAATGTCAGGTGAGTGAGAAAAACGAGGATATAGACAAATAACTTGCAAGGATTTGATCATCAGTTACTTATATAGAGGTTTGGAAAATTCCCTGCCATAGAGCATCAGTGTTTCTCTGAACTTCCCAGGTATTGTGTAGTTCAAGGGAGACTTTGAGAAGGAACTCATTTACATTAGAAAAAGGTTGAATACTGTGGGAACCAATGGTTGAAAGAGTTCAGCAGAAAAAACCATCCTAAGGGAGCACTTGAATAACAACTGAAAAAAATAACCAAAACCCCAGACACTGACTGCTTAGTCAGTCTCCCTTCACCTCCTCAGCAGGATACCCTGTCCATCCTTGAGACTGCTCAGTCTCAGTTGCATGCACCTTTATTAGTCAGTGCCTACCAGCATTGCAGCACATACACACACAGAGCACTCAGGCCCAGGAGACATCAACTCTCCCTATCAGCAGCACCACAAACCTATAACTACGTCCTCCATTTTCTGCACTAGCTTCCCTTACATTGAAGGTAGCCAGCAGCAGGGACTCAGCTGCAGGGAGTGATGCAAAGAAAGAGCCTGTGAGTGGGAGGTGGGATCCACAGGTGGGGGAAGAGAGTGCCCAGCAGCAGGAATATAGAACACATTACTCTGGAGTAGGACGGGGACCCAGAGCTTATCCTGAGAGCACATCTACATCTCCACAAAAACACTCACCAGCCATAAAGGGTCCTGTTTGCATGGACTGCATATGCCGTGCAAAGCAGAGAGTACCCAGCTCCAGGGAAGCACAGCACTGATCCTAGGCCAATGTCCTACACCTGCCAATTTGGCTTTCTGCTTTAACCTGCACCAACACAGCTGGTCCTACAGCCCTCTCCAGTAGCAACATCATGACCCTCTGCACCTTTAGTGCAAAGGCACTCATTCTTTATAAGCCCTATTGTAAAGTATATATGAAGGAAAACAAGTGCACAACTCGCAAGCATGATAGAAACACAGCTCTTTAAATCCTTCTCACCCTCTTTCTTGCTTCTAAGGCTCAAGGTCCTGCATATATTTAAAATATACACAAATAAAGGAATAAATGCACGTACTTTCCTCCCAGGTGTCATTTTCCCTGAGCTGAGAACTGCAGCAAGCACTCGGGAGGGCACAGCTGCCTCAGTGTTGCCCTTGTGCTGCCTGGAGGGGAACCAAGGGCTGCCAAAGCCAGGCAAGTAATAGCAGCTATCCCACTGCCCACCTGCTGCCTCCAAACCAAACCCTTGTCCTGCACTGCCTGGCCACCAGCCTTCCTGGACCTCTCAGACATCCTCAACTGCACTTTTAAAAAATGTATTTTATTAGGGAGGAACTCAGAAAATAAATGTAAAGAGGAACATACCACCCACACATTCTCTGCGTTCTCCTCTTCCCAGCCTTGTTCAAAAGCACTGTGAAATAGTTTGTAGGCTTCTGTAAGTGTAGATATTAATAAAAAATGTCACCTTCACCAAGCAGTTTCAGCTTGTTTCAGGGCTTCCTCATAGAAATTCCCACAGTGAATGGCTCCACTGGCAGCAGCTTCATTGACTGCAGTGGAAGAGGATTTACCCTTTTAAAGACCTCTCCCTTTTTTATTTCTTTGAATCTTTGTTAAAAATGTGAATATGAATGTGTTGATGTGAAGTTATCTTGGAAGAACTGGGGTATTGGCTTTTAATGCCGAGAAATAAGTAATGAAATACTTGTTCACAGAGTTTTAGCTTGTGTGTTTATTTTTCAACTCCAAATTTCCAGTTTCCCTTGATGGTGTCCCAGGGTGAGCAGAGCCTACAGTTAAAGGCTTGTTGAAGAAGTGAAAACACACAGTTTTTAACGTAAGTGGTTTTATCACTTCTGTTTGCCAGCTATTTTATTAAGTGTTAGGAAAATAAGCAAATTAAACTTCCCACTGGTTTTATTATAGATAGATCAGGCATTTGAAGCCCTCCAGTTGTTTGCAATTTATTTCACAAACAGCAATATGCCTTTCAATTCTGATGTTCTGCATAGTAACAGAGGAGGAAGATACAAACCTTTAGTCCTTTGAAGTTTGGCTTTTAGATCCACCTTCTTCCTTCTACATGAGTCACTTGTGGCAGCTGAGAGAGATTTCTCCCTCTGCGCATGAAGGAGGAGTTGCTGTCTCCAGCATCTTTTGGAGGAGAAGTCATCCCTCTGGCTAACCCCTCCTCCAGCAGCCACCTGTGTCCCTGGTCCCCCTATGTACCATTTCATCCTTGTGCTATTCCTGGCCCCATCTGAGCTGAGATTCCTATAAACACTGTGTCCTGTAGGCTTTTCAGGAGGCTTTTCTTTCCAGCTCAATGGCAGAGGAAAGATGATGTTTTCAATCCCCTTTGACTGCAGGCTCTCTCATAGTCCCCCAGGGAGGTAAACAGTAGAGGCTGTTTATTAACAGAGGATCCAAGTGCAAAAAAGCTGCAGAAAGCAAACTGGAGTGAGGCATTCACTGAATGAGCCACGATAATCCTGCCTAAAAAACTGGTTTTGCAGAAAACAGGAGCCAAAAGCAGGAAAAAAAACCCATGTAGGTAAGCACTTAGAAACAGCCAGAGAAATACAGTATTTCCTTATTTTACATGTTAGTTGCTCATGTTTATGTTGTCAGCCTGGGAATACAGCACTCCCATTAAGGTGATGTGATATCAGGTTGCTTTTATGGCACAGTTTTTTGGGTACTCTGATTCAGTGAGAATTTGAGCTACTCCTTGTGTCCTTTGTTCATAGGAGAATTTCCTGCCTAGCCAAGGTAATTCCTTTGTTTTAAAAAACAGCAAAATCCTCCCTTTCCCCACTCCCTCAGGGAAGAACCTTGACCTCAATGAGGCAGCAAGGCTGGCATGCCCCACGAGGGTCCCTGCAGGCTCCCACTCTGCACCACTCCGGCTTTGCCTGTGAATGTGCACAAGCCCAGAGGTGGGTGGCAGGAGACGCTGGGCATTGAAGGAGTCAGAAATAAAGTTAGGCAGAGGAAGTTCAAAAATAGACAAGCTTTTCCTGTAAGTCTGAGTTATTTATTTAATTTCTTGTTGTTGTTGGTTTGCGTTTAGGAACTTTTTTTCCCCTCAGTGACAGGGAAATAAGGAAAGGGAAAAGGTTTAGGAAACAGGCAAAGGAACAAAAAGCTTTCAGAGCAAATGTAGGGGGAAAAGAGAAGGATTTAACAGGACCAATATTAAGGATAAAACCTTTTCCTAGATATCTATCAGATTTTAATTCTGAATAAAGAACAGAAACCAAGACAACTGGAAAACTTCCTCTTTTACCCAGGCTTTCAGCATCGCCATTTGCAGCTGGGTCCCTGTAGCCCTTCCTGGTGCACACCCCAGGGCTGGGGTTGCTGTGATACCTTCAGCCAGGCAGGGACACCCTAAGGGGTAGGACCTGGGCTCCATGCCCTGAAAACCACATAGCCCTGCTGTCTTGGAACCCATCCAGTGCTGTGCTCTGCCTTCCCTGACCCCACCAGCTGCTGCCCTCCTACCCCACGGGATCCAGCCACAACCCCTCAGCTCCATGGGGCACGGAAGAGCTGGACACAGACAGGATTTCAGCAGCAGAGGCTGAGGGGAGAGGAAGCAAGTCCAAAGGCAAGCAAACCAAACTCATATATTGCTGACAAGGGTGCATCTACACTGCCAAGGTCCCCTGCAGTGCGGTGTCACGTCTGGCTTTATTTACTTTAGTGATCAGGAGCTTCACTCAGCCGTAACCCCTCGGGGGAAACACAAAATAATTACTATCTGCTGTATATGTAACTGCCAGCAGGATCAAATCAGCACCTATTTCACCTGGAAGGTGGAAAACCCCTTACCAACACTGCAGCTGCATACACCCCTTCATTACTCACATAGAACTGCCAGAATGGAAGTCTGATGAGATGCACAGTAATAACAGGTTATTTCATCTGTGGATTTCACCTGAGGATCTCAGAGTATTTTACATCACCTCTTGTCAGCTTAACAAACTCCTTTAAATGCTCCCCCCATGCCAAAGGTGGGGATGGAGATGCCAGAGAGTCACAGAGTGGCTGTTTTAGGGCAGATACTGAGTACCAGGCTCTAACTTCCATACTCAGCTGGAGCCCTGGCAGGAATATTCTAGGATATCCCACCTGGCATGGGTGCCCCCGCTTGGGGCCAGACACTGCCCCTGTCCTGGGGCAATAGCTGGCATCATGCTCAGTGTGTGCTTAGGAAGTTAATTAGCAAAGGGAAGAGAGAAACTTCCCCAAGCCTGTCCCCAGCAGCATCTCCAGTGAATTCTACTTTTTTCACTACAGAAAGGGGCATAATCCAGAGAGGGAACCTTGCCTGGCCCCTGCCACATGAGCCAGCACTGTGTGAGGGCTGAGGCCTCTGAGCTCCTGCTGCCTCCAGCAGCAGCACTGGACAGTGAGCTCCTCACCTCACACCCTGCCCTTCACCCTTGGACGATCTGGTTTGGTGTGTTCCCACTTTCCCCTGGCCTCAGTAGTATCTGCTGCCTGTCAGTGACACTGTGGAAGAGGCTCACATTCTGAGATCTCACCTCTCTTTTTCACAGCCATAAAAGGGAAAGCAAAATGTTTAAATTCGAATGTTTGATGTTTTGCAAAGTAAATAAACTTCTTCATGAAGATTGCAATGGGAAAAAATTCACGATGTCTCCATAAGATGTAATAAATCTGGCCTCTATTGCATTATCTGTGCATCCATGGCAAATAATACATTAAAGTCCTGGAAACAAAGTGCTTGGGGACACCATGTAACTAAAAAACAGGGAATCAATTTTGCTATTTGGAAGGCAACTGGAGCATCCGAGGCACATGTAAAGACGGGATCAAATCCTACTGAGAGAGCTGCAGGACTCATAGAAGCATAGCATTACTGGAATTCACTTTAAAGGCTCCTAAACTGGAAATATTTCTTATATAATGAGAGCTGTTTTCATATGGAATGCTCTTGGAGGCCTGAAGTGACTGTAAATGTGTACTTCTGGACTGCTATGGGCCTTCTATGCTGTAGAGAAAAAGGGTGTGAAAAATGGAAATATGTTTGGCATGGAGGCAGCTTTGGGCCATTTGTTTGTACTCTGTCTGAATTCCTTGCTGGCCTTGTTTCTAAATCATCATCATCACAGATCCCCAACAGCTGAGTGATCTTCAATGGAAAAATGTCAAGGCAGGCAATGTATAAGGAAAACACTTTCATACATTAGGCAGATCTCTCAGGCATAACTTCTTCTAAACAAGTACTGGATGCTCAAATGGATGGATTTAGATGGAGTTTCCAGCTACTTCTTAAACCTTTCTTGGATAGCTGGTTAAATGAGATTTAGATAAGGCTAAGGCTTAAACGTATTGCTGTCAAGGGAAAACATCCACACATGTTATAAATGACTGTCTTGGGGAGACATTGTTCATTTTGTTTGGATGGTGTCTCAGCTCATATCAAAATCCTGGCAAAATTTTTTCAGCTGGGGTGTGCTGTATAGAGAGTTACACTCAGCTACTGGGATCAAGCACCCTTGAACACCCAGGGATGGTGGTACATGCTGCAAGTCATTTGGGTAGGGAACTTCCCACCTCCTTTTAGCTGCTTGGCATTGAGCATCACACAGTGGTTACTGTTCATCTTCCAGCTCCTGCCAAAGGATGCAGAAAGGAGCTGAAGGAGGAGGAAGCAGCCTGTGCCACATGAGGGATCTGAGGCAGAGTGACCTAATTGTACCACTGAACATTCGACCCCTGGAGCCTACTGATTAGTTCAGCCAGTGATTATTCATCCTTTCCCTCTAATCCCTATTTAAAATACCCTGGGACAAATACTAAGACAAATACCCTTCCTGCCAGGACTGAGCACACCTGCAGCATGGAGAGGAGAGCTGTCAGTGACACTGGGAGCACCTCAGTTGGCCTCACCTGCCCTCTGCCACACTCCTCATTCCTGCTGTTTCAGAGCTTGTTGCCCTCTCTGGTGAGATGATGCATAGGCTACCCTTGGTGCCCTGTGCTTCATTCTTGGGGTCCAAGGAGAACAAGGGGAAGACCAGTTTTGTGAAACTCACCACTTCAGTCATCTACTGACTCACTAATTTTTTTTTCTGGAAAAAAATCAATAAATATTTTGCAAGACCTGGGACACAGAGACAATATGGCCTGAAATCTGCAAGTTTTGAGCAGACATATTTTTCATATTTAGGTGTAACTTCCCCCAAAGAGTCTGACTTACCTCTTGCCCCCTTATGAATGAGGACTCTTGAAGCCTGCTAAGGGGAGTTGGAGCTATGAAGCTGAGGGAAAAAAAAAGACATTTAAGTAAACAAAGGGTTTTTTATTTTTAATGAAAGCCCTAAGTGTCCTACTGGCAGCCCTGGTGCTGATGGGAGGCAGGGGGAGCCTGACTGGTGGTGTGGGTGCTGCAGCCACCCCATCCCACCACACTGTCCAGGGTCACTGGGGTCAGAGGTGGCTGTGGGGCTGCAGGGCTGACTGTCCCTGGTGTGAGCTCTCAGTGTGGGCTGGAATGTGGCAGAAAAGGAGGCTTGTGCCCACGGCAGCTGCTCCCTGCATTGCTGTGGCAACACATCTGTTTCCTCCATTTCCCCATTCCTGCCAAGGGAGAGTCCCAGCCCTTCTGGCGTCAACACAAGCCCAGGAAAAATCCAAGTCCCAACAAAACACCTTTTCACTGGTCCCTCTCTCCCCAGGCTACAGCCCTCTCTTCAATGGCTGTAAAAGCCTTTACTCTGTCATGGACAGAACATTCTCTTACAAAAAGTTTGCCTTGCTGCTGCAGCCCTATTTTCGAAAAAGCACCATAACCCCCAAGACCTTGGAGCATAAGGGCCAGCAGAACCCCAGCACCACTCCCCACCCTGGGTATCATCACACCCCACAAGATGCAGCAGCCCCCTGCTTCACCACCTCACTTTTTTTCAGGCATGCAAGGTTTTATTTGCCCCCCTCAGATGCTTAATAAGCACTAAATTTTCTTTTCAGGTCTTTTTCATGTTTCTCACCAAAAAACGTTTTGCTTTGCAAGATTTATGGCAAAGCTCCACTTGCAGCAGGTACAAGCTCAAGCTTCTGTTGATGCACAAGTTGACTCACCAAGTCCCAGCCTCATTTCTCTGAAGAAAACGTACAAGTACTTGGGTGCTCACAGGAGACTGTGGGTTATGGTGCCAAGGAGAGAGTCTCAGAGCTGTGGAGGAGCTGGAACAGCACAGGTCCTGTGGCAGAGCTGGATCACTGATGCTCAAGGTGCCTGGATGCTGGTGCTGGCAGGGAGGAGCCCCTTGTGCAGCTGGTTTCTGATAATGGATGCTATCAGCAGTCTGGAACCAGCACCTCTCCACTTTGACAACCTCTGCAGAAATACTTGCTGGCAAAGGCAGTGCATGTGCTCAGCAGTTCCCCCAGAAGTTTGTCAGGGTGTCCATGCCAGGCTCCTGGGAGGGGCTGCTTGGCCAGGAGCCACTAGCCCTACCTGCTTGGCCAATCCAGCCCTGGACTGGCAGGACCACTTGGTTGCTCCTCCACTGTGCAAAGCCATTTCCATCAGCTCAGAAAGTTACTTTTCTTGTCTATTCGACTGATTCATGCTCCTTATAAGCTCTCTGGTTTGAAAAATAAATGTCCAGGCCCATGGCTTTGTAGAAACTTCCAGCTCATTGAAACCACAGGGGTAAAATCCCCCAAAGATTAGGCTTTTTCTGAGGAGCACTGTAGCCACCATCTAGGAGCACATCTGGGATGGGATTCATTTACAATGTCTTACCCCTCACAGAGTACACGTGTTGGTTCTGATGTGCTGCTGGTGGTGGTGAGAAGGGTCAGTGTTTC
Source organism: Sturnus vulgaris (assembly GCF_052056855.1). Lineage (NCBI taxonomy): Eukaryota > Metazoa > Chordata > Aves > Passeriformes > Sturnidae > Sturnus > Sturnus vulgaris. Next base: position 16,093,981 of record NC_142251.1, on the reverse strand, counting down.
CAAAATGACACAGGTGGCACACTGAGACCTTGCACTGAAAATGTAGCAATAGATTTCTTATATTTAAAGAAAATAATAAATTCTGTCCCTTTGAGGCTGTCAGCTCTCCTCAGTGCATCCAGCACAGAGATGCTGCAGTCAAGTGGGCAAATAAACTCTGTTATGGGTAGCATCACCTTCAAAACACAGGTGAGATGTGCTCTCTCTCACTCTCCATGCCTGCATTGCAGAAGATCATGTGCCTTGGGGGAGGGACAAATGTGTAAATGAGGTCACAAGTCCCCTAAGCACTAATCCTGCCTATATTTGCTCCTCCACTTCAGTTTCCCACAGCTACTCTTTGCTGAGGCTATTACTTTATGCTGTTTTGTTTGCAACTTGTTCTGAACTTATCTAGGTCTTAGCTGTAGCCAACAACTTGATCCTAAGGGTAACATTGTGACTGTACTGAAGTTTTGTGCTACTTAAACTACTTTCTTCTCTCTGTTCGCAGCAAGGAAACAGGATGACAGAGCTTTGCCAAAATATTTTACTGAATAAATAGAACTGTAGGCAGTCTCCACAAGCCAGTCCAACAGTGCCACATGACCCCAGCTGGCAAGAGACCAGGGTTACATTTAAATTCAATTTTAATTCAGAAAAACATCAACACTTATTTACCACAGTTCATAAAATTCATGTGACAGAATTCCTCTGACAGACAGTTTAGTATCCCTCTTACTCCAACAATGTAAAAGCACAACAAATCAAGTCAGCCTGTGCCCCGGTGTATCAAACCAGGCCAGCAGCAACACACGCACTACTACGAGACTCCTTGCTGAAATCTCTGGATGCTCTTGGTGCATCTGGAACTCCTGAATTCCCTTGCCACCTCTGTCAGGTACCTGGGGAAACATACAGGTGTCTGAAGTAGCTCAGGTCTGCCTTTTGTGTAATTGCAGCACTGTAAAGGGAAATGGTCACTCATGTCCCATTTGGCCCATTGAGCGTTTTGGAAGGAAGCACCATCCTGCCATTACCATTCTCAATGTCCATGCCACTGTCACAAGAAGGACTCTGCTGGATGTGGTCCCCGTTCCCACTGCTTTAGCTGCATCTTCATGAGCCTGGCAGCAGGGGAGAGCATGGACTGATAAAATCATTCTTGACAGTAGAATGGTTCTAGCTTGCCTGCAATGCAGGTGTTTTACTCCACACACCTTGCCAGTGCTGCCCATGGTGGTACCTGGGAACCTGGCCCTCACCAAAAGCCATCAAACCCCACTGTTCATGATTAATTCACTCCTTGACAGTATTGTATTTTTGAAAGCAACTCTTCTGCCAGCACAAGCTCCTTCATATGTGTGCCTGAAGCCAGAGGACTGGAGTGAGGTCCTCATGCTGGTCTGGGCTTCCTTATGTGGAAGCTCTGGGGTCATTGCCATCCACTGCATGTCTGCCAACCTCATATACCCCCATGGCACTCCAGCCTTCTCAATCCCAGTGGGAACAGGGCAGGTCCAGCCCAGATTTGTCCTTCAGGTCCTCTGCATCCAGCGTAACAGAAAAGAGCATGATGGGCAGCCCAAGTGATGGGAAACCAGGGGCTGAGCCTGGCGGGCCAGGCATCCATGGGTGGAGGTGGACCTGCAGAGAGATGCTGTGCTGAGCTGCCCTGCTGCTGGGACACTGCCTGCCCACCCCTGCCACTGCCCCAGCGGGGAAGATGCTGAGGGGCTCCTCCTCACCCTCATGTCAGACTCCCTCCTCTATCCACACTCCTGCAGAGTTCCCAGCCTTTGCCTGTGCACCATTGCTCCCATTGCTCCCAGGCACCTGCTCCTCATGGGGATGGAGGCAGCAGGGGGGGAGACCTGCACCCTTGGTAGGAGGGGTATTTCTGAGCCAATCACAGAGGAAAAATAAGAAAAACATAAACTTTTTCATTTAAATCTTCAGGGCTCCATGTACAACCCAAAGGAGAAAAGAACACAAGACATCCATTTTTTAAACCAAAGCATACACTGCACTTCTCAAGTGTAACACATGAAGTCATACAAACAAACTGCCATGGCTACAGGGGATTTTCAGTACCTATTTGGCATGAAGTGAAGGATTTAGCCCTAGCACTGCTGCTTGCTGGCAAGGAGAGGACATAGCTGCTGGTGGGGTTGTGCCCTGGCAGTCCCCTGGGTGCAGTACCTGCTCCAGTCAAATCCCACTCTCAAGCACACATACTCAGGAAAGTGCAAGAAGAGTTTTCAGGGCTCAGCTACCTCAGGCCATGAACATCTCCTACTACCAGCACATTCAATAGACAGGGTGACATCTTCACCAGCGGCTGACATTGCCACAGGGATCTCCTTGGCAGTGACACCTGTGCCATGGCTCCCCTGCCTCTGGATGTAGCCCTGAGATGGCATCTCCAGCAGGCTGGTGGGAAGGAGCAATGCTGTGAGGAGTGGACTAGCTTTCCCAGCCCTCCACATTTTCAAAAGGAACCGCCTGGCAGTAAACGCAGGCACTGTCAGGAAGTCTCCTTGTCTCTTCTGTGAGGCCCACCATGCCCCAGGGGCAGCATGTCCCCACGCCAGCTCCCTGCAAAGGCTTACCAAAAGGCAAAGCTGACTCCAGCTGCTGTGTTTACCACTCCCCTCCTGCCACTGGGACCACAAGCACCAGAAAAAATTAATTCCTGCTCCATCTTGACAGGACAGCACTGTCCTGGTATGAAACACCAAAACTGAAACAAACAGAAATTAGGAAAACATCCTATACCAACTGCAGGCAGCCCAACTGCCTTTGGAGCAATCTCCGAATCTCTTCAGATTTATAGTGGAGTGTGTCAGATGCAAGGGCTAACAGCATTATTTCCCTGGCAGCACAGGCACAGGGCAGGGGGAGGAAGGAGCCCTCACACCCCTGGCTGCAGGCTGGCAGGGCTCCCAGAATACCTCCCAAGCCCTGGCACAGCACAGAAACCAGAGTGGAGGAGTTGCTTTTTTCCTGGCCGTTTCGCTGGCTGTTGGAGTCAGGCAATGGAAGGAGGTGCACAGGAAGCGAGACCATGCAGCTGTAAATCCTGTCAAGTGTAACGATGTTTTTTAAAGCATAACTTCTTGATTTCCCTCCCACGAGATCAAACCCAAAAGATGATTATGTTTGATATTTAGGTAACTCAGAAACAAAGTGTTTCCCAAACAAATAATCACATTGCAGTCTGACAATGGTCATTATTACAAAAGAGCATTTTATTTCTGGGTGTACTATATTGCAACGTAACACTATGCAGGTCTATTATCATATTAAGATTTTTGCTACAGAATTAAGTTTGTCCATCTGGTCAAATTTCAAAGTTTTTTTCTTGGCATTCCTACAGGACTTGTCACCACTTAATCACATGAATTACTGACGTGCCAAAAACGTGATATAAGACTTGGAGCAGGCGCTTTCCAATCAGAATTTGCAAAAGTTGTTGGGCTGGCTGGATGCACAAGGTCAGCACAAATATCCATTCTAATTTTGACAAGGGGGGAGATGCACATCTCCAGGTTTTGATCACAAAGTAGATTTGCTTGTCAGGCTCAATGTACTATGAAGGTTGTCTTCTTACTTTTGATGCAATCTTTGTCATCTCTAATTCTGTTACCAAGGAAGATCTTTATTATTTTTGAGCAATGATGAAAAAATACCTTGCTTAAATTCTGGAACTGTCATACTTGTTAGGCACCTGATTAATATAAGCAGCTATATAAACTCTGTATATATACAAATCATGCTAAAATATTGTCCACAAAATGTCCATCCATTCAAAGTCAAATACCATTGGTCACAGAAAAGTCTAGTACGAACCACATGTGGATATACATATGAGCAGTACATGATTCACTGAGTAAATATGGCACTTTTACATATTTTCCTGGATGTTATAGAGAATTAGGAAACAATCTTCTCTCAGCTGACTAATTTCTATGTTACTGTAATATGGGTTTGGAAAATACACCCCAGAATAGACAGTCAGAAGTTTAGAAAAGTCAACAGTGCAGCTACCTGAGTTTGTTTCATTAAGAAATTAACAGTAATGTGATATTTTATCATCCACTGTGAGCCTGAGGGTTGTCTACTCACAAAAGCCAAGCTGCCTAAACCTGCTATACATAAAACAGCACAGTTCTCCAAGCACATGTCTCGGCAAGAGGCTGAACTAACCTAGCATCTCCAAAGGGACTTGGCTCGCCTTCTCCTTGTACAGACCCCAGCTGCAGAGTCCTGTCCCCTTGTTATTCCCATCCCAGTGTCCATCCAATCCTTTAGAGAGCTGATCCAGCAGAAAATTACTCCCTTTTTTAGACTAACATAGTTTTCTGCTAGCTTAAAAAGTTGATTTGTCCTGTGGAGGGATCAGACCAGCACCAGACTCGTAAAGGGACATAAGCAGCTGGAACGTGTTGGCAGGAATAGGGAGCATGAGAGGAGGAGGGAGCTGCCCCTTTTTGGTGACAGTGAGCTGCCAGACTGAGGAAGCTGTCCCAGCTCACCAAACCCTTGGAGAAGATACAGTTATTAGCGTGAAAGTGCTTAGACCGGTATAGTTTATTCCTAGCAAAGTGAATAAAGATATGCCAGCACAAGGCACTTTATACTCATGTAACTGTGTCCACATGAGGGGTTGCACTGGTATAAATATAATCATAACAAACAGAACCCCACATCCCCTACGTGGTGTATTTACAAAAATGGCATAGAACACGTCTCCAATCTTCAGTTATGAGGTGTGCATAACTTCCATTCAGAAACCAGACCACAAACTACACATGAAACAACATTAGACACAAAATAAATTAGGGATTTAAAATGCTACATCTAGGAATATAAAGACTTTTAAAAATACTTTAAATGTAATCCCATATTTAAAATCTAAGTAAAAGAACTATACAGCTCCACCAATTACCTGGACATTTCAAACAGCTTACATTCATCAGGGACAACAGCACTTTGGTTTACATAAGTAGGTTAATATGAGCAATGAAATGTTTCTCTTCCTCACATAACATCAAAGTGAAATACATTTAGAATATATATACTGCCAAGCTGTTCCAGTAAGTGCATTCCACACACGAGTAAGGGTAGCTCTTACAACAGCTACAACAATTATAGGTCTTCAATAGAACTAAATCAAACCCCTTTTAAAAAGCTTGATTTGATTCCTTCATGCCTGAACCATTTTTGATTAATCACATGGATCATCTCCAGAACATAGCCAAGTGCAAAAAGTAAGTCTGACCTGGTACTGTGGCAAGCTCACACACCAAACTGCAGAGCACACCCTAGATTAATGAGGAAGTCCTCATTGTAGTTTGTCTCCCCACCTTTATAAGTCATACTCTTAAATCAACTGTATGCTTTTGTACCAAGCTCAAGAACTCAGATTAACTGTAGCTCAAGACACACAATGGCACTTAGAAAACATTTACGAGCAACCAATCTGACAACTGTCAAATATTTTACAATAATTTAAACAATCAGCAATTCAACGTCTGCAATTTATGAACAGCATTGACTCCTAGAGAAATAATATCTTGTTCCTAGATATTCTTGTGAAACATTTATTGAGTGCCTGTATCTGACTCAAATATGTGTTGCTGGATATGATGAAGAGATCTCCTCCCAGCAAAGTATTATACTACTTTTGATTAGCTTAAATTAGCTTGTGAGCAGCACATCCCTTTAAAACCTGACTAAAAGAAATCAAATGGCTGGATTAAGTAAACAGCTGAACATGGCTTCAGAGGATAAAGTTCCCAACCTGATGCACAATCACTGGAGATTACATTATTTTAAAAAGCAAGCATCCAACTGCAGGATTTCCAATTTAATTACTCTCTGGGAGATGAAAACATAGCTTTTATCACTGTCCTTGGGTATGCTGGGTAGGCTGAGACTTACAAGAAATTAATATATTCATGTAATCTCATTTTTGCAAATCTGCAAATGTTCCTGTGCTGAGCTTGGTTTTATGATACCCAAGCTAAATCAAGGAGCATATTAGAGGTTATTTCCTTGTCAGAAGCTTTACAAACTAAGTATGATTGCACTTCTTCTGGATCCCATTCCTAGAAGGTGCCAAGCAATTTGGTGGGGAAGTGGGCTGAGAGGGCAGAGGGCACTTTCTCTCTTGCAGCACTGGTGTTTAAGGGAGGATGGGGTTTTTCAAGGCAATTTCATCTTGCTGAGTTGACATTTCCAATACAGTGAGTTCACTGCACCCCTTCCACTCAAGTTAGTAGGAAATGGGCAGCCACATCCCTTTGCACTCTTAGGAAAACCTTCAACATGAGTCACTTTGGTCCCGATTCCACTGTGAACTGTGACCTTACTCCTCCTGCAGCAGAGAGGAAATAGCAGTGAGTGCCTCTTGCTCAGTGCAGTGTGTGAATGGGCAGCCTGACTGAATTGCCAATAGGCCCTGAAGGAGATCTGCATGCTCCCTCTCACCTGTTAAAATACATAAAGAACCTTTCCTACTTGCTTTGACCATCTGAGAAAACCCTGTTGTAAGTAAAAAGGGATTGTCAGCTAGATTTGATCTTGTTAGATGTTGAACACCTTCTACTGCCACTGAAGAAAAGAGGAAACAAAGGCATTCAACACCTGCAGCACCACCTGTTGAAGACCATGTCCTAAGGGATTAACAATAACTAGGAAGACAATATAATCATCTATTACAAACTATGCAACCCAAAGTATACATCTTAAACACAGTTTCCCTGGTGGGATTAGAAAATGGAAAGAAAAACCAGCAGACAAAATCATTTACCAGTAAAAATTAAGTTACAGATGCCCTTGTTCTCAGAGCAAAACAAACTTAAAAATATCTTAAAACAGTGAAAAAATATGAGAAAATTTTATTTAAAAATATATGTACTCCTTACTCCAAATTTGTTTGTACAGAAAGGACTCAAAAAAGAAAAAAATAACGACAAATTAAATGCATATTTGGAGTATGCATCCTCTGGAGTGTTTTTGGTAGAAGTGTTATTTCTGTAAAACTGAGCAAGAAGAAGTTATTCAGCTTTCATTTGCTCTCTGACATCAGAAGGCAAAGTTTCAAACAAGTTGTCCTCTACAGTGAAACCAGTCCTCTTCAGAGCTCTACACTCACCGAGCTCAGGTGGGAGGATTTCAAAGTGATTGCCTTTAATATCCAAGTAGGACAGCAATGTCAAATTACCAATTTTAGGTGAAAGGACTGACAAGTTATTTTTCCCAATTTTTAGAGTCTTAAGTTTTTTGCAGAAGTATAGCTCATCTGGCACACTCTCCACTTTGTTGCAAGTAATGGAAAAGTATTGTAAACTCTGCAGAACTCCTATTTCAGGTGGAATAAAGCGAATGTCATTGTAAGCCAAATCCAAATATCTGATTTTGTTGCATAGGAATAGGTGGGACGGAAGAACCTCTATTTTGTTATGGCTGAAGGAAAGCCGCTCTAGACTAGTGAGTTTCTTTATATGCTCTGGGATGTAGGTTATGCTGTTGTACCACAGCTTTAGAATTGTCAATTTTCGCAGATGTTGAAAACTTACTATTTCTTCAATGGATTTGAGATTGTTTTCCTTTAGATCCAATTCCTGAAGACTGAGAAGGCTGAAGACTGCATGAGGTATGCGCTCCAAATCACAATGAACCAATTCCAGCTGTGTCAGGTTGACCATCTTCTTCAGGTTGTTGAGCATCACTAACTTAGTGCCATCATTATGGATACACAACTTTTGCAGGTGACTTGAAACATCAACTGCAGATTGTGGGATTTTGGACAAATTACTTTTTATGTGAAGAACTTTTAGGCTTTTAAGCTCCCGAAAAGACTCCAGTGTAATGTTTTTAGAAATATCATGACTTAGAGAGCCAATTAAATAGAGCTCTTCCAAATTTCTGAGGCCATACATCCAATGTGGAAGTTCTCTGATGTCATCAAACTTGACACTCAAGATCTTGAGATTCTCCTTCAGAAAAGCCAAGGCAGCACTGTGGATCTTCACAGAGCACTGGTGCAAAGAGAGCTCCTGGAGATTGTCCAACTGTGCAATGGTTGCTGGTATCATTACATTATTAATTATTTCAAGTTTTAAAGACTGCAGCTCAGTAATTTCAAACACTGTGTCTGGTAGTCCGGAAAGCATGAAAAGCTGTAGCTCCAAATGGCTGTGGGAGTTTGTCTGTAGCCTCTGTCGCAGTTTATCTGCAGTCCACTCATTGTTTAGGTTCAGCTGTTTCAGCTTATTTTCACTGACTTCAGACAGAAAGACAGCAAAGCGCTTGGAGTACAGAGGATCATACTGATCGATCATATGAAGCATAAAAGCAAAGTCATTCTTGACATCTGGGATATCATCGATTCCTGTCTCTTGCCGGACATACTCGAAAGAATATTCCTTCAGTGAACGGTAGAACAACCAGTACAGGGTATAAAGGCATGTCAGGCCATAGATGCTTACAAAGCACAGGTAGCAGTAAGAAAGTTTAGAGAACAGATGTGCCATTGTGTGGTTACAGCAAAAATTCTTGTATCCTGTCATGTCTTCAATATCAACATTACAGACTACTGTAAAATTAACTTCTGAGACAAGTGCTGTGTTGTAAGCAATAATAATAAGGAATTTAATTACCTTAAGTACAGTCTGGCGAACGTACATGACATAGAGTATATCACCCTCCTCAACGTGCAGCCTAAACTTCTTCACCTTTTCAAACAGTGCTTTGGCCTGTTCACCTTCTTTTTTATCTAATGCCCCAGGTGTTCCTTTATCCACAACTAACTTCTCAGGGATTGATTTTAAAGACTGTGTCTTGACCAAAGTGCCTTCAGTGCTTGGCTGAGCAGTATTAGACTTGTTAATGTTGTTCTTCCTGTTATCCTTCTCTTCAGAGTCTTCCCCTGACACCTCGGATAAAGCTCTTGTTGTCCAGGGAGAATCAAAACATTTCCCAAGTATTGAAATGAAGTGTTCAATTTTGGAGCTTGATCCAGGGAATTTGAACCAAAAGTTACTACACAGCATGAAGACCAGTGTGTGTATAAGGACAAGGTAAGGGAAGTACTTGGCATACCAGTGCAGAGCCCGTTCATAGCACACCTGATTGATAAAGCTGTATTGCTGAAGGTCCAAATCAGTCTTGAGTCCTTTCATTTCAACTGTAGCTGGAGGGGTGGATGGCTTTGGTGGTGGAAGGGAGGTGGTATCTGGTACTGTGTTAAACACATTTGAACTGTTAGATTGGTTCTGGCAAGGCTGGACACGCTTTGGAAGGCATATTATCTTGTCTTGCATGACCTGGAACACATAAACACACAAATCTTTTGAACTGATGTACAAACAATGGTGGCAGCACCAATGGGTAGCTGTCCTTGGAGTACCTCCAGCTCCAGGCATTCCTCTGCACAGTCTGCTACTTGGCCCCACAGGCTGTGCTATTATTATGCTCAACAAGACACTTGTTCTACGTGCCAAGAACTAGGCCACTCCTTTCTATCTATGGTTAGCTTTCTATAATTTTTATCATTTCTATAATTTGAATAAGAGGGCATTGAGATGATCCAGAAAAAGGAGAAATGCGGGGAATGCTTCCAGAAGAGACCAGGGATCTCCTGCTCTGCTCTCCCCAGAGACAGACTGGTACTGCCAGATGTATTCACCCTGACTACACAATGTTCAGAGATAGCTTAGGCTTGACAGCAGCACAACTGCATTCATGTGGCTGTACTCTCACACTGTGATGTCTTATCACACCAAAAATGGCTGACAAAGGGCTAATGTGAGCATATCTATGCTGGGACATTATTAACCTTCTTAATAAAGACAGATAAGGACAGTTCTTTGATGGCATCTGTAGGCGCATGGATATAAATTTTATTTAGCTTCTCATACATATACATAGAGTCCTCATAGAATCATAGATGATCTGGGTTGGAAGGGACCTTACTTCCAACACCCTGCCATGGGCAGGGACACCTTCCACCAGACAAGGTTGCTCAGAGCCCCACCCAGCCCGGCCTCAGAGACTTCCAGGGATGGGGCATCCACAATTTTTCTGGGAACTTCAACCTGTTTCACTGCCTCAACATCCTCACAGTGAAGAATTTCTTCCTAAAATTTCTTCCTAATATCTAATCTAAACCTACCCTCTTTCAGCTAAAAGCCCTGACCCCTTGTCCTACGCCCTTGTCCAAAGTCCTTCTCTATAGGGGGCTTCTGTAAGATGGACTACACACCTGGGGGAAAAAAATCTAGCTCTGTTCTTGAGTCTGTCTATTAAAAAAAACCAACCAAACAAGAAGTTTTCTTAATCTGGGATGGTCATTCATGTTGACAAACTGAGGTTAGAGTGCCTTTAGACAGCAATCTCCTTTTGTTTAATTTGGGGTAGCAGTTCTGAGTCCAATGCAAAGCTCCCTACAGGTCAGAATTTAAAATGCTAATCCATGCGACAGACCATGGAGCTCTCTTACTTGCCCTGAATGGCTAACTGGGATTAGCCCAAACTAAGAATGTGTGTGTAGTGTAGATGTACTCTGACATCACGGTTGCTGAAAGCACCGAATATAAGGTATGCAACAAGAGCTACCAAAATCAGATGATACCTGATGATCCACTCTCGTGTAGGGAGATGCTGAAATAAGATCACATGTGTTTTGAACAGTATCAGTGCCATAACTGTTGACACATCAAAAACTTCTGTAGTTAATCTATGTCTGTAAACTGTCTGCTACTGTGATATACGCCCTTAGTTACATCCTGGATTTATGTACCTCACAATAAATTGGAATAAAAACAATTTGTCTATTATTTCAGTCTTTGCACACATTATTTTCCAGTGTGCTTCCTCCAATCAAGCAAATAAACTTAAAACAGATAACAGGTAACAGATAACAGATTATTTACTTTGTGTGGTTAAGCAAATATCTGCTTGAATGCAAAGCTCAGCTCTATATAAAGAGATTTTTAAACATGAATGTTGTATCAACTGAAAATACTTGGGAATGGAGAATACAGGCAAAACTACAGCTGATGTCATGTGAAATTTGAGACACAGTATATCTAAATCCTAGGCCATGTAAATGAGCAAATTCCTCAGAAATAAGAGCTCTGTCAATGTGTCCCTTTAGCTCTATTTCAAAGTCGTGCCACGAAATGTGAGATCCATGTTTGAACCTGTCCTGTAACTTTATATTTCTGTGGAGTCATCCCAAACAGTATTTTTCATTTCTCTTCTGCTTTTGGTTCTTCAGCAAAATGTAACTAAGAGTGACTGACAGTAATGTCAATTGTTTATATGTAAGCATCCTCAGAGACGTTTTGGAATGGAAGAGACATAATACCAGTTGTGGGTGTTGTTAATAAAAGTAGCTCACTAATTTCAAATCTCTTTAAAGCATAATGACAGAAATAATATTAACGTTTGCCAAATAAAGAAAAACAGGAATCAGAAAATTTCATTTTTTAAACTTTAAAACAGCAAAATGGTAAAAAACAAGAACTGAAGTTGATAATCTGTTTTGTTACGCCAAAGTGAGGTGAAAACAGTGATCCAGACACCAGCCAAACCAACAGCTCTTATCTTAGTTGGCACACTTCCATTGACTCTAGTGCAAGTCTGCTGATTCAGAGCTGCTAAAAGTCTGGTCTGTGTTATTTGATGTTGCTACTTAAACACCTTTAATCCTGAGACCAGCACATTTTTGCTTTGTTCACAGTGAGCCCAAGAGATAAAACAAGATGTGACACCATCCTTCCAAGGGCCTTCCTCACTTGTGGTGCTCTTCCAGCAGCCCCAAGAGCACCCTCCACGCCTCTGTCCCCTGTGATTTACCTGCAGCGTGCAGCCGAACACTCCGATCATGAGCATGGCCACCGAGAGATAGTCCGTGAACACATCCCACCAGGGCTTCAGCACCCGGAACGCCGGCTGCTGCTCCGAGAACTGCCGGAACTCCGTCACAGGAATCATCCTCCTGCAACACAACAAGGCCAGCTCAGTCTCCTGCAGCTCACACCCCTCACACTGTGCCGGTGAAAAAACCTCCTCTGGAAATGGAATCCCAGGATGTGGCATAGAAGGTCGCAGCTACTGACACCCCACCTCAGGGGAGGGATGCTCGTGCTTGTCACTGTACAGCTCCTGGCAGGGAGGAAGGGAGAGCTGCAATGCCATCCGTGCAGGCAGGCAAATCCCTCTCTCTGTTGACTCCAGCCATCTCTGATGGGTCAATGAGACCTTCTGCATCCTTGAAAACCAGCCCATTCTGCAGATAGAGATGTTCAGCATCATACGCATTAGCCTTGATCTCAAAGGTCTGGCTGAAATGCTTGTCCTGAATTCAAACTACACACACCTTTTTAGCTATCCTATTTCATTCACTCCCATTTTATTCACAGTGGTTTCAGGAATGCTTTGGAATATTTTTGTGCATACCCACTGCAATTTTAAATCTACTATGTTCTGAATGCAAGTTCCTAAAGTGCTTTAGGTAACCAAAACTACAGCCAGATCAAGGGCTTTATCTTCACCTTAGATGTGTAGGCTTACATCATTATGTCCTCTGAAAAATCAGCTAACACATGAGCATGTCCAGCCAAAGCAATTGATATTAAAGCCTACAGCATACTGTGTAACTAAATCCCTGAGATCAAACCAATACTGAAACTCCTTAGTAAGTTAGAGTGGAAAGATAAATTCAGATGGGAATGTAACAAAAATACTCCCAAGGGCAATTAACAACATCTGTCCATTAACTATCATCACAAATGCTCACCACAATCAGCTCATATCACAGTAACACTGGAGGCCTATAATCCTGATTCAGCTGCACACTGGGACCCATCAATGTGGGTCTGGTGATATGCATTTCTGTGCAGGCTTAGTGATAAGCACACACTTGCTGAGAGGCTGCCCAGGAACTTTGGGGATTCAGTTCATTCAGAGCCAAGGAACAGGAAGGGAATGATTCAAGCACTAAAGGCTGCAATTCATTGCAAGTGTACAGCCATGCTAAGGATTAAGAACTGACCCCCACTAACTGGCCATACACATGTGGAAGGATGCTCACTTTGGCACCTTCGTGGCGACTGCTCTGTCTCTGACTGCCCATCTGATGCTCAGGAGGTACTGTAGACCCCAAAGGCCTAAGGTGAAGTCTGTAGAGGAACTTGTGGTAGTGGCTAGGCTGGGGCTTTGCAGCTGAGTAGCATTAAAACTTTTGTTCCTTGTCCCCCTGTCCTCTTGCAACCCTTCCATGTTGCTTTAAGCACTACTTGGCCAGACAGGAGAATCGCTCTCTCAGCCTCCTATCCTTCTAAAGTCTGCCCTCAGGATGCAGGCTACCATGTCAGATAAAACCACACACCTCTTGCACAACTGGCAATCTCCAAGATGAAGGCAGGCTGTCCTCCATAGCACTTTCAAATTAATAGATCATCAGTGAAAATGATGGCCATGCAAGCCTGACTTCACACAGCCAGGTCAGAGGCCTGGCAGCATCCTTGCCAACAGGCCTAAATTGCTGCAGTGCTGGCAGAGGAATGCAGCATTTGTTATCAAATGGCATGCAGCCAGCATCCACAATTCTGCTTTTTGTGTGCTTGTCTTAAAATGTTAGCAGACTTATCAGGAAGATATACCTCTACAGCAGAGAAAAGCTGGGGCGGCTGGTGGCACAAACCTTTGTTGCCTTTCACTCTTCTGTTATACATACTGGTTGAAAAAGTGGATCTCATCAATTAGAAGTGCCCCATGTAGTTTTAAGTACATGCCCAGTACTCCTTCAGCTAAAGCTCTGCTGGCAGCTCCCAGTAGCACCTGAGCTGAAGAACATCATGCACAATCTCTCTTCCATTCCCATACGCATTTCACTGCTATTGGTAAGGAGTTAGCCTTCTCTTTTTCATTTCCCCATAAAATGCAGGTGACTGAGTAGCTGCTGGTAAGCTTTTTTTTTCAATCAAGCATTGAAAAACTTGGAGAATTCTCAAAGGAATCCACTACTACAAATGTTAGCTAAGCAGTTGCCATGCAACAGTCTTGCTCAAAGTTTTGTAACACATATACTACTGTTGGCTCAGGTTTTGAGGCCAGCTGGCTGACTGGAATGCCATCAGTACACCCAAGAATACCTATCAACAGATTGCTTTAAAATTACATTTTCTTCCTACCCCTGCAATAATGGCTGAGGAGTGCTTTTTCATATTCTGATTGCACAGCCTCTAGAAATCCTATGTGTAATGTTTTTTCCCAAAAGGATAAACAATTTGAGTGTCAGCTAAAGACAGAATTATGTTTCCTGCAGTGGAGATTGTTGACAAAATGCAAGTGCTCACATGCACAAAAACGTGTGGAGACCCAGGAGTTGCTGGTTAGACACCCAAGCAGCTGTGGAGCTGAGCCACAGCGTTATGAAAGGCAGCAGCACTGAATCAGGGGCAGTGCCTGACAGCAGATGGGACTGGAAACTATCTTGCAAATTACTGTGCAGGGACAGCTTTCAGACCTAAAAATCCTTAGGTTGTTGTTTTTTATAGGTTTCACTATGTATTTTTAGTGCTCTTTGTTGTATCATGTATTTGCTTTACTTCTCCTATGTGATGTGTGGGGAATTTAGATGAAGGCAGATAGGTTCTGACACCAGGAACACACGCTGCCCTGATCCCCTGCTCCCTTCAGAGGCTGTTGTTTGCATAGCGTGACACCTCATTAGCAGAGTGCACATACTGTTACCCAAATTAATGGGCCAAGCAGAGGGAGAGCTGCACACAGAAAGCCCCTCTGAGCCATCCTAGAAAACCCATCTCTGGGGGTGGAAGGTTTGCAGTCCAACGCCAGACATCAAAACCTGTCTGCCACTAATGTTTTCCCATATAATTAAAAAAAGAAAACATTACTGAATGATGACAGTAGTACTGCACATAAAATAACGGTAAAAAACAAACAATGTCTACTCACAGATGATGCTTTTATAGCTTTGGGAAAAAAAAGACATTCACAAGAAACTTTAAATGGCAATTGTATGTGATGAAGTAGGAAAACCATTTTCCAACACCCACTGGAGGAATCCTATTGCGTCTCCCCTTGCTGTATTAAGAATCAAGGAAAATGCTGGAAAGAATTGCAGAGCAGCCTAGGCTAACCAGCACTGCTGACATCTGCACACAGACCAACATGACACCAAGTCACTTTTCATTTGTCTCCCACTTCCCTCTAGCTTTTTTTCCATTCTGGCTTCTCCAGGGATGGAAAGAACATCTACCAGCAGCAACTTAGACCTCAGAAAAGACACAGCAGATCCACCTGGCTCAGAGGAATCCTGAAAAATCCCTCCTGGCCATGTCCAAAATCCAGATCTTCCCCACTGCTACACCCAAAGGTGCACCACTGCCAGACTCATTTATAATCCTACACAAAACAGGTCTACACAAAATAAAATTATTCAATCAATCATCAATTTGAACAACTCAAGGGATGCTAAAAAGTCACATGGCAGTCCAAGTCACAGCACATCATTTACTGTAGGACACCATCTCTGGGACAGGACACTATATATACACTGTAGCTTCTTATCTCCTTGTAACAGGGAGATAAAAGACAAGGAGTTCAACATTTCAGCTGGTGAGAACTAAGACTGCATTGCTAATTTGAGTTCATTCACATTCAAAATGTTATTTAATTGCATAGTACTTTGTAGCCAGAATGCGGCATCTGACTTATTGTAAAATATTCTAACCTCCTTTAGTAAATACTAGAGTTCTAAATACTGGATATTCTTTTCAATTAAAATCAGAACTTGGGTTTTTTTTGTTTTTTTTCTCTTGCATTTTTAATAATCCTCAGACCCAAGAGAAAAGAAAATGGTACATGAGATAAATCATCTGATATTCAGCTACCAGAAGGAAATAAAAAAGGAACTTGGATTAAAAAACAGTTGTACTGGCTGTTAAGCAGTGTTGTAGAACAGAGATGTGGGTTTGCCAGATTAAATAAAAATGATAATAATAAAAAACGGAACAGGGAAAAATAGTAACAAAAAATCCCAAAACAAAAGAAAAAAACCCCGCAAAAAATACTGGAGGGGAGAGAAATCAGTAGTGATCCTTGCTTTAAAATTTCTAAGAAATGTAGAAAACTTGGTGAGTGAAAATGAGTATGTCATAATAAGATTAAATACTTGAATCCAGCTACAAGTGTAATACCTACTCCATCAGAAAACCCAACTACAGAAATCAGCTAATGCATAGGAGATTAGGGGTGAGACACAACAAATTAATGTGACCTAAAAGAGCTAAGGAGAATAAATAGACCCAAGTCAGAGACAAAAGTATCGGAACCAAATTAGACTTAATAAATCAACAGATTGAATCAAAGGCTCATTGTGAAGTGCTGCACTGTGGAGCAAAGCAGCCTCTCAGGAGTTGGTTTGTACCACAGGGAATAAAGGAAAGCAGTGGGGACAGTTGGGAAGTAAGGATGGCTGCTGCCAGTGCGGCCAAAACCAAGGCACCACAATGCACGTGGTGTCTGCTGCAGAACACAAAGGAAATCAATCCATGAACTTCCCAACCACGGCAGCTCAGGAGGCAGCCCAGGGGGATTGTGAGCCTATGTGCCAGCAGCCTGAGTGCCACCAGCCCACTGCCACCAGCCCGAGTGCCACCAGCCCCAGCAGCCCAAAGGCCCAGCATGCCATGGCTGGCACTGCTGGCTGTCACAGCACGGACACAAAGCCCTGGGGACAAGCCCTGGCCTTGCTTAGTGCTCCCAGGTAGGCAGTGTGAGCTGCTGGGCACGGCTCCCTGTCCACCGCGCAGCAGCACACAAGGGACAGGCCAGGACACTCCGTGCCAGACGGGAAAACACAAGGGACATGGAAGTGGACACGCCTCCTCATTAAGCTGCATTCATCTTGGGTCTTGAGGGATTCTTCACAAAGCAAAACCATTAATGCTCAGAGAACTGCCCCTCTGTACAGCCCTAACAAAGCTGCTTTTGCCTTGCAGTACTGCCAGGCCCCAGGCCCGAGCCCTTGCTAGGTGATGTTGCTATTTTTAAGCGGATTCTCAGTCACTCCATTCATTCCACGGAGCGGAGCTGCACGGATTGGCAGCACCCTCAGGACAATTCCAGGACCACGCTGCTGGGGAAGGCTCAGGGAACAGCACCTGCCCCTCTCACTGCCCCCTCCGCCTTCACGGCACAGCCTGCAGAGACACTCATTAAAAGCAGCACAGTGTGCTAGCAAACGAAGGGACTAAGCGGGAGGCTCTGCCCTTAGTCACCCAGGCAGGTCTGACAGCATGGGATCCTCACTGAGGCACAGCCCCAGCAGCTCCTGCCACCATTCATCCCCCACCACGACAAGCTGAGGCCTGCACCGTGCTGTAGGAGAGCTGCCAGTGCTCTGCCCCGTCCCCAGGCACTGCTCGGTGTCACCCTGTGTCCTGGCTGTGGCCTCCTGCCCTGCACAGCACAAGAGCCTGCCTGTGCCCTGCTGACCCTCATGTGACAGACAAGTGCAGTCACTGCTGCTTCATGTGCTCAGGACTTGCAGAGCTGTGTTTGCTGTGCTACAGGTGTTATTCACCACAAGTCAAGCCCTCTGCTATTTTGTCCTTCCACTAGTGGTTACTCAATCATGTCACGGGTGTTGAAGCAATCAGTGTCATCCATTGCTTGTTTTGAGGGAACAGTCAAAGCTGTGCACCAGAATCGGGGCCTCTGGATGTCAGACAGACAGCTATCATCCAAAAAGTGCTGGTTTGGCAAGGGCAGGCTATGAATTATACACCAGAGGGAAAAAGGAGAAGGAACAGAGCTGGAGGAGAAAGAAATAGTGATACTGACAGCTGGGAAACACGAAAAGTTGGTGAGATTTCTTAAGCTGACTAGAAGAGATGTTTAAATGATTAGCCAGCTGGCATTTAACCTCATTTCCCTGACATCCCACCAATCTTCTCAGATTCAGGATCATCACGTCCCAAGAGTGGCACAGAGTTCAATCCAGTCTCAGGTGGTATAGGAACAGCCCTGATCCCCACTAGGGAAGGAGCTTTCTTGCCATGAGGAGCCTTGGGCTAGAGGCTGCAGGACCACTACTGCAGCCTAGCTGAGCAGAACAGAGGGGTCAAAGCTCAAATGTCCTCAAGAGCCAATTCAGATGGCACTGCTTGGTCTTTCACATCAGAGGTCTACTGAAAGGAGAAAATGCTAGGCCAATCCTGCTCTCCTGGCCGTTTTAAACATGCTGCATGTTAGGATAAATTATGAAATGCCTTTCGGGAATAGCACTGCAAGAAGGTCTCTGGGTTGGTTCCCATACATGATTTATTGCATATTCATCTTCATTAAGGGAACAGAGCACAGCTCGTATTTAACACAAAACAAACTTGTGACCTGGCAGCAGGACCTAGCAGAGCCCAAGGACTGTGGGCCACGTGTGCAGGGGCTGCATGCCAGTGGGTTTTTACACAGGATAAAGCATTGCACACCCCAAACCCCATCATCCTTCTTGTAAACATTTGTTTGTCTGCACAAATACCATCAAGTCACTTTTCAAGTGTTTGTGCTGCTGTGGGCCAGGAGGGGAAATTAAGCTTCAGCTTTTCAGCACAGGGCTTGAGACTGCACTGAAAAGCAGAATTTTGCATTCCTATTTTACCTGCTTTGGAACTGCACACTGACACAGTTAAATAAGCATGAGTAAGGGAGTTTTGCAGTCAGGTTGATGGTGATGTATTCTCAAAGAGGATATTTAAACAAAATCACTGGTCTGTGCAGAGCCGCAGGGCTTAGGGCAACAGTCTCCTCTAGACAGCTGATAGACACAGCCTGGCCTGAAAATGGCCTGGTGCTATCATCAATTATATATTCTGCTGATGATAACTTTGCTAAATTTGTATTTTTAGGTGGGACAACCATAAAGAAAAACCTGTGTCATTTAAAACAAAATCTGAATGAAGCTCTAGCCAGCAGTTGTTCAAACCATTCTAGAAACAAGCTTAGGGAAACAAATTGGATGCGAAACCTACAAAAATTATGGTCTTTTTATTTAAAACTTTTCAGATAAACCATGCCACAAAATTTGACCTGTCTACTGGGAACACTGTTTTTACTGCAGTATGAACAGGTGCCTACAGCTGGCTAATTTATAAGCCTTTGGAAACTGTGGGTTTGTGCCTTTGATCCTAGCAGATAAACACTTCATTTTCAGCATGTGCCCAGAAACCCCTCTTGGCACTGCCTGTGCTGGCACCACAGATGACAGATAATGGTCCTGCTTCATTTCATCACCTAACCAGGAGAGGACTAAAAGTAGATGCAGGGACAAGACACCAAGCCTGGGAAACTGAGATTAGACTAAGGGGGAAATATGATGATAAGGGCTGGAATTAGTAACTCATAATTCCCAAGAGGTTTATGTTTCGTTCTTATCTGTGTATTCTCACATTGTACGTACATTGAAATGTCTGAACTACCCTGACATTCAGTTTTGCTAATTATTTTGCCATGTGTTTGCACTGACCAAAATGTCCAGCATTTTGGTAAATGTAGGTGCTTGGTCAGTTCCCATGTAACAGATGATAAAATCTCTGCTACTGACTTCTTGTATTTGCAGCATTTCAGGAGACCAGATTCCCTGCTAGGTTTTATTGCCATTGGTGTTTCCTGTAATACAAAATTCAATTAAAAAAAATAATTTTTAAAAAGGCATAAATTTTTTAGCTGGAAAAACTACTTTGAACACTGGCTTATGTTGCTACTATTTGAAACATGATGGTTCCCTTTTTGTTCCGCTGGCTGCAATGGAGATTTTCATAGGAAGAAATACCATCACTCTGAAGTAAGAAGTACAAACAAATGATGCTTTCTTAAACATAAATCTCATGTAAAGGAACTGGAAAGACATTAAAAACAACCATTTGCATCCAAACAGTTATTTTTAATAGTCCATGAGTTTACTGTATTTTCAAACAAACTCATGCCCTTGTGGCTGATGCTGGTGAGGAAATGTGACCTGGAGGAACAACAGAGAGTGAGTCAGGAGTCCCTGCTGGGACATGGACAGCCTGTACATGCCATCAACCCGCCATGCCACCACTTCTCCAGCTGCAAAAGAGAAAGGTATCTACTTTCTTTAGTAACTTTGGTGGGAAATGTGAATGGATAATACTATAAAAATCACAATACAGCTTTTTGCCAGTTTTCTGCAATGTCTGAATCCATGTCAGAACTCCCCTAAAAAGCCACTGAAGTGAATTTGATTTCATACTACAAATTATTAAAATGGAATGTCACAGTTGGTATTAGTTTACCAATCTGGGGAAAAGACAAAATACAATTAGCTCACAGAAGACATTATTCCAGTACCCACAGCTTGGTGGTTCTACAAAACCTGTGTTGCCTGTGTGACAGCTGTTCAGAGTAGGGAAGGGGTTTCACTTCCAGATGCACTGACTGAGGAGAACTAGGCTGTGCCACCCGGACTCCAGCAAGGTCCCAGCCTACAACTGGAAAGCTGTTCCATTATATCAGCTGCCAGAACCGAGCTTCCCCAGAGCTGCAGCTCCACAGGACCACAACCATGGGCAAGACGCCAACGGGGGATTTAGTGCTGGAAAGAACTGCCAAGGGTGGAACTCACAGAAACATGCTGAACACCTAGTCCACTCTTCTCTCTCCAAGTTCCTGAGGCCCACACTGCAAGAATCCAGTGTACATTAGATTTCAGCTGCCCCTCTGCCTAACAGCCAGAAGGGAGCATGGTGCATTCAGAGGCAGCAGCAAAACCCCCTGCTCTGCTCTTTGTACCATCGGCTGTGGCAGTGGAAGCTCAAAGACCTGAACCCAGAACTCAGAGAAGACATAGAGACATAAAGAGGAGACATAAAGGACATAAAGAGGAAGCAACTTCAATAAACGGCATTTCAAAATATATGTTGCAATTTCCACCTACATATACACTAAGTGCTGCTTTGGCAATGAATCCCAGACAATAACCTTGTTGTTAGTTCCAACTGAGTCATAGCACTTTTTCATGTATTACACATCAAAAAGACTTCCTATTGTCAGCAGCTCTTTGACTTCAGCTTGGTTGGACTAAAGACAAAAAAATGTTCAGTGCAAGACTCTGCCAGATAAAGTCTCAGTGAAATCAATTGGAGTTCTTTCCATACCAAGCACATGGGCCTATGTGGAGAGTTGGCCTTGCTGAACTATTTCTCCAAATCTAAAGCAAAGTACACTCCATGGATTACCATGTCAAAGACTACTTCAAAGGCAATAGTTACCATTTTTCAGCTCTGGGAGTAACATTCTTTGTTTATCAGGGCTATCACTCAAGATGCCTGCCCTCCTTCCAGAGCTGCAAAATGGTTTTAATGTGAGTGAAAGCCTTTAACAGCAAAGCACAACAGCAAGTAAGTAACTATCCAGTAAGTGATATTTTAGTATTCCTGAAACTAACAAACCTAAACGATTAAGAAAATAAAATCACATCAAGTTTTAATCAAAGTCATACCAGGTTTTCTACAAACACTATTTAACATACTCAGATGAAAACAGAAACAATGCTGTTAAAATGTCTCATAAAAGACCGTATTACATGAATGTCATTCATCATCAAAGAAGTAGGAGCCTGAGGCTAACACAAGTGCTCATATTTAAAAATGTTAAGCTGATATAATTAAAAATTAATTCCTAATTGGGACAGGAAGCACAAAAGGTCCATTCTGAGTCTTAAGCAGCTCAACCATTGACAAGTTTGTTAAAAACATTTTATGCAGCAACTGAGCCAGAAACATTAAAGAATTCCTGTTTTCACGATTTAGCAGAGTTTTTCATATAAAGAATCTTTTTTGCTCCCACTTGCATACAACACAAAAGAGCCTTCTAGAGCTTCATGACAGTCTCATAAAACATGGATCCCAAACCACCTTGATAAACATACATGTATTCTCAGCCTGAAGCAGGTCATGCTTTTTTTTCCCCAAACCATCCTTGTTAGAAAAATCCCTGACAATAAAAATAAACTCATGGTCTCATCCATACTCCTGATAGAATAAGAAAGACTAAAATATATAAATTCAAGCCTGTAAATTGCATGTGATCTACACACACTCAAAGAGATACACTAGTAACTACAGAATCAGAATTGGTATTCATTCACACAGGATGACTTTTAAAGATCATGTGCTGGAAAACCAGGACTACCTTCTCTACTATATCTTTTCAGGACAGTGTCCATCCATAGACCACCAAAGAGGGATTAGCTCTAACCTCATTCTATCAAAAAGTCTGTTCCTGTATAAAACAGAAAAAAAGGCTGTTTCCATCAAGCCTAAAATGTGAGATAAAAGCAGTTGCTGGGGGGGATTCTGACAACACTATAGCAAGTGTTCAAGTCTTTGAAATTATGTCATCACGGTTAAATGACTGCAAAGAGCAAATACACTTTTTAGTCACACTTAAAAAGGGGTTTTTCTGAGAATGCTGTCACTGGTGAAAACTACCTAACCCTGAGACAGCTCATCAAACATTCACATCAACTGTAAAATGTGATCTGTAATGGTCCTTGCTCAGAGCACCAAACCCTCTGACAGCAACCTGCACTTCAGAGCTGTTGCATTCTGCTGTAAATGGCACATGTATCAGGATCTTACACTGCTGCATGCTCAGGGCAGGGCTTGACCTGTCCTCTGCTTCACTACATGCTCCAGAGCAAGCAATTAGTCCCAACTCTCACTTTCCTTTCAGTGATAAGCAAATAAAATTGGAAATGTTCTCAGCATGTTGGCAGTCTTATTGCTGAGTTGCTGAATTTAGGATTCCCACCAATAAAAAGTCACTATGTACAATTGCCAGAGAAGGGAGATGTGAGCTAGCATCTCCATTTTCAGCAGACTGTGGGTTAACCCAGGATTAGAAGTTGGTATAAAAGGCTGTATTCTGCTCACCTGCAAGTCAACGGAAAAGTTAAAATTTACTTTGACAGAGAGAAATGGATTTTTAATACTATGGTACAGAACCAAATGTTTTTACATGTTCTGGTTCAAATTCAGTGGAATTTTATACACTCATCATAACAGCGGTGTTAGCACCTTGCCCTGGAGAGTGGTGCCATCCTGTGCTTCAGGGGAAGCCTTTGTTTTATTTTAAAACCAAGAAAAGACATGCACTGCATCTTAAGCCAGAATTCTCCCAAACAAATGGGAAATGTGCAAAGCCCATGCATGGCATTACCCCACCTTTTAAAAATCTGACCAGATCAAACACCAGATTGCAAATTAGTCCTTCAAGGGAGCAGGAGACTGTACAGGAACTCTGTACTGTAAAAATTCTGAATAAACCCTCATCCTGGTCCAAACCTATGACTCTCTGAATGATACAGTTGTAATGCTTATGCTGTGTCTGATTAGCTGCACGTGCCAGACACTAAAATGTAAAATGAATCCAGTGACAGAAGCTCATCTAGGGTCCAACAGGTCGAAAGACAGCTCTAACACACTTTGCCTGCCTGGGATGGGAAGGTAGAAAGGCCTGCCTTGTGTTATGAATGAAAGCAATGGAACAAATGACATACTCACACCTGGCCAAGAGGTTGAATCAAACCTAGTATCTCCCTAGCCAGAAAGAGGTCCTAGAAACACAAACCAACAAAAGTCACCGCACTATAGCTTGAATTTGCAACAGAGTTTTGTAGCACAGAATCCCAGGGTAAACAGCTCAAGGATGAAGAAGAGAGTAAAGTTTCCATTATGTTGAACATATGAAATCCAGCACTTGTTAACAGTCTTTTGACAAATCATTTTGGAAGGAGAATCCAAAGAGGCCTTTGGAAAGACTTCTTTGCTTTATTAAGTAAGATTTTAAAGTATTTAGAAGGTTTTTTTTTCCTGACGTCAATTGTTTCATTTTCAGTGTTTTCTTTACTGTATAACCAGCCCTCCCCTGCCCTTCACAACTCTGACAATGAGGACAGCATCTTTCCACCAGGTTTCCTTAAAGAGGAAAAAACTGTAAAATTAAACTCTAGCTCCTTATTGTGAATTGTTTGGATGGTAATAGAATTTTTTTTTCTTACTTCCCGCAACTCTCAAAAAGCCTTGGTTTGGGAAGTGCCTTTCTGCCAGTGAACATGGCCCACTTCAACCAGCTGCAACTGAGGTCAGTGGACAATCAGGGGAACTGCTCCTCCCAGCACTCTGACCCAGTTCATTATTTTGGGTCTCAGTGTGCTGTCCCTCTGGCTGAGGCCACCTGAGCATTGTTTAACTCTCCAGCCCGGATGCTGCCCCCCTCCTGGTCAGAGCTCCTTGCTCTGGGCCTCAAAAGCCAGATACCGAGGTGGGATGAGGCTGCCTCAGGAAATCAACTTGAACTGGTACAGGAACTGATTGCAAGATAGCACGAAGCACTGAGTGAGCACTTGTAAGGAGAATTTAGCAGTCTCTGATTTCATTTTTCACTGAAATCCAGCACTAGCCTTTTCCAATACTGGGCATACAAAGCAAATAGATTTTTAGCCTTTCCGTCAGAAGGCTTATTTCCAAAACTGCTTACAAGAGTAAAAAATAACAAACAAAACACACAGAATGTTATACTATGGCAAAACCTCTAGCAGGGCCTGTCAGTATTCAGACTGGAAGGAAACAGCAGCATGGCTGCCACAAATTTAGCAAACTCAGAAAGTAACTGGAAAAGGAAATGATTCAGAAACCACAGGTGCTCACCACCAGGCTGCTGTGCTTTGCTGGCTGCCCTGGGACACAGGCACTTGTGAGACAGCAGGAATACAAGGCCAGGTTAAAATTAGGGATCATCTTAGAACTGTGCTCAGCCAAGCTCTCCACGCTGATCTGCACCACAGGAGCAAACAGGTTTTTCCAGGAGAAGAGTGCACCCAGGGGAGTGCTACCCTCTTGACTACTATCACCATACCAAAAAGAAAAGTAAAATCAGTTCTAACACACCCCGCGGTAGGAGAGGGGTGAGGGGAGAAGGCAAAAGGCATAATTGGTTGAATTGGGAAGCGAGATTTTTAAATTGTTATTTATTTCCAATGTTGTCATGTTTTTCTCCACTATCTTGCAAAGCACTTTTCTGCCTGTACAATCTTCTACAGCATCATTCAAACCTACAGTGCTTTGTGGGAGAAAACATTACATGGTTGTCTTCAAACAGTGGTGCTAATAATACTGAGTTTCTTGTCACAGGAAGTACTAACTCCAAAAGTAAAAAAAAAAAAAAAAAAAAAAAAGAAATAATTACAAAGCCAAACCATAACTAACAGACTTATCTGAACAATAAAATTCCTTACTTTTAAACACTTAACCCTCATGAAATTCTGCTAGGATACATTCAGTGGTCTGGCATAAGCCTCTCATTTTGCTTGGTCAACTCTTTCTAATGAACTGGACAAACTGCACTAGGTGAATAAGGGGCAAAACTGCCCATCACTCTGCGACACGACAGAGCTCGTTTTAAACCGATTTAAAATCAGGA
The DNA here is from genome assembly GCF_052056855.1 of Sturnus vulgaris. NCBI lineage: Eukaryota > Metazoa > Chordata > Aves > Passeriformes > Sturnidae > Sturnus > Sturnus vulgaris. The sequence continues at coordinate 16,068,457 of NC_142251.1, read as the reverse complement.
TTGTTGTTGTTGCTGTTGTTGTTTTTTAATCTTTTCAAAAACCGAGCTACGGATGCCGGAGCCTCGTAGTGCCGCCGGGGCTGCGCTCCCCTCCCGGCCGAGAGCCGCCAGGACCCTCCGAGGCTGGGAGAGGCGGCGCAGCCCCCGGGAGGGACGGCGGAGGCACCGGCGGGCGCGGTGGCAGCGCGGCTGGACCGCGCCTCCCAGTCCTGCTCGCATCCTCTCCGTAACGCGGGCTGGTCTGCGGCTTGTTTCGGGGGAAAATAAGGCCACGGGCTTTCTCCTAGCCCTTCTCCCCAAAGGCTTGCCCAAGCCGCCCGTCTCCACGGCGACTGTTTCCCACCAGTGCCCCCTCGGCGGCCCCGCTCCCGGGAAGCCCCGCTTGGCTCCGGGCCACCGCCGTGCCGGGCGCCTCCGGGGCTGCCCCGCCCGGCAGGGATGCGGTGGGATGGATGGGGCGTGGGGGGCTGCTTCCCGGAGCCCCTCCGCGGGAGAGGAGCCGGCAATGATCCCAGATAAAGTTTGGCTCCACCGGCACTGCCCAGGGTGGGAGGCGGCACCGCCGGTGTCGCCGGCAGGCAAAGGGGGGCCCCGGCAGCCGCGGGCCGGGCCCGGTTCGGTCTCTTCTCCCTGCGGGGCGGCTCCGTCCCCGCGCCGTCCCCCGGGGCCCCTTACCCGTGGCGATGCCCCGTCCCCGGCTCGGGCAGCGGAGCGCCCCGGCAGAGGCAGGCGGGCGCGGCAGCGCTTACCTGGTGCGCGGCCGGGCGAGCGGCTCGGGCTCACGGGCGGCGGCGGCCGGGCGGGAGGGCGAACATCCCGCGGTGCGGTGCGGAGCTCAGTGCGACGGGCAGGGCAGGGCCGGGCCGGGCCGGGAGGCCGCCCGCAGCCGCGCTCCGCCCGCCGCCGCTCCGCCCCCGCCGCCGCGGGGCCACGTCTCCGGTCTGACGCACGCCGCGGGTGCCGGGGGGCGCCGGTCGGGCCGTGCCCGGCAGCCCCGCGGGCCCGAGCGGCGGCCGTGGGCGGGACGGCCACGCTCCGCCCGCGCCGCTGCCTCGGAGGCGCCGGGAATGGTCCCCAGGAGCCGCGGGCTCAGTATCCGGGCGCACCCGCGGCATCCCCGGCGGGAGGAGCGGCTCGGCGGGGGCTGGCGGAGAAGCCGCAGCACGGGCGGGCCGGGCCGGACCGGGGCTGCTCCGCAGCCCGCACGGAGCGCGGTCGGTGCCCTGGGAAGCGGCGGCGGGCGGGGGGAGCCGCGAGTGTCGCCGTCCCCTCGCGGGCGGCTTCGCGCCGCGCCGGGAGAATGACAGCACAAATTGTGGTGGAAAGATCTGGACCTCAACACGCAGGGCCGTGGAATGACTATAAAGAATCCAGGCTGTAAAGCGCCTGGGACTGTATTAACAATGGAAAAGTGTCTCAGAGAGTGACAATTGGAAACACAAACTTCTGGCCCAGCAATTCAGAAAGCACAGTCTGAAAACTGCTGCTGAAAGAAACCACATGTTTAAAGGGACTTTTGTCTAACATGTCCAGAAAGATTTACATCTCTGGCAGAACAACGAGACAGGACAAATTCTGCATCAGAGGGAGGTACTTGCCCTCCAATAACTTGCCCCTAACCTTAGGGTTAGTGTCTGTACCCCCCTAGGGACACTACAAGTATGTAAATAAGGAAATACAAATATATAAGCCCACTGGGGAGGAGTTAATGAAAACAAACACAACATGATGCCTCACAGCTGTTTTGCTGCAAAAATATTAACTACATTGGGATGTGAACCAAAGGTCTGTCAGGGATAGTTGTGGGGAATTCTGACTTCATGTACTTTGTGACCGTCTGCTTCAGGGCCTGCTGAGGGCAGATTCAGGTTCCTCATTTGGGAATCATGGATGTGATTTATAGCTGTGGGAGTTCAGTTCATAATTTTCCTGAAGTGTTTGCTAAAGTGCTTTGGTGTGCAGAGCTGCTTTTCTCAGCTGAAACTTCAAGGATGTCTGAGGCATCTCAAGAAATGAGGTTCTGAGTCTGACAGGAGCTGGAAGAGGATGTCAGCACAGTTCCCTTAGAGTCCTTCAGAGCTGCCAGCCTAAAACCTTTCAGCAATATTGCACCATTACATAATTTTAAGTGTTCCATCCATGCTTTGTGGTATAAGAAATAAGAAATAAAACAGGACAAATCAGCAAGGTTTCCACATGGACAAAAGCACTGGGTTTCTTTTTCTGAGCTGAAGAAATAGTTATGGTGACTGCTGTGTTCATTTTATTGATTTCTTTCCATTACTCTTAACTCCTGGCAGCAGCTTAGAGAATCCCTCCCTGTCCTGGATGGTTTCTTCTGTCAGACATTTGGAGGCAGTTGTTCCATTCACCCTTTCATCATTGCTTAGCTCATTTAATCTTTCCTCATAAGTCAGTCCCTCCTGTTACTTAATTGTGGTGCTGCTTTTCCCTGAACTCCCTCTCAGTTGCTCGTTTATTTTATGGTGACATGGTGGCCAGTAATCCTGCCATTGTTAACGTTTCCTGTTGTGGACTTCTGGGTTATTTTTATTCAGAGTTACTGCAGTACTTGGAGGACTGAGCTAAGCTTCCCCTGTGAAGAATAATTACAGGCAAGGTCACTGATACTGCAGTAGAAAACATGGTCCATGGATAAATATAGCTGCTGAGTTTGGGGATGGAGGCTTAGTGCAGTTCTGGTGGAAGAAGGCCCAAAAATACCCATTTCATAGTAAACACACAACTGGGGCTCCAAATACCTTTGCTCTAGTGGAAAAATTCTGCTGCCTGCAGAAATGTGTAACTTATTTGCGAATTCCTCCATTATTTTAAGACCACCTAGGCCGGTAAAATCTGAAGTAACTTTGGAGTATTTCTTTTACTAAAATGGTAGGCAACAGTATCTGGTTTCAACCATCTGTATAACTGCAAGTTTTTTGCATGCTTTGATTTCACTGTTGCCTCTTTTTCATATAGTCCAGAGGAAGATGGGACAGATCACATAAGAAATGTCCTTAATCCAAGCTTAGTACATTTGCCTTTTACTGTCGAGTGGCTTATTCTGTCATTCATAATTTACAGATTCTCCAAGAGTGGTTGCTGCAACTGCACGCTACCTTGCGATACTTACACTGTGACAGAACCAGGGGCAGGGTTTGATTTGCACCAGAGTTAAAAATACCACAGACCAGCCTCCAAACTCAGTTGAACATGGGGACAGGTTGCACTGCCAGTGTTTGCATTGCAGTTATCCTCTGTTCGTGGAGCCATGGGCTGATTCTCACATATGATCCAGGTTCAGGATGCCTAACCCTGAAGTCTTTTCTCAGCACCAACTGCCAGGCCACAGCCCCCGTCTTCTACTGATTCCTGCTCAGAATTCTGTTTTGTTTCTTTTTTCCCCCCCTTTCCAATCCCTTCATGATTTGAGGATGCACCCTGAAAAAACACAAAGCCATCCCATACACTCAAATCTGGGGTCCCAAGAGCTGCCCTGAGGCTGAGTGTGAGGGGATAGTGCTGCACAGACCCTTTATCCTCAGCTCCAGGAGACATCAGGGTAAGAAAACCGAGGTTTGAGTGCCACAGCTCTGTCTGTACTTGGAAGCACACCCATAATGAAAATGCTTTTCATCAGTCATCTCTCCAACAACTGTTGAAAACAGCATAATCTGCTAACACAGAAAAGCTAAATTGCTTTCAGACGAGGCACTGAAAAAGCGCCTCTGTGATTTGATTCAGCTCAAATCCAAAATGCATGATTTGACAGCTCTAGTACTTCTTAGCTGCTTGAAGTTTCTGTCAGAATTTATCTTCTCCCTAGTTTGTTTTCTCTGGTTTCACATTTTAACCCTTCTCCCTCCAGATAAGTGTTTTTGAAATATGATTTTTAAGTGCATCAGATGTTTAAGTAATAGCAGTGCACTGGGAATAAAGACTTCTAAAATAAATTGCATGGATGCTATGGGCTGAGTCTGGGAAGCTGAAGCAAAGCTTCAGAGTAGGATGAAGAATACAGCCATTTCTTAAGCCTGTATCATTTTCTAAGTACTAAAACTTGCTTTAATCAGAAGGAAAACACTGAAACGATGTTTAATCTCATGAGGTCTTTTGTTGTTCCTAAGTGAAGAAGAGCCACATTCGTCACTGGTCTGATTACAATTAAAGCAGTGCAACTACCTCAGGGAAGAATTTGGCCCAGGTAGATGTCTCTGGAGAAGCTATTGACAGCTGTCCCCACATATTGCTGAGAAAATACAGAGCTAAAGACATACCAAAAGAAATAGAACTAGCTCCCATTTTTCTGACCTTTGGCTGAACTGGAGCTCCTGGATGTGAAGGCTGCTTTACCTCTGTAACACTTCTGATCATCATTTAGTTTTCTCCAGTGGTCTGAAAACATCTTCCTAACTGAGGAGCTATGCAGCTTTGCCTGGTCTGGCTTTTGCAGCTCTGAGCTACTGAACCATGCACTTCATGGGATACAGCATCTTATCTAATTTTAGATGTGATGCAATGAGCTCACATGAGGCAGGAGGGATGAAGCCCAGCAGCTCGAGCTCAGAGAAAGCACTTTATAATTACTAACTGCTACTTTCAAAACAACAGAGGTGTTTATTACTACCAATGCACATTTATGGGTGTGATTGAATAAACAAACTGTAGCAAGGACAAGTACTTGTGGTGGAGGATATTAGGACAAGAATCAGGTAGCAGGCTTGCTGTCCTCAGGTGGCAGCTGAGGCTTCCCCAGTGCTGCCTCCCAGCCTTCCCCTCTAGTGCTCTGTACTGAAAAGTTGTACCTGTATCAGACATACATCCAGGCTTTCTTCTGCAAGGGAACCATCTCTTCCCCTCATCCAAGCACTCACAGAGAGATGGCTTAATTCAAGTGTTTGGTTTTCTCAACAGCTTTCTGCCTCTCACCGAATTAGTCTGCTCATAACCAAACTCATGCACAGAATCTCTACATTAGTACAAAGAAACTCTACTTTTAGGGGAGTCTCTACTTGCCAGAGCAGTGAGCTCTCCTGACCAGTATCCTGGCTCTGTGATGTACTGGACTGAGTCACTGGTTACATGACTGCTCCCCTGGCTGACATGCTGCAAAGAGATAACGGGCTGGCCATGGAGGTCCAACTTGCATCATGCTTTGGGCTTGGATGTTTTGAAGAGGATTCAAGACTTTCACTGTCATTAAATCAGCTTAGAATGTCTATGCCTAGTTCCCCGTCTCCAAAATTCCACCATGGAATTACCCACCTTTTTGTCCACTGTCTTTAAACAGTTAATTGTGGATCTTTTACTGGTGGCAAACCTGTGTCAATAAATCATATTCTAAAAAGCACAAACAGCACATTCTTAACGAATATCTTTTACACATCTAAACGATAAAGTAAATGTTTGAGAAAGAAGTCTCTACATTTTTTTCCATGGTATTTTAAAACAGTCATCTCAAAATAAACAAGAAGAAATGTTTGTTAATCATCTGGAATTTTTAATTTCCTATTTTGCATGGGAACCTGAGTAATCAGACATATGGTATGCTTGTTAGCTGGGAAAGGGTAAGGATTAGAATAGATTCTCAAAATTAGAAAGCACTAAAATACAGCAGCACTCTTGGCTGCCTAAACTTAAGCAATTTTTTTGTGTTAATTGCTGGAACAGAACAACACGGAAAAAACACCACACATCTAAATGATTCCCTGAAATTCTTCTTGATTAGCAGGAGAGGAAATCTCAGGGCACTGGGGATGAGCTAGTCCATAACTTACCTGCACAGAGGGTTAGCTGATACAAACGTAGCTAATAAGGAACAAAATGTGTTGGTGGCTTCTGTATAAGCTCAGGAGCTTTAAGACTTGTGAGATTCCTAAGGCAGTAGAGGCTGGTCAGATCAAACTAATAGTATTTTTGGATTTCTAGTGCTAAGCATCACTGAGCCAGTCAGCAGTGAAAGCGTGTGCTGGTGTAAGTGTTCGTGCTGGGTGTGCCGGCACAGTCCGTGGGGCAGGTGTGGTGGAATGAACAGCTCATCAGTCTTGTTCTGCACCGCTGTCATCCTTCCAATCGGGAGGGAATGGATGGCAGCAGACAGCTCCTAGCATTTCCTGCGTCATGAGACAAGGCCCACACGGGGGATGGACGGGTTCGTGTCCTGCTGCTTATCCAGGACACGGATCCAGGCCAGCTCCACTTCAGCCAGCAGAAGCCGGCGTGGATCCTGCACTGGGCTTCCTGCAGATTCGTCAGCCACTTAACGTGGAATGCATCTGACCCCACTGCAATCATGTCTGCTGTGTTCAGACTTGCCTCCCTTTCAGTGCTCACAGGTAAAAGGAGTTTTTTCCACTGTTGTTTTTCAGTCATGTATTTACTCCTTGCAGTTCACTAGGAATCAATTTGAATCCAACTATTGGAAAAACATCCCACCAAAAAAAGCCTTCGGGATAGTTTACAATTTCAGCTCCGGCTACTTCCCTCTACTTCAGTGGGAAAAGACTATGTATTTCATTGCAGTGTTTGGGAAGACTGTTTGGAATAAGCTTTTGTGATGAGGGGGCATATAATAGCAGTCTGTGGCCTGCACTAATTGTCAGTCCAATGTCATGCCTATTCAGGCCTCATACACACAGCACGCACCTGATATTTTCATTTTTACTCTCACCTTTCCTCGGTTGTCACTGGTTTGGTCTCCTCTGGGACTACACCAAATTCACATTTAAAAGTTTCTATAATGATTTCTAGAAGTGCTTTTTTATCCTCCACGTTCTGGCTGTGAACCATTTACACAGGTAAAATATGATAGTCTGAGGGCTCCAGTCTTCCCTTCTCACAGCTGGAGGTGTTTCTGGTGGATGTGATTTGCAGACTTGTCCAAGCACTCCAGGCTGCATTGCCAAAACTTTCTATCAATATGAACAACTATCACACTATTCAGAATTAAGGCTGCATGTATTTCCATATACATACATAAAACAAGCCCTCACACAGCTGAGATAAGAGATAGGGTTATTTACTATAGCACAGATATAAGGGTAGGAAACATCCATGCAAGCTGCTTTGGTCTAGCTGTTGGATGAAATGGATGTGATACATTGACTCTCTGTTCAGCAAGAGGCTGATTATATACCTACACTTGAGACATTTAAGACTCAATGCTTCAAACAACTTCCCCTATAGATTGGTTAATAATAATTTAAGAGACAGAACTGTGCATTTTTCTTTGCCTGCCTTCATCTTCTATTTTGTGGTTTTGAACACTGTATGTGACAAACCTTCCAGGAATCTCAAACACAAATTGAAATTCCACTGAATCACTTAAAGCAGCTGAAAAACACCATCAGAGAGGCCACACAACTGCATGGAATGTGATGAATTTCCAGGAATAGGATTGTTTCCTGGAGATTACTGTGTAAAATACAAGTATAAAGAAGAAACAAAGGTAATGCTGACAGTGTCTACACCACTAGGCTATTTTAGTTTGTGAAAAGAAGAATGGAGAAAATAGACATGCTGTAAGACCTTTGCTAGGCTAACAGGAAGCTTAGATGTCAAGAGCAGACTGTGAAACAAAACAGTACCAAATTATCTCAGCATAAAATATAAATTCTCCATGATTTTATCTTGCAAAATCAGATCCACTTTTAGCTTGAATAGAGTCCTAACAGAGAGGTCACAAGCTCTATGTCCATGCTTCCATCCAGCAATAATAAAAGAATGACTAGGTAAAAGGCAATAATTATATAGAAAGAGGTGAAGTCTGCAGTTCTGGGGAGAAAGGAGAGCAGTGTATTTGGGGCACACAAGCAACAGGAAATCTGACCATTCATTTTCATCAAGAAATCATTTCTGCTGACTAGGACCTACTCCGAAGCAGAGGTTATGCAGAGAACTTTCAGAAGAAAAGCATGTGCAAAAATTTGGCCTCTATATATAACAAAAGCAATCCTTCTAGGGGAGCTTTTTGCTCTTTTCCTCCAGAGACACTCTGCTCCAACATGCTGGAGGAAGCTTGATTTAAAAAGAAGTGGACTTTTACAAGTACAAAATCCGGTATGGTTTCCACCCTGGAAGTGTTTGCTTCTCAGCTTTATCAAGCAGATCTCAGGTCCTGACACTGCTTATAAGTGAGTAAAGTCTAAAGCTTCTACTTAGACATCAGGTGTCAAACTCAGGTGACATTGGAGTTACTGTTCAGTGTGTTCTTCCTGTTTCAAATTGTACTTGAATGTACAAAGATGCTTAGATGGAACACAAAAACAAGGTATAGCACTTCATGAAAGAGGTTTTCAAATGCTCTTATATTTCTGTTACTTATTTACTTTTTGGTGCAGCAACAAGACAGATGCAGGAGTAAAAAAAAAAAAACAACCACTTATGTGTACCCAAGGATAAGCAACTAGCCACAGGCAGCTTATCAAAATGTAAAGAACAAGGATATGATACTGGAGTTACTTTTCATATTCACATATGCAAAGAACAGCCTGTATCCATACAGCTCAACTCCCTCACTGCCATCAACAGAGCTACACCCAAACTGCCAGCAGGACACAGTCCCCGGCCTCTGTGACCCAGGGTGTGACAGTGAAGGATGCAGAGCAGCCCAGAGCTGTGCCATGGATGCACCACAACGTGCAGGATGAATGGGGAGTGTGCGACTGCCTGGGCCCATGCCCAGTGCTGCTTCAGCTTACCCGTGCAGACATTTCTGCAGAGCTGCAGAAATATCTGCAGGGAGGGAAGGAGGGAGGAGAGGGCAGCAGAGCCACCTCCCTCAGCAGAGCCATCAGCTTGTGCCAGCTCATGCTATTCATGGAATTTCAGCTCAGCCCTGACAACAGCACTGTATTATGCCAGATAGATAGAGCTCCTCCAGGCTTACACTGGGAAAACATGCAGCAGTGCCAGTCTACCAGAAGTGATACACCAGCTTTCAGCAGAGAATAGGAAGCGATTATTTTTTGCCCTTCACCTGTATTTTGCCATTACCTTCACAGCGTCTCAGTGGTGTGGCCTTTAGTTCATGCATCACAGTGCAACTCCCCCACACCAGGCACCACTTTGCAGAGGTACAGAGCTTCCTGAGGAGCTGGGAGAGCTGCCTGGCACAGCCCACAGGCCTTTGCTTATAGCCCAGAAACAGTCAAGCTGCATTAGCTGAAAAGGAAGACAGCAATGCAGGCAGCCCAGCCAGAATGAAGAGCAATCTGCATTCCCTCTTCTAGCATGTTTCTTAACAAGTGAGGAGACAACTCTTAAAAAAAAAAAAAAGTTGTCAATTACTGTTTAAGTTCCTTTTTCTTCCAGTCTAACAAATAAAACTACACTACTGGCTCACATCCTATGAATTTGACAAGAACATTAAGTCATTATGAAAAACCAGAAAGACAGGAAAAGATGAACAACTTCCCAGCAAAAGCAACAGCAACAATGAAAACCCTGATTAGTTAAAGCCTTGATAATTACATCCAGGATCACCCAGGAATCTTGTTTTGTGCCTTTGGATAGTCCATCTTCCTTTTCTCTCTCCCATCTTCAATGTTTATGTTAGACTTAAAATAGATAAACTTAAAAGCTGAAATGAGATTTGGTATCTATAGATGCACACTTGAAACTCTGATCCATCCTCTTACTAAAATTATTGGTTTCTTCACCTCTTTCAAAGTTCATTAAATGTTGAATGGATGAATTGACCCAGAGGTTACTGCATTTGTAGTAACAAATACAGTTTCTGCAGATTTCTTAGGAGGAAGACTATGTACATCATATTCCCAGAGGTAATTAGGTAAAGCATAAACATTAATGATGCAACCTCTGCCATTCTTCTAGTAAATATTTAATGTTGACTTCAAACAAATATACCAAAAGAAGTCTCAGATATACAGAAGTTCCTTCAAGTTGCATGAAGAGACAGAAGTGGCTACCTAGGGGAGGAAGATAGTATTTCCAAAGTGTTCCAGTGAAGAAAAAGCCTCAAGGATTAAGTTAAAACAACAGAAAATCTGTAAAAGGGAGGTCACTTTTAAATAACTCAAGTATGAGAAAATCTTCAGGGACACTGATCTGTAGACCAGGCTTCATTCCTTCAGCTGTTTATGAAATGACGCAGTATTAGACTTTTCCTCCTGGGTTTCAGTTTTCTCAACTTCCATCCAGTTTTTAAATAGTTTGTCAGACTTCAGACTGATTGCATGCATCTCCAAGTTAGAAACAGTAAAAATGATCTTCAGGTAGGAATGTAAAGACAATACCTGTGTGTCTTGAAAACCCTGGGGATCCCCAAGAGCCCTGACACTGCTCAAGTGTGTGTTGTACTGACAGGAGCCCCTGGCTACAGGCATTAGCTGGAACACCTACAACTCTGACACACAGCTATGGCTCCAGACAAGCTCTATTGCTCTCTCCTCTTGGCTTTACCTCTGATCCCCAAGGCACTCACCAAAAGCTGCCTCAGGTACAGAAAGGCAAAGGCCTTCAGATTTATTATTTTTTTGCTCCTGGTACCTTTAAAAAGCTCACACTGAGAAATGACTAACTCCTGTCTTCCTAACCCTGGGGAGTGGCAGGATCAGGAATATGCCATCATGAGTATTTGGAGTATGTTCTCCTACAAGCAAGCAACCATCCCATAATGATGTGGTAGTTGCTGCTCCAGCTGGAGAAGGTTATGTTGACCTCTAGTGACTAATCTGGGATACCTGGTAGCATGAAGAAAGTGAAACGTTTCTGGCAGCAGCTAGCCAACAATTTCACTGAAGCTGGCACATGAGAACAGTCACCCACTTCATGGAAGTGAGCAGTTACACATCCCTTCCATGGAACAGGAACACCCAGCTGAAACAAAGACCCACAAAGGCTGCCTTATAGCCTCAAATATGCATGCAGAGAGGTTTAACTAGAGGACAACTGCACAGTGGTTGCAAACTCAAAAGAGAAAATGCACCCAGAGTGAAAGGACTGAACAAAGCAGTCCATGGACACCGACATCATGGTATAATCCAGCAGAAAATCAGAGGGTGAGGAGTCAGTTAAGAAAGCACCTTAGCTGGCAGCAATGTATTAAATAGATTTCTCAAAACACAGAAGTGAAGCAAAAAGTGACAATTGGGATTCATTGCAAATAAGCAAAACAGCTGAGGAGCACCCCAACTAATCCACTGTCTATTTGTTTGCTGACATAACCCAATAGACACAACATTTTGCCAGATTGTAATGAAAAATATTATTAGACACTTAAAAATTTTTCACCAGCAAGCTATGCATTTGATTTTTAAATCTCATTCATTCTACATAATGAAACCACTTCTTCAATTACATTTGAACATCATGTAGCTTATGTTATGTTGCACATTCATAGAATAAAACCAGAAGACAATACATGATGCCTTAGAAAGTTACTCAAACTTATCTAGAGATTCAAAATAGCAAGTGTTTTATTTTCCCACTTATTCAAAAAAAAAGAAGAAAAAACACTTTCCAGCAGAGCCACTCAAGATACCTGAAGAAAATAAGATATTCAGAAAAGGTTAAACAAGAAAAATTATTTGAGGACTGGGAAGGAGAGTACATTTCAACCTTGTGACACAGCCTAAGCAATGCAGTGACTTTAGTGCCCCATGCAGACAGATACCAGCAAAAGGGAAATTAGGCGAGCAGAGCATGCTTCCAGGGAACTATTCTGACATGATTAGAAGTGGGAAGAAGATGAACAGAATTTATATTCCCTCCAGAATCAAGCTGTTTCTTAATGGAAAGGGACTTCTCATTTCCCAAGATGCTTTCTATTTAATATAATTTTTGTACTAGTAACATCCATCTTAATAACCTAGCTTATTTCTCAGCTTGGAGTGATTAGCATCAAAACCCTGACAGCAAAAACTAAACTGAAAATGCACATTCTGCATTCAAATCCATACATTAAAAGAAGGAATTCCTCAGTGTTTTGCTATTTGGGTAATGCATTTGCTTTGCACACAGTGAGGATGAACTGGTATTGTTTGCCCCTACATAAGCTTTCCATTCCTGGTTTCTAGTGTATTGCTCCATGCTGCAGAGACTGGAACTCAAGGGTGTGTTTACAGTCAAACTTCAAGGCTTAACTTCGAATTTGTATTTAATTCATTTAAATGTTTTTCTCAAACGGTGTTTGCCAAGCAGATGCCGGTACCTGAAGCCCAGGCTGCCAGCCAGGCAATAGCGCCGTCAGGGGGAGAAGGAAGGTACAATTGCCTGAGGCGGTGGAAAGCACAAGAATGCAGTAAAATGCCTTATGCAAGTTGTTGGAGCATTTCAAAGCTGAAAGAAATTGGCATCTCAACAGGAGATGAAAAAAATTAAAATAAAAGAGAAAAACAAAACACTGCAGAACTTTACGAATGCTCACTTTAGTTTCCTGGGCAATACTCAATCATTTCTAAACACTTAACTAGCAGCTTCAGTTTTGAATCTTTAATTATCATACACACATATCTTTTACATTTGTATAACTGTTTGTAAATTACTGCAGTCCTTTTGTTAGTGTTCCTAAGCATATATTTTCTCTCTCTCAACTGCAGATGTTCTCAGGATACATTATCATTTTGGGAGGGAAAGACAAAAACATGATTTGACAAATATGCCAGGTCCCCAGTTGCTCAGGATGAATTTTCCCTGCTTCGCCAGCAATCTGATTCAGTATCAGAATATTCAGCTTACACTAAAAAGCTCTCTGTTTTTCCAGTATATCACTTTGGCTGAGAAAAAGTTCAGGTAAATGCTACTTGCTCCCCACTGACCTATGGACTTAAATAACTGCCAGGGAGCCATTGACTTAACTCTATGAAGATGGCAAAAGTACAGCTGTTAGCTAAACAGCTGCTAAGGCTGCGAGAAGAAATGCTGTTAAGGGGAGACTCAGACCTACAACCAAAGCTTTTCCTTACAAATAGTATTTTTCCAGTACCCTTTGCCAGCTCAATTCTTTCAACATTTAGCAGGGACAGCCTCTAGAATTACTGAGTTTGCCTCCCAGTCTGTATGTTTCTTACTTCATGTTTTACAGTTGGATATGACCACTATGTAGGTCACTATGTATGGCCACTATTTCTATCTACAGATGATGAAAAGTAGCACAGTCACTGAAATAATCAGCCCTACTGTGCCTTTCCCAGCTCCTTCTCTCATGCCAGCACAAGCCTGAATTCTCTTACATACCAGGTCGTAATTTTGTCATCAGCTGGACCCTAAGGGAGAGACAGCAACCACAGTGATTTAGTATCTCCCTGACCTCAATACAGAAGCCAAAGGAATGTTTACCTAGACACACAGGAGGCAATTTTCTCTGTCATCTAGAAGCTTTAGGGGACCCCTTTGCTCTATGGAATTATTATTATTATGATTAAAACTCACTTTGGGCTGCTAATGAGAAAAGGCAGTTGAAATCAAATGGCACACAGTTAAAGACAAACTTCTGAAAAATGCAAGAGAAATTTTGCTACTTAATGGAACTTAAAGCCTTATTAACCATAGCAGACTTCTGCAGCAAAGCTTTGTTATTTTCTGTTAAAAATCCCAAATCAGCCCAAAACAGAACAAACCAGCAGCCTTTTTCAGGGGAAAAAACATCCCAAACCTCAGCTTGTACTGTGCTCTGCTTCCATTTTGAGTCTGCAGTGTCCTGGAGCAATATTCCAAGGGAGCAAATGACTAAGATCTGAACTGATTAGGCCTGAAGTCTTAAAAGACAAGTTGTCGTGCACTATTTGCTACTTCACTGCTGACTCAAGAACATTCAGCTCGTGTGCATATTCCACTTCCCCATCTGCTCACTGCTTCAGCTTCTCTCTGACAGTTGTGCATTTCCAGTACAAACATCTTTGATATATTAAGAACTAAGTGCAGGGCAGCGTAAAACATGCACCACTTTTCATCAAGGTATCAGAAGCACTACTCTATCGACTATTAATCTTTATTTGTGAGCTTAACTTATTAAAAGTCTCCATTTTAACATAATAAATAATGTAACTATGTATGGTAGCCTACTGCAACCTGAAACGTTATGTAGAATTTCAGTCTCCTCTGCTGTGGAATAGGAGGCTCTGTTTATATCACAGTGGATCTGTGTAAATCTATGGCAATGAAAATCAACCTGTCTTTGTAAGGTGCTAGCATTATTAAATCCAGAAAAACAGGCAGCTGTAGCTGAAAGCAAGACTCAGTAAATTTAGTAATACTAATACCTAAGTTTATCAGTTTTCTCTGAAGCAATGCAGGAAAGAATGTTATCAGTTCAGACTGTTTAGTGGATTTATTTCTCAAGCCAGCAAAACCGCACACACTTGGCATAAGAACAGATTTAAATCAAATAAGAGTCATATGTACTTGCCTTTGATATTGTTGCTTGTTTCTAGCTATTTTTTATACCGGAAAACTTACCTATTTCCTTTTCATGCATATGTTGCAATTTACAACCACAGAACAGAAAGAAAACAAAGCTTTGTTTTACAAGATCCTTTTACCAAGACATTTTGAAGAATAAGTTGAGTAACTTGAAAGAGTTATTTGGAATGGCATGAATACCCTGAACTTCCACTGGCTTTGGGTGGGAGTCAAATACACTCACTAAGCAGTTACTCAAAAACTCAGCACCTTACAGAATCAATGCCCTGCACAGCTCTCAAGTTACTTCAACAGTTTTCTTTAATGAGACAGACTGCTTTGAAGGAAAAACTAGCAGTACCTCTCATCAGCCAGATTAAGGAACTGATTCAGCAGTGAAAATGACTTGCTCTACAACAGATGGACTAGCCCCTGCTCTAGCTTTTCTCCCCTCTTCAATTTTCCACTCCCAATACACTACACTCTGTTGCTTTGACACAGCCACCTTGTCCACCTCATAAAAAGCAATGCCAGCTTCGGGTTGCCTTACGCACACTGGAATACAATTCAGTAACTGCTGCTGGAGAACCAGAATCATCTCTAAGTAGCAGAAAACTTTCTACAGAGCACAGAAGTTCTATGACTGCTCCATAATAGAGCACTAATCTAGATAGAACACATGCAACCCGAGGAAAACAGTGTTAGGGATTAATAAGCCCACATATTCACAAATAATCATGGGTTACACACCATGGAAGTGTGATTATTTTCCCTTCTGTTCCTAAATGTTCAGGCAACCATTGCAGCCACAGCAACTGAGCATATCTGTTATCTGAAACACTTCAAGACATGCTATTTACAAACTCTTGAAGAGTTTTTTAAATCTATCCTTACACTTTCCACTTCTTAATATTTTACTTTAGATAAACATATTTAGTATATTTGTGTGTCCTAAGTGTGTTTAATACCAGATCAGCATTCAATATCTATGTATGTGCATATATGTAGTACTAGATATATGTATTATAATCCATGTAAAAAAGTCATGCCCATTTGGTTGTAGGAATGTACTATAACTAAAAAAAAACAAACAATACCAAAGAGGCAGCCAAGGATAATTACTCTGCAATCAAATATAACTTGCACCTAAGCAGTTATCATAAGGGGAGGTACTGATCTTTGTCCTGTTCTACTGGCTTTTGGTACTTGCCAGAGTGTACCAGACTCATTCGGTTTGTTAAATCAACAGAAAACTAGTACACTAAAGCATTTTGCCAGGCTTTTGCATAGAATCAGCTCAGCATAAGGTCCAGCAAAAGCCAAAACAATGGTAAGACCAGAGGGCCAAAGCACAGAGGTCAGAGGGACCTCCCCAATGATGATGAATACATTCAGCTATAATGAACATCTTTAGTAACAAACCTCACCCGTCTCATTACAATTTTATGCATTTTTGCTACTGAGCAAGGCCAATTTCAAATGATCAATCAATTCTCTATTTACTTGCAGGTTAGCTATGTTTGCAATGAAGAGTAATGAGCTACATTCCTTCTTCCCCTTGCCATCCATATACTAGAAGCCTGAACCCTGGCTTGAGAGATTTTAAGGTTGCATTTCAAGAGAGATTGCGCTAACTGGCTTTTCTACATACTTCCTGTTACAGTTTTCATCCTTCCACACTTTTCAAATACTCGCTTTACAACATATTTGGCAAGAGTATTGTTTCTGCAATAGACAGACATGCAAGTATGAGGGAAGGGAAAAGAAAATAAATCACTTTTATTTGGTGTATTATAAGTAACACTTATAAACAGTAGCAGTAAATATAGAAATAGCATTTTTGTAAGAGGAAGAAAGCAATAGCAAGTAATAAATGTACCTGTTTAACAGCAGGCCCACAGGCACTACAGACTGATACCTCCCTGTGTTAAGCACCACACTGCCAGAACTGCCTACAAGCAAGTTATACTTCCCAAGAGCCTTGCTGGGCTAAGTAGTAATAACAATCCCTCAGATCTCCCCCATTACTTGGGGCAATTATTCCTCTCCCCTCTCTCTGCAGGTCAATTCATTTGCATCCTCTCTTCTCCACGTCTCCAAGTGTTCAATGTGTATGACTTGCGTATTCATAGAACCCAAAAGTCTTTTAGCTGGCTCCTGCAAAGCAGAGTGCACATTTGTACAAAATAACGACAGATTATAGGTTATTAGAAGTTAAACAAAGAGGGAATAGATATTCACATAACTGGAGTAACATAAAGAAGCAACAAGGCAAAGATGGAATGGTTCCCTTAATGGCCACACTGGACTGAGACAATGCCTGAAGCCTGTTGATGCCAGTCCAGCCCCAGAGTGGGTTGCTACTGCCCCCTTGCATCACCTACATGTCCTAGCAATGAAGCAGTGGGAGAAACTCTTCATGCAATGCCGGGATGGAGACTTCTCCAGACACAGGAATTCCTGAAACATTGCTGTATCCTGCAAGCATACAGGACCACAGTATCACTGCTCACTTCTTCCTATCAACTACTATTCTCCCTCCCTTGCCACAGCCTACATTACCCGCTATCATGCTGGAGCTACACTGCAGTCTCTGCAATCCCTCTGGGAAATGCACTACTATGCTTGCACATGTGAGGGGCCTGCCCACCCAACAAGGCCAAATTAAGTGAGAGCTTGATTAATTCTTGATCTCCAGAAATAGTCAGAGTTCTGCAAAATCCTTCCTAGAAATAATCTACAGGATGATGTCAACTGTTTTCCCCTTTCAGAACTTGCAGCCATATTATTTGCTCCCACATTGCTTTCAATAATCCTGGCATTTATTGGGGTAGAAAGGGATCTTATCAGAAATAGTTACAGAATGAATTTCAGATTACATTCTTGAAGATGAAAAAGCCACATAACCAAGGAAGTATGTTAATGTGATGAAAATCTACTGACTAAAAAAAATTAAACTATTAGAGTGACAATAAGTTGCCATGAAAACAAAATACACAAATCTGTAGGAGCATGAAAAAACAGTTTTAAAAATCATCATCTGCTTTATTTTACTAACACTAACACTACCTCCTCAAAACAGGTAAGCTGCATCATTTTTTATTAGTTATTTCATTTCATGTTCAAGAAGAAAGGGCTGAAGTTCTGTACAACTTACTAGGAAGGTTCTTATTTTGAAAAATAAAAAGCTAGCACTTAAATATGTAACACTACTTGAATGTCTGAGCATGTCTGAGCTTTTTCCCTTATTTTAAGAACTTGGAGTCAAACCCAGGCCTGCAGAAAAAGCCATCAGGTGCCATCTTGTATTTCAAGAGAAATGAGATGTTTGAGCTAACATCCCATGCAATACTTGAAATACATTCATGATTTACCATGGGCAGCATTATTTATGGCAGTTTAGCCACATGACAGCTGTACATGCCAAGCTGGGGAGAGAATCATTGCCAACCTGCTTCTCCCAGTACAATTCCAGTCTGCATTTGATACTTACCCAGCTCACAAAAATTAAAGTGGAGACTTGGAAAGTGTTCTGTGGCGACAATTAAGAAGGAAGCTTTGTTTTAAATCAACACAAGAACTTCTCTCCTAATCCAGAATATGAAAACTGTTTTGACACGGACCAGCGTCCACTTCTCACTGCTGTTCATTCTCTTCACACTTTCCTGTAGAAGACAAACTTGCTACCACACAGATAGGGACAGTTGGAAGTAAACTTCTGAGCTGTGCATTAAATGCAACATCTCTTACAAAAAATAAAGAACAGTTCATAGAATTTGTAATGCAAACAAAAATTTAATCTTTAAACAAAATATTCATGATACGGAAGGTCATAATACAAAGTTCTTAAACACAATACAACACAAACAAGTTGACAAGCCTTTTTTGATTGGAAAGGATTATTTATACAAAGACTAGATGCCAACAATATTATTGTACAAAGTTTGACAGTGGATTCATAAATTGATTCCCTGAAAATTCCCTCGTTTTGAAGAAATAGTGAATATTAAGGTAATGGCTGAAGTGAATTCAAGGAATTAAGTTACATTTATTTCCATCCTCAATTCTAAGCACTTGGATTAGGCTTCATGGTACAAAAGGGATAGTAAAGGCACACTGTGGTTTGAAAACAAGGCTAGATATCACAGCCTTTACATTTTCCAGCTTTTGTCTGGCTGTTTTTTAAACACCAAAACATGCAGCTAAAATAATCCAACCCTCTTAATGGGGTGCAGAGTGAACAAATTAAAGTCTGCAAAAAATGTAACCCATTTAGCCTATAAAACAATATTACTATTAATTATGAATTTGAGTGATTCCTCAAATCCTCTACCATTTTAGAAATTAAGTACCTTTCTCCACATTATTTCTGTTACTTCACTCCTGACAAAACTAGTGTAAAATGCACATTTAAGATAATTTTTAAGTTTGGTTGATTACGGAAAAAGACTGATGCATTCCTAAAAAGTTGAAGCTATTGGCCAAGTCAATTACTTGCTGATTTAACTTTTTCAACACGGCTTCCTAATTTAGAAAAAAAGCTTTAAACAAAATGCTCATTTAATCTGATATAAATTATTAGATTGCAAGTCTTAAGTGTCAAATTCTGGCATAAAGGATTCTTTAATGTTAAGTTATGAAGTCCAGACTGGCCTATTGCAATTATTAACACAAGTCTTGTCACAGGGGTGTAAATCAATGCATTGTGGTTTAATCACATGTATCACAGCTAGCTCTGGTGATGAACTATGTCAATTCCTATGGGACTGTTATACAACTCAAAATTAGTTAACAGACTTTGGAGGAGTTACATATGGACATTATGAAACACTGTTCCAGCAGCACTGGTCTGCACATAAACACAACTAACCAGTTTAAACTAAATATTTCTAGAACTATATAGAAAGCAATAGTTTTACCACATTTTGGTTCCCTGAGAAAAAAAGTGCTCCAACTACAAAGGTCTTTGGAATGCCATCAGTACAGTGGATAAACATGTTCCTCTTGCACTGCTTCTGTAAAGACATCTACTTTCATGTTGATCACACTTGTTTGGACATTTTCATTCAAAATAAACTTTACACTGCACAAAACTGGCAGTGGAATGGGAGCAACAGATAACTAAAAGTAGTCTAGTACTAAAACTAATTTTATCTGTGATGATTTGTTATTACAAACTGGAATGCAGTTTGTTAACACACTTCTTGAACACAAAGGGCACAGTTTACTTCATCTGCTTAACCCATAACTGAGATTGGCTTTTGAAAACAGCATTATGTTAAAGTTTTAAAATGTGTTTTTGGAAAGCATACTAACCTCTTCTTTCCCCAGGGGCATCAGTTATGTTTTTAGTGAACATGATAAACATCATGAGAATTAAAACTTCAAATATAATAAAACAGCGCACAGCAGAAGAATGAAATCAGGAAACATTTTATTTCCATCCAGTTTTGCAAGTATTAAGGATGGCAGAAGATCTTATCCCACCACTATGATTTATGAAATTATTACATCCCTAGAAGAGGCAAAGCTTATAATGCTTCCTGTCTTTTCCTCCCAAATGCTTATAAGTTGTCTGATTATTTAGTTTGTTTTATCTGTGTCCTACTGTCCCTATCTAATACAAACCTCAAATTTCCTTCATCCTCTCCCCAGTAACTGGGTGTGGAGAAGCTGCACTGAGGCAGTCAGTAATGACAAGTTATAAAAATATTAATCAGCAACATACATTACACTAACACCTGGGATGCTCACAACATACAGAAGACAACTTTGCAACTATTCTGTTTTCTGTTTGCCATCACTGCTTCCGAAGATCAGTAATGTAAGATTGGTTCTCTAGAACATGTGCACAACAGCTACTTCAGATTCTTCTGATTCCTCCCAATTTCTAGGCAACAATTAATTTTGTATTTACTATTTTTAAGACAAAATGCTGAAACCAGTCCTAGGTATTTAATAGCAAGATTCAAATGGCATCTTCCACAATTATAGATTTAATGCTTAGTACTTGTCAAAAGCTTTTTAAAATTAAGTTATGTTGAAAAATTACTTTCAGTATACCCCATGCAATTAAACTGCTCAAATAGTTTAAACTCTTAATTTAATACATCCTAAGTTAGAGAAGAGTTCATATTTAGAAACTAATTCCATACAGTTCTTAGACCTCATATGGCAGGAGATAAAACTATTTTAAATCATCACTATCAACAGAAAAAATTCTCATAGGAAAAAAGTATTTACACTCTAACTATAGCCAGGCAATCATCTCTTCTTTTTCAATACTACCATAAACATTTAGCTGAATTATTTCAATCAGTAGAACCTAACCAATAATTCATGTTCCAAAACACAAACATGTTTACTTGTAAAAGGCTGCATCTTGTGTTTGAATCTGAATAAACTTTTCTTTTACAATACAATCAACTCAGTTCAATGCATTAAAGTTCAAGACTGACTTATAAACTGCTCTCCTTCACTCCTCTCTACCTATATGGATCTTTAGAGAGATATTAAGCAGGACTTGTAGAATGCAACAATGCGGTTTCATTTTAAATTTAGGACTTATCTGAGCATGCCTGCAAACGCTCTCTTACACGAGGTGGAAGTGTTTTTAACAACCTTTCTTCTACAATTAGATTACTTCGCTTTAAGAGCTGACATTCTTCCAGTTCAGCCGGAAGTGATTCAAGATAGTTTCCAATGAGCTCTAACTGAACAAGATTCAGTAGCTGACCCACAAAAGGGGACAAATTCATCAGACTGTTATTTCCCAGAAGAAGGAATTGCAGCTTTTTGCATTGAAATAATCCATCAGGAAGCATTTCAATCTAGAAAAAGGAAAGAGAAGAACAAAAACAAAGTACATTAAAAGTTGTTAGCCTATGTGCAGCTGCATGCTTTGACACTTACTCTTTTTATTTTAGGGTAAAAAAATCCTCTTAGTTTATATGAAAGGAAAAGGAAGACTAATTGCTCTATCATTATGTGATCAAGTGCTTGAGAGCACTACAATGGTTTTATTATCTCTATTTTCTTACAAAGCTGCTTAGCTCCTGGCACAAGCCAAGCCTGGAAGGAGGAACACATCCATGCATGCACACAGAACTGAAAAGACATGTGCAGGTGGCACGTGAGAGGAAGAGCCCACTACTCCTAAAAATCACTTAATGGATAAGCAGACTGGAGAGACATTAGCAGCTCCTGTGTTGTGAAACCTGTCCAAGCAGTTATCTGTGCAGTACAGTCATCCTGGCTCATTCTACTGACAGGTAACTTCTAAAACCAGCCTTACCAATGAAAACAATTATAAACCTCAAAAGAAGTCACAAGCTTGAGCCCCACACTAACAAGCCAGACAATTTAGCACTGATTGTGAGATTACCAGCCAATTACTTCCCTCTTCCCAGTCATACACCTGAGCTGCTCATCAACCAGCTCTTTATTCACTTTAGCTTTCAGTTTGATATTTTAAGGTAAACATTAAACACTGTTCACTTCCATTAAATACTACATAGGATTAACAATTGCAGGGAAAGGGAAGATCTGTTTCTGCAGCCATGCTAACCCATACCATGTCTGGATCAAAACCCTTAAGCTGCTACAAACCAGGATAGTACTTATTCAGTATTATGTGAGCTTTGCTTATACCAAAGTTCTAGCAATTAAACAAGCGCATTTTTTTCTGGATTTACTTTAATCATTAACACCACAGAAGTTAGAGTCTATTCCAGAAGAAATACAGCTCAAGTCTATTTTTGTTTTTGAGTAGTAATTCAAAGTTTTACTTACATGGTTTTTTGTCAAAGCCAAGTACTGCAAGTTGGTCAGATAACCGATTTCTTCAGGGATGGAGGTCAGTTTATTATAGCTAAGATCCAAATAGTGTAACTTCCTACAAAGAAATAGCTGCAATGGAACATTCTTAATATTATTGTAATTTAGATACAACTGTTCCAGGTTTGATAATGCACCAATCTGCACTGGGACATATGAAATACTGTTGTGCCACAATTTTAAGCAAGAAAGATTCTTAAGATGTTGGAAACTAATTATTTCTTCCACTGTTCGGAGATTATTTTCTTTTAAGTCAATTTCATGCAAATTGTTTAGGGTAAAAATGGAATGGGGAATGCGCTCTAAATCACAGCAGATTAGTTCCAAGGTTCTCAGGTTTACCAGCTTCTTCAGGTTATTTAGCACTATCAGTTTGTTTCCCTCATTGTTGATAGACAAGTGTTGTAAAGAAGGCAAAAGATCTGTAATCACTTGAGGTATACGGGAAAGGTTGTTTTTTAAGTGAATTGATCTCAGATTTTTTAGCCCCTGAAAGCCATCATTGTATATGGAGTTGTGATGATCTAGCATGAAATATCCTGTTAAGCACAATTCTTGTAGGTTTTTTAGATGAAAGACCCAAAATGGAATTCTTCCCATCTCACTAGACTTCAAACGCAAGGTTTTCAGGTTTTCTTCTAAAAAGCTGACTGCTGGATAATCCATCGTTAGTGATGAATGATAAACATTGAGTTCTTTGAGATTGACAAGCTGGGTCACAGCTGAAGGAAGTTTGGCTTCAGGAATAAGTTCCAGGCTTAGGACTTCTATTTCTGTCAGTTCAAAGACACTGTCTGGAAGACCATTTAACATGAAAAGGTGAAGTTCAGTCTTGTCTTGGGAGTTTCTTACAAGTTTATTTTTCAGTTTTTCCACTGACCATTCATTGTTAAGATTTATCTGTTTGAGTTCATTTTCACTCAAATCAGACAGGAATATTGAGAATCGTTGGGAATATAGAGGATCATACTGATCTGCCAAGTGAAGAATAAATGCAAAGTCATTCTTCACATCAGGTATATCAGTGTAATTACTTTTCTCTCTCAACTTCTCAAAAGAGTATTGCTTAAGTGAACTTCTTAACATCCACCACAAACTGTAAGTACAAGTTAATCCATAGAAGATCACTAAAACAACATAAAATGAAGCTAAAACTTTAAAAATTTCTGCTAGCGAATAAACACACTGGTACCTTTTGTAGCCTGTAAAGGCTTGAACATTAACTACACAATCAATTTCCAGTGTAATAAATGATAAATAGTAGGGGACATAAATTACTATCACAACGACTACAAAGACTTTCACTATAATCTGTTTCATATACACTGTGTATACAACATCCTTTTCTTCGGCATGTACTCTGAATTTCTTCACTTTTTCAAATATAGCTTTAGCTTGTTCCCCTTCTTTTTTGTCAAGAACACTTGAATTTTCTCTTCCAGTTGTTTCCAAGCCATGTTGTGAATACGGCAGGGACTGTCTGCTGGCCCCTATGTCTCCTGAGCTCTGAGGTGATGAAATCACTGTTTTTGATTTGGCTATGGGCAACTTCCTTGCAGACTGCTCAGCAACTGTTTCTGAGAGGGCACGCGTTGTCCAGGGAGAGTCGAAACACTTCTGAAGAACGGCCACGAAGTGCTCAAGCCTGGAACTTGTACTAGGATAGTAAAGCCAGAAATTACTGCAAGCTGCAAAAATAAAGGTATGCAAAAGCACTAGGTATGGAAAAAACTTGGCAAACCAGTGAAGCTGTCGCTCATAACATACTGCATCGATGTAGGAATACTGCTGCCGATGGAGATAATTCTGGATTTTAAGCGGGATGATTATCGGTGCTGTCGAGCTAGCTGACATGTTAAGGCTGGCTTTAACTAAATCCCAAGGCACAGCACAATGATTGTCAAATTCTAGCTTGCAAGGAAGACAACACAATACTCTGGTTTGAGTAAGCTGGAGAGCCCCAGCGAGTACAGCAACTAGCAGCATTATCATGGTGAGGTAATACCAGAAGACATCCCACCATGGTTTCAGTATGTGGTAGGATGACTGGGCATCTGCTAAGCATTTGAGTTCTGTTAGCGTGATCATGACTTTCACCTGTGAGAGAACAGCAGCTGGTAGAGGAAAAAAGAGAAGAAAAGACATTCTTAGAGAATTGTTAAAAAACAATTTCTCTCTCCATTAAATACTTGAAGTTTATTACTGTTTTCATAGTTTTAAATATGTGTAACATGTGACCTAGGCTCCAGAGCATAGCAAAAAGACCCAAGAACTTCTCAGACCTGACCCCAGCCATCATCTCATGGATTTATTTTAAGGAAAGGTACTTGGGAGTGCAAAAAGCTAGAGTGAAACTAGCATGAGAGAAGGTATATTTTAACCAAACATTTGGGTACTGCTCCAGTAGAAGCAGTAAGTATAAGTTAAAGAAGTGGCTGATGTATTATTAGCAGTCCTTCACTACCATCATAAACTTACATGAGTGATTTCTTATTTATGAAGAATTCCAAAATCAGAGTGGTACATTAACATGATAGCCCTTGTAGTTTAAAACTTTCTACCAGATTAAATAATTCTACCCAATAATAGTACACAAATTCTCAAAAAGCCCTTGTGTATTACATATTCTTATACATAATTCTCATCTTCTCCCATCAAGACAATTAAGAGTATTGGCAGAATTAAAATTAAGGTGGCACAACATATTATTGTTCAATATCGTTATATATATAAAAATGACACATTTAACTCCCAGAAGCATAGGTTTGATTCATACTTACTTTACTAATTAAAGAGAATAGAAAACAGCACTGCTCAGTCAGGAGGTCTACACCTTTTAAAATTCCTTGGACATGCCATCTTTACATTTGTCTTCATTCTGGATGGAGAAAATATTGAATATACTTATTTAATGGCTAATAAATTAATGCCTAATTAATAAATAAAGAACAAACATTTCAGCTTTCATTAGAACTGCTGCCTCATTATGCCTCCATTAAGCTCTCCATTGCTACAACTACATGAAATGGAACAGTTGTGCTCATACACAACTGTTTGCAGAATGCAAAGTTAAAGTTCTGCAGTCACATCAACACAAAAATCCCCAAACACCCAGGGAAACTGCCCACAGCTAAGCCCTATTTCAACAAGGAAATAATATTTTTCCCCCAAATAACTATGAACTTGTTACCTGGGAGACTGACCCCCACCAGGCTACACCTTCCTTTCAGGCAATTGTAGAGATTGATAAATTCCCCTCTGATCCTTCTTTTCTCCAGGCTGAGCTCCCCCAGCTGCTCCTCACAGAACCTGTGCTCCACACCCTTCCCCTGCTCCACTGTCCTTCTCTGGGCTCACTCCAGCCCCTCAGTGTCTTTCCTGTAGTGAGGCACGCAGAGCTGGGCACAGCACTGGAGGTGTGGCCCCATCAGAGCTGAGCCCAGGGAGGCAATCACTGCCCTGGTCCCCTGGCCACACTGCCTTTGGTACAGATGCCATTGGCCTTCTTGGCCACCTGGGCACACATGGGCTCTTGTTTGTAATATATTGGTACTGGACATTTCAATTTTAAACAGAGCTGACAAACTGTTATAAAAAGTCAAACAATAGCTCAACCTGATTCTTACTCCACATTCAAATGGAAAGAATGACAGAAAATAAATTAACCCTTCTTGTAATGACAAAGCTATTTATAATAGAGTACAAAAACTTACCAGGCCCACCCAAGGGAAAGCAGCAGAAGAAGGACTGGATGGTTACAATACACTCCTGTAAGAAAAATAAATTGTCATAAGATTGTGAAATATTTGGACTCCAAAATCTGTGAGTATTGGAATAGCAGCTCATTACTCCTTCCACAACAGCATTTCAAAGAGCCAACATCTATGAGAAAAAGATCTAAGGATCTACAAGATGCCATCCCCTTCAAATTATTTACTTGTTCATGATCTGAAAGTTGCTTTTCCTAAAGTAGAGATAAAGTAATGGCTTCTCTCATTGTCCCCTTTCTAAGCACTAAAAGCTATTTAAGTACAACAGTTTTTCCATTTACATAAAGTTACAAGCTCTGCAGCTGAGATGCTCTACACAGCTGAAAAATAGCAACTTCTTTAATCACTCCAACTTCCAAAAGCACATCTCAAATGCCTTTAAAATGAGTTCTTTTGATATAATTCTTGTGGTTTGAATATAAATTTGTTGGTATAAAAGCACAAAGAGATAATAAACCCATTCAAATTTAGGCTTTCATTCTGCAAAGAATACCTGGATCACATCTTGACTCAAGCCAAACATGCTTGATTTTAATGGAAACAGAAGAAAATCAAAAACTTTTTTCACTTGCAACCTCAAATTAAAACCTTGCTTGAACTTTGTTATAAAAATGAAAGACTTGGGACCTCCATTAAAGCTGCAAAGAACACACCAATA
Organism: Sturnus vulgaris; assembly: GCF_052056855.1. Taxonomy (NCBI): domain Eukaryota; kingdom Metazoa; phylum Chordata; class Aves; order Passeriformes; family Sturnidae; genus Sturnus; species Sturnus vulgaris. Next base: position 16,041,832 of record NC_142251.1, on the reverse strand, counting down.
GATGAGTATATTGAATGATGTGACAAAGTAAGATCAAAAGGTAAAAATAGCAAATTTCTAATAAAGAAAAAATATTTGAAAAGTCAAAATTATCATTAAATTGGCTGAGAGCTTAACATAGTGTGAAAGGTCTAATGAGAATGGGAGCAATTCTTTTCCTGACAAACATGTAAATCTCATCAGGGACTTGGGGAGATACTAACATTTTAAGATGATTCATGGAACTAAATGCTTATGGGAGTATTCTTGGGGAAATAAGACATGCTTGTTCAGTACAAAGGACAAAATTCAGAGTACAATAAAACAGTAAACACTCTTTGATAAAGTACATTCCCTAAAATATACCAAAAAAGAGACTAGAAAATGAAACTTAAGCCAATTCTGTAAAAATCATATTGGTATACTTGAGAATATGCATCATTCAACACACCGTTTTCAACCAATGACATAATGCTAACAAAAAAAATGTTTTGTTTTTGTACAGATTGAGAACTCAAGGCCAGGCTGACCATGTAACTTTGTCAGGTCTGTTTCTATAAAATGCTTTGTCACTTCTCTCCCTTGCAATGCAAAGCTGTTAGTCCCTATCAGAGATTCCAGAAAAAAGACTACATTCTTGCTGTGGTTTTACATCACTTTCTAGCAGAAAGCAAATGTCACAATAAGTATTTAAATACCTGAAATCTGGTCTGGTGAATGGCTACTTTTTGAAGTCTTCCAATGAAGAACGTGTATCCATTACAAGTCTATGTTTATGAAATAAACCTTCCCATCAGAGGAGTACACAGTATATGCAATTGTAACATAAACATGTGAATTATTGATGATCACTTTGCTGAAGACATTTTTCTTTCAAATCCTATCTGTATGCCAAGAGTGACTAATCAAATGGAATAATGCTGAACTGTAATGGGTTTGATAAACCTCATCTCCAGCAGCTCTCAACCTATATCAAAGACATAAAAGCTTTTCAAAGTGGCCTAACTCAATTGGCAATCTTTCTTAGAAGGAGAGAGAATGAAGCTTAGCCCCAGGCAAAATGATGACTTCAGGAGAGTTACTCCAGACCAACACAGAGACACAGGCCAGAAAAATAAAGTAATAAAGATCACTATTATCAAGATAATTTTTAGTTACTTCACGACTTATTAAATCAGAACAACAGAAACATATCCAGAATGTGAATAAAAGGCTCTCATTTTGAAAAATATTGTCTATAACCATCAGACTCCCACCACCATCCCTAGCTGCCAAAAGGGTACTTAGCATTGCATTACTCTGTCATTTGGCTATTGCTTACAGAATTTTAGGCACATTTAGTCAGGGATATATTTGCAGCAAGCCAGTTACCTTGCTTGTCCTCCCTAAAGGGTATTCAACTGGTGTTTCTAACATACTAATTTAATCAAAATAGATTTATACAACTAAAGCTTTATATAACTATTTGACAGGTACTCCTGTGGCCCCTCTGTCTTACTTTTTTTCCCTTCCTCCCAAAGAAAAACAGACACCAAGTTTTCAGGCAGTTCCTCTTTAAACTCTTGCAGTTGCTTCTCAGCCTAGATAAGGAGATGCTGACATACTAAGTAATGTATCTGTTTTATCAATTTTCTATCAAAAGTAATTCCTGAATTATAGTATCAGCTTAGCTTCTAGCTAGTTTAAATATATCACTTTTTCGTCACAAGTTTAGGATAGAAAATTAAGTTTGATAGTAAACTAAACACATCATAGGGTTTGTTTCATAGGCAGTTTTGAGATTCCCCAATGAGACTCCCAGTACCTGCTAGTGGTTTCACATGCACAGCTTGAGGCTTGCAAATAAAACCCTCATGAAAATTCCCAAAGGAACAAAAATAAACAAACTTTACCCATACACACACTCATCACCCAAACCAGATCTTTCCTGGCAAAAACTTCTCTTATTGGCATGTTACTGCATCCTTTCTTAAGTATTCTGTAAGTAACAAACAGCGAGGTAGTGCAAGAGTTCTGGTGCAAGGGACTCTATAACCAATGATACTGCCATACTTACTCTCAGCAGAAGCATTTACATGACTGCCTCTCCCTTTTTCAAGCAGTAATTCTTTCACAATCTGTACTTTGGTCACCTGTGTACATACACAGATTGACTTGTAGGACCTTTTTGATAGGGACTGTGGTTTTGAATCTGTGTTGCATTGAATGCTGAACAACACAAACAGGATTAGAGAAAGCTTCTTTCCAGCTCCTTCTGAAGATCACAGGTGACAATTAAACGTGTATAAGTGATTATCCTTTTGTAGTTAAAATAAATCCAAGACATTCCCACACTCTACAATAAACTGCATACTCCTCAAGCACTGGATCTTCAACACTTCCATTATTACAAGTTTGCCATATCAACCTCTCAAATAATCAAAGACCTAAAGTCCTTCCAAACACTCAAATTACAACCACAGACAATCTCAACCATGTGTACCTGGACTGATTAGAGGCCTTTGCCTTTCTTAAACACTCCTGCTCTCAAGACAGCTGAACATTAGGTGTAGAACAGTAACAGCAAAGTCTTACAATGCTTAAGAATCAGTCTTTGCTCTCTGGGGAGGGCTTACATGACTCTATATAGCCAAGTAATTTCTGGGGAAAAAAAATTAAAAATTGAAAACATAGTTTAAAATTTGGTGAGTTAAGCTACACTAACATTTGTACTTTACAAGATTTACCCTTCTCTGCTACTGCTTCAGAGTTAACAGCATAGCCCATAAATTGATAAAAAAAATCTTAAAATCAAGCAACTGTATCACTACCATACCTTCAAGAAGCTGAGAAAAACAAGAGTAGAACATGGCAAGTATATCTCAGCTTCCTCAACTACCTAAAAGCTTGAATATTCCCAGGTTCAACACAAAAGGGCTTGAGTGGAAAAAAGCCCCACAACTTAAATGCAGTTTCACTCTTCTTTCTCTCACTGGTACACTTAAGGGAAGAAAAATAATTTATATAGTCTAAAGTCTTTGTAAAGTTACAGTCTAATCTAAATTGAAAATATGCTTTACTCCAATTTGATTTGCTTTACAAGCACAAGACTTATTGAAATCAGACTGTGCAGGATTAGATACATTACATTATGCATTTCCTTCCTATGCCTGCAGCCTCCAAAAAAGACCATTGTCTTCCTTAAACCATATTAACTTCTCATCAAATATCACTGCTATCCAAGTATTGAGCCTTTTCTCTATTCAAGGAAGGCCAGTCAACAGGTAAACTTTGGTTGTAAAATATGTCACTGTTCAAACACTCACTAGGGAGAGGGACCACATTCAAACATTCCACTTGCCTAAGTACTTAAAATGACATAATTATATAGAGAATGGATCACATCAGTTAGGTCTGCCCAAGTGCACGAAGTTACTTGAGCTTAATTCTCAATAGCAGACAGGAGGGTAAAAACAAGCCAACTGTTTTGAAGATCAAACTCTGTAATGAAGTTGCATTATAAGATTTGCATTTAAAAGTTACGTTGTGTGCTTTTTATTTCATTCTAGTCTAGTCCACAGAGCAATTTCAAATACAAATTCACATTTAGATAGAAATATTTTGATTAGTAAAAGAACTTTTCTCCTGCCCTCTCCTCAAATTAAGGACTGTGTTCTACCTGAAATAGGTCACAACCCAGGCTCCTAGAGAGGCCTGTACTAGTGAGAAAAAGATTCAGTTTAAACCCAAGTTTAAAACCAAGGAGATAGGTATGACAAACACTTTACACAAAAACCCTACAAAATAAAATGTAGAAAAATTGCTAGGTAAGTACAAACCTAAGTTTCTGAACAAGTATGTTACAGAGTTAAAGAGATAAGACTTCTAATGGTAAAAAAAACCCATTTAAATGAAAAAAATAAATGCCAAATGAAAGGTAGACCAGCTTTGTTTTCATGTGATTGCATCAACATGACTGATCTCTTTGAGAACAAGCTGTTTACTTGTCCAGAACCTCTCGCTCCATTTGTAGCCATGGTGCTTTCTGAGATCCCTAATGAACTGAGCAGAATCTGGACTCTGAATCAAATCTGAGCTTTTCTAGTAAGAAATGCTTTGTACAGATTTACTGTCTCAGTACTATTTTCAAACTCAGAGATGCATTTTTAAAATATATAAATTAAGGTTATAACTTAAAACTTGAGACATATCAGCCTCTAAAATACTGACTGCAATAAATATTAACGCAAGCATTTGTTCAGAAGACAGTGCTTTGTATTGACCATACAATTGATACTTACCTTGTCTCATCACAATATTTAATAACTTATTTAATTTGTGTTCGTTGGAAACTCTAGCACTCTTATTTGCTCCATTAATTTACATTTCTTCAAGCAGCTGCATATTTCACATATTCCACTTTGAAAAGGAAATTATTGGAGGAATGTGTCCCCAATGATGTAGCTCTCAGAGCAGCAAAGGTTGTCCTTTACTAATACCCAAGAAAATACTTGCAGCAAAAAGGGGCATCATCCCCATACAAAATTAATGTGGATGCCTAAAGAGCCTTATCATCTCAATTAGAAAAAGGCAACAAAACCAAAATCAGAACTGCAAGACTAACAATGCTCAAAGGACTGGTGACTTAAGAAAGCAGACTCAAGAAAGGGACTTTCTAGCACAAGAGAAAAAAGAATATAGTAGGGGTGGAGAGAAGGGGAGAGAATTGTATTGGAAATGTTTCTGCCTTCTTAGGACAGAAGCACATTGTCCATCAGTGCTCAGCTAATGCTAATTTAAGCCACAGGAGACAACTCCAGAGATGACTGCAGGCATGCCATGCTGTCAAGCATTCCAGCCCAAATGTGTCAAGGAAGATACCAGGGAATTGGCACAGATTAGACTCTCAAATGATATGCAGAAGAACAGGCCTCCTTTGTTGTTCCCCCATCTCCAATTAGGTTATAAAGTCAGTAACTCAGTTCTAAAGATACTACAGTCTTTACTTCCAAGTTCCAAACAAACCTTGGAGCAAGTTTGGAACATTAAATATGAAAAGTCTCCTTGCTCTTCATCTGTTTTTTCCTAAACAAGCAAGATGACACTAAAAGCAACCTCATCAGTCCCAGCCTAGATGCTTTAACTGCACCTTTGGTAGCTCTCCCAGAAACCATCTTACACAACAGTGTCAAGTCCTTCATCCCAGTACTAACACAGCTAATGCAGTCAGACACCTTCCAACGGCAGGAAATAAGATTTTTCAAGCTTGCTTATTATACCTTTTTATTCTTGTAACCATGTTTTGTTTCTCATGCTGGTAAATATGCCTACGTAAATATAAGACAATGGTATCAGGAGTACCCCTCCAGCATTCTGAATGAACATCAATGGTATCTATTTTATTTTGCATAACAAGATAAGTATTACAATAGAAAATTAATTTTTATCCTTTTAGTTTCCATAAGTCAGAGAGATACGATGTCAATTCATTGTGCTGCCATGCTCAGGACATCAGAAAACAAAGCAGAGAGAACCCAAGATAATATTCACAACTTAAAAATACTACAGATTTTTCTACAAGCAGATTCTTTATTTATACTATAGCTTACTATCTTCAGTCTTCAAGAGCAGTAACAGTACAAAGGACCCAGCAGAACAAAACAGTTAGAATTATATAACAAGAGACCCTCTTTCTTTGGGAAAAGGCAAGGAATTGCTCATATACCTCTTTCCATTTTCATTGTCCTTCTCAATAAAATCATAAATGGCCAAAGAATTTGAAACAGCCAAGACAACTTCAGTAACCCTACTGGAAACCAGTCCAAAGAAAGAGAATATTCTCAGAAGGAAGAATTTAGGAATATGTCCACAAACCTGGAGCAGTTCTGAATTAATTTCTCAAGCACCATCAAGAGTGCTGCTGTCACAGTAGAATAAAGTATACTCACTACAAATCCTACTTAAGAAGTCAGGTAAGCATTTGGTAAATTTTGTCATCCATAAGATATCATGTTGCTCTAACTAGGCTATAAACATTATTTGTTACATGGTAATGTAATACCACATGTACTCAGGTATTAACTAAAGCACGTTCATTTTCTGATTTGTTGCTTCTAAATAAAGGAATAAGGAATTCAACCACACTGCATTTAGACAAAGATGGAAAGTGCCAACATTTTTCATACCACTTCTGCAGAGAGCAGAATACTGAAATCCAGTGGTTATAGTTACTGAGAACCTCCATTCTATATTTATTTCCTAGCTCACTGTTTTCCAATACAATACCCATACTTAACCTGTTAATAACTTACTTCTGACAGCTGAATTGCAAGTAATTTTATTCCTTTCCAACTCAAACTTCTCAACTATAAAATCATGGTAATATTTCCGCTATTCTCTAAAAATTATTTAAATGAGGAATATTATACAGTAGTAATTTCTTACTGGGTATTTAGCTGTTTTGGATGGTACTAAGCTTCTGTTTGGTTCTGAGAGCTGGAAATACATGCTATTCCTTTTCTAATAGTTGTCAGACAGTTATCATCTCAGTCTGATCTTAGAAATACTAATTGGTAGCCCTCATTCTATCTAGAATAATTCTGATGTTTCTAAAATATGAATGGTTTTCTAGTACAATAAATTAAAATTTCAACATTTGGCCAAAAAAGTATACTGAAGTTTTTTTCAACATTTATAGACTGCTAAGACCAAGCCGTTTTCTCTCGGGATCGCAGATGTTGAAAATGGAAACAGCAACTGAGGTTACAAAAAATATATACCAAATGTATTCTGTCTCTGCAAGATAATTATTACCATGTACAAATATAGCTACAAGATTTAAGAATCGTCAAAAATAGTCTCTTAGTTTTCCTGAAGCTGCATAAGATTAATGGAGAACTTTCTAGAAGGGAATATTGTTACTTCCACAGACAAGAACTTAATTGCATCTAGGAAAATGTAATTATCAGGGCAGCAATACAGAAACACATCTGATTTCACTCTATTAGTTCTGACATCAGAAAGCTGATTTGGATTTTCAGTAGTGGCTCATATCTCCTTTTAGAAGCAGCAGGTTCTCATCTTGTTTAACAGGAAAGACAGTTATTTGTGAATGCCAGCCTGACAAGCTGAAACACTTGATTCTAGATGTGTGGTCTAAACAGTAAAAATAGAATAATTAGAACTGATAAATTTCCAATTGATATCTGATGCAAACACTTTTTGTATGCCAGCTCTCCTGAAACCCATCTTTTTATCTTTTAAAAGAATATCCCCCACCCCAAAGTAAGAAAAGGAAAAACTTCAGACTGGAGACAAATACAAGCCTGCTTGAAATGGAAATTGAACAGGCTTTAGCAACCCTCCATCAGCGTGCAATCTGGCTGCACAACTCCCCCAGCCTCTCCAGTATCTTCCTAATCATATTACTCTGCATTATGTATTTACTAATTGGACAAAGCAACCAGCTACATCTTCTTTTAATAAAACAAACGGACTGAAAGACAAATTTCACATTGCACACACAGCGTGGCAGTGTATGTACAAACTGCATGCCTAAACATTAATGCACAGTTCAGAGCTGCACATGTGCATGGGGTCAGGAGAGCTGAAAGCCGTGTGGTGCCTATCAGAAGCATCTCCTAGAACAATGCCAAGTTTCAGAACCACAAACAAGTGATCAGACTTGAATTCTACAGTAAATCCACAGTAATCCTGCTTTGTTTCCTGAACAAACACAAAGTTAGCTTAGGATCTATGTTCATGAGTTGTACTTCCATCAAACCCAAGTGTGCTGTGCAAGTCTCCAACCGTGCAAAAATTCCTTTTTTTGAGTAAGCTGTCTGAAGAGACCCAACAGCGGGTAAGGTTTTTCAGATAGCAGTATTATCAGAAACACACTTTGGTAGGAAGGCAAGTTAAGAACTACAAAAACAAGTGTCAAGGTTTTATCATCACCTGAATCAATTAAGAACTTCGAAGTAAAAATCCTCTAACCCCCATACTTGTAAGAAACTGAATAATAATTTGAAGCAAAGCAGACACTGCTTTTAAATCCTGTTCAGTAAAGCACTTGAGTATTGACATACCCCATCTCACTTCAATTAAGTAATAATTTTCCCAACTTTGTAGTCAGTGTCACTGCAAAGTTAGTATTTAAACAACATTAATGTTTAATAAAAAGCATTTACTTGGAAAAGGCACTGGAAAAGGAACAATCAGTTTCACACTTGCATTGGCGTAGGTTGGAAATTAAAGTTTATCTTGTGATTAATTTAAACACAGGCTGGAAACTAACAGTTTTTAGTTAAAAATTTTCAAATTCCCTCCCTTCTTCAAATATTTTTGATTACACAACAAATGCACACCAAGATTTTGCTTTCAATCAGATGGAAAAATCAGTTCAAAGGACTAATACTTTAGCATTAAAATCACAATGTGCTATTACTAAATTTCAGCTCGGTAGATTCTCATATTTGGATGCAGATGATTTATTTAGCTACCAGAAAGTAGCTAAATAAATATTTCACAACCTGAATTGTGAAATACTGTGAAATACTCACAGAATACTGGTATTTTCCCCAGAAAACCAAGGCAATAATGTCTGGGAAATATGGGGTTACATTTTCTGGGGTTTGAAATAAGAGCTCTAAAAATCAATGTCATTTTAATTAAGCCTGAGTAAACTACATGACCCTGGTTTTATAGCTGTTGTGCCACAAAACTGAAACTTTACTAACTAAAATCAGAATTCAAACTATCTCACAAAGAAACAAAGTGTTTGTAACAATGTCTAAATTCTACTCACAATTAGTAGCACATAGATTGTGTTACTACCATATTCTTATTAGTATCACTGCACCCCTTACCAGCATTTTTAATCCCTTTAGTTTCTCAGTCAACTAAATTCTCAATTTCAGTATAAGAAATTGCATTCCAGTTTACAGCATCCAAACACACTTAAGGCTGAGCCCTGAAGATGGAAATGCAGTCATATAATTTATTTCAGTGTGTGCAAATACATTATTTTGAAACACAGCAACGATGAGAATTAAACTGAAAATAGTCCACCAGAAGTTCTCCACAATTCACTTCTGATTGCTGAAAGACCCCAGAATCTTCCCAGGTGCATATCAGAAGAGAGTATGTCAGCACTGTCCCTTGAACTGCATTTGTAACAGCTTTACTGAGAGCTGCATCATCTGCCTACCTTCCTTTCAAGGCACTACACCACAACAAAGCACAGCCTTTTCATATTAACAAGTTTAAATAAAATAGCTGGGGAAACTATTCTTAAGTATTATGACCCTTCAGTTCAACAGTGAATTACATTTTGATTTCAACTAGCCAAAAATTAAATCTAGAACTCATTTGTAGCAGACTAAGAACTCTTGGGGAAAATAATCCCCAAACCCAAGCATAAGTACAATAAAGTGAAGCCCGCTCACCAAGTCTGGTAAAACTCTAACTTTAATTAAAGACGGCATATGTAAATATTAGAAGATTAATTCCACTTTACATTTCTCAGCCTTCTACATGGCTACTCGTGATATCTGAACCAAATAGCTTCATAACCACAGAACAGACTGCTAACTTATCTTTCAAAAGAGTAACTGCAAAAGCAACTGGCAGAATAATATTATTTACAAGACAACAGCTGAACAGCTGTTACAAGGATGCCTAAGAATAAATATAGCCCACAGGTTAGTGCTTAGAATACAGAGAGCAGCATGAAACATTTGGATAGGCATACAGAGACCCATATAAACCCCACCTTATCCCCTTAGTCACATGAAACATCCATTTCTAATCCTAGCTGACTAAAGCTCTATGGCTTTAGCAGTAGGTATTGTAAGCTGAAGTAGTATTATTAGTGCCACGGTCTCTTTTACTACCTGTAGTACATCAGGCAGAGCAGGCACAGCAGCAGCTAAAGCAAAACAAGATTTCCCCCTCCAATCCCCTTCAGAAACTTCTTAGAAAAATACTTATTTGACAGTGACCTACTGCTCTAAAAGGTTCATTTTATAATGCTGAAATAATGATGGATGTTTCTTTAGCACTGTTGGTCCCTCTTTAAAAATTATTCAACATGCTTTCATTAACTTAAAACAACAGCTGTATTAGTAACTTTCAATAAACAAAAGACAATTTTCTCCCCATAAAAATCATGTTTCCCTGAAAGGGGAAACAAATACAAGCCAGACCAGCAACTCCCTTCTCTCAAAAGTGTAAGGGAACTAGCGAGTTAATGTTGCGCAATTTCTAAGAGTTACATGAATCCTACTGAAGTTATAAGTCAATTGCATTATGCGAACGCAAAATTCAGTAGAATAATATATGCTAATGTAAAACTCTCTGATAAATATTTGTTCTATGGCTACAACAAAATGCTTTAAGCATTCAAGAAAACCCTTTTAAAAAATCCCCCCTGTATCATACATTAGCTACTGCTTCTCTGCCATAATCAGTCTGGTTTCCACTCTTATTTGATTTAATGTCCTTTGCACTGCTCAGGGCCACAGATAGTGAAGAAAAATTACCTCTTCTATTCTTCACACTGTCATCTGAGCTACATGGATACTGAAGAAAACATGTACAATATAGACGGCCAGTACTTGATAAATTCTACAAGTACTGTAAGATTTCACTATTTAAACCTCATGGGCTTCACTGCTCTCTTGAAAGTCTAGGTTAAACAAGATGGATCAGTAAGGCCTAATCTGTTGCCCTACCTGCTAGGAAGGTACTTAAGAAAAAATTCCAAGACACCTGAAATAATTGATGCCTTACCTTATCCTTTCACCAAACAGACAAAAAAAGCTGGGAGTCAGCAGAATATATCACATAAATACTTGAAACCATAAGAGACTACATAGCTTCTAGCTTGTTCAAGAACTGAGGGGCCAATTCAAACACAGTTCATTCACCTTATGAGCATAATTAATTACATTCTTAACATAAAATTAAGCTTTAGGGAAGTCCACTTTAATCACTCCTACATAACTGGTCAACTGCAGCAGTCACTACGGCCAAATTCTGACCCAAAGCCAGGAAGCTGCCCCAGTTTCACCCCTGAGCACACGGGCACAAAGTCAGCCTGATACCACTTGCGCAACTCAGTCAGGGCGCAAAGAGAGGCTGCCCCAAGATCCCTGACCAGCCGGAACGAGAAACACATGGCCAGACAAGAGAAAGGAAGACAACGGCAAATAGGACGCTTCTTGTTCCACAGGCAGGACTGTCAGGCCTCAGTGCTGAGTTAACTCTTTTCTCCCTTGCGGGGAGGCTGGGACGAGGCTCCCGCCTGCCACTTGCTCGAGGGCAGGTGCCGCCTGCCCGCCCGAGGCCGAAGGGTGGCAGCTGCCGCCCGGCCGGGCAGAGGGGCGGAGGAGAGCGGCCCCAGGCGACCTGTAGCGCCCGGGTCACCCGAGGACAGGCGCAGATATCGGTTACGCAAACCACGGAGCGGTTTTCGCCCAGGTCCGCCCGCGGGCCGGGGGCGGCCACAGACCCGCGGGGCGCCCCGTGGCCGGTCCCTCTCAGCCCCGGCCGGCCCGCGGGGCCACGGCAGGTGAGCGGCCCCGCTGCCAGGCGCCGCTGAGGGAAGGGGCGGCCGCCGCGCAGGCTCACCGGGCCGCCCAACGAGCGGCGCCGGGCACCCCGCGGGACGGCAGCGCCCTCCTGCTCAGCCAGCAGAGGGGCAACTCCGGGAAAAGCGGGGACGGCGAGAGCTGCCCTCAAAAAGCCCCGCTCCGTGCAGCTCCCCCTCCTTCCGCCCGTGCCTCCCTCGCACGCCGGGGCCGCAGGCACCTGTCAGCGGCAGCCGCCCCTCCCTTACCTTACCTGCCGCCGCCACCGCCCCCCGGCCCGCCCGCACAGTGGCGCTGGGTCCGCACGCTCCTTCCGCGCGGCAGCCGGCGGCGCAGCGCGGGGCACCGGCTCCAACCGGCGCGTCTGGGGCGGGCCCCGCCGCTGTCACGTTACCGCCCGCGCAGCCAATGGGGCCCGGCCGGCGGCGCCGCTGACGGGCCGGGGCGGGGGAGCTGCGGCGGACAAAAGCAACGCGCCCGGCCCCGGCCCGGCCCCGCCGCTCACCTGCGGAGCCTCCTGACCGCCCCTACCGACCGTGCGGGGAGCTCCGGGACCGCCCGCCTTAGAGCCCCTCGCGGACCGCAGGCAGCAACCCCCGCCCCCTTCTGTGCCGGCGTTTAAATAACCCGAGCCGTTGGCAGAGGTGGAGGAAGTGAGAAAGCCATTGTCGCCGGCCGTTAGCAAATAAAAATAGAGACAGTGATACTGGCGAAAGGCAATTTAATCCCACCGGAGGCTTCGGCTGGGACGGGGTGCGGATCCCGGAGCGGCCCCGAGCCCCTCTGGGGGCGAGCGGAAGGAGCGGAGCTGGGGATGCTGGGGATGCTGTGGAGCGGTACCGAGCGGGTGCACTCGGGATGAGCTCCCGCCCCAGGCGCGGCACCGCCGCTGCGAATGTCCTGCAGCACCGGGGGTCTCCTTCCGGGGCCAGGGACACCCAACACCCACCACCCTTTCTGACAAGAACAGTCAGAAGTCTGCGCGGCCACACTCTTCTGTGGCTCTTAGTTCCACTGAAAATCTTATACCGATATTATAAAGTCCACAAATAAACATAATGTTTTTTAAAAGTCATAATTCATTTGGCTTTCCTATTTCACCTCCTCTTTCTCCAGTTGGCAGTGCAGCTCCCTTCTCCAGATATCTGAAAAGGCCACTTCTGCTGGGAAAAGGCATGAAAGCCTATAGGAAAATTTTGATTCCTACCTAGATTTCTACAAAAACTGGGACAAATGGGCTCTGTCTCCCTCCTCTGCGTCGTGCAAACAGCTCACTCTATTCAAGTAATTGTCCTGACATATTTTCATTATTAGTAACGACATTGCAAAGACCTATTCTAAGCTCCATTTACTGTATAATTGCACTCCTTACACTGACTGTGCTATGGTAATGTTTATTCTCTGTTCAGTCATCAATTTCGTGGGAAAAGGAACCGTTCAAGATATTGCTTTTCCTCCATGAAACACAAAAATCCTTTCCTCTGCAGCTGTACAAAACCATCCTCATTTTAAATAGCAAAGACACTGAATTTTGCAAAAGTTTAACAATTTTCAAATTATATTCGCAGTTTTCAAATGTGTATTCAGTGCACGTTTAGCTAGTAGTGTTAGTTTCAATTTAAAGGAGACATTAACGTATATCGTACTTTTGAGGAAGCACAAAATGCAGCACTGGAGCCAAAAGTGAAACTAATTAAAACAAAAGGGAACCTCACCTTTTAATCCAGACATGTAGAAATACCAATGAAACGGTGTGTTGAAAAAAATAAATAGACCGTTTGTTTTTTTAGTTTGCAGTCACAGCAGTAGCCTAGCAGGGAATGTATTTGTTTTAGGCTGATAGTTTCTACTTAAGGTGATAAACGTTGATAGTAATCTAACCTCAGAGAAACAGCTACTGTCACCACAAAGATGTCAACATGGTGGCATTGTCTGCAATTACCACTCCAAAAGTCCTTGGTGAGGTTTGGTAAACAGCAGAGAGCAGGCCAGCCTCTTCCCAGGAGGCCAATTCCCTTTTGTCTCATGACCTGCTGCCTCCTTAGCTGGCTGTATCATCGAGACAAATTTCTGCTCTATTAGGGTTTCCCTGAGGAATTATTTAATTAATTTATTTTACTGGGACTATTTCGCCTGTCCATGAGCAAAATAAATAAAAGTACATCTTGTTTTATAATCTTGCTTTTTACTAACTCAAAAAGGAAAAGTCTGTCTCCAGGATCTGCCATATTTTCTTTCTGTCAGCAATATGCTAGGAAGACAAATTAATGTTTGACTAAATTATAAAACCAAGAGGTATTTGTGCTAAGAATCAAAGTATTGAATTAAGTCAGAACATGGAAGTTAATGTTCTTAAGGTTCAAAATTGCTTAATCAGAAGATTGCAGCACAATTATTTAAGTTTAGTTCTTTACTCTGATATTGAGTACTGAGAACTGTGCTCCTGGAGAAGCACAAGGAGAGGACTCAACCAATCAGTCGAACCACACCAATCTCTGAGCAAAGGAAATATTTTGTTAACATCTTACTCAAAACCAACACTGTTTTAGCAGTACAGATATGCACTGTATACCTAGCAGATCAAGTTCGTCTTTAAGGTGAGCTTAGTGACAATTATTTGTCAGGATTAATTTCTTCCAGTCTTTTTCAAGCAACATTATCTGGAAAATACTCTTCAAGCTCCAACACCCATTCTATTTATTTGTGGCAGCCATTTATAAGATACTGAAAAACAACAGCTTCACAATACTGTGAAAGTTCAGCTTCCTTTCACACATCGTGCCATCTCCTGATCTTTTTAACTTGCTATTTAGATGTCACAAACACAACTTTGAATATATATATATTAAAAATCATGATTTCAAGGGTTATGCTCAGTGTCTATTGGGTATCCACAGCATCTGCTTCAACCCTTTCACTTGTACAATTTTGGGAAATCTCATGTAGCAAGAAACAGGAAGCTACATAGTAAAGTGCTGTATATTTAAAAGGGTAATACAGTCAAAATTTCGCTTTGAAATATTTTCTATTGAAAATTCTTTTCAATATTGCAGAGATGATATTACTCTTGTCATTTAACCCTCCAGCAGTGCTTGAAGTTGCAGGAGCAGCAGCATTTTCGCCGGTGATCATGCTGGCAGCAGGATCTGAAGCTGAGCCAGTTCTGTAAAGCACCCTACGACAACTTGCCTTGTGATCATCGAATGTATTTCTATCTGATTCTGAAGATCCTGTCTTTTGATATGAAAGGTTACAGCTGCATATTTAGGTGAAGCATGAACAAGCAGATCACAACTCTAACTCCTAAAACTCCATACTACCATTTATTCTCCTTAAGAGAATAAAAAACACGTAAGGTTCCTAGTTATTCATATAATTTAATTTCATTCCCTGGCACATCCTGATTATTATCTCACTTGCTCTTTCTGGCATTTGCTAAAGCTTCTTTGTTTTCTGCTGACAATTTATAAATCACATGTTCCCTTCGCTGCAGATCATTCATTCCTGGTGCAATACCGTGGCTCGCAGTGACCAGCGCAGCTCTCCTGCAGGGGCGGTATTTTAGAACAACGCTTCCCTCTGCCGGATCTGCGGGCAGCCGCAGCTCTGCCCGCCTGCAGGGACCCGCACACGCCCTCTGCCTCTCCCTCCAAGACCCCTGCTCCTCCCACACTGCGCGGAACTGTACGAAACCAGCAAAACTCAAAATAATTCATCAGATGAATAGGATCATTATAAACATTTCATCCAGTATTAACTGGACAGACACATCAATATACTTCTCAAGACAAGAGTATCTCAAAGCCATAGATAATGTGAAAATTGGGAGTCTCAGAGTCTGACATTTCATATTCCCTCCAAAACAGTTTTATGGCAGATGAAATTAGAACAATATTTAAAAACACCTTTTGCCCAAATCATCAGGCATTTTTCTTTATACGGTGTAAATACATGGGGCCCTGCAGAAAAAAAAAAAAAAGAAAAATTAAGAAGAATTGCCTGCACCTCTTGTGACTCTGTGAAGACCAAAATGGTGCTGCAGTGAATTTTAATTGAGTGGCACACTTCCTACCTGGCCATCTGTTCCAAACTGCTAGCAATAACCAGAATATGACATTTTACAGGGGGGGGTGATGGAAGCTACTGTATTCAGATACAACTGTCTTGCCTTCAAGTCATTCAGTGGTTGGAATATTGTCCTCAGCTGAGGCTCAGTGTTAGGAGGAAGGGGAGAGAGAACTGCAGAGACAGGAGTAAGACTGTGCTTAATTCTTGCCCTTCACATTGACAGGAACTGGTCCCAGTGCAGTACTACACGTGCTCCTGACTCATTTGTGTACACCACTGAAAAACATAATTAAGGATTTTGCTGAACAAAGATTCTGTTCACATACTCTGCTGAATGAAGGCTTTTGGTGGACTTCAAAACACAGGAAGAAGATGAATAAGCTGAAGATAGAAGAAGGGGAATAGTAAATCCAGATATAATTCTAAAACAAAATTCTCCCATCAGTACAATTTACTTTGAAAAGGCGGACAGAGAAACAGAGACTTCTTCTGTTCCACAGAAGAAATGTCAAAAGATTGGATCAAGGCGGTACTCAGTATTGAAAGGTAGAAGAGGTAAGAGTGCTGAAAGGCATACTGAGGTTAATTGGAGTAAGCCACCATTATAAAACAGGAAATAGTTAAATGGTTCTTGATCTGTGTTCAAAACATAGCCGGTGCTAAGCACACACAAAGTCTGGTTAGAAAATATCATATGAGAAGTATTTCGCATGAAAAAAATATTCTCAAAGAGTTTGGAGAAGAAATAAAAGGCTTAATAAAGAAACCAGAATGTCAGGATTAAGGATGTACTCTGAGTAACAACAAAAGGAAAAGCAAATAAAAAAGCAAACTCAACCACACAAGGTGGCATAAGCAATGCTTTTCTAAGAAAGTTGTTTTCCAGACATTACCTTGTTTTTTAATGCTGAAGAATGGGATTCTCTGTGTCATGTCAATAGTATTGCATTCTTGCCTCCTGGTGATCCTTGCATCTTGTTGATTAATTGTAAAGTCTCTGTCTGAGACTTTCCAAGGAACTTCTAAGGTGGACAGCATAAAATGATTATTTGTCTTCCAAGACCTTTCAACACAAAATAAATGTTTCTTGGCTCTAGTAGCCCTACAGGCATTATCAGCTCACATTTGACACTTAATACTGAATTGCTAATAATTGCTGTGTGTCTGCTAGAACGCTATTAACAAACAATAATAAAAAGAAAATTAGTGCTTTGGGATTCAAATACTACTCACTCCTATTGCTCACAAATGCTTTGACTCCACTGCACAATTCTAGTATTGCAAGTACAAGTCATAAAAAAGGTAATTAAGAATCTAGCACTTGAAACACATCACATAATTTTCTGCAGAAATACACTTCAGTGTATTCTTATGCACATCCTGGTTTCTCTCAACTGTCCTAGGCCTCTTTCTTTCATGCAATCTTATTTTTTACATTTCATTCATCTTGCAGGGGTGAGAAATTTACACCTAGTAAATATTTCATTTATGCCTGCTTCTGTTTGCTCAGCACTCTTGAAAAATCTTGAATTTCTTGAATTCAGCACTTGTCTGGGGACAACTTTATGCTTTCTTTCTGTGTATTTTGAGGTTGGTCAATGATTTATCTGAAAAAACTATTCCCAATATCCCTCCAGAGAACACTCACAGCGTACACATCAGTTCTTTACTATTTAAAGCTCCTGTCAGAAAAAATGTCACAGAATCACTTTCTGCTAACTTGAGGAACCCATAAGAAAAAAATGACACTACATCTCAACAGAAACTCGTTTTATGGTTTCAAGAGAGCATGGGAAAAATAAGACAAGAAGGTCTGTTATAACAAGGCATCTTTACCTCAATTTAATTACAAGGAAGGTACCTCTGGAATTTGTCAGAAAATACTTCCATTGTCATACCCTCTTTTGTTATTATTAATGGCATGATTCTACGGGGGGGGGGGGGGAAGCTAATTTTGCCCACAAACCGTCACAACATAAAAATATTTAATTTTATAAAGAAGTCAAAGATGCATAGACATAAAATAACCATTGGTGGTATGAAAAATAACCTAATAAATTAATCGCTTGTGGATACTGCTAAGAAATGCTAGAGCTTTCAAACACCTGCTTCACTCTGCAGTTGCATTCAATTTTCTTTCTCATACTTTCATTAAAAATGTATGAGGTCATTTAAAATTGTAGTCCTCTCAGCACCTTCTAAGATTAGATCTTTAGAAGCAATAAAGCAAGTATAATTTGAATTCCAGGATCACATTAATTGGCCATGGTGCCTTTTTTAAAACAGTGCCAAGCTTATACAATAACTACTATCTGATAAGCAAATTATAACAGTGCAGCCTACCAGGAAAGAAAAGAAAACTCATTATTTTTTAATGAGAATCAAAATAAATGCTTATAGCACAACCTGTTATGGGGAGTTCCTTGGCACATATTTGGAATGCTTAATCACAAAACAATGTAGTCAGACATGAGTCATACAGCTCACCCCAAATGACTGAAAAATCCTGTGCATTTGTTTGATACTCCATACTCTGAGTAGTATGGGAAATTCTCACCAAAGTATTTCCAGCTTCCTAGACTTCCTTTACACAATCCAGTGTTAGTCACACTGTGTGGGAGCAGAGAGTCACATCCTCTTCTTCAATCCAGATGCCTTTAGGAATAAAGTTGAGCTTGGCAGATATTTGGGCTGTATTTCTTTATCGACATTATCATGCATTCTTTTCAAGATGGCACACTCATTCCTCACGTCCTCAAATAAAGATTTGCAGCAGACAAGATTCACACTCTTTCTTGAGCAGGGCTTACAGCCACAACGTGGCAGATTGTGAAGTGGCAGCAGGGCCATGGGCTGGGGGTGAGGATGGTCCCTCCCACCCGAGACTCCAAATTATCCATGGCTGAGAGCTGTGTGGGTGTCCTGCACAGGCATGAGGTCAGGACACCGAGCTGCTGCAGACACCAGCATGCCTTTCTGTGCTTTTGCTTGAAAAGCAGGACTTGAAAGGCGTAGCTGTGCAATTCTGAGGGAGCAAAGGAATAGAGGCATGTACCAAGAGGAATTGTGTGCAAAGAGATTCTCTCATCTACTGTCCAGTTGATTTTGTAATGAGAAAAATAGGCTTTTGTCCATTTCTTGTTAGTAAACAAGTCAGTGACAAAGACTTCTATATTGCTTCAGTTAAATGTTTTTTCTTGTTGATGAAAAAAATCTTTAGGGCCTTAAATTCATATAAAAAAGAAATTACAACACATATTGCCTTTTGGAACTGCTACATATAAGGTTTTACGTATGACTTGTATAATACCAGTTTGGAAAGCATTGGCTATATGCCAAGGGAAAGCTGATTTAAATTTTATGTTTTTCATCTCTACTTTGATTTGACCAAGATACAGTCTTATTAGAGTCTTAGCTACTGCAGCTAGGGTAGAAAACTCTGGTGGACAAAACACAGCTGAAGTCAGCTAATTTTTTATGGACTGTTAACAGTGTACTTGGGCATCCAAATTCTGCCAAGTAATTTTGTCCTATTCAATTTAACTGCCTCACTAATCAGTTTTGAAGTGTAGAAATTCCTGACCTCCTTTCCTATTAAAAAAAATAGAGCTGGATTATATTAAAAGAAATTAGACTAAAAATGCACTGTTTCTTACTTCTAATGAATAAGAATGTGTTAAGCTGCCATCGTAGACTTTTATCATAAATTGAGGAGGTATTATTAAGCACTTACAAAATGAACGAGATGCTTCTAAACTGAACCTCAGTACAAGATACTTGGGGTGCTTAAAAAAGGTCAGAAAAGTTAAATTCGGATGATGGCAAAGTTACCTTTAAATACAGAAATATCTATTGTTTTTACGTATGAAAGATAAATCTAAAAAAGCAAATGCCTCACCAAACCTGAATTTATTGAATTTATTTTAGCTGAGCCCTGGGTTTCAGGATTGATTTAATTTTATGAAAACTGTTGAATACTGTGTTCATCAGACAATGTATTTAGTCATTAGGCTCAGTGTTCCTGTTTTCCCTGCAGTGCTGGAACTGGTAAAATTCTTTTTAGTTAGTGATCTTTGAAACAGAATATTTGGACCTTCACACTGCTCAAATCGTAAGAAGGCTGGACTGCTTACTCAGTTTCTCTAACACTAATGAGACAGGCCTCCTTCAAAGCCATCTGACTGATACACAAAGTGAGGATTTCTTGCTTAAAGCACAAATACCATTACATTAAAAAAAAAAAAAAAGTCATTTTGGGGGGAAGAATTTGAAAAATTACTTCTGCACATAAGTAGCAACTATAATTTTCATAGTTGTACACTACTGCAGCAGACTTTGATTGTTGCAAAAGTTGGACCTCTTAAATGTTTTTCATATTACTTCAGTTGAAATTAAAACCAAACCAGAGGCTACAGAATTGTAACTAAAAGAGCAGATACTACTGTTTTTGCCATGTTAGTTAAACTGCAGTGGATCCTATTAACTCACATGCTCTAATGATTCTGTTTCACCAACTGTTTCACAATCTTGCAAGATAGGAAATGTCGGTGCCAGTTGGAGCTGACAAGATTCCAAACCTCCTGTATTCTTGACTGTCTCTGCTCATCTGGTAAACACTGAGCATCACTTAGGGCAAGAAGTCAAGCAGTGCTTGTTTCACCATGTGAGGATGAATCAGGAGAATCTTACCAACATCCCTTCAGCTATCTGTATCATGGGCCTAGAGTAGACAGGATGAAGACTGGTAAATATCACAGTTCATGGATTAGCCCATGACGTCTGCTTTGTACACAAGTCTCTGAAAAACGCGTGCATCAATAGAACAAAAGGCCAATGGTAGGCTAAAGGTTCTTTTTTTCCCTTTCTGAAGCAGCTCATGACACAGCAGACATTGGGATCTGCTGCCCTCCAGTGCATGCTTGCAGATGTCCTCTCTGCCAGAGGACTGCATTTTGAGACCTCGAGAATTCTTAAGAAGAATAGAAAAAAAAGTAAAAAAGAAATTGAGTGTTTAATTCTTTGTGCGTCTTATTTAGGATCTAAAATAATTGCTAAGACTTGTTTCTTAATTTTGCTGTTTTGTTCTGGCCTTGTCAGAGTATTTCTACATCCAAGTAGAGTGTTCTAGTTTGTTCTATGAAATTGGTTCTCTTCAATTAGCTCTTACTCTTTCATTTTCTATGAACATACACAATGATTATATACATAACACAATACATATGGTAATTATATGCAAATAGTGTATCTGTCCCATTTCATATCTGCATTCTGTCCGTAATTCTTATCTTTATGATTCTTACTGACACATCAGAGATCTTTCTAGAATCCACTTTAAAAGGAAACAATGAAGACTTGCTATAGAAAGTATTTTCTCACTGGCTTGTACAGTTCTTTCAGAAATATTGATGTGTATTATTGAATTTTTTGAACAAGAAATGTATTTAATACAATGTTATGCCAGGCCCTTGCAAAATCTGATTTGTGGGCTCTTTCAGCTCTGCAGAATCACAATGGGACTTTGCATAAAAAATTAATTGGAATTGTGCGGTCTTTCTCTTAAACAGTGATGTATAATGATGTAAATGATCAGTACAATGGTGTTGATATTAAGGTAAACCAGTTTTGTAAAGATGTATAAGTGCAGGAAAAGTAGGCTGTAAAGACATTTTAAATATATACACACATTTCTAATTGAATAATCAAATTTGGTGATGATGAGGGGTTGATTAAAGGGAACGTTTTAATTTACAAATTGAGTCTCTGTCCTGATTGTGAAGGAGAACCTTAAAAATGCGGATTCTGTGAGCTTATGGAATACCTTAAGAAATCTGGAAAATCTCATTATTTTCCTTATAAGTGGTTAACTTAGGCATGAGATAATTTTTTACGATTTTGACACTTTATTCCCTCCAGAAAGGCAAAAGCCCAAGAAAGGCAACCAGTTAGCCCAGTTTTTCCCAACAGAGCTCTAAGTTTTATGATACCTGAGAGATGCTACGTACGTGTGTGTGTGTAGCGCCATAACAAGATGTAGTCGAGAATGAGGAGATGAGGGAAAAAAAATCGCAATTGCAGTTCTGATTTTAAAAAAAAGAGGGGAAAAAAA
Source organism: Sturnus vulgaris (assembly GCF_052056855.1). Lineage (NCBI taxonomy): Eukaryota > Metazoa > Chordata > Aves > Passeriformes > Sturnidae > Sturnus > Sturnus vulgaris. The sequence continues at coordinate 16,020,109 of NC_142251.1, read as the reverse complement.
AGGGAAAAGAATATGTCCACGACAACTTGGCACCAGGTAGAGACATTTCTAAGCCTTGGTTCTGCCCCGTCGCTGCTCGCAGTCCTCCGCCCTCAGCAGCTCCGCACCCGCACAGCGCCACGGGCGGGACGGAATGGGCCGGAATGGGCCGGAATGGGCGCTCTCCGGCCCTCACAGCGGTGGGACGGGCGGGACGGGAGCTCTTTGCCCCTCAAAGCGGCGGGACTGGAGCACTCCGGGCCTCGGAGTGGAGGGATGGGCGGGATGGGCGCTCTCCGCCCCTCACAATGGCGGGACGGACGAGACGAGAGCTCTCTGCCCCTCAGAGCGGCCGGGCAGGAGGGATGGGCTCTCTCCGGCCCTCGGACTGGAGGAGCGGGAGGGATGGGCGCTCTCCGCCCCTCAGAGCGGCGGGACGGGCGGCCGCGGCCCCGCCCCATGGGGAGCGGAGGCGGCGGGCGGCGGAGGCGGTGTCGGGCCGGTGAGTGAGTGTGGCGGCTGCGGCCGGGCCGAGGCGCTGCTCTCGGGGCCTCTCTCTGCCGAGCGCCTGCGGAGGAGGCGGCTCCCAGCCCCAGCTGTCCTCCAGAGCGGCCGGGCCGGGCCGGGCCGGACCCGGGAAACCCCGGCTGTGAGCGAGGGGCCTGCGGGTGAGGGCGGGAGGCGCCGGTGCCCGGCAGGTTCCGGACTCCACAACCCCGGGAGTGCCGCAGGTTGGAAACCGCGTGGGTGGGAGCGCAACACAGAATGCCTACAGGGTAGCCACTCGCTCTGCGAGGGGGAAAAAAAAAGCGAGGAAAAAACCCACAACCTCATCCGGCTCCTTAGTCCATATGGTAAAATTTATTTCTCTCCATTTTTTTGCCCCATTTTGCTCCATTCCGTGTAGATTATGGAAGAAGAAATGACAAAATGTTGACTACTATGATAAATCTTTCTCATGCAGCAGACTTTAAGTTCAGTGCCTTTGCCCAACTTCGCTGATTTTGGCAACAGTTCTCTTGGCTCAATAAGCCATCTGTTGCATATAGATGGTAGGAAAAAAAGTCCTGGAGAGCCCTCCACTGGTAAAATGGCACCTTTTCTTTCTCCAAGGCTTTCATCCTCTAGACAATAAGAAGAGACAGTCCTTCAAAGACTTGACAGTATTTAGTTGAGGTTTAATATTTTCTAGGTTTGTGTGGCCAAAAAATATTAAGCCCAACACAAATATATTTACATTATTACATTACTGTGGTGGCAGACAGGCTTTCAGTGTTTCTAGTAATGTTTATCACTGACGCTATTTGTTACCTGAAAAAATGCAGCAGCTTTAAGGGGTCTGACCGTGTTGTTCAAGCTCTGTGACATGTTTTTTTTTACAAATTAAATAACTAAAGCTCAAAAATGAAGGAACAACAGCATTTGGCCTTTTGTTTCAAAGGAGAAAAAACAATTAATTACAAAATTGTAACTCTTTATAAAATGTCCCAGAGGTTCAGCAGCGTCCCCACGTCAGGGTACTGTGACCAGGAGTGACTGTGGGCAGCTGTGAAGGGAGCAGAAGAGCCTACAACTCAGAGATTGTATCTATGCTAGAACAGTTACAAAGCACAGCATGAACCAAATGATTGTTAATACACAGATGGATTCATCTGTTTCCCATGACCAAGTCCAACTGTATCTTTCAGTCTAGTTTAAGTACCAAACCTGAGTTTCAACCCAGTTAGCAACCAGAATATGCCTTTCTATCCACTAAAAAACATTTACTGCACCGACCTTTTTGATAGCCTTTCTTGCTTCTCACTCCTCTAAAAATACAGAAAGCTGTAGGAGTAATCATTTGTTATCCCTTTTCCTCTAACATGATAATTTTCCTGTTTTCTCTGTGGATATGCAAGCCTGAATTCCAGGAGGACTGACTACATGAATGCTTCAGAGCACTGAAAATTAGAATGGATGAAAAGAATTCCTAATTTAATTTCTGGGTTCACCAGACATGACTCTTGGCCAAAATGCTGATGTCTGACTCCAAGATTGAAAAAATAAACATTAATAAGACTAAGAAAGAAATTAATATTACCTTTTAATTCCCCCACAAAGATCAGTGCATTTTCTGTGTTTGAAGAACCTTACAACTTTTGAAGAGAGTTGAAATGGAGTTTGCAGTACTTCTCTAGCTGCCTGGCATTGTGCAACTTCCCTGAACTGGAAGAAACTTTGTATCCTAATGATAAAAACTTAGCTTGGGATAATATAAACCATCTCATTGGTGTGCCATACACATACTTGGTTGTGCTAAAACACATACAGGGGTAATAATTGAGAGTACGTTCATTGTCAAAGTAACAGGAAATAATTCTCTTGAGCCTGTGCTATGTCTTAACATGTCATATAATATTATAGTGGGAATATGTGAGTTTGGGAAAAAAAGAATAGGCCTTGGTGGTTTTGTTTTATTTTATTTTGGGGGTTGGGGGGGGGGGGGGTGAGATGTGTGTGGGAGAGTATCTGGTTATATTAAGGGGGCCTTTCCATTTACATCCTAGAGTAGCTTAAGTGGAGGAACTCAGAGTTACAGATGAGAAAAGAGGCATTTTTAGAAATAAAACAAGTCGTAAAAGTGCTTTATAGGAGGTTTTTACATTTAATGGCCAGTAGACTTGTCTCTGTTTTCACTGGAAACGTGTCACAGAAACAGTGGGAGAAGTGTTACATGCCATTGCCTGTTCTTACTGAGGCTCTTCAGCAAAGTACTTTCCATTATGTTCCTCATAAAGTTTTCACAGTTTCTACATTTCTGTGGTATTAAAGGTGGATATAATTTTTTTCTTCAGGTATTTTAGGCACTTGCAGAGATTGACCACGCCACAGTTATACAGGTCTGCTGCTGCTCATGCAGTGTGGTGGTTTTGTGGGATTGCCTTGTGTCAAATAATAGTTCTGTTTTTCAGTACACCGTGACACTAATGCTTGAAATATTTACATCTGTCAGTAATTTTTCTTCCTTGCAAGTTAGTTCTGCATGTAAGGCTTGCACATTTTTTTGTTTAATTTTTCTGTTTCTCACTACAAAGTGAAAGAGGCAAAGATATGCATGTTTGTCTCTCTGCATTAACTAAATCCTGCAAGTGTTCACAGCAGGCTGCAAGAGTTACACTGTCTTTAGTCTGACCCTGGGAATAGCACCAATGTCATGGTCATGTTTGAAGATAGCATCAGTATGTTACACAAGTAGTTTTTGTAACCTTAAACAAGGGGAGAAATAGAGACCTTCATAATATTTTTGATTTTGCATAATTATTCTCAAAGATAACCTTGAATATGCTAAGTGGTATTCTTAGCAATTATTTAAAACGTATTTGCAGGTCTTTTTTAAACAAATGTATTTCTTCTGTGTCTTTCAGAGTATCTGCTGACTGGTGTCAGATTTACTTGCTGTTTACTTGTGTTAGTCCTCAGACAAGCAGCTTCTTCTTGTAAATGAGCATCAATTGCTTGCTTGCAGATGGCTAAATGCAGTGGGATTATGGGGATATTTGGAAGGTCTAATTGAGTTAGCCACAACTCAGTACTGTGTGAGAAAGACACTAATTTCAGAAGTGAGACTGAGTTTGTAGCACTGGAGTATGAGAAAGGCAAAATCAGAATACTTTTAAAACTTATGCATTTGAGGCACAAAGTGTCTTTTCTAGGTGTTTTCAGTCGTGGGAGATATTCAATGTTTGCCAAGTCACTGTGACAAAACTTAGGGTAGTTACATAAAGTTCATAGGCCTCCCTTTCCAGTGTGACTGGTCATCTTAATTTTCTTGATTTCATCATATCTGATTTGGAACACTTGGAAATGGAGACCAGTTTTAAAGATGTGCAACTTTGAAAAACTTGGCTCTTTTTCTATTCTATATTATCAATTTTAATAGAAATTTTTATTACACAAACACATTTCCACAAGAATTTTAACAGAGACTTTGAAGCTTGAATTGCATTTAGTCCTAGCTGTTACTCAAAGAAAAGAAGATCAATGTTGTCAAATAAGGGAAACCTTCCTTTGAGATGACACTCAGAAACATTTTTTAGCCCTGACAATTACAGTGTTTCATCCTCTGTGTTTACAACTGTTACAAGGTAATAATTTAGTAGCACTTGCTTAATTGAAACAAAATTACTGGGGGGGAAGAGGAGAGGATCTTAAAATTGCTTAGTGATGTGTGGGAACTCCTTCCTAGAATCTGGAAGGTTTTTCAGGTCACTTATTTATTATGCAGGCATGTTCCTTGCTTCACGAAACTTCTGTTGCCGTGGCATTAGAAACTGCCAGCTAAGAGCAGATTTGCTTTCCAGATCCATCAAACATTCCACCTCTGCAGTAAGTATTCCTTCAGCTCCATAGAGAAAACTATTTCATGCAATATTTTAGAGATGTATTAATTTTGCAATATTGCAAATATATATGCTTTAGATGTATTTTATTTCTTGTTATAGATAAAAACATTTGCTATCAAAACCGAAATAAGGTATTTGAATTAGTCAAATATTAACTACACTAGCGTAAAAGAATTTGGTGATTATTGCTTTGTGTATCCTTTTTAGTCTTTAAAGTCACATCTAGCACATATCACACCAGAAAGATTGCCTAGCTTTTAGAGAGAAGCTTGAGATACAGGAGACAGGTTCAATCTCAGCTTTATCACAGGCTTTTGGTAAGACAATTTATTTCTTTTTATCTCAATTTTCCTTCAATGGTATGAGAGTAATGATGCTTCTTGATGCTGCAATAACAAAGGGCCTATAAGTACCTTAATTTTATGTAGAAACTTCTTAATTTCCCAGCTTAACTACTTATAAAATTGTGTAACTTCATTTTAAGTCCTCCAGTTATATTGAGAGAAAACAGCTTTACAGCATAGCAGGCAGCTGGAGGTGACACTCGGCATTCCATATAGAACACTGGAATGTAAATTATGTTACCAGTTCATCCAGTCAACAAATTGTGTCAACAAAGGCACATGACAGATCCTTCGAAACAGATGCTTGAATCATTATACTGGAAAGTTGTAACATAGTTTGTCCCTATGAGAAGTTTCTTTTAGTGTGCAAGCCACTTTATAGGTCAGCTTTTGCCTGAATCAGTTTTTCATATGATGTGTGTATTTCTATTCTATTTGATTGAGTTGGATATTCATATTAAATGTCCTCAAATTTAATACTGGTTGTTTTATTTTGTTTTTAATTTTTAATTTTCTTAAGATCTTGGCTTAAGTTGTAGCTCTTGACTGTGTATTCTACAATTTATTTATGTGCCATGTCAGAGTATTTGCTTCCAACCTTCTTAAACTTATTTACATTCAATTTCTTTACAAGTTTCTCTGAATTAAGAAAAAAGATAAATACAAGTAGCATCTGGCTTTCTATCAGGTGCTTCCCTGGTTAGAAAGTGTTAGGGAAAGTAGGAGGTCAATCAGGGCTTGATGAAGACCTGGGTCTCCTACTTAACACTCATCTTTGAATCTTTGACTCCTGAGAATCCTAGCCCTGCACCTAGAAATGGATTGGAGATTATCAGGTGATGACTTAACTGGACTGAAAGAAAAAAGAGTCTTAAGATTTGACATGACCTTCTGGAAAAAAAGAACGTCAATGATTTTAAAGTATCAGTTGATTAGTTGGCTACCCCAAAGTAGTAAGGTTGACCTGAACGGCACTGTAATCCGAATCTGTGAAAACCTGAAAATCAATGCTAGTCCTGCTATTCTGTTTTAAAACTAGTTCCAAGACATAAGAAAGAAAGAAATAGAAAGACTTAAATTGTTAAATATTTAAATCTATAGAGTATGGAACAGTAAGGTGAAGGCTTATTTTATTGTCAATACATTTAGCTAGGGAAGGTTACTCACTGCAGTTAAGATTTACATTATGGTTAATTATAAAAGTCCTGCAGTTGATAAGCCTTTAGCTTTTAGCAAATTGAAACAATTTAAGGAGAGGCAGTGCATGAAACAAATTTACTCATGGCACCATACAGAATTCTCATTGTTAATCAGCAAGATTTGAGGGGAGTCTTATTCCTTACTCTACAAGAAGAAATCTAACATGTAAAAAAAGATTTATGTGTGTGTCTTAGTGTAACTATTACCTGTGTTGTTTGTATTTTTAAAGTACAGCCAAACATCAATCATATTTACCAAAATGTACACTTTAAAATTGGATTAATCTTCTAAACAATATGTGTGTTTTTAAATATATGCAATACAGATTACCTCTCCAGGACTCTCCCTTAACTCCCTCTTGTTCTATGTTAAGAAATCTGATTTGACCTGTCTAGTTATCTTAAAGGTTTTCTTCCTGAGGACAACTAAAAGGTGTTCTGTGTTTGATTCCTCTGGTGTTTGTGTCAACAGATGAGGTCAGAATCAGATCTGTTGAGAAGACATAGGAGCAGAGAAGATTCTGTTTAATTTTGTATTTTCCCATTCCTCATATCACAACATATGAGATGGCTTCATTACTGAGTGCAGGTTGAGTGCAAGCATGGACCTGCTGCAGACTGTGTCTACTAGGAATCATTTCTATGGATTCAAAACTGAAACTTGAATGTAATGGTAATACAGACATTTTCATCTCAGAATATGCTGGCTAGAATACGGTTTTTGAATCTTTCTGGTAATAATAATAATAGCTGAAAGTGGTAAAGTAACTAAAAATCTGTAGCTTGACTCAAAGAAACAGGAGTGTCTGGAGTGATGAGGGACTATGTAATTTTTTTATCTGGTATCAAGCTAGCTTGCAAAGTTGATATGAACTCACACTTTTTTGTTTGCAAATAGAAATAAATTTGGGTTTCTGTTTCTCGAATTCCTTTCAATTTTTAGCTTTAAAATATCACAACTATCAGTAGGTTTTTCTCAGTTTCCATATAGAGTAGTCATTACAAACCTATTTTACAGAAGTCTTCCAAGACCTAATTTAAGGTCTGAATATACAGAAAAAAAACCATATTCTGATGTGGTTTTGCTGTGCTCTAAGGCAGATACTTTTAAGTTTAAAAAATCTTAATGAAAATAGGAAATGTCTTTGCTATTTTCTTCTTATCCATCAATTTAACAAATAAAATTACATTGCAGATGCATACTTTCCAGATTGAGCAGGAATTGGACTATAAATAGCATAATCTTTAAGATGTTAGCAAATAGTAGAAAATAAAAAGCAAGTATGTGCACTAATTTTTTTCTTTTAAGGTCATATTTTGAAACTATTGAGTTAATTATGCCCCTCCTCCATCCTTGCTGAAAGTTTAGTGGATTTAGACAATGATGAATGAGAATTTAGAAGATTTTTTGTGTATTTTCTTCTTAGTCTGAATTCAAGCTATTATGGAACCTTTAATGAAAGAACATGTCGATAATTTTGTGTAACTACCGAATTCAGCTGGCAATGGTATATTTGAGAAAGAGTGAATGAGGGTTTTCATGCCAAATCCAACAATATCATACTTTGTGTTTCTTAACAAAACCCTTCTGTCTGTATATTTAAATCTTGCAGACAATGCCCTTCAGACACAAAAATACAAGACGAATTGAAGGCCTTGATAGCAATGTGTGGTAAGTAAGAGGAAAGTATTTGCAAATTTCAGAAAATGTCCTTGGCTGATGTATTTTCTTTCCAAAAAGATAATTATTGCCAATAATAAGGTACATGGTAGTTGCTATCTCTGCTGGAATATATTTGGCACCTGTTTAAAAACGGTGAACTAAATTAAATTAAAGGTATGATTAATTGTTATTTTTGAGCTTTAAATATTAGGCTCGGGCTTCTCTTCATCTATTAATGTAAGACAAGTATAACTCGTGGGCATGGTAGCATAGCTGATTTTCAAATTTAAATGTTAATTCTGTTAATTCTTTTTCTATGTATAAATTGGTCTTAAAGAAATATTGCCATCACTAATAAATGTGGAATTTTCTTAGTTGGTGAAAAGACTATTTTGGGCTTACCTTAGTTTGTATGTTTATGTTGCAGTAGTTATGTGTACATATACGCAAGGTGTTTTGATTATTCAGCCTCAAGCTAATTTTTAGCAATATATGCTCATTTTTTGACAGAACTGTGATGCTATATAGGGAGGCTTATGATGGGGGAAGAGTTGCTTTGTTTTGTTTTTTAAATCTTGTTAGCATTTCGGTAAGGAGGAAAGAGTAAAATGTGAAGCTGACCTGTGAAGGGAGGAAGGAAAAATTGTTCAAGGATCCTGCAGGCTCCTAGGAACAGTTAATAGGCAGCCTGAAACAGTCTGTTGCCTAAAATTACTTTAAAAATTATAACACTCTGAGGTGACTGGGTAGTTTAAATGATACCTTCAATTGACTGAATTTAACCATTAAGACATTTAATGTGCCTGGTATTCAGTTTCTGCCTATATCCAGAGTAACTGTGTGTTTGTGTATCTGCACATCTGAGCACTTCTGGCAGAAAAGTTATTCTGTGCATGCAGAACATCAGCCTTTTCTTAGATGCCCTCTGACTCCTGTGGTCACTTACATTATTTCAGCCCTCAGCTCTCCATGTGAGCATTCTACTTAAACCTGTTCCCAGTGCTGTAAGTTTGGCTGTAAATGACATACTTTTGTTTTGCCTTCTAATGCTAATGAATAAAAAGATAATTTATCTCATATGTTAACTTTAAGATGTTTTTCTTTACAGGGTTGAATTTACGAAAGTGGCAGCAGATCCCTCAATTGTTAATCTTGGTCAAGGCCTTCCTGATATATCCCCTCCCAGCTATGTTAAAGAAGAGCTGGCAAAGGTAGCAGCAGTTGACAGACTGAACCAGTACACCCGAGGCTTTGTAAGTATTGTGGAACGCCAGGACCCAAGTTCAGTGGAAAATGTGCCACAAGGAGAAAAAAAAAAGACTTTAAATTAGTTTTATCTATAGATCATAGTCTTATGTCCCAAATTAAGTTGATCTAATAGCCTTATCTGTTACTAATGAACTTCCTCTGTGTAGGCTTCTTCGAGGCAGAATCCTTCAGCAAGAGCCAAATGGTAGAGCAGGTTTGGAATAGACTGTCTCTGTTGATTCAGTTGATTCAGTTTAAAGAGTGTAGGTCATACATTTACATCTGACCTTGGTCAGTGGGAACATGTATCAGACAGTACAATGGGAGAACAAAAGAGAAATACTTCATATCACTGAGACAGCACGTCTAGGATCAAGAAGAGATATACCCACAGAACTTAGCAGGTTTCAGTGGAGACTAGGAAGGGATGAAAGCAGGAAATTTTTGCCCTGGAATATATTCATTACCCATTCTGTAGGCTGGCTTGTAGAGTTTCTGTCTTGAGCTGGGTGTGAGGATGTGGCATTTATCATTGTCCAAGGCAGGGTATTCCAGAAGACTGTTACTGTTTTAGTACGACCACTTCCTTGTTTGGTTTGTCTGTCTTTTGTTTTGTGTTAAACTGTATTGCCCAAATGAGAATCATATGCCAGGACTGCTACAAGACCCTCAGGAGTCTATCAAGTATTTTTGTAGCTTACCATTTGCAAGAGGGGCAGAAAAGCATTGCATAGACCAGAAACTGTAGGCCAGAAACTGTGTTGGTAGTTGTGGCATCACTGTGTGCATATTCCAACATAATTTTTGCCAATCCTCTGAGAATCTGCATGCATTAGAAATGATGGGGAGCAGCAGTGGCCAGTGCTTCCCTAAAGGACAATCTCTCACAGTGGGCAGAGTGGAGGTCTGGGCAGCTGTGCCCTGGGGAGCAAGGCATGCCCAGAGATACTGGCTGGGGCAGCTCAGCTCACCTGAGATCAAGCCAGGAAGTCAATGCACAGGTCAGGCTCAGCAATGCTAACCACAGTCAGACATAACCCAGTCATCACTGGGCAGGTCCAGGGTGACACAGCAGGTCTAAGGTCAAGCCACAAAACCAACAGGAACCTTTAGCTATGTACAAAGATACACACAAATGATATCCTGAATTAAATTAACTTCTGGGCTAAGCATTAGTATGTTTATCACCCACAATAAGGTGGGTGAAAAATCTTTGCTCACCAAGCAGACAAGGTTTTGGAGGACCCTTGGCACAGTGGACAAGGTCACAGAGAACATGGGCTGCAGTCTTGTCAGGCTGCTGTACTGTAACAGACTTTACCAACTACTAAGAGAAACATTATCTCAAGCTGAAACCACACCAAATCTACTTTCTGACAAATATTCGCAGACTGATTCTGTGAAAATATTTGCAAATAAAGCATAAATTTCCTAATGCATGCAATTATTCAGTATTTACTTCTGTCACTTTGTTCTTTTTATCCAAATAGTTTGATAATTCCCATGGTAGTTATGGATATTGACAGATATACTGGAGATAGTAATAAAAGAGGAATTTTTACTAATATTCCCATCTTCAACCTTTGCACTTCATCTACAAACTTCTGCACTTCTAAGGTTTTTGAGCACAAGTATTTGTGGTAGCACACGTGGAAGGGATGACTATGAATAATGCCCATCCATCTGATAATTGATGCATTGTCTCAGCTAAACTCGGAGCTCTCAACAACTGCAGGACCACAGAGTGGCTTGATGTGGCTTGGATGCAGCAGCATTCCTGTCTTGCTGGCTGGCCCACGGCAAGAAATGGCTGCCATTTGAATCAGCAATGATTTGTAAGCCTTAATTTATGGTAATGTTTTTGTTTACAGAAGGATTCCTGATTTAATGCCTTGTGTGTCGAGATATAATGTTCAATATTTGAGACGATTTTTGTTACTTTGTTGCATTTTCTCAAGGAGCTGTTTTCTATTTCTATTAGGTATCTCAAAAGAAAAAAAATATTTTAAAGGTAGAAAACCTGCAGTTTTCCTGAATAAACAGAATTGTGCCTTCTTATTTCTGGGTTGTATATGATCATTGTTGCATGTTTGTTTTCTTTTTATTTGCACATTTTGAGAAGAGTACGTTAACTGCCATGTCCCTGGAGGGGACACAAATGGTGAATGGTACTCTGAGATTTGGGATGTGACTATATGAATAAATATTTTGTTCACATGTGCTATTTATCAGCAATATATAAATACACTAAAAAGATTTTCCTTGCTTCAAGTACTTTTAGTTGAAAGATGAGGAAGGAAACGGAAGGAGCTGAAAGAGACTCAAAAGGAGTTGGGGGTGAATTGGTGTCAGAATATTCCCTGCTCTCTTTCTGTTTCTTGTCCTAGCTCTGCTATAGGCTATCTGGACCTACTATGAGATGTGATAATATGAAAGAAATTGAAAAGCAATTAGAATAAAAGAATAGAAACAATTTCCGAGTAGATACAAATAAATTGAGAACACTTTTCTTTGCTAGTGTGCAAAAAGTTTAAACTCTGCAACCTGTTAACAGCCATTAACACTGAGGGCTAATATTGTATTTTTCTATTTCAAAAAGTAATAGTTTGATACACGTGGAAAAAAGCCCAAACACAGGCTTTATACTTTGTCAGGAACACTTCAATCAGGTTTTTTGTTTGTTTGTTTGTTTTGAACAGGGACATCCATCACTGGTGAAAATCTTGTCTCAAGTCTATGAGAAAGTTTGTGGAAGAAAGATTGATCCTCTCACAGATATCTTGGTGACTGTGGGAGCTTATGGATCTCTGTTTAGTACAATACAGGCACTAATTGAAGAGGGAGATGAAGTAAGTTTTTATGGAAATATTCACAGACATGAGAATCTTTCTCTTTTTCTTATTTGTCTACTTCTAATTATAAGTTAATGTTGGGGCTTATTTCTGTCCCCACTGGTTTGATTTTTTACAGTTGTACATCTCACTTATGGTTTCAGAAGCTGTGATTAGGAAACTATCCTTTGAATGTCTTCCTATCACACATCAATTTACAAACACCTTTTTTCACACTTAGGGTATCTTTGGCAGTTTCTTTGTTACTGTTACTGTTAGGTGACACAATACACGCTGATTTCTTATTTCAGAAAACGTGTGGGCTGTTGCCTGCAACAGGCAACTAAGGGTGGCACAAAGAATTGTTGGTGTTTGGGTAACCATTGTGCATCAGGTTCTGTTTTGGGCCATTGCATGGTGGCAGCATAGGTAGTAGAAAAGCTTGTTAATTTACTGTACTAGCTGATTACTCGGCTCTTCACTATTACTGTTGTCTGCCTTCTTGACAATGATATAAAAAGTCATTTTACAGGTAGATAAAACCTTTTTGTGTTGTCATGTATTTTGCTTTCAGTGTTTTATTTGTTTCACTTGTATATTGTATTCTCATCTTGCTTTTATGTTGCTCTGATAATCACTTCTCTTTTATTTGGAATAGTTCTATTAGCCTTTGCTTTTGGTGGTGTGGTTTTTTTTTGCTTGTTTGTTTGCTTGCTTTGTTTTCATATTGTCTAGCCTCTGTGCAGTTTTTCTTGAGTTTGTCCTCTTTCTTTACCTGAAAATTTTTGTCTGATAAAATTTGAGGACTTAACTGTTCTTCTGAGTTTTCTACATACTTGGAGATCTTGGAGTTTCATGTGCATAATTAGAGCAGCTCTGTTGTGGTTCAGTAATTTGCCATTGCTATTTCCCATCTTTGCATCTTTGCCTTGCGCCTTCAAATCTGTGTGTAGAACTCAAACATGCTTATCACTATAACTCAATAGTTGTAATGTGTAACTATAGAAAAGTAGCCTGTGTGTGTTGTCAGAAAGGAGTAGTGCTTATCAAACTTAGTCTGAGGGCATTATTGTGTTGTGTTCTAAAAGGAGGAATATTCTACAATGTTACAACACTTAACCTGGAGCGCCAGGAACATTATCAAGTTATGGCACCAAGGTAAATGTAGAAATATGATGGTATCATGCACAGTATACTCTTTGTTTCTGATACTGATGATTGTCATTTCAGGTAATAATAATAGAGCCATTTTATGACTGTTACGAGCCAATGGTAAAGATGGCGGGTGCAAAGCCTGTTTTTATCCCACTAAGATGTGTGAGTAACTCTTTAAAAATTACTAATTATATGAAGTTTCTTATTCATATTCAGTACAGTTTGATGAACCCCTATGTGATCCATTTCTGTATCATTTTTCATAATATCAAATTACATAAAAATGAGATAGATTGCTATAGTGTACGTCTGAGACAATGATAATCCAAAAGAGATAGAATATTTTATTAGTGTTGGAGAAGGTGAAACAATGTTTCTTATTTCCTTTAATTTGTGTAGTCTGAAAGCTGATTAAAACTGTTTTCTTCAGTTTTCAGTGCAAATTATGGAAGGGAGATCCACATATCAGTGCAATTTCTCTGTCAGCTGGTTTTCTAAAGATTTGGTTCCTGAACCCTGCAGCAATTCCTACAATGAAAGAATACAGCTTATTTTTTTCCAAAATATGCTTGCTAAATAAGGACTGATCCTGTAGTAGATGTATTTGCTATACTTGCAAGAATTACTGTTTCCTTTAATGTTAAATAGGCTATGGGTTAATATGGGTCAAATTGGTACTGCTGGCATTATGCCCACAGCTTGCAAGGGCTGTACTGCATGCCAGTTGTGCCTTGTGCAGCTGGCAGCCTTGCATGGGAAGGGCTAATGGGCTCTTTGGGCAGGACTCTTTCAGGAACACTATGAAATCAGAACAACACAGAGTGACAAAATCTCCAGGACTACAGTGGGAGTAGGTGAGACTGTTCCTCTGGATGCCCACTTTCTAGGGATGTTTTGAATGACAGGGCACCTCCTAGTATTTTCTGTTTCACACCATTGTTCTTGGTCTGTCCCTCTCCCAGTCATTGCAGGTGTCAGAAGGGTAGTGTGGCCATGCTCCCTGTTTTTTGTACCAACTGGCCCAAACTTCTAGACCATTTGGAATACCTCAGAGATACTTGTATTGTGTAGTATATAAACTCCAGACACTCAGTAGAGCAGGTTTTTCATTAGTTTAAAGAGGAGGAAAAGACCTTGAATCCCTAGTGTTGATCAGTCTTTTCAGTCAAGCTAGCACACACTTGCTCTACTGTCTGGCAAGGCTGTAAACTCTCCTGCCATGTGACTGGGCTTTCTGCATTACACACTGTAATAATAATCAGCACATGTGCAACAAGATCCTGAAAATCAATTCCTGCAGGGGCTTTCAGGCAGACAGTGGCCAGGAGAGGACAGCCACTGTCATAACAGTTTACCTCTTCCTAGAACAACCTTCTCTCAGGTGAGCAAGACAGATTGGATAGGTTGTTACATATGGTTATGAAAGTGAGGGTGATAAGCTGAGCAGTTCTCTTTAAGCTGCAACATGTATTAAAGCCATGTATCAATTTATAGTGGTTTTGTTTTTTGTATTTTTTTTAGAAAAAGGATGGAAACACTGCATCTAGTGCTGATTGGGTCTTAGATCCTGCTGAACTTGCAAATAAATTTAATTCCAAAACAAAAGCAATTATTCTGAATACCCCACACAACCCGATAGGCAAGGTAAGAGTCGTGCTTTGACACCACCTTAATTTCAAAGAATGCCTTAAGTACTGTGATTAATGCATTTTCCTTTATTTTTTCTGAATCCCAGGTTTTTACTCGAGAAGAGCTCCAAGTAATAGCTGATCTCTGTATTAAACATGACACCCTGTGCATCAGTGATGAGGTGTACGAATGGCTGGTGTATAAAGGGAATAAACACGTTAAAATAGGTACTGATTTTTTGTGGCATCTTAGAAGTGGCTGTGGAATGATGCTGTGAACTTGCCTCCCTATGGCAGTGCTTGCTGGAAGAAGCTCAGACTTCAAGCTTTGAAATTTTTCAATGTTTAGGCTCTAAGGAGGAGAGCCCCTCTCTTTTTTAAAAAGTATTTAAAAAAATAATTTCCAAATAGAATTTCCAAAGCTCTTAAATGACTTTGGAGCAGATGTCCACAGAAACCAGTGGGACTGATACTTGTAATTCAGTTATGATCATATGAATTTGCCATCCTTATTCAGCTACTTTGTTGGCCATGACAAGTATAGCTTCTGTTACTGTGTGTGTATTTGACAGTGCTTTGCTGAAGAACGAATAGAAGGAACAGGAATTAGAGCTTCCTTCTCAAAGCTTTGTAGAGATGATGAATGAGGGAAATGGACAATGAAGAATACAATTATTTTTACTCCACAAATTATAAAAAGTAAAAAATAGTATAAAGGTCATTGTGGAGATAGTGCACAAGCACTGTCCCTCCGAAGGATGGAGACAGGGTTAAATACTGGACATTGAATTCAGTGAAGTAAGTCCTGCAAGTGCAGTATGAAAGCCTGTTAAATCTCAGGTAGTGTTGCTACAGGGGTAAAGCACCATTGCAAGAACAAACCAGAAAAACAAATAATGATGCCAGGTTCCTGATCCTCTTGTTTTACTTGATCCAAGTTTCACTGAAGTTAGTGGAATCACTCCCACTGCCTCAGGACAATTTAACCTAGAGCAGGTTCCTGAACTCCTTTGCCAGTTCTGTAATGCTACAGCTATGTATTTCTGTGAAAGTTTCTAGTCGGGTGACCTCAGGTTGGCTCTGCTGATGTATTTGAAAAGTCCAAAACTTCCTTCTCATATGTACAGATATTTTGTTTCTGATTGTAGCATCTTGCATGAACTACCTGTGATGTACTTATTGTTGTATTAAAGGCACATTTCAGTTGTGTGCAATAGAGGCATATAGTGAAGATTAAACAATAAAACCAAGACACTTAAGTATAAATTAGACACAAACAGACTTACCTTTTCCCCCTGACTCTACCACTGGTTAAATGCAGAATAACTTTGCTTCTAGGTTTCAATTCTATATTTGTAGAGTGACAATAAAATCCATTGGTGGGGGCTACACCACATACACAGTATGAAAATTAAATCTTACGAGTAATAGAAAGAAAATTATATATAAATGACCTTGCAATACTTGTGAGCTCAGCTGCACAGTTGCTGGTCATCCAACTGCAGTACATTGATTGCATTGGCCATGCATAGGCTATGAGTTTTTGTTGGGGGTGACCTAATTCCATGGCTGTTGTGGTTGCCTTGATAGTGATACTATCAAATATCAAATAGTATCGAAGACCTTCAGACATGGAAGAAGGAGAACATTCTGGGCACATTAATATGGTAGTAATCTGAGCCACTGCATCCTAACAGGTTACCTAACAGACACTAACTGTACGTCCCAGTTGCAAAGTGAAGTCAGTAAGATTAAAGATTTCTACGTGGGCTTAGCAGGTGTTTCATGGCCTTAGCATTTCATGCAAGGCTGTATTCAGAATTAAAATTTGTGTGGTGTAAGGTAATCCCTTTTCCTTTTCAACAGCAGCAGGTCCAAAGACATTGTCAGCTATGCGTCATCATCTTATGGATGGCGAGCGAATTCTTAAGATGCAGCAAACTCCATTGTTGTCAGAATCTTAATGCTTCAAGCCAAAACATTTCCGGTTAAACAAAAGGCATGCTGTAATTTAGCATAAAATGTAAAAATACTATATTAAGAAAAAGCAAATTAAACCCCAGAAAGTTAGTAACTAGGTTTAGGTACAGATTCTCTAACAGATCTCATGATATCATCTTTAGTGTTAAAAGTACTCTTGAACTTTCAGGGTAATACTGTAAACAATAACATTACTTCAGTGAAAGAAACAGGCTCTGCTCTTTTTTTACTTAAGTTCCTCATTTCCCTTATTACTTTTAAGTCTACAAAAATAGAGTGTACCATTTCCCTATTTATAAACTCTTGTGTTTCCATAATAACCTCTACATGTTCTGTTCAATGTAGTGACACTCCTTTTTTTTTGTGGGACGTAGAAAATGGATATTGCATCATTTTACATGATCTGATAGTTCTTCCTTGATACAATTTAGCAGGGGTTGCTAGCCACAGATCATAAAATTAATACAGTCTTTGTGCTGTCACTGAAGCAGTTTTTGGTAGCATACAACACAATCATGTTTCCCATCATCTGACTTCTGTAAAAATGTGGACTTCCTCTGCATTATGATTAGGGTTGCACTGACAGATTTAGAGATTGCACCTCATAACTGAGGATTCTGAGCAAGCCACTCAACAAGCTGAGTACCATCCCAGGTAACAGGCTTATTATATGTTAGCTTGTACTTTATTAGTTTTTAAATTGTAGTCAGACTTGGTTATGGTGTCATAAGATGTCATATATGGTTGCCAAGTGGCATAGAGAAATTTTCCTCTCTATTTAAGACTTGTTTGTAAAAGCAATGGAGCTGCTTCTTTCTTTGTGCCCTTGTACTGCTGCTATTGTTTGAAATGCTGCCACATTCTATCTCCAAGGTTGAATTCCTGTGACTATGTGGCAAAACAGGCTTGCTAGAGCCCATTAGCTTTGAAAGCCAATTCTTTCTGCAGCCTGTGAGAGCCAGTTTGGGTGCCTCTAGGAAGTGATCTGTACTCTTGGCCTAGTTGGTAGAAGACACATCTGTTCAAACTTTTTCTTTTCAAGGTCATCACAGAGTAGTTGAGTATGGGTAGGCTAATATGAAAATCAGTTTCTTTCATGCTCTTTGGTTTCTCTTCTTGGTAAGTTTGCTCAAAAAATTACAATACATGTTTCAAATAACTGAAAGAATTACACCATGTCTAATGCCAATAACTGCTACAAAAAGTTCCTTGTGAAATTCAGGGGTTTAATTTGGAAAATCTTTGTTCATTGGTCTCGCTAGAGAGATTCATTGGTAGTGGTTCTACAAATACAAATGAGGTGAAAATGTGTTGGTGACTACTGTAATTACAACCCTGGCTGACTTGGTGTCTCAGACTTACATGTGTCTGGATTTATATGTTTCTCTTGAAATTAATTAAGTTAGAGTCCAAGTAGAGCTTTGCAGAAGCAGTATAGAGAAAAAAAGATTGCAAACTACAGGCAGAGACCTTTTCTCTGTCATCTCCTTGGAAAGGAAACAAAGGATTTTGGTCTCCTATCAGATTCAACTGCAAAGACAGAGACAGGCCTCTGTGAGTCCCTTAATCACTGCAGATATTTTAGCTAACTGCTATTGTTACTCAGTCTCAGGCCTGTTCAAACTGTACAATACAGCATAATTTATTTACTCACTCTGCTAGTTTTCTGATGTTCTGTTGTTTGATTCTGGGTTAAAAGTCTTAGTAATTATTTTTTCTGATATCTGAGATAGACAGTGTCACTGAACTGGACAATTCTAGTGAAGTGGGTTGCAGTGCCTGAGTCAATGTTGTGTATAGTACTATTACCAGGCTTCAGAAATAATCTGTCCTAGAGTGAAGGGGTAGCCTTAGATCATATTTTTCTTACCAATAATTGTGCATTTTTGCTGAGGATAACTAACACATAGTTTTCAAAGTGTACCTCTTTTTCTCTGTCTATTCTTTCTCCTTTCATTAATCTCTACCTTCTTTTAACGCTAAAAAGCACTGGCCCATATATCCTTTCTCATTTGTTACAATTGCTAAAATTTTAGAACATTCTTGTTGTTTGCTTAAGATGCAGTGAAAATACAGCTCTGAGCTAGGGGCAGTGCAGTTCTTTGAACCACATGGAATATGTGAGTGCACCTGTACTAAATTAATTTTATTTTATGTACAGCTATGTTGCCAGGTATGTGGGAAAGAACAATAACTATAGGAAGTGCTGGGAAAACATACAGTGTAACTGGCTGGAAGGTAAGAAGAATCAATATAAATAAGTTAAGTCATAGAAATAACAGAATGCATTTTTTGCTCTAAAAACACCTCTGTTTTTATGATCTGTGTTCTGAAAGTTTCTGGCAAATCTTCATGTCTCCAAAATGTATCAATACCATTCAGTTAGAACAATTACTTGTCTTTAACACCCATGTCTTAATTATCTTCTTGTCTCTTAATTGATAAACTCTTGTGAGTTTAAATTACTAAAAAGTCCATCACAGTACCATTTGCTCAAAATCTGTAAAGATTCTTGGAGAAAACATGGATTTTATGATATTTTAATTTCCCAGTTTTCACATCTTGACTTAGAAATATGTATCAGAAAGGGAAAAAAATTTGGCAACTAAATTGTTCTTTATCACCTGTCTTCACATTTAATCACAGCATATATGATTGAGTAGTGAGCTTTTGCTTTATATTTAAACTGGCTTTGACAGAGGACCTTAAGAGATGGAAAGTTTCTAAACCTATTAAAAATAAGATTTCTAATAAATGTTCAGTTTGATTTCTAACCCTTGTTATATGAAGAGTTAAAAATTTGCTCAGTATCCTATGATAGGGATAAGGGGGAACCATAACTGTTGTCTCAAATCTACCATTTTTAAAAGGTATCATACACCAAGCTTTGTGTAAACTATCTTTTTCTTAACAATTTATAAAAAAAAATGCCTTAAAAGAGAAAAACTCGAGACATTGGCTAATTTTTAGTATTTGTCATCTTTTAGTAACACCACTGCCTGCAAGTATAATGTATGCATGCTTTCCTCCCTTAGCTTGGTTGGTCCATTGGTCCTGAGTACCTGATTAAGCATTTGCAAGTTGTTCATCAAAATACACTCTATACTTGCCCAACTCCATTACAGGTAGGTACAGATGGGGCAAAGAACATTGTTTTCTGGTGTAAGAAAGCTGTTGGCCTCATGTAATTAAAAAATAATCGCAACAATGGATTTGTAGTTGGAAAAACACATATTCTAGGGTGTAAGAAGAGGAAACAAATTTGACCAGCTCAGCAATTATTAAAAAAAAAAAAAGAGTCTTAGAGATTCTTTCATCTTTCACCTACAAACTACTTCTTGCATAAAACATGAGAATCTTAATGGTTGCCTAGCAAATATAAGTGAAAGTTCTGTCTACTAGTGCCGAGTATGCTATGGTACATTTTATCAAACAATTAAATTTAACTTCAATTCGGATGGTAAGCCATTGTGTCAAAGACTCTGACTTCTTTATATGATTAGTGCCTAGCAAAAGTTTGGGTGCTTTGGGTGTTGCCACAGCACAAAGTGTAACAAAGTAGCAAACAGATTACAGATGTAGCTAGTGGAATTTGTGTGGTGATTTGCTTCATAAGGGCTAGGATTGAACAAAAATCCACGATTTAAGCAGGAAATGAGAGTATCTGTGAGTTTACTGGATGTTAATGAGTACTTTGGACCTTATGTTTCCAGGAGGCTTTGGCACAGGCATTTTGGATAGACTATAAGCGCATGGATGACCCAGAGTGCTATTTTTACTCCCTGTCTCGAGAGCTGGAAAGCAAGCGTGATCGGATGGCTCAGCTACTGAAAGAGGCTGGACTAAAGCCTGTCATTCCAGATGGAGGATACTTCATGATTGTTGATGTTTCCACATTTAGTAAGTATAAAGTTTATTAAAGAGCTTGTGGAAAGTAAATTTGGTTAATCAGAAAATGCAGCTTTCATTTTTAACGATATTCTCATCTCATATGTGTGCACAACGTTGTCGGGAGTACTAACTGGGATTGAAATTTTCAATTTCACCTTAGCTTGTAAGGTCGATTTTGTGAGCTTCAGCAAAGCATTTGGGATCCTAACTTGCTCTCCAAGCTTTGACAAATTTTTAGAGAGGATAAAGGAGGTAGATAAACATTCATATTTTCAAAATGTCTATGATTATGAAAATGTATGAGACCCAAGCATGTGGATAATATCTTGAGTTCATACCATTTGTGTTTTCCTCTTTCTGGTCTTTTCTTGTTTATTTCTTTGTTTTTCCTAATCTGAAGTCATACCCTGAAGGCTCTTGGAAGCATTCTGATCTCTAAACACTGTAAAATGCTACCAAAATTTACAAACCATTTGAAAATTCAGGTTATGGTAGCTTCAGAGGAAGAATTCTCACAGGGGAAGGGTTTTTTAAATTCCACATTTTTTCACTAACGGGTCTAAATAACATTTGTCATTCAGACAGAAATGTTTAAACACAGAAGGATATCACAGTTTAATCATGTGTCAGGAAGTTTTAGGTACCCCAGTTTCGCAGGTGAGAAAACTGCATATTCAGGGATTATTGCTGTCCATGCAATAAATGCATTCTTCAGTACCCTCCACAGCCCTGAACCCCCAATAGCCCAGACTTCATGACTTGGAGTATTACATGGGTTTCTTCCAAGCTACATGTCTGAATTTGCTTTGGATGGAAAGCAAGTGCTCAGATGAGAAGGGAAAGGTTCAATCTGTTGGCCTATTTTACTTCTTATAGTATAATTTAAAAATTCTATATTAAAATAAAAACATGTATCATCATTCTTAAATATTAACTAATAAAATGCTGTTAATGAATGCCTTCCCATTGGAATCTAGGAAATCTTACAACATATTTGTTTTACATTTAGATGTGGATCTCTCTGATATAGATGAGAAACAACCTTATGATTATAAATTTGTCAAATGGATGATAGCATCTAAGGTAAGATATCTCAGTCCTACTCTAGTTTTAGAAATTATATTCTGCTGAAAGCAAGAGCAGTGCAACTGTTGTTATTAAATAATGTAGTAGATATGTTCCATTCAAAATATTATTTGGTGTGGCTGATAATGGTGTGACTAAAATATTGCTAAGTATGTTTAAAATGTATGCTGTAGGTTTGTGCTACATCCCAGCACTTTTCTTTCAGCATGTTTAAGTATTAGTTGTACAAAAGTACCTTTGAAATATTTTGCCTAAGAAAAGTAATTTGAATTTAGTAAAGCCTAGCTAGTACATACAAAATTGAACCTGGTCTTTCCTTCTTGTGTTGGGAGGGAGACTTCTAGAAACAGAATAGTAAAATCATCATGCTCAAACCAGTTTTTTCATACACATTTAAATAAGCAAATGCTATTTCTGTTTTATGTTTCAGAAGCTGTCAGCAATTCCTCTTTCAGCATTCTGTGGTCCTGAGACAAAGAAACAGTTTGAAAAATACATACGTTTTTGCTTCATTAAGGTAAACTTGTGTCCTGAAAATCAATGCAGTGCAGGAATCTGCAAGAGACACTGTTACATTTTTGCCCAGGACCTCTTGTATTGAAAGCTTTTAGGAACATAAAGTTAGTTTGGTGTAAAATTCAGCACAAAGTATCTTCAATTATCTTTTTGCTGATGGACTTTGCACCATCAGTGTGGGTGGCATGGCTAGGAAGGACAACTGGCAGAAAAAACCTGGATGGGTAGCCTTTTTAAGCTTATTGTATTGATTTTTAAAAACATTATTGACCAGTGATGACAGTGAAAATTATTGAGACAGGTAAGATATCAATTAGTGTGATACCCATAATCCAGAGCAGAGAATAACTGTATAGCAGAGTGTGTGCCCAATGCCTGCTCAGTGTTCAACAGCAAAAACAGTGAAGAGGTCACCTTCAAATGTAGCTCACTTGCCTAAAAATACACAGAGTTTCACATGAGCTCCATATTACAAAATAAAACTTTTTTTGTGAATTGGCTGATTTTTGCCATTTTGTGAACACCTTCTTTGCACATATTCTTCCCCCTGTTAAGTCTGCTCTTGAAAGGCTGAAAATGTTTGGGGACAGGTATGTAAACTTTGATAAGCCCAAAGCCCTAAGATGTTTCCCAATTGTTTGGTAACAGAGTCAACATAATGGAATATGTGCAAATCCTGAACTGTTCTGCTTAAAGATCAGAGCCTAAGCCTGAAAGAATAATGAAGGGGAGTTTCTCCTTGTGTTACTTACTTCTTTTGATGAGGTGTAAAGTCTGTGGTATAAACTGAGCCAGTAACAACCAGGGTAAAGTTACTGGTTGTACCTGTGGCTGATAAACAGCACTCATCATTTCAAGTTAGACTGCCTGTTTGACTCACCAGGCTGGAGCCAAACTACACAATTTGGAGGGATTATGTTTAAGTAGTTCACAGCATAACATGGTTGCAAGGAGATTAAAAAATCCCAACTGTACTCACAGGGATTAGGAAAGTGTGCTAGCATGTCTCCAAATCAGAGCTGCTAAATTACAGCAGTGCATTAATGCCATGAATTTATGTAAGTATTGCTTTCATTAAATGGGATAATATGAATGCTGAGATAATATCTTTTAAATATATCTAATAAATATTTTCAAGGAATCAGCATTGAATTCTTTGTAGAGTCCAGATTTGTACCTAACAAACTGTCAATGGAAAACTGGCTGAAAAGACACTTATAGGATGCAACTGAAACAACCAAATACTGATTTGAGATGATATAATCATGTTCCTCTTTTCAGGAACTCCATACTTGCAGTAATAGTGTTGCTCCTTGTTTTGCAGAAAGACAGCACACTAGATGCAGCTGAAGTGATCCTGAAGAACTGGAATAAACAGACCGGCTGATTTTTCTTATTAACTCTTCCATATGGTATAACTATCTAAGAGTAGTTTTTTTTTTAATTGCAAATTTAAGAAAAAATTACCTAATACAGTACAGAATTAATATTACATTGTAAATAACTTTTTGCTGCTACCTGCTGAGGAGTTAAAACAATGATTTACTGAAATATGTGTAATGAAACACAGAGATTATTTTCAGTCTTTTAAAAATAAATTGTTTTTCTCTTAAAGAAACCCCAATGGTATTAATTCTTTTACTGAAAGAAAAGATTCATAGGACTTAGTGTAAAATAAATTCATGATATAGGTATTTTAAAGCTTACGAGTAAAAAAGGGGAGGTATTTTTGGTATGAGATAGTATGGGAACTAGAGAGAGACTTAGAAACATCTTACTTTGTGAAACCAAATAACCTGCAGTAGAGGAAGATGAAGACCCGTGGCTCATATTAGATAATTGCAGTGACTCTACACACCTGCCTACCTACTCTGTCTGCAGAAATTGCATCAGTTTAAATAAAGTGAAAAGTGCTAAGTTACATAATTACTATTTTATTTCCCACAATAGTTATGCATGGTGTTCTGAAGTATTCAGTCCTCAATACAGTTATAAAAGTGGCATCTAGAATAGGAATTTATTTATGTCTACCTTGTATTTATTACATGGATGAATCTACAAAGCAAAATATAGAAGACTTTGCTTTAGAGGCTCCTTTACAATCAGATGCACAGTGACATAATTATTTGTGTAATTCTTTTTCTTTGCATGTTACAACATTGGCAATGTCACACCAAACTTATTTCAAACTCTTTAGATCCAGGGGGTGCTAATGCTATTCTATGGAGCTCAATTAGCTTGGTTTCAAGCACAGTAGATAAAGGACTTCCTTCAAAAGAAGTCTAGTTGGAGAATTCTTTTCTAGCTCCCTCCTTTTTCACTTTTTTCTGCAATCTTTTAATCTGTGGATGGGTTTCCCACTAGCAGAAGAAATTCAGGTAGGTGACTTTTTAAGGCTGTGTGCTTTGTCCTCCATGATCTTACTATGTTCTTCTCATGAGCTGTCCTGGTTTCAGATGGGAGTAAATTTTATTCTCAGTACCTGGTACAGTGCTGTGTTTTGGATTCAGTATGGGAATAATGTTGATATCACACTGATGTTTTGGTTGTTGCTAAGTTGCATTTATCCTAAATCAAGGACTTTTTTGTGTCTCCTGCTCTGCCAGTGAGGAGGAGCAAAAAATTTAAAAAAGCTGTGAGGGAATATAGCTGGACAAATGACCTGATCTGGCCAGAGGGATATTCACACCATCGAGTGGCATGCCCAGTAATCAGCTGGGACTTAGCAGCAAGGGGGCTTCAAAAATGGGGTCTAGCATCAGTCATTGGATGTAAGCAACTGTATTGCACATTACTTGTTTTTCTTTCTTTAAATACTTTTTGTTATCATTTTTATTATTTACTACTGTTTTTCTTTTTTACTTTTTTTCAATTATTAAATATTTTGATCTCAACCTACAGGTTTTATTTTTGATTTTTCTCCCCATTCCACCAGTCTGGGGTGGTGGCTGAGTGAGCAGCTTGTTGCCAGCTGAGCTTAAACAATGACACAGCTCTTATGATGCAAAGCCTGAACAAATTCAGTAACTTGTTTTGCTGATGTTTTTACTCATTCTACAATCACATAGCTGGACTCTTAACTGAATTCCATTAGACTGTGACCATGGCCAGGACCTAAAGAAAAGGCACAGAAACTGGACTGGGAGAAGAGCTGCTAGATTTTTTCATTAATACTTCTCGGTCTTGGGCTTTTGGGAGTCCAGTAGCTGGGACTTCCATAATCTTTGTAGCTGTCTTGCACAGCCATTCCCCAAATCTTGCCAGAAGATGGTTGGCTGGTATTTTGAAAGTGGTGTGTAGGCTTTGTGTAGAAAAAGCAATTAGATTAACTTAGCTGAAATTTCAAAATAAATTTGATTTGAAATTTCCTACATTAAATTCCAGGATAAACTATTTTTAAGACACTAAATTGCTATGAAACCTACTCTATATTTTACATGGAATTTTAAATCTGTTTATGCAAGTTGTACTGGAGAGCTGAGATGTTGCAGAAACGAAGAGATTGCAACAGGCTACTGAACTGCATGAAAAATCAACAAACCATTACAAAGGTCCTTTAGACATACAAATAAAAACCAGTGATTTGTTTTCATTAATGTACTGTTCATTGTGTTTGCAAAGGAATCTGAATATCCCATTATTGTTGAAATGATGCTGGTAATATTTGCAATGTAAGAATTGCAGTTTAATTACACAGTTTTATCGCTGACAGTAACCAGCATGAGAAACTTGGTGTGAAATTTTAAGAAACTCCAGAATGACAAATGAAGTAAATTTTAAGATAGGATTTTTGTTGTGACTACAGTGATGGGAAAGAACAGCTGGGGACAGCAAGGTAAACTTTGTGTATTATTAAAATCATCTGTTGGGGGAGAGTGTTAATAGTGATATTTCCATGTGCCACATCAACCACTTTTTGTTTGCTGCTTGAAAAATTGCTGCAGACAAGGAGTAAATAGTTAATGATATATCATCTATTGTATTTTTGCAACATTTCTGGAAATTACTGTCCTTCTCTGGTGAAAAAGAAATTCTTTCAATTCTAAGTTAATGAGAATAGGGCTAGGAGGGTTGATAGTGATTGCCAGCAGAACATCTTTTTTGTGGAACAGAATGCAGGATAAACCAAGGCAAACCTGGAAAGCTTGAAGGGACTCATTGTGATGATGAGGCACATCAGTTGCAGTCATTGCTCCATATTTCAGACGTTATGGAGAAACTTAGTATCATGTGATGTATTTACACCAACAGTTACAGTGATTTGTTTTTCATTACTCTTTTATCTTCTGGGTTTACCAAACATTTCTGAAAAAGATCATTGCAAGTGGAAAAAAAGTTTTAAATTTGTATCTCAGCATCTCTATTTTCTAATAGTTCAGCTTTCTTTTTCCAAAAGGTTTCTATTTATTTTTATCCTAAGGAATTTGCTGTCAATTTTAAACTTGCCCATTTTCAACCAGCAAACAGTACTGAAGTTGGTATGGAAGTGTTTGGAGGTTGTGTGATAATTAATTTGACTCAATTTTAGCAAGTATTAATGAACTTTTCATCCACAGCAAATTTCTTCCTTTGAGCTAGTAAATTGAAAAATATTCTTGTTACATAGTGGAGACATGTGCTTAACTGGTGTGAAAAGTCCTCTGTATCTGATGAATAATTAGATAGAAAATTTATGACTGTTGAGAGACTTTAATGCTGATCACTTTGAAGCATTGAAATAATGGCATTTTCCAAAATCTGTAGGCCTTCCTGTCCTGTTCATCCTTTTCTTTAAGCAAGGCTAGGCTCATTCTGAAGGAATAAATTTCTTTTCCACTGTTTTATGGATTGAAAACCAGTTTTGCTGCTCATTCTACAGACTAATTTTGCATATGGATAAACTCTTGGGTAGTGAAAGCCAGGACTCGAGTCCTGTGCTGAAGGGCTTTGGTTTTGCAAAGACCAGTTTTTGTGGTTTCTCCTCCTCTTTGGCCTGACGCGCTCTGCAAGGCGGATTCGAGACAGAAGGGAGCTGATGACACCATGCAGGTGTGCGGCGTAACAAGGCAAGCCCACACAAACCAGCGGGCTTTGTGTTCGCTTCCGTCAGTCCGAGCACGGCCTGACTGCCCAGGGCTTCCGAGTCACAGCCGGCCCGACACCCGCGGCTCCTGCCCACAGAAGCGCCCGCTTCTTCTCGTCCTTCCGTCAGCCCACGAGCAGGCGACGGCAGGAAGGAGGAACTAAACTTTTCTTCCTCTGTCGGGGAATTGGAGCCAAGAACGTGTTGTACCCCATGTACTTCTGTGCAAACTTGGGGCAGTTTTGTACATGCTTGTCTTCTGTGGGAACTCACGAAACTACTGGAGTGTGCAGCGGAACCGGAGTAAGGCCTGGGCCGGCATGGCAGGCTTTGTGCAGAGTCTGCGGGCTGCTGCCTGGGCAGAGGGGAATGTTGCAGCCCTTGACTCGCAGCCCGGCTCCCTGCTGGCACACAGCCCCGCCGTGCACCCGCACCGGCAAGGAACCACCCCGCTCGTGAGCCCGTGCCGGCACCGGCGAGGAACCGCCCCGGCCGTGCGCCCGCCCCTTCGCGGCACCCGTAGGAGCGCTCGGCGGCCCCGCCCGCCGCCCTCGGGATTTAATAGTCGGATACTTTCGGCTGTGCTATCTCCGGCACTGTTGCAGCACCGCCGAGATGGCGTCCACCAGCCGGTACGGGGGCGGCCTGGGCGTGGGGGGCCCGAAGGAGCAGCGGGAGCGGCTCCGGCATCGCTCCCGTCCGCGGCACAGACAGAAGATGGCCGCGTCGCCCCTGCTGCCGCCTGGGGACTGACCGGCGGCCATCGCCGCCCTTGCCTGGCCCTGGTGCCGCCAGCTCTCGCGGCTCTCGCTGCACGGCGCACCGGCCCCTCTCCGGTGTTCTGTCTGTCGGGGCCGTTCTTGGGGCGGCGGGCGGCCGGGCCTCAGGGCGCCCGTGCCTGCTCGTGTGGGCCGGGCCGGCGGCCCCCGACTGAGCGGCCTCTAAGGGGCCGAGCTCGCCGCCCTTGCATCTCCGTGTCGCTGTTGCGGGGTAGCGCTCCGACGAGACGCTGAGGTTTTTTTGGGGGGTGGGTTGTAACCTGACTGCGGGGCTCCTCGTCAGCGACAGCTCGGTGCGAACGGCCACCCGGCCCGGTTCGTCCCCCGATAGCGGCTTGGGCCGGGCCTGAGGTGGTCCCGCCGTGCCCCACGGCCCGGCACCGCCAGGCGTGACCCCCGGGTCCCTGCCGCTCAGCACCGCTGTGAGCCGAGCTGCAGCTCCCTGGCCTGCCTCCACCTTATCGGGGCCGGGAGACTGCGAGTAGGCTCCCACCCTAAATCCGTACCGGCACTAGTCAAAAAAATGGACTAGACGGGTTTCGGGCTCTGAATTCTTTTCTCCTGGAGACGTACCGAGTTTTTCTTTCTAGTCGGAAAGGCCCACGGGTGACTCTGTAACTCTTGCTAAACCAGTCCTAGGATCTAGGAAGTGCTTCCGAGTAGTCTTGCTGCAACTTGGGAGTTGTTTGCTGAGATGGGCCTTTACACACGTGCCATGCATTTTCCTTCGCTGTAGGTGGCTTAGTAAATTGAACCCATTGCAAAGAGTATAGTATACATATATATAGATAAACAGAGTTAAATTGCGATGGGAAGACAAATTTTGCAATGTTTTACGAAAGTAAAGTCTGAAACAAAACACTGTTGGTATTCTTTGAGGCTCCTGGATATTTTTTTTCCTTTTGCTTGGTGTGTCACTGCCTTTTGTGTAATGCCAAATGTCAGATGATTGTGAATGCTTTGTCAACAGTGTTGTCATATGAAACTTCTGGCTGGGAATAGAAGGAAGGTAGTTTAAAGCACTTTAATATAGTACTTTGAACATAATTTACATCTGAAGATCTTGTGCTGACATGTGCTTTCTGAAGCACATTAATAGCTATGTTGACTTTAAGTTTTGGTTTCAAGTTGCAGACATTTTTGTGAACAGTTAGTGGGTTGAAATGTTTGGGTTGTTTGTATTCTAGACTCATCAGAAATATCTAAAAAATGAAAATTAAGATGGGAAATATAGGTTCGGCTGAAATAATGACAGAAATAATAGTGGAAAATGGAGTAACTCGGCAATTATATTTGGAAATTTTTTACAATTGAAATAATTAAAAATTGTTTTTTGGTTTAATCTAATGGAGGTTAGTAGTCATGATAAATTTTTTGGGATCAGCTTCTGTACTCTTGTGCTTTTAAGCTTGAGCAAAGTGGCTTTGTGGATTACATGGATTCCAATTGTAAACACTTTTTACTCCAATTTTAAAATAATTTGTTTTAGTAGCATTACTGACCAGATATTAATATGCAGTATTTGCTTTCAAAACATTTACTTAGAAACAATTGGTTGTTACTTTAGTCGGCAACTGAAAGCTGTTGTACTAAATAATGCTAATGCTTTATGGGAAGTTGTAATTTTTGAAGATCGATGGGTATGAGAGAGATCCCTATTATGAGAACTTCTTGTCATGTAATTGCCTTACGAGCTGTTTATTTTTTGTTAAGATCTCACTATTAATTGCTTAATTTAAAATGGAATTTATTCTTTGAATACTTTAAAATAAACCAGTGTTTGGATTGGGAATTTTCTAAACACACGTTGTATGTGCACTACTTCCTGAGTTAAGGTAAATAATACTGTTCTGAGTTGAAGTAGTGAAAATGCTCATTTGGAATGAAGAAATCACCACTAACTTCTTGGGAAACTTTATTTAGCAGTAGTTTGTGAGGTACATTGCATTTAACCAAGTCTGTTATGTAGATTTTTGGTGATTTGATTTTGGTATAAGATATATTATGAGAACTTGAATTTAAGGTGAACTGAAGTCTTGATTGTCAAATGCAGAGTTACAGCATTTAAATAAAAAGTGCAGCTCAGGTAATCAAATTAATGTTCTTGAATTTAAATCCTTAAATGTGGAATTACTGAAGTGTTCTTATTACAAAGGAACTCTTTTGCTTTCGATATGCAGCCTGCTTGTTTAATAGTAATGAATACTTCTCATTTGTTTCTTAGTTTGGATGTACTTCCGAGGGTGACTTGCCCAAATCATCCAGATTCCATTTTAGTGGAGGATTACAGAGCTGGTGATATGATTTGTTCTGAGTGCGGGCTAGTAGTCGGTAAGTAGTTATTAATGTTTTTATAAATTACTATGTAACCTAAATGGTGTGGGTAGGTTTGCTGTCTTGATGCCGAAGTGTGGGTGGTAGATTTGATGGAATTTGTTTGTTTTTGGCTTTTTTTTTTTTTTCTTTTTTGTTTTTTTGTGACTATCCATTTGCTAAAAGTTTGCTGTTTTGAATAGCCTGTCTTCTGGTAACTTCTTGCACTATGAAAAGAATTGAACCCTCTTTAAAGACTGAAAATTTAAAATGTGCTGTAATATGAATTAGAGTATCATGTTGTCCAGTATTCTGTATTTATTCATGATTCTTCTTTCATCCAGGAAAGTATAAGAGTTGTTATAAAAGCTCTCTGCGAAATAACCTGCTTACAAGAGAAAAAAACCAACACAATACAAAATCAAGCCCCAACCAACCTCAGTTTCCCAGTAGCTACAGGTTATCTTCTGCCCTGATTTATCTTTATATGGATGCCAGCATGTGTATTTGTTAATCACTTCTCCCAAGGCTTTTAAGATTTATCCTGAGTTTTCCCACTGGAATTTTTTGGAGCTCTTTTACTTGGTTTATATAGCAGCAACTTCACAGACTAAACTATATTTCTAAGTAAAATGGAATATTTAAAATGGAAGGCCTGTTAGGCATTGTCTTTTGTTTGAATGAGAAAGAGGAAGTTGTCACAGAACCTGCTGCATATACATTTTTATGTATCTTTTCTAGCATAAGCATCTTACATGCACCTTACTGTCTTTATTCCTTTTACCATGGGGAAACTTTCCATGCTTGTATTATGATAATCCTTTAAACTTCATTGATTTCTGTTATTTTTTAGGTCATTATGTGAAAAAAAACCCCCTTGAGGATGCATGTTTGGGTGATTCATACAGTGGTGCTAAATATTTCAGATTGTTTATATCCCTCTTTCCTAGACTGTGGTGATTGTGAAAGTAGTACTAATTTAGCTAAGCAACTGAAATGTCTTTTTATGCAAAAGCAAACTTCTACATAAATTGTCAGAGTAAATACTAAAATTTTTAAACTTTAGTACCAGTTTCCTTTAAAATAATGAAACCATTTAAAACCTCTAAAGGAAGGGTTATACCTGCTTTGTTAAAAAGGACTGGTTTAAATTGCATACGTTCTGCTAAAGGTCAATGAATCAAATGAATTTGCTGGTTAAAAATTCAAATGTCCACAGCAGTATTTCCTACTGAAATATGATAGCAAGCTGTTAAGTTACTGCTTAAAAATAGTTTGGTGCATGTTCAGCTCTTTGTGTGGCTGTCATAGAGATGGAGCAAAAGTTTAGAAAAGCGGATCTTGGTCGGTTCATAACTTTTAAGATAGTTCTGGTATTGGGGGAAGAGGAAGAGCTTTCTTCACAAATGTAATTTTTTGGAACTTGGAATTTGTCAGAAACCTCACTTCATGTACCTTCTGTTACCTAGTCACAAGGATTTCTTGCCTGAAGAGTTTGTCTGGTTTTTCTGAATTGGTAGCATTTGTGAATTTTTTAGTTCAAAATGTTAGGATTTTCAATGAGCAGGATCATTAGAAAATTTATAGAAACTATTTCTGAATTGAGTTTTTAATGTGTTTTAGTGCAGTTTACCGACAACATTACTGGTAGAATAAAAAATGTTTTTAGGTAAGCATTTCTGTGGATTTGTCCCCAAAAGGCTTTAATAGTGTTGTGCTGATTGTTCTCATTCTCTGTTGCATTCATTCAGCAATTTAGCTTACCTCTACATGTCCAATTCCTTAGCTAGGGTACCCAGCAGATAATTGGGAAAACCAATTAAATTGAAGAGTGCATGACTGTCTTGGGGTGACTGTATGATGCCTATATCCCCGAATCGTCTGTTCTGTTGGTGTTGAATATTAAATTCTGCAACTTTAAGACTGGTTCCAGGAGTGAAGGGGGAGAAGAAGTGCAGAGTTTGTTATCAGAGACTGCACTGCTCCCCCGCATTCCTGCTCACAGACTGTGTTGTCTGCGGTGGACAGAGAGAGAGCTCTCCTTTGCTCTTGGTTAGTTTTCTGGCTAGCTGAGGCAGAGAGGCCCCCTGGATTGTTTTTTCCCCTTTTCTGATTTCCTGGAACTGTTTGAACCTGCTCTGGACTGAAAACGCAGAAGAGCACCGGGAGCTCACACCTGTGGCCCACCGGGCCTTGCCTGAGCCTGGGCATTCCCCAGCACAGGAAGGACTGAGAACAGCCTGAGTGAGCTGGGCAGCCACGGAGAGAACTCTTCTAAATCTGCCATCTCCTTGGAACAGCGAGAGGTTTTGCTGTTTGATATTGTTATTTTTTGTGCTGGGAGGTGTGTTGCCTGTTGAATAAACAGTTTTCTTTTTTTTTTCCACTTCTCTCCAATTTTTTTTTTTTCCTAGAGGGGCCTCATTCAGAGGTTTCCTCCCAAATTTGTCCTAAACCAGGACAATGATTAAAGAGTAGTGTGAGCACTAAATACTTTCTCACCTGGTCTGATAAGAAATGTAGAGAAGGTGTAAACCAGATCCAATCCTTGATGTCTGTTTTCTGGAGATGCTTGTGAAGTAGAGATACTTTAAAGGAGTGAAGACAAAACTTAGTTTTCATGTGTTCCAAATGCAGCTTTTCTGTATTTGTTGCAGATTCCATGAGACACGTTCCCCTTAAGAGAAGAACTATTTCATTTCCTGTTTTTACATAGAAAAGTTTTGTTTCAGGGCTTGCATGCGTCATGATCACATGTGAGCAGAGCCCACTGAAAAGATATTTTGGCATGGACTAGAAGTTACTGAGATCTTTCAGTGAAGGGGATCATTTAGAACGATTAACCCCTCCCATGCAAAAATCAATGTACTGTGTAGCAAAAGAAGTGCTAGGGAGGTTTATTTAAAAATACTGATTTTTAGTGTCTGCAGAGCACTGCTGGTATAAATGGTAAATGCTGAATTAGTGCTCTTACTTTACTGCTGTGAAGTACATACTGATGTGACTTTACTTTTTTTTAAAATTTTTGTGTTTGCAGTTTAGCTGTAGACAGAGCTACTAGTCTTTGACTTAACTAAGAGTATTTGCATTTGATGTTTTTCTTGCTTGCTTTGGTAAAGCACTGAAGTTGCTTATTTGTAGAAAGTGTGTAAGAGTATTATATGTAGAACTGTGTTGCAGGATAAAGTTGCTGGTGCATAGATAGTTTTCAGGTTTGTAATCAGTTTTCTGGGAATTGGAAATTAAATCAGAATTATTATAAATGATCTTGCATTTATCAAGTCTGCAGTTGAAAGGGTAAATCAAAAGAAGCTTTTGGGGGAGCAGGAGGCCAGGCCAAGGAGGAGCTGATCTCTTTATCAAGTGAATTCCATATTTTAGGCAGAGCTGTATGTTGCAAGTACTACTTTTTAAAGGGATTTTTGAGAATTTTTTTATCAGTTGTTTTCTACTTAATAGATTTTATTCTTAGTCTCAATAAGATTGAAATTTAAGTTATATCTAGTATGCTTAGGGGTTTTTTTTTGCGCAGTATTTTCCACATGTTTGAAATAAACTGGAGTTTTGTTGTGCAGTATTAAAATAATTTCATCTTGTAATGTCATTCTCACTGAAGCTGGTGTCGAGTGTATTATTGTTTCAAAATACTGCTTCATTGTACTAGAACCTCTCATCTGCCTTTTCATTATTACCTTTTGTGGATTAGTTTGTGTTCTGTCTTTTCATGGTAATTATTTCCAACTTGTTAACTTTTCCTTCTGCTAATTGTTTTTTGCTTGAAAGGCACTTGGAGACCTAAATTACAATTATCCACAGAATTTTGATATTAGTCTGGATTGACATGCATTTGAGACTTTACAACTCTGTCCAGGTTTATTTGCTGTGACAGGAATTGTGGTTTATTATCCCTACTATTCTCCAGTCATTCTAAGCTATGTGCTACAGTAAGGGTTCATGGGCTGGTGGGAGAGTTCATGGACAGAGTTGTTAGGGCTTAGTTCTGTGTTCATTTAAAATGTTCACCGTATCTCATTCTCCAGAGTTGGTGGGAGGAAAAAAAATTCAAGAAGGTTTTTGAAGAACAGAAGCCTAGTAAATCTTCTTTCTTAACGGGCAGATGTTTTGCTTACTCCCTTATAGGCAGTAAAAAAGGCTGGGAATCAGCTGATAAGCCAGAGGGGGCTGAAGAAAGCAGAGTAAAAGTGGAAGACAAAGCACTGAATTTTCTTGATGTAGCAAGGTGATGATGTGGATTTCAGAGGAGGATAAGAACAAGTCCAGTGGCATGTACATACTGTGTAGTATCTCAGGGTAGCAGTACCTTTCTAGAACATTCCTTAACCTTCTATAAAGATACTGTCATTAAGTGTTGTCTTACCATGCAGGAGTTAAGCAGTGAGGAATTTATTTTCAGTGTATAGTGAGAGATTTTCTCTGACTCGTTAGCTCTGTCTGCTTCAGTAGGCAAGTGTGGCTGAGAGGAACAGTGCTCTTGCATGGATCTTTTCTGGGCAGCCTTCTTTGATAAAAAAGCTTAAGTCTGTCTCCAGATGTGAAGATCCTTGGACACATATAATTCGTTAAAGCTTTGAATAAGATTATGACCAATATTCAGACATTTATTCTGTGTTCTGTGTATACCTGGGTGTTCAGTTGAAGAATTTTAGGGGAAATATTCTATAGCCTGTGGTCAGCATTAAGGCTGTTACAAAAATCTGTCTGAGGATTTGTTTGGCTGATAATTCTGACAAGTTTGAGATTGAAATGGTGCATTGTAAATTCAAGTGTGGTCCATGAAGAATGGGTAAGATTTGACTATACTACATGTTTGGTTTTTTTTCTTGGCAGTATAATGAGCAAGTAGGAAGGAGTTTCATAATTGCCTCTCAACTGGCCAGTTCATTGCTCAGGATGTCTGTCATAGGGATAAGATTGATTTTTCAGAAAAAACAAGCAGCTATACAGAAGCAAAGAAACCTTTTTTTTTATCTGTTTGTAATATCCAGTAAGTGTGGAAGGTGCTTAAGTACTTCTGACTTGGATCCAGTAGAGGGCAGTTACATCCATAGGGAAAAATCTTATAATATTTGAGTGTATGTTCAGGTTTACTCCTTTCTGCAACTATTGTCAAAGTATTGCTTTAAAAAGTAGTCAAAAGTCTTTAGATATGGATATGTATTAGCAGCCTTTACATGCTTGGTGTCCAGACTACTAAAAAGTGTCTAACAGAAGATGGTCCTTGCAAAAAGACTCTTTGCATTCAGAGGAAAGCTGATTATAAAGGATTCTGATGCTTAAAGACATTCTGAATAGTTGACTCCTGCATGAGCATTCACGGATACTTTATACAGCAAATTTATAATATGAAGAAAGTAACCCACTTGCCTTTCTCAGCCAGCATTTCAAATAGTCTGTTTTAATTCTACCCCTTTTCAGCTTTAAAGGCAAAGGGTGATGCTTCTAGCTGTTGAGCAATAATGTTTGTAAGAGTGGAAACAGACTTCAGATGTTAAAAGTTAGCATCTTTTGTCAGGCTTTGTAAGAAGCACTGCTCTTAGCATGAAATTTCCTGGAGGGTGGTGGAGGCTTTCTAGTTAGTGGGTTGGGTTTTTGGCTGATGACCTAAGGTATTTGAGGGCCACTAATGCTTCTATTAGGTGAAGTATTAAATTTTTCTAGTAAGTAACAGTAACACTTTGATTCCTCCTATTTAGGGAGTAATTTTTGCTTCCTTTCCAGGCTGACAAGGTGATGAGGCAAATAAGGGCTAAAAACAGTCTGAACTTCTCTGATAGAAAGAGTCTCAAATTTTGTGATATGGGGTAGATCAGGTACAATATTTTTAATTGAGATTCTGTAGTTTGGAACATCCTTCACAAGTATTTGAGCTGTTAATCTTTTAAAGGCCTCAAGTCCTGGGGAGGTGTAACTTCAGCTAACCAGACTTGTCCACCTGATCATTTAACATTTCTACTCTCATTTGCTTCCTCCAAAATGATTATGCAAGCTGATGGCTTAGGAAGCCTGTAAGTCCTTTTAGATTTGTCATCATTTTGATATGCAGGAAGCTGCTAAGCCTTTGTTCTTGTAGCAGTCATTTGCCTGTGGTGCCATACTGTCTGTTTTAATCCATAGTTGCCTTTTTGTACTGGTGTGATGCCGTTGATGCCTGGCAACTAGTTAAAATAATCTGTGGCTTTTTTGTTTGTTTGTGGGGTTTTTGTGTTTTGTTTAGCATCTGAAG
This sequence comes from Sturnus vulgaris, assembly GCF_052056855.1. NCBI lineage: Eukaryota > Metazoa > Chordata > Aves > Passeriformes > Sturnidae > Sturnus > Sturnus vulgaris. The sequence goes on along the minus strand of NC_142251.1, from coordinate 15,983,809 downwards.
GCCTGCTTTAGTTGTTTTAACTGTCTTGTGAGTAGACTGGTGTTGCTGGTTGTGATGATAAATTTGTGGTGCTGACAATTCATTAAAAACAAGATAACTTTTACAAAGAATACTAATGTTTTACTAAGGGCTGGAAATTTTGTAGGAAAAGTGGTGACTGTAAAGTGATGTGTTAATTTATTTTTTCCCTCCCCGTGAGTTTATTCTTTGGTAACATTTAATACATCTGGTCCTTAATAGAAGTTCTAAAGCTGAAAAATGGAAAAAAAGATCATGTGCTAACGTTTGGGGCAGTATGTAAGCTATAAATAGAATGTGGAGTGGATACCTGGAGTACTGTGCCTAGCTCTGGGCTTCTCTGTACCAGGGAGAGACTGACTTGCTGGAGCAAGTCCAGCAGAAGGTTGCAAAGGTGATTTAGGGGTTAGGAGAGGCTGAGAGCTGAATCTTAATCTGACTCTGTTCAGCCTGGCTCTGTGCAGTTTCATGTCTTTGTGATTCTCCCCAGCTTGTAGTCTGCTCCTTAGTTTTTTCACTTTAGCTTGTGGCAGCACTTCATTACTCTGCTTAATAAGGAGCTGACTGAAACTTAAGTGTGTCCTATATATATGTTTAAATTTGGCATTGTAAAATGCTTTTAATTAAAAGTATTATATATGTGCTCACTAGATGGCAGCAGATTCCTTAACTAACCGTGAGAATGAAACATTCTCTACTAACAGTAGGTATTTTGGGATTTCAGAGTGCAAATGAACTTTTAAGACTGTATTTATGTTAAAATTAAAATATTAGTTAATAATATGCACAACTTAATAGAATGTACAGCCAACATTAGAGCTCTGAAAGGAACTTTAGAACATGCCTTCTCAGAAGAAGTGTTTCAAGAATGGATATGAAAGATTACATTGCTCATGAATATCATCATGTTTCTTGTTTTGGTTAGATTTCTTCAGTTTTAAGATATCTTGTCTTCTCATAACATAATGCAAAATGCAGAAGGAGAAGAAAATATATATGTTTTATGAGTCACTGCAAGTGGAGTGCAATGTTAAAATAGCTGGTATTATTTCTCTGCAAATACGTAACTGAAAACTCAGGACTTGCTGATTGAAAATATTTTCCTCTGAGAAATCGCTTTATTTTTTAGGGGAGGAGTAAACATACATAAATTTTGATGTATAGATGTTTCAAGCAAAGTTTTAAAAACTGCTCAAAATTCTGTTTTAATTTTTGAGTCTGACCTGAGTTTGCTCTTGCATTTCTGTAGCACATGCTCTTTGCATGTGTCATTTGTGAAGAAAAGTAACCTTGGCCTGAGGTTTTCTGTTCTGAGTAGCACTTCTGCATTTTACTAAATGAGCTTTTCAGATGATGAGTAATCTGAAACAGGGAAGTTGGCAGTGTGTTTGCACTGGAGCCTGTGTTAGGCTGTTAGACTGTATTTTAAAGAGAAGCTGAATATTGGAAGAGTAGTTTATGAAAAGAAGTGGAGCAATGGAGAAAAAAATAATCTGTTCAGAAAGATATCCGCCTGGAGATGCATTTCACAAGGATTTGGTCCTGTAAACTGTTGTTTTTGTATCTACTTCAGAGGAGGAAGCTGAGGAGATGAGCTCATCTGTTAGAGGAAAATCAAATAAAGGAGTCTGTAACTGTATCTAGTGAAGCCCTTTTGTTCAAAAGGACTGCATCAGAAGGAAGTAGCCAAGGAATATGTGGCCCCTTATTGCAGTTTTATGGGGTTGCCCAAACCAGTGTAATAATGTGAGAAAGCAGAGACAACTGCATAGTATACTTACTGGGAGCTTTTTTACTCTCATGTTTGACTGTTGGACCCATATTCCATCTTGTTTAGGAGGGCCAGTCAGTAGGGTATGACCTAGCAAATTCAGTTTAGAACTTGAAACTTGGTCCTGAGTTAAGATTTCAAGGTTTTCTTACACTGCTTTTTGTAAGACTAAGTTTAGTATTTTAAAGTTTTGCTTTGACCACTTGGGGTGGGGCTTAATTACATCTGTACTAAAATCACGGTTCCAAAGTGGTTTTTATGTATTGAAGAATTAAAGATGATAAATATCATGTTTTGTATCTTGTTTTTGTTTCTTGTTGAATGGGATAATCCAACTAATGATTGTAGCTGAATACATTTTCCATCTATGGAAACCTGTGGGCTCATTTGTTCAATTTTCATTAATACTTTTAGCTTGTGTCACACTTTTATAGAAGCCTTTTGAAAGATGGAATGTTCTGCCTAGGACTTCTGTATATTTTCAATGACACTGACAGTATACAGAAAACCTTCTTTTCTGCAGTAGCGGATTTCTTGGGAAAATGAAGATATTTGCATATTGCATGTTATTTACACCAATGCTTTATATTCGGTGATTTGTTCTACTTAATCTTTTCTCACTCTGAAATAGTAATCTCAGTCTTCTCATCTGTTTGTGATGTGTTTGTCAAAGCAGGCAGTGATATAAAACTTTTTTGTTAGAGCAGGAATGGTTCATAACTCACAAGAGGCAGATCCCTGAGTGAGTCATTTAGGTCATTCTCACTTGTGTGGAAAAATATTACATCATTGCTCTGTACTCAGTGTTCTATTTATACCATGCCAGAATTTTAAGTACATTTTGCTTTTTTTAGTTGCTGTAAACAGTATTGGGGGTTTGTCTAAAAGTAAAGTTACTGCTAGGCCATAGAAGGAGCATTACTGAATCAAATATTTACAGAGAGTCCAGGAGTCAGAGGAGCACACTGTCTGCAAAATTAAGCTTGCCAAGGGTGTGGGGATTGACCTTTGTAGCAGAGTAAAAGGCAGCACAGATCCATTCTATCTGTAACCCTGTAGCTTTTCATGGTTGGTTTTTTTTCTTCTCCCTCTTGGTTTTTATTAGAGCAGTAAATAAAGGTGGAGGCATAGTTATGAGCAGGTCTGACAGATATTGATGAGAACACCTTTAACCTAAAGTTACTCTTTTTTGTTGTAGCAATTTCTTTTGGTTCATTCACAACTTCTAATTTCAAGCATTCGTCTTACATAATTTTATGTTAAAAATTGAGTTATTCTGTCAGAATAGATTCCCCTTGTATCCTCCAGGGAATTCTGCAGTTGCATCACTCTGTCCACACCTTCTGCACTTTCTCCAGCTTCAGATCTTGTATTACCATTGTTTGCAGAGTGCTTTTTAATGTCTGTTTTCACCAGGTTAAATCAGCCTCTGTGATTTCATTCCAAGACTTCCATACTGGAAATTACGCAATCAATGCTACATTTTTGGCAGACATTTCTCTCATAACAAACATAAACATTGATGAAAGTGGGGATTTTTTCCTCAGGTTTAGCTAAGAAGGGTACCAGTAATTCTGAAGTTTCTTCTGGCATCCTGCACAGAGCTGTATTCTTTACTGCAGGACACTAAGAAAAGTGTTCTTTATGTGTTCTTTTGTGCATGTGTTCTTAAAAAGTCTATAGTATTGCTCTGGAGGCAACACCTTAGAGATGCAGCTTTTATCAGATCTATGAATACAATAAACTGCACTGAGTTTGGGGCTGGGGTTTGTGTTTTCTTTTGTGTTTCTATTTTTCCCCCCTTAGCTCCTATTGTTGTGTTTGCTGTAGGGCTTTTGCCTGTGTCAGAATGTTGGTGAGAATTATTTCTCAAACTGATGAGTTGCTGTAGGAAAGGTTTAGGTGGGTGTGAAATTGAGAAGACTGCAAGGAAGGTTGTTTCATTCAGAAAATATGGTGCTTTTCTTGTTTATTCTGAATCTGTACTGAAAATTTTCCAGTTACAACAGGATTGATTGTGTTTAAGAAAAAGTAGAGTATATATATTTTATGTTGATACTGTCAAGCATCATGAAATTGGGCAGGGTCAGAACTGTCTTCACGAACAAAAAATTGAACTGCAGAATGTCATTATGGTGGGTTAGAAGTTACAAAATTAATAGTATAAGGGACCTGGAAATGATGCAAGAGAAGTCATTTACTATACCTTAATGGAACTGTGCATTATAGATAATACATATGTGCACTATGAACATGTGGCAAATATGATAGAACTTGTTAAGTTACAGCAACTGACTGAGAACAGTCAAGAGACAGTCCTGACTTCAGCTTGAAATTGAGATCTTGATTCCTTTTGTGTATTGGAAGTGCCATGATGTTCTTCATGGATAACTGTAATCTATAAAGGTGACAGTTCCTGTGGTCTGGATGTGCTCCTTCAGTTATTTATGTCTTCTGTGCAGCTCTAATTGCATTTTTTTCCCACTGCTTTAACTAGATCCTGAACATTCTGGTTCATTGTCCTGCCTGTTACTGTTGTGTTTGGGAATGCCAGCAGTCTGCCTCCTTACAGTGCAGAGCTCAGGTGCCTGGCTTGATGTTTCATGCAGTATTTTAAAGCTCTGTGTCAATGTAGACTCTGTGTTGCTCTTTGTTCTCAGGTGACCGGGTCATAGACGTGGGGTCAGAGTGGAGAACGTTCAGCAATGACAAAGCAACCAAAGACCCGTCTCGAGTTGGGGATACCCAGAATCCTTTGCTGAGTGATGGCGACTTGAGTACAATGATTGGCAAGGTAACACTGCAAATACTGAATTTTACTGAGTGTTTTTATGCCAAATACCAGATTGTACATCCATAGAGAAACACAGGAATTTTTGAAGAGATTTTTGCCTGAACTCAACTATTGCATGTTTCATCAGTGTATAAAATGTGGCCCTTTCCTGGGGACAGAAGGAAAGGACCAACCATGGCAAAAAAACCCAAAAAAGTTTGCAGTGCTATGGGGTTAGTTGCTGCCCTTTGATATGTTGCTATAAATAGGAAAGCTGATGGTGTGATTTTAAAAGAAGTATACTTTGTCTTAGCAAATGTATTTGAGGTGGTTCTGAAATTAATGTTGAGATCTCAATAGCTAGTGCTGCCATTTTTTTGGTAGTGAAATCTGTATCAGATTCATATTGGAGACCTGGAGATCTCATGTTGTACATGTTCTTGCAATTAATGTTAAAGTACTAAATGTAGAATTCTTTCATGGTGTGAGCGCCCCAAATGGAAGTATTTAATCTACACTTGGATTGAAATTTTGTGGTGCAATCATAACCTGTTTCTCCTGAAAGCAAGCAGGACTAGTCACACAAATGCATTCCCTTTAATGACGTAGTGACCCAGGTAAGTTTTAATTGTTGTACTTAATTTTTTTACAGCAAGATCTAAATTAATTTTTGGGGATTTCATGAATGTTCCATGAAAAGAAGTACAGTTGCTGATTAAAGCATTTTTGCCACTTTGTCTTTTCTCAGAAATTTTTGTCCCAGTGATGCTGCTAGGATGAAGTGCCTAAATATGTTCATATAGGGCAGTATGCAGCATACTTTTCATCCAAGAATTCTTCAAAGCAAGGAAGTCAGCAAGTGAATACTGATGGGCAGCTAATTTTCCCTATTAGTGAAAAAGAAACCTTCTCTTTGAGAAATTGTCCAAGTAGATGGTTGTGTTTTGGATGACTCCAAGCATTGCTGCCTATCACATTTTTGAATTTTAGGTAGCTTTTGGAGTACATTCAGACTAACACATTTCTGCACTGCTCAATTAAAACATTGGCATTGCTAAGTGGCTCTGTGAAGCAGTGCTGTAGAAGTCATTGGAATTCTAATGCCAACTATATAGGGTCAGAAAGCTTGTAGTTCAGAGGGCTTGGACTTCTGTTGCTGATTTGGTCAGCTGTGATAAAGATCTATACCTTTTATAGATAGATGGAAAAATGGACTATTTGTGCCAGGTTCACATTGTTTCTTACTCTGGGCTGTGTAAATACAAGGTTTGTTTCTGGGACCTCAGTTTGATTCAGTCAGTAGAACAACCTGAGTTCCTTTAGAACCTGTGTGTTGCAAAAGACAAAAGACATTTCAGCTGAAGATAGATTTTTGTGTCCAGGTGATCAGTGACTTATGCTGATAGCCCCCTTCCCTTTGCAGGTTCAGATCCTAATTTAGAATAAAGAGGGGTAGCAGCCTTAGTGAGAGAATTAAAGACAGACAGAAACTTGTATGAAAAGTTTGTTGCCCATGAAAGCTCCAAACTTTGAGATGGACATTGAACTAATGAAAGTTTTGCTGTGAACCAGAACATCCCAGAATAGGCATGACCTAACTTGCTGTAGCAAAGAGTGCCATTCCATGAAGACAAGATGTGGGAGTGTTAGAGTGGCATGAATTGACCTATGAGAACTGAGTAAAAAGTATTGGAACTGCCAGGATTGTGTTGTGGAATGTCGAGGGGGCAGTCAGTCCAACTGTGGATACTTTATTTGCACAGGGAAGAATTGCAGAAGGTGCATTATTTTCTAAGGGAAGTTGAGAGTCCCTTTGACAAACCAGGATGTTTTCTGTGCAGGAGTTCCTGTGTTTGTCTTGCTAGTAAGCAGGAGCTCTAGGATGTCAGTTCATTGATGTGAGCTCTGTATAAGGAGGGGCTGCTTTTTTTTTTCAGTCGTTTGGAAGGAAGTGAATGGCTTTTATCAGAAGATGCTGAAGAAATCTGTCAATGCAGAAAGGGTATGAATTTTATTCATGCAGTCGCAAAAATAACTAACTCAAGGAAATAGTCTGTTTCTCAAGCAGTCATATGAAGTCCCTGCTAGCATTAGGCTGGCATGTGGATTGACCTAGGTGTACACAGTGGTTGAACACAAGTGAAATGGTGTAGTCTTGAAGAGGATAAATAGTATCTGATAGAGTACAGAACAGCCTTTGTGAATTCCAGAGAATTAAGAGAATGAAGCAAAATAAGATTATTATTTTCCTAGTTAACAGCAATTCTTAGAATGGCCAGGAGTAGACCCAATATTTGTGTGCCAGAGATGGCTTTAACCTTTAATGGGGACAGGACCGGGGCTATTTCTTTCTGCTTGAGGTAGGACTACAGATAATAAAATCTCTACAGCTGACCTGCTCCTCCCTCCCAAAAACACCTCCACTAGAAAAACCCCTAAAACACAACCTGTCTTGTGAGAAATCCAAAAGAGAAGGACCTTGATAGTTCTCATGTCACATCGTGTTAGAACTGTTGTAAACTCCTGGGAACTGTAGGTGGAAATGGAGTCTCAACCAGTTATAACAGTATTACTTTGTAACAGTAGAGGAAGAGGGTCAGTTCTGCTTCCCAGAGTGGTTTGTCTCTTTCTTCTGGGAAGGCAGGAGGTGCTTGTCTGGGGCCCCTTCCTGTGGGGGTGTGTGGTCTCCATGTGTTAGCAGCAGAGGCTGCTCTGCCCGTGCAAAGGGATTCATTCCTAATTGGTTTTAATGCTTGAGGAACCCATCTGTCTGAGGCAGCAGCCTGCATTGGAACAAAGATTAATTTGCCTGTGAAGAGGAGGGTGAATAGCATAGTTGGCAGTGGTGGAAGTGGTTTGAATTCCACAAGCAGATCTTCAGGATACTGGCACAGAACTGTAACTCTGAAATTAGATAACGTGTGCTGCAGTTGATCTGATTACAGTGCAGATCTATTGGAAGCATAGTGAAGTGTCATGTTAATTGTGACTTAACTGCCAGAAGGTTATAGTTGTTTCTAAAATTCTAACATAAAATTAAAGAAAAATAACTGAACAAGCAGCTTTTAGTTTTGCTTTGATATAGGGAACTCTTCTATGAGTCTAAAAGCAAACTAAGTTTTGTTTCCTATCTTATGGAAAGTCTTTTGTCACCTTTGCTAGTTAATTGAGTCTTTTTTTTTTGTTGTTGTTGTTGTAACTGCGACTCCAAGGGATTTTATATTAGTTGAACAAAGATCTAATGCAATCTCTTGGCATAGAATTCCTATCCTTTCATTTCATCAGATGTCTCTGAAGCTGGCTGTTGTTAAAGTGCATGGCCTGAATCTGGAAGTGCTATATTGATAAGCAGTGAGAGGTATCAGGGGCTGATGATGGAAAAAGGAGAAAGAGATCAGTCTGATAGATCCTATGAGCTGGTTGTACTGGGCAAGAAGACTGCTGGATCTGAGGGCATGTGTTGGTGCTGTGGTTAACCACAAATCTGTGATGTGGATGATACTGGTCACACTTAAACTTTCTGCTGCTGTGGGGAAATACTGGGGTTCAGAGCTGTTGAATGTAAACCTGACCTCCACTGAGCCCCTTCAGAGATTGTCACTATTTACTTGACTGCATTTTTTTCACTTCAGCTACCTTGAAGGTTGTTTCCAGGATTGTATCCGTGAGGTTTCTGTTCTGTTTGAAAGCCAAAGAGGTAGAAATCCTGACTCAAAGGCTACAACAGTAAACCACATGATTCATAAAGTCTATTTCATTTCAGTTAAAATTCTGTAGCTTTTTTCTTTTTCCATGAAGGGAAAGGGACTCCTAACATGGTTGTCAAGGGCTGAAGTCAACAAAGCATTGTCCCTCAAAGCTCCAGAAGGAAAGTAGATGGGACATTTAAATAACAAATGCAGGGAGAATTTCTGTGGTTTATGTAAGCAATTGAGGTGGAAGTGTTTTCCACCCCTTTTATAGTTGTGAGTTGTATATTGGGCATGGCTCTTGAAGAGGGCTCACATTAGCAGGGTAAAATCCTTGTCTAGTTTCACTCCACAGCACCTACTAGATGTATTGTTGTTTTTTTTTTTTTTTTTTTTTTTGGTTCTCCTTAACCAGTGGACCAGGGAAAATCTCTGTGGTGAAGGGGAATCCTTGCTGGCTCCAGGACAGAGCAATATTTCCTGGTAGTCTCTGTTATGAAGCCTGGGGACTTGCTGTTGTTTATGCTCATGCAGTTCCTATAAGCATTTGTGCATAGTACTGGTCTAGGAGGCCATGATATACACAAATGTAACACACTGCAGGAACAGAGGTATGAGGTATGACTGATGGCCAGCAAAGGAGAGCCTTTGGACCTGAGACTCCTGTATACTTTGGGCCAAGGGGAGTTCTGGCATAATTTTTGGATGGCAGGCCTAGTATTGCTCTTTGTGGCTTGAAGTTTGTTGTGCTTTATTCTTGCTCTTTGTTTACCTTTTCATCTTACTGGGAACCTTTGAATAGTTGGAGTTGTTCATCCAGCCGAGGAAGTAGGATTGTCTTTGGAGCAGCCCTCTGCTGTGTTAGTGCCAGGATCCCATCTGGGTGCCTATTTTGTACTAAAGGATGTTTGAAGTAGTAGGAAAAAACCAGGAATGGTTCTGGAATCTGTTGAAAGAGCTAGGGAGACTTGTGAGGAGGATTCTATGCCAAAGTCCTTGATTGCCACAGTGAATCAAGGTGTGCGAGTACCACAAATGTCTCAGCAGGGAGGGATCCACTGGGGCTGCTGGAAGTGGGGTGTCACTGAGGCCTTGGGCATGGGAAGGGGAACAGTGTAAGTGAATGGTCAAGAGCGAGTGTTACTGTCAGTCAGAGACCATGTATTGAATGCAGAAGTGCACCTGAGAGATTATAGAGTTAGAGCCTGTGTTAAAATAAAAGAGCAATTCCTAAGAACATGGGTCAGGAATGAAGAAACTGGACAGCTCAGAAGAAAAAGGTGATGCATGTTCTATGCTTTGTTCACTGTGTCTTTACCCCACTTTGTACAGCCTGACATCTCAATCCATTGCTGGGTATTCAGTTTGAGAACTGTGTGCAAGTGCTTGGCCAAGTTATCAGTCAGTCACAGATGAAGACCTGCTCTATGTTTTGGCAAAATGACAGTGTGGTAGTCGGTGTCTGTAGTGAAAGTTGGATGCCTCATCCCAGGTAAATTGTTTGAAGGTACCAGCAAGGAATAAATGCTTGCAGATTCAGGAAATCCAGGTTTCTGCACATGATGGAATTGTGAAGAAGTGGTTTCCACTTGAAAGAACTTGGGGCCCCTTGTATACTGTGACAGTGAGCACATATGTGGATAATATGAATTAGACATTGCTCTTCTGAACTTCCAGGATATGTTGTTTTCATCAGCTATCACTAATCTGATATGGCATTATTTGGTTAAGACTTGTTTTGGACTGCTGGCAAATTGAAAACCTTAAACATTTTAGACCCTCTTGGTTGGGCAAATTTGCATATTTAATAGAAGCATGCAAATTGCACTATCATTTGTAAGGTACAAGCAAAATTGTACCTTGGAAGCTTGTTTTGAAGTTGCCAGGTTGAATTTGAGGCTTTCAATTCTCTGAAAACCTCAAGCTTTTTTTTTAAGAGGCCTATGATTTTCCCATTAAGTCACAATACATGGATATTTCTGTTTTCTGATTAAGGCTTGCGGCCTCTAACAGGCACGGTATCAAGTTGGGTTTGGCTGGGTCATTGGTTTATGTGTTTTCTTTGCCCATGCCTTCACTATGATGGTTATCATTCTAGCAACTGGTCTCCAGCTGACCATAAAATTGTTTTTCTGACTCACCTGTCTGCCATAGATGCGGCCCAAAGGACACACGAGTTGCATAGAATATCATCCTGGACCTCAGCACTGCTGACAGGAGTATTGAGATGCATACATTGGCTATATATTATCTTTATCTTTTTGACTCTGTAACTATTGTTACATGAGGGAAGAAAAAGCCCCATGTAATCTGTGGTCTCTGGGAAGCAATTCACTATTTAAGACTGGTGCAAAATGTAGATAGGACCTGTTATGTGGAACAATGCTCCATTGAATGAGTTACTTTCAGTGATGTTTATTTGCACAACTGTTGGAACTGTTGCCTTGAATTAAAATGTATGAAGCTGGAAGATATTCGCTCTTGAAGCGAGCAGGAAGTTGCTTCTATTATTGATGATACGAATTTTTCTTTTCAGGGCACAGGTGCAGCAAGTTTTGATGAATTTGGGAATTCAAAGTACCAAAATCGCAGAACTATGAGCAGCTCTGATCGTGCCATGATGAATGCTTTTAAAGAAATTACAAACATGGCAGACAGAATCAACCTCCCTAGAAATATAGTTGTAAGTTCATGTCTCCCATCCTTAAATTGTTCTGGCATTGACTTAGTTAGCATAATATAATGAACACATGAATTTTTGATATTGCTGCTAATTAAATGGCCTAGAGTTAATTAAATTTCATCTTCTTGTGTTGAAGGATCGAACAAATAATTTATTCAAGCAAGTGTATGAGCAAAAGAGCCTGAAGGGGAGAAGTAATGATGCTATTGCTTCTGCTTGTCTCTACATAGCCTGTAGGCAAGAGGGTGTTCCAAGAACATTTAAAGGTAAGTTTTCAGTGATACAGATTCAGTTTTGCTCTGAAGGAGAGGTTTAGTTACTTTCACTGTAAGATTGGTTTTCTTATTCCTGGACTTTTTCAAATTAGTTGTTCTCAGCTGTAGCTCACCTTTGAGGGGAGGGTAGGAGAGTCTGTGGGAATTTGTTATATTTGTGGAGTAGGCTCTTCAGTATGGGGGGGTTTAGTATTTGAAAGTTACTTTGAATGTTGGTGAAACTTAAAAGGCATTGCTTTGATCAGAGGATAGTGGAGACTGTAACTGTATTTGATCCAGCAGTTCCATAGTAAATTTATGCAATTTTTCCCTAACAGAGATGCAACTCTCTAGCATTGAGTACCAAATTTCCCTTAGTTAAGTGAACTGTATTAATTAGTGCCTTATGATAAATCTGCACTGAGAGAAGTTTCACAAATGAGCTTATTTAGTGATGGTGGCCTTCAGGACACTGGCCTTCTTTGTGGGTCTTAATATATTGAGAATCAAGTTTGATTATTTAGAGGGGAAGCAAATGCTGTGAAGCCTAAGATTTAATTTATCCTCTTTTTTCAGAAATATGTGCAGTGTCCAGGATTTCAAAGAAAGAAATAGGTCGGTGTTTTAAACTTATTTTGAAAGCTCTGGAAACCAGTGTTGATTTGATTACAACTGGAGACTTCATGTCACGATTCTGTTCTAATCTGGGTCTTCCCAAACAAGTACAAATGGCAGCAACACATATTGCCCGTAAAGCTGTGGAATTAGATTTGGTTCCTGGGAGAAGCCCTATCTCTGTAGCAGCTGCAGCTATTTACATGGCATCACAGGCTTCTTCAGAGAAAAGGACACAGAAAGGTAAGACTTGATTTTTTTTTTTTTTTTTTTTTATTTTTAGTTTGCCATGTCTTCTTGAAAGAAAATTCAGTGTTACTGTAAAACTTGGATGAGGTCTGTGCAAACAGTGATAAGCTCCATTCAAACTACATACAGCAAGGAACAAACCAGGATCTCCCAGTCCCCAAAATGAACATGGAGTAATTGGCTACACTTAGAGTAAACTGAGTTCATTTTCTTCTGGTATTAGGAGTTGGATTCTTGAATGCAATGGACCAGTGCATTCAAATGATAATTATAAAAATAATAATTTAAGTTCACCTATGCTACTATTTTTGTGTGTCTACTTTGCTGCTCTGAAATACTCCAAACACAAACTAGGCAGTAGTTACAGGGAGCACCTGGGCTTTGGATCACATTGAATCTTTAATCATTCCTGCAGCCTGGGAATCACCTGCATTAGTACATAGTCCTTGACTTACTGTGAACTTATGGTAAAGATGGAAGGTATGGGATGGCAAGGCTTGTTGTGGATCAGGTAGGGACGATTCCCTGCTGGTAGAGTAGCCCATGGGGAGCCAGTAAGGAGTTCAGGGCTCTTGAGCCACAGAGCAGCATGGATCAGCCCCTGGAGTTCAAGAGAATGAGGCCTACAGGGCAGTAATGCCTGGGGAAAGAAGTTTGCTAAGGCTGCAGGGGGTAGAACTTGATGTGAGAAATGGATCCAGGTGCTCCACTGAGTTGTACAGTCTAGATCAGAAATGTTGAAAATGTAGCAATTTCTTAATGGAGAGTTCCTTTTGGATAAAGAATAGCTTTTATCTGTCAGGTTATGGTGTTTTTGTTCTGCATTTATAACTGCTTATGTCCTTGGAGCTTCCATCCTGTTGGCACTGTCCTGGGCCTGTGAGTGATCTGGAGCCCAGGAAGTTCAGTACCTTCATCCTTGCTGGTTGTGAGCTACTGGGTTGCATCTCTTAGGAGTGATTGTTAAAATACAGCTGCCTACCGTGGGCACCGTGGCTCTGCACTGCTCCAGTGTTTTCAGACAGTGCTGAAGGCTCCCTCATGCAGTTCAAGGCTTAAATTCCTAACTTGACTAACTCTTGAATAAAATTTAAGTTCGTGCATCTCAAACAAGTGTTCTCTCAGCTTGTTAGACAGTGGCCTCTGCCTTATTTATTGGTGCATTTTAAGGTAAATGTGTTTAATATTTAACTGAAGGTATCAGTTTTTGTCAGTGACTCAGTTTTTTGCTTGTTTTTTGCTTATATTTAATTAAAGCATAAAAATGAAGAGCCAGAAGTTGATAATGATTTGTTAAAATATTGCTGGTTACATGTAGCAGTTGCAGTAGATGTTTCTAATCACTTTTTTACACTCTTACCCCTCTGCCAATTTGAAATTTGTTATTCCACAATTTATAGATTAAGTTGAATTGTGGCACATAAGAAGACAGAGTTATGTATCCAAAATGCTAGTCACCACAGTTAAAACCATTTCTACCAGGCTTTTGGGAGAGTTGCAGGTGAAGCAAGTGTCCAGTGCCTCTTGATAAGTTATGTTTGTTGGTTTCTTGAATACAAATGGCAAAAGTAAAAACTAATCACTTCTCTGCTTTTTGTTGTAGAAATTGGTGATATTGCTGGTGTGGCTGATGTTACGATCAGACAGTCATACAGGCTGATCTATCCTCGAGCTCCAGATCTTTTCCCAGCAGATTTCAAGTTTGATACCCCAGTAGACAAGCTACCACAGCTGTGAGATTGCAGAGGGTTAATTTCTGTTAACCTCCTCCCCCCCAGAAAAAACCCAACAAAAACAAACTCTTTATTTTTGCCTATAATAAAGGATGTACAAAGTGTTAATATTGGGTCTTCGTGTTGTGGAACTGGAGGATATGGAGATGGAGCATAACTGCTGGAAGGCAGCATACATTCCAAGGGTAAACAAGCTCATTGTGTGGCATTTTGTATGTATATATTAGTGGAAGTAAATATTTAATAATTGTTGCAACAATTTTAATTTGATACTGTTGTACTTATTTAGATTTCTTTTGTAGGGATTTGGAGAATATTGTGTAATTCCCAAATAAACTGTTTTCCAAAAACACCATCTTGTGGGTATGACTGCAATGTGACATGCATGTACTGTTGTACATGCTGAGAACTGGAATGCAGTCCATGGAATGGTGGAGTGAGCTTCATGCTTGGTTACATGACTGCTTAAATGCTCATTTTCTGGACAATTTCTGATTTCTAGACTCCTCTAGTAGTTGTAGGGAGCTGTAGTGTGGGTGCCTGCACCCATAATGTAAACAGTTGCTGAAATGTCGTTCCAAGTTTTGCACAACTGTTGCAGAGTATTTCCAAACTGGTTGCAAAAGGAGTAATCCCTTCCTTGGCAGTGTCTCTGTGATTCTCACTGACATCTTTGCTTTTCTGCTGTGAATTGGATGTAATGACAAAGTAGCTACTGAGAAGCATGAGGACTCACTTTAGTGAATTGCTGGTAACTTCATGATGCTTAGTACTGTACAAAGAAAAGTAAAAAGTATTTCTAATACGAGTTTCTGTTAAATTTCTGGCCTGCCAGCCCACCCTACAGTCTGGCTGGCCTGTGGTTGTAAGTGAGCACTTGCTGTTTGAACTGATATGTCAGGTGCTGAGTGAAGGCCTGAAGTTGTTCAGCCTTGAACACTGATTGCCTCTTGACAATGTCCCTCTGTGTACAAAGCAACAAATGTACTTAACTCTTGTGGTTCTTGAGATTTTGTATCACAGGTGCAAATTCAGTTTAACCACACAAATGAACAGCTGAGGAGTCAGCTTGCTGCACATCTGGTCCTAAGCCACCCAGAGGGAAGGTTGAGTCCAGTGCTATAATTGCCAGTAGCCTTCACTTCTTTTTTGGTAGTTGAGCTTTAATCCTCTTCTGCCAGTAGATATCAGAAATGTGGAAACAACGTATTTTTCTGTAAATAAACAACAAAGGTTGTACAGTCCTCTTATACCACAGGAACTGTTAGTTGCAGCCATGAAAGATTCTGGTGCACATGTTAGAAGGGGTACACTCAGTAGCTGGGAGGTCATATATTCGTTGTCTGATTGTATTGCCTTTGATTTTTGTTGCAACATTTTCTATTATCCGGGCATTCCCGGCTTTGGTCTGAGCTACTCCACCTGCATCCTCTGTGGATGAAGGCAGGATGCTTTGAATGGACTGGGCCTGACCTTTAATGCACTGTTACAGCTTGTGAATGCAAAGGTGGAAATTGGTTTTAGTGTGAATGCAACTTTCCAGCATGGATCTATGGGTTAAATCTACTCCATGAAGGCTAAAACTGACTGAAATGTACATGGCCCTTACTGCTTATACTTAAATCCTTTCAGGTATCAGGCCTGAGTACTTGATATGTGCTGGGTGTTTGCAGTTGAAAGTGTTGTGTACAGCAAAGATTGCCTGGACGGGAATTTAAATACGTTTGTGCAAAGCTCTAAGTGCAGCAGATGGAGCACGGACCTGCAATCCTGCCTTGACCCTGCAGGTTCCACAAGCAGTTCCTGTATCTCCCGAGGTGTGGAGATGGCAGTAACTGTGCAGCACACAGGCAGAACTAGGAATCTGCTTGAAGGGGCAGGAATATTCGGAAGGCCACTGACTACTGGCTGCAGTATGCTAGTTAATGTGAAGCATAGCAGGAAAAAATATGGCCTAGCTCGGAATTCATTTTTAGGGAGCTCTAACCACTTCGGTGCTCCTGCCCGGCTGTGCCAGCCAGGCCAGGGGCAGGGCCCTCAGGCGGAGGGCGGGCTTTGGGCGCTCCGCTCTCCGGGGCTGGGCCTGAGGGGCGGCTCAGCAGCCGGCCCGGGAGCAGGCAGGGCGATGAAGGGCCGCATTCCCCTCACACAAGTGCGAGGGCAGGACCTCTTCGAGCCTTAATTCAACGGCAGTTCAGACTCGATCCTTGAAATTCTGGAGCCAGCTCTTTCTGGAGCGATTGCTTAGCCAGGTATGAAGTGTCCGTCTCTGGGCAAAATGGCCGCGCGAAATTCCATGTGGCTCGTAAGAGAATTCTTACGAAGAAAAGAATTCTGTTGTAAATGCACTCAGAAGAAAGTTTCATCCTCTAGACTGCGTAAAGAAGGAGCTCAGTGTGGTTTGGTTACACAGCTCGCTAAGGAAGGGTGGGTAGGAAGGAGACTGCAGTGGAGCAGTTCCCAGGAGCGGCTGAGCTGTGTCCCCTGCCCTCAGGGGAGGCCTGGCAGGGAGAGCGCAGAGTCAGGCCAGGGGCTGCTCCTCTCGGCACTGCTCCGAGCCAGACCGCTCAGACGCAGTTTGTGATATTCCTTAAAAAAAATTAAAAAGAATAGAAGCCTACTAAGCTCCCACCAGAGTAGATCCCCTCCTGACAGTAAGATCTTTTCTGAAGTTACCTGTGGAGAAAACATGACCAGCCACTTCAAGAAACAGCAAAATCATGTTTGCGACACAATTTACAAATTACTCTATTTAGAACTTTAATTTGTGATATTAATGACTGCAAAACACTTAGAATGACATTTGTTAAAGGCACATTTCATTTAATGCATAGTGTACCATTCTAAAATATCCTAATTTCCTTACAAAGTGCTTGAGCAGCCACATACAGATAAAGTATAGCAAAATATATTTACAATCTAGGGTTTAAATCTTAATCTGCCTAAAAATATTTAAAAAACTACAGAGATAAAATTAGTGCTTTTTTCAGCTTAACTGGGTGAACATACCCTGCCCTCTAATTTTTTCTAATTTTTTTTTTTTTTAGTGATTTGCTTAGATTAAAAAAAGATTTCTGTACAAGATGTAGTTACAAAAAGGTATGTTTGAGGATACTTTCGTAAGTATTAAGCACCCTTTGAGATGCTTGTGTATATATATATTTGGGAACCAAAAAGGGCGAGCTGACTGTACCTCAAAAGTATTGGTTTCAGCTAGATACAGGAACATAATTTGATTCTAATCAATATAGAACCTGGAAACAAGGAATGCTGAGGAGTTGAGTCACTCTTCCCAATGTGATTTGTAGCAGAGGGGAAGGTGCCTGCCCCATCCTGTGGGGGACTGGCCTGATTTAGACCTAGTAACCATTATTTTATTTTTTTCTCTCTTAAGCCTCTCCCCTGCAGGTCTGTCCAGCATCTTGATTTTCAACCACCACCTTAGCATTGCATACTCCAGTGGTTTATGTTTTTTCTTTGAATTAATAAAATTACCAGTTTTTAAATCATTTGAGTGTGATGCTCAGTGCCTTAGCCCATGAAACTCCTGGCCAGAATGAACGTGTGAGGTTACAGTGTTGAATAGTGCTAGAGGGAAGGACCACATGGGAAATTTATTTTCCAAGAGTAAATGTTTGCCCACAGAACAGTAGATGCCAAAAATAGGTCTTGGTTTACAAATACACACAGTGTCTGGTCTAAATTACTTTTCAACTTTTGAGGTACAGCTTTTAGTGTTAAGGGGTTTATAAAATATACACTGTTTTTATCAAAAATATTTATACATTCTATTACAACATATTGCTTTTTACTCTCAGTAACTGCCAATCCAGGGGCTGGAGGTCAGTGGCCTACACGGATACATTTTTTTGTTCACTTGGCCACTACGCAACACCGGTGAAGTGGTACAATTAAATTACTTGCCTGGAGGTAAGAATACATTACAACTTCCAAATATACATGTTCACAGCATGTATGCATTGAAAATCCTTACGTTTCCTAAGTGATATGATACTGTACAGCAGACAGAGGAGGGTGGAGGGGGTTGGATACGGACTGGGAACTTCTCTGCCCCCTCGGGGCACGGGAAAGGCTCGAGGTGAGTACGGGAGGGGCCGGGCTTGGGTCTTTCAGCTGCTCTGCTCTGGGTTACACTGAGCAGCATCCTCCTTACATTCCTCATCCCAACCAGGGCCTTAAGCCGTGCTCAAGGAGTTTGAAGGCAAAACTGTTTGGCAAGTGACTTTGGTAAACTCTCCGGATTTTTCTGGGTTTTTCTTTGTAATGGAAGCACTTACACGGTTGTTATCTCAAAGGCAAGGTGTTTAACATTTTTCCTAATAAATACCATAGAAAATTTACAAAACAAGGCATATCTGTTCTCAATACCATTATTTTAAGAACACAAGATGAAGGTGTACATAAAAATGTGTAGTTTTAAAGACTGCACAGTATTTAGCTGAAATAATTTGCCTTCTCCGACTAGAACCAGTTTCTGTGTGAGTGTCACCGGTGTCCCAACTTACTTCAGTGTGGCTGAGTGGAGATTACCTAGCTCAAAGTCTGCTTTTCCCACTTGAGGCAGATACTTTAAAAAGCGGTATTATCTGCTGTGGAAGAGTGAGAGAAACTGTACAGATCCACGTGTGCCCGTGTGCAGGAAGTTCAACACAGCCTGGGTTCACCAACTCAGCTTAGGAACGCCATAGACCTGCTTTCCAGTGCTCATATAAAAAACAATATACAAAGAGGCCACTCTTCACAAGAGTGTTAAAACAGTACTTAAAAGGATCTTCATGTGATTTAAAAAAACCCAGAAGCTACAGGTGGCACAGAAAGCAATTGAAGGGTCGGTATTCTTCAGAGAGAGGCATTCTTGTGAGCCAGTCAGCTGGGGCTTCACAGTGTGTGGAAGTTAACACCAATCAGCAATGTAATCAAAATCTCTGAACATTTCCTGCTCTTCTTCTGAAAGTATCCTTGGTTCCCGAGGTGGAGTGAGGATAGGTGCTTCAGAGGTAAATTCATCATCAAAATTACTAACGTCTTCTCGTCCTCTAATGGTGGGTACGAAAGGAGGCTTGACTTTCTTGGCCAGTAAAGCATGCCAATCTATTTGCTGTAAAATAAATGAATGATGTTTAGTTTCTCCATCTCTACTCCTTTGTGTCCTTAGAAATAATACTAGTTTGTACTCACCCTGAAAAAGTGATGCTTTTTCACATCCTCAGCATCTTTCTCTCCAGCTCCAAGACGCCGCTCTGGATTTCTTCGTAGCAGCTGACAAAACATGCAGAGTTTCAGTGGAGAAATTCAGGGGGAGGGAAAGGAAGGATGAGTGTTACTGTGTAAGAGCCAAGACCAAGATGAGGTGGACATACTCCCTGGCCTATGGGCAGTCTTTTCCCCTTGAAGAAATGGACAGACAAAGCTTTTTGCAGTGCTCTTTCATCCTGCCAACACAGTTCCAGTAGCAGGACCAGTGCCAGAGCAGACTCATCTGTCTCCCTGCAGAGCTGTGCTGCCATGTCTTGGTACTGGGCAAGTGCTCAGCACAGACTGCAAAGTTCCTTTGTTGATGAGGGTACAAATTTACGTAAGCCAGTGGTTCTTGCTCTGCTCAGAGAAGAGATAACCCTGCTGTCTCAATGCTCAGCTCCTTCACAGCAGTTCATTTACCAGGAGAGGGTTCAAGGAGAGGGTTCAAGCTGCTTCATACATTCAGCCAAAGGAAAGGGTTTGCTAGTTAGCTCCAGAAGTTTGATGCTCCCCCTTGTGAATTGTACTGCTGTGAGCAGCCCCCTGTTCCAGACAGGGCCCAGCAGCAGGTGGGTTGATATTTATGATGCAGCCATCAGAAAATAATGTCTACTATGTTATGAATGAAATTCTGTGATGGAAAGAGCATGCACAGAGCACCAGCTACTAAATTGCCAGTACAAAGTTCGTAGTACATGTATTGTGGGTGCAGTGTAGCATTCTGTCCCCTTATGGATATTAGCATGAATTTTCACAGCAAAAATACCTTTCCCAGGTCCTGCCCTTAAAACTGTATTCTCCTTTCTTTCTCTAGGCAAATACTCTGTCCCTGAGACTAAGTAATGGTTTTAAGTTACCGAATGTTTATGCTACTGCTTAGATAGTTATGTCACAGTAATTACTGTGCTACAGCACTTTGTTGAATTGGGTGCTAAACTGATACTCAGCATCAGATATTTAGGTGGAGAGGCTGATTCCAAAGGCTTTGGAACCAGCTCCAGTACTGCCTTTCTGTCAACTGTGATAAGGTGCTAACTTAGGTTCATCTGCCTTCCTTTGATAAGCAGACACATCTCACTAAGGAATAGCACTAACAACAACCATAACCAAAATCAGCAGTTTTTTGCCAAGAATGGGACTGCAGAGGCCATGTGTACAGTGTTCCCTGCCCCAGCTGGAATGAAACCAAAAAGATTTAGAAGTCTTTGAATTAAAATGTTCATGTGACAATGCTAATCTACCAAATATGTCAATGCGGCAGTGTTTGGCTAGAAAAAGAAAGCTGAACTACTCGAGTTAGGTGAAACTAGGAAACTTACTTCAGAGAGAAAATAGAGCCTTAAGTGTTTTACACTTTAAAAAGAGAAACTTGCTCCTAATAAAGTGGAATGGCATAGACAATTTTCATTTAAGGTGATAGGCAGCATGGCACAGCATAAGTGAAGCAAGTCTGAAATTTAACGGTCAAAAAAAAATTGAAGGGCAGGTTCCTAAACTATTTTGTTCCTCTCAAAAGTAATTGTTGGAAATGGGACAAGAGAGAGATACTGTAGTAATTATTAAAATGTTCTTACCCGTCTCATTATTGAGATGGCTTCTGTAGACAGAAATCGTGGGTATCTTACTTCATCATTTACAATGCTGTCAAACACCTCTTCTTCATCATCTCCAGGGAAGGGAGACTATAATCAAAGTAATTAAAAACCACTATAAACAGGCTTAAAATCACAACTGAAAACAACATAAACTCAGCTGAGTATTTGGAATTATACATCCAGAAATGAAGTCTTCCTTCCCAGGAACAGATACATGGCTTTCCACAAGGAAGAAAGAAAAAGCAAGTTGGTATTATCCCATAATTCCTCCTGAAGGACTGTGTTTTAAAAATGTGCTTTTAAGATGCAGAAACACCTAAAACTGGGATCTTCTTTGAACTCAAGGTGTACATGGAAATTATCTATCAGCTCTTTGGGGTAGGCTGCCATTCACAAATAGCGTGATCAATCTGTTTTCATAAAATCTTTAGCATGTTGCAACTCAATAGTTTTCAAACTATTTTGCAGTGGCCTGTCACTGATGTAGGTGACACTGTACAAGCTTTTTGTCCTTTTTTTACCTGAAAGGAAGTGAAAATAAGTAGAGTGTCCATCTTTTTTTGAAAAACAACGAAATTATGAGTTTTTAGCATATGTGCTATCACTGTGCCACTTAGGAGATACTGTTACAAAATGAACCAGAGGTAGAGCAGTATATGCATGACAAATAAACTTCTCAACAGTGATTTATTTATACCAGCTCATTTACATGGAACAGAGGCTTTCTATTTTAGTGTCCTTGGCATAATCTTTCACTTCTATCCGGTTTTATTGTTAAAGTTCACTTGCGTTCAAGCTACAGGAGTTTATTTTTTTCTCCAAAAGCATTTGAAAGCAGAAGACTGGTATTGCTGTGCATATTCAGACTTGGTAACAGATGTGTCCTGGAAACCTAGCTCCCCCAAACTGTAAGTACAGATGTACTGTACTCTTACTTAGAGACACTGATATTAATATGCCATTACTGGAATTTGATTTAAGATATCACAGTGTAATTAAAAATAGAATAAAGCAAAGATCTGTTACAACTTGTTGCCTTCTACAATAGCTGATAATTCAAGCTCCAGACATGACTCGCCAACTTCTCCAGTGTTAGAGCATCCAGTATTAGGTGAGCAGCTGCTCAGTATTTCACACTTCTTTTTCTGGATGACACACATCAAGATGCTCACTGTAAAGCTGGGTATGCCTATGCATGCTGTATAATGAATACTGATACTGTGGCAGGTAGGGCATATGAAATGTTAACAGGCTGGTCTCCTGAGGTTTGTAACCTTCAAACATTCCTTTTTATCACTCCATTGTACCTTACTAGAACTTACCTCACCCACCAGCATCTCATATATAAGAACACCAAGACCCCACCAGTCTACAGCTCTTGTATAGGAGGTTTCTGTCAGCACCTCTGGAGCCAGAAATTCCGGTGTGCCACAGAATGTGCTTGTTCTGTCTCCAAATCCCATTCCTGAAAGTTACAGATAATGAAAAGTAAGCAGTATTTTCTGCCATTCCACAACCTATTCCTCCAAGCAGAACCTCTCCAGAGCAACTTCAACTGATACTGTAGATCCAGGGTCCGTGTCCTGAAGGCTCAGGCCAGTGAGTTAAAACATTCCCTCCTTCTTCCTCTCCATGCCTTTGTTTCACATGTGCTTCTGTTGAAATTTTGCTATCCTTTGCTATATGCAATGAACCAGATTAAGGTTCCAGTTACACTCTTGCCCAGTTATCTTTGTTTGGAAAGATACAATCTTATGCTCTATTTCTACTAGTTAGCAAAAGAAAATGCAGTACACACTAGTTTAGCCAAACATGCCCCTCTGGATGCTTCTGCAGTGCAAATTACATAGAGAAAAGTAAAACATGGAGTGTAGTGAAAGAACGTGGAGCAAAATAAGCCCTGTGGATTTGCCAGAGGGGCGAAGTTTGGGACATCAGCACCACCAGGCCTGCTGTGACATGACAAGAGGAGCTGCTGCAGAAAACTTGAGAAAACCATTTATTGTAGCAGTCATTAAAGAACTTTCCTTCTCATTTTGTTTATTTACAGAATTTATTTGTAGCTACAGTCACAGGACTTGCCCTGACACTCATGTTTGATGACCTACTGAATTTACCCAATTCCCTCTTAGGCTACCTTAAAGGAAGAGATATGGAAGACAGGCTATATGAACTGAAAAAGGATCTTTGCCCACACAATGGGTTTTGAGAAAAACACTGTAATAGCTATCTCTGTTTGGTATTTGCCAGTAGTGAGATGCTTGAAAGTAACTTTTAGGTTTCCCTTTTGGGACAGTATCTCAATTTTAGCTGTAATATACTTGGCACATAATTTCCATATACTCAGAGTTGCAACTGTTTCTGAGCTAAAAAAATAGATAATGAATTTGTAAAAAAGCAAGAGCTCAGGATGGATTATAATGGCACTTGATTTTTTTGTGCAGTGCCAAGTTGTTTCGAATGAGGATACCACCCAATGCTATTTCTACTCACTTGTAAAATGCACAGTGTGCCTTGTTATCAAGCAGAGATGTGAGGAAATAAGAGTCAGAACAGGTGATGCTCACAACCGACAAAAGAACGGGGCAATGCTCACATGCTCCTGTGAACCGTGAAGAAGGAACTTCTTCCTATCTCCACATTTGCACAATCAATGTATTTTTTTCCTTCAAATGACACATGGTAAACAGACCCTATACACATCTGGCAGTCCAAAACTCTCAAGGAACAGTCAAGTCTAGGACAGATTATGAAATTCCCCTAGAAAGAAAATTTAAGGGCCATTACCTTCTTTGCAAAGACCAAAGTCAGCAATTTTCACAAAGCCTTCTGTGTCCAGCAATAAGTTATCCAACTTCAAATCTCTAAATGAACATTTGAGAACAAAATTGCATCACTTGATGTTTCTTCAGTACTATTCAGAACAGCTGAAATTCATCTGTTGGAAATGACTACTTACCTGTACACTATTTTGTGCTCATGCAAATACTGAAGTCCAAGAACCACACATGCAGCATAAAATCTGTTGAAAAAGTTAAAATTTCAATGGAATTTTGTCTTGCTTTTCAATTATTACTGATTTTTTTATAAGCCAAACCCTGAAGTTTACCAGTTGTTTTTTGGGTACAGATTAGTTTTATACAAGGCCAGAGTTCTAAAGCCAAATGGAAAAAATACTTTAACTTTCAGCTTTCAAACTTTAGCATGTTTGTTTGGAGTAGATGGTGTTTTCTGTAGTGTTCACTGCTATAGCATTGAAGGTTTTCTAAATCAGCTTATTCTTTCCATTTAAAAATGGAAAAAAATGGCCTTGTCTACGATTTTAACTTTTCATTCAGCTTTTTAATGTAGTCTTAGAGAAGTATTATAAAAATTAAATACTTGTATATAAATTTTGAATTCAGTGTAGATTCAAGCATATAAAATCTGCATGTCTTCTTCTAACAAAATCAGTTAGAATCTCCAACCCTTTTAAAAACTTAAGCAGCATTTACTGTGGTGGCATAATGTGGTGGCATATGGTGATAAAGCCCTTAGTTCTTATTCACTGAACAAAGTACCCTTCACTTAATGCCACAGGAAGGGAGGGATACTCACACTGCTCTGGGTTCAGAGAAGACATCAGTGTGAATGTGCATCATCAGGTCCCCACCAGCAGCATATTCCATTACAAAGCACACGTGATCTTTGGTTTGGAAACAAGCAAAAAGGTTCACCAAGAACGGATGTCTTACACTATTCACAGTTTCAAATATTCGCTTTTCACACATCAAGCTGCAAACAAAATCAGGAACAATATAAAGCTCAGTGCTGAACCACAGTTTTTCAATTCTCAGAAATTACTTGTATTTTGTACTTTATGGATTTTTTGCTCTATTCCTCAGGATATGATAAGAACTTTTTCTTTTGGTTCAAGGGAGAGATTTTAATATCAAGATTTCATGAATTTATATTTAGCCTTCCCAAATGAAAAGAGGAAGCCTAGCAGTCCATGAAAATTCTGCACTGACAATTCTCCTTCCAAATACCTGGACTGCATTAACTATGCATTAATATCATGTGACATTCATTTAAATAAATTTTTATTTTAATTGTTTACAAGACGTAAAGTGGAAACCCAGTGACAGTATTACAGATATCTATCTATAGTAGTTCCTGGTTATTTCTCCTCAAACCAATTGTTTAAGTTGTAGGTTATTGTTAATACAGCTATCCTTCTTCCTGCAAAAGAATACAGTCACTCTTAAGCAACTGTAAAAACACCTTCTTGCACTAAAAGCAAACGGTTTTGTAATGGCCCATACATGTCCAAGCAAATAAAAAAAAACAAACCCCAGAACCTGAGTTTTGGGTCAAAAAGATTGAAAACCACCCAACAATGGAGTATACAAAGGGAAAATATGTTGGACAGAGCATGACAGTATGTTACAGGTTCAGAAACAGCAACATGGGTTCTGCCAGTAAAGCAGTCACTGTCATCCCCTAATGTAATGAATGTAATTAGAAGTAATTAGAATAAATAATTGCAAGAGAACGTGAAAATCAAAAACAGGATCAGCTTAAAGTCAGAGCTGTAGTTCAGGCATAAGAAGGGCTCTAAAACAAATCAGGAGTTTCTCTGCTCCCTCCTTGCCCCAGAAGAAGAATACCCATCTACAGCAGCCAACTATGCAGGGAGATGACAACTGACTCTGCTCTTCCACTCAATTCAACAACTCGCTGGTAGAACACACAACTGATTTATGGAATCCATGTTATATTGTACAAACTGACCTGTCTACTTCATCACGAGCCACAATATCTCCTTTCTTTAAGGCTTTAATAGCAAACATCTCATTTGTGTTTTTGTATTCTGCCAACAGCACCTAAAATAGAGCAGATAATTTTAAGAGCTGTATCTAGTTTTTGATAAAACCTTGACACTTGAAACAGCCTTTTGACATTTACCTTTCCAAAATGTCCTCTGCCCAGTACAGCACAGCATCTGAAATCCTTCAGACTGAACTGAAATCTTTGTTGTGATCTATATAAAAAAAAAGTCACAAAGTTTCTAGTTTGTTAGTTTAAGAAAAATTCATATTGAGATAGGAAAACCACTACGTTTTTACCTTCTGTCTTCAGGCTCTCTGGTTTTGGTGTATTTCATGTCCGAATGGGGAACATCAGACTCACAGATTATTTCAGGCTGGAGTTTTGGAACAATACTATTTCTGCCATTTTCAAAATCAAACGTTGTTACTTCATCCTGTGAAGAATGATAAACCTGAAAATTTAAAACTGATCGTGAAGGCAAATGAATGCAGAAGTTTTACTATAAGCACATGAAATTCTTAATACACCTACTACCTAGGCTAAAATGGCAAATTTCCAGATGTTACAAGTAAGTAAGATTTTAACAGATTGATGAAACAAACTGCTCCAGTCATTCTGCTCTTTCTTAATAGAACCATTTTATCCTGAATACTCTAATAGTTTTGGAACTCTGTCTTTTTTCTTTGGTGGAACCAATGACGCGGAGTGTTAAACACACCAATCACAGAAACAGTTTGCCACCAAGAGCAATGAGAGCATTCTATTTACACAGTTCTGTGGAAGTTAAGGGAGCATGTACTGATATATAAAGGAAGAAATACATCATAAAGATGCCAATATTACAACCTTGTTAAACTGTATAACCCAAGAGTCTTAATAGTTACTTGCCTGAGAAGGCACTTCAGGAGCCTTTATCTCAGAGGAAGATTCACATATTTCCACAAGGGAAGATGCACGGGGTGGAGCAGGCGGAGGCTCAGGCTCAAGTTCAAAGTCCAATTTGGCTACAGGAGAGTCACTGACAAAAAAATAAATAACTCCTCAGTGCACAGCAAAGACTATTTCAATACCTGTAGATTTCTCCTAAACCAAACCTTGTGTGTAGATCTAGCTGTAGAATAGTCTTCCACAACTAAAACATGGAAAGGTCTGCAGCCTTGCAGGATAACCAGCCTCTGCACTCATTCTGTACATTAGGGCAGAAGCCTCTCAGTGCACCCTCCTGCACTCAGGGGTACTGCAGAGCTGCAGGGGTGACGTACCTGGCTGGCAGGCTCAGTTCAGCGAGCTGGGCATCCACCACTGACCCCGTGGCAGGCACTGGTGCTTGGGGGCTGAAAGTGCCAGAGTGATTCACTGTAGGAATAGCTCTTCTTACCAGCCTTCCCCAAGTGGCAATATTAATATTCATCTGAGGAGCTCTGAGAAATGTTTTGCCTATAGATATTGTGAAAAAAGAAAACAGAGTTCAAGAAATTTCCTTACTCGTTACCAAAACCAATAATTAAAAAAGCCCGTATTAATTTACAGCTTATGAAAAACGAACTGAATTTGTCCTTTTCCTTAGCAATTTCTAATTATTCACAATTAAATGCTAATGCATAATAAGGAATTCTAATACAAAAGATTTCTAAATGCAGTGCCAAATCCTTCATAATCAACAGCATTATTTGCAGGCAAACATTAGACCTCTGTACAAAATTGCGCAGATCTATACAATTTTAAAGCTTTACATGTTTATATTAAAGAATCACCTTGCTGTTTTGAAAAAATTTTCTTCTGCCTCTGGAGTTTTGGTCTTCTTTCAATAACTGGATTAAAAAATGTAACCTGCATTCAAATAACATGTGTTATAATTCAAGTTTCAGAACAGAATGCATTCTTAAAACTTCAAGGAAAACTTGTTAAACTATTCTGCCATGTAATACTTGCAAGTATGTTCAAATGCTTCAAAGAAACATTCTTACCTCTGCAAACAGAGTGCCCTGGGGTTCGAGATAGAGACACATGCCATGCCGTTGGTTATCCAGGAAATCTTCCAACCTCAGAAACTTTACTGCACACAAAGATCTCCAGTCACGCCAATAAACAGAGATTTCTAATTCACGTGACTACGACAGGAAACACAGACACAGGAAATCGCTTATTAGTAATTGTTCTGCAAGAGTTACCACAGTACAACTGTAAGATCAAGGAACTCAAGGAGCAAGATGCAGAGCTGTTATTTTAAAAAGCTGTCAGGGCTAACCAGTCAGACTGAAGCTCTCATTAGGATGATCACAGCATTTCACTTCAGTTCAGATGAGATCTCCAGCACACAAATAAAAGCACAGGTGTAAAATTTCCCCTGAGAGTAGAAGCAGAGAGCCACAGTCACCAGACTTTTTGGGTCAGCCTAACAACACTGCCTGTTCAAGATGTTTTAGCTCAACCTCTGACAACAAACTGTAACTTGTGCTTAGAAACCTCAATTTTGGTAGTTTCCATATTTTTTACAGATATCAACTTCATTTTATGCCTGCAGTCATTTTAGTACCTGCATACGCACAATGATGCAAAACCTTATAGAGTATCTCTAGAAATGCATACACCTTTTGCAACATGGTTGTAAAGAGGGGCCAAAATCTTTAAACTACCAGGGACTACTGCTGCATCTTGCTGATGTGATTTATGTATTCTTAGAGAGTCTTACATGTCTGTTACAAAAATCTGTTCCAGAAGTGAAGAATCCTGAAATACATGTGAATCCTGCAATGTAACAGCACCATTGTTTGTTATTACTTCAGTTCCATCATGATACATCAATTTACTGTCTAACATAGCTATGATAGGTTTTAAAAGAAGTAAAAGTCAAGAAGAAGCACCAGATTAAAAAATAATGGGGCTTGGCTTGTGCATTTCAAGCACATAAGGATTCACAGAATATTGAGTTGGAAGGGAGCCACGTGAATCATCAAGTCCAGCTCTGAAGTGAATGACCCGTATGGGGATTGAAGCCACACCTTGGTGTTATCGGCACCGTGCTCTGCCAGTCTCAGGATATGTAGCCAGGAACAGCAGAAGCAAAGTCCTTTTCTGACACCAAAACCTGAGTTCTTAAATAGAGCCCATAACACATACGAGGCTTGCAGGAACAGCTACTACCTCAAGAAGTTCTAGTCTTAATCTGGGAATAATTGAGGCTTCAAGGCTCCACAGCTGTTTTGTTTTTTCCTGAACTACTCATAACTGTAACCTGAATTTCTCTACCTGCACACCTAAAATTGCTTCCTTCGTAGATGGAGGGAATCTGGATTGGGGCTTGGCAGGGAAAAAGCAAAAACAGGAAAGTGGCTTTTATTTTTTCTCATGTGAGAAGTCTATATTGGAATAAGCATGTACTGGAGATAACATTTAAGCTCCTAAAATACAGTTTAATTTTCAGCCTATATTTAACACTGACAGAAAAAAAAATAAACTTTGTACCTTAAAATACGAGGACTATCAGGTATCTAAAAAAATACTTGATTAAATCTGTAACAGAAATTCTACTTCAAAAGTGTCAATTGAATACTTGTGCCTTCCAAGTAACTTTAAAGTTATAAGACAGAAATGTTAATAAATTTTTTCCAGCTTTACAGGAGAATGCTTCTATAAACACTGTAAAAATTCTATGACATGTTTATATCAAAACATCCAAATTGATCGGATATCACACTTTACTGATAAATAATTAAAAGTTGATGATGCAAATAAAAAAGTAAGCACCATCTCTCCCATCTCCCATCTCTGAAAACCCACTAAGGGTTGAATCTTGGCAAAAATATTACATTGGTTTGTAAGTCAGAAAAGATAAGATTTGTAGAACGCTGAGCCAGCACAACAGCCTAAGCCCGGGGAGCTCATTCTAGTAAAGGTAGGAATATTGCACTTACAAAATTTGAACAAAATGACAGCAAGAGGGGAAAAGAAAAGCAAAATGAAATTAATACAAGAATCAACTACAGCTGCCAATGAAATCAGACCACATTTTTACCCTGTCTAGTTCCAGTGTAAATTTCTGATCCCATGACTGATTGGAAATCGGTTTCCAGCTAGTTTGACCAACCACGGTGTTATCCAGCTTCAGTACAGCACAGACTTCATCTGTAAGTAAAATACACAAACTCAGCTTAAATCCTTAAGAGGATTTTCCACAAACAAAAAAATCTTCAGTAAGTTTCCCTTAGAAATGTAATCTCATATTTAATTGGTTCTTATGGGCATAACAGTTGGTTGTGCTTTGGCTTTTGTTAACAGCTTAAGAGATGAAGAAACATTGAAAGTTTAAAGCTTTGAATCAATTTAGTATTTTAAATTACAGAACACATCATGCCCGTGAAAATTTAAATAAAAGATAATGCATAAAAATAAGAGAATTAAGAGTATACTGAACTGGACAAGTCATCAGTTTTCAGAAGGTTTCTGCCACTCCCACTTTTACTTTTACTGGGTCTGCTTATGAAAGATGATCTGGCTTCATTTGGACTCCAGCCAGGTAAAGGAACTGATGTGGCTTTTGATCGACCAGGGACATTTTCTAAAATATCTTGGCAGCCCATGAGCCTCACTTCCAGGGTACCTAGAAGAAGACAGACAATAATTTATGAAAGATTTCTGCTCTTAAGTAAACCAAGTGAATGACTAATGACTGATTGATGGCAATAGCTCACATTCTGACTCCCACAGGTTATAACAGAAAGATCAGATGAAATCAAAAGACAAATCCAGGACACACATATATATATTGAAAATAAAACCATTAAAAGTCAACTATGTGGGACTCAATCTTCTAGGGAAGAACAACAGTTCACCAAGATAACACAACGTAAGTTTTTGTTCTGTGTCTCAGAAGTCTTTGTTTTCTTTACTTGGGAAACTAACTGACTGGGGTTCGAGTTGTAAACAATGCCATTTTTTAAGACTGACAAATTTCATGTTTCTTATTAAAATAATGAATCTTGCAGATGGAGCAATAATAATTTTTAATGACTTTTATATAACTAGTTAATATTGGACAAAATTAACAAACTATTGAGACTACAGATTTGTGTAAGATATCACACACTAGAAATCACATTTGCCTGCTGCAACCTAAAGTCAAATTTGTGTTAGTACATAATTTAAAATAATTCAGTTGTTCCAGCTTGACTGAATTTGGATTTATAAAAGCTGATACAAGAAGTTACTCTTCAACAAACTATTCTTCCAAATCTTCTACATCTTTAACCAAATGAGGTATAGAGGCTGCTGTTCTAATTGAAGTTTCCTCCAGCAGCACAAAAACATCTCAACACCACAGATGGTTACAAGAATGGTAGGCTAGCTTCCTCCTGTACAAGATAACATCTATAAAACTGTGGCAGCACTGACTGACAAAATCAAATACTAGAAGTGGTAAAATTAGCCAGTTCATAATCAGTGTTAGCTAGAAATGCAGCTCTGAAATGCAGTCTTGTTTTGATAGCAAATAAACTTAACCATGAAACTTAAAAGTACTCTTTTGTAACAGAAACTTAAGTCAGACTTGACCTAAAAATGATCTGGCAACATCATAGCCCACAGAACAGACAGCAAGAAAGCAGTCTAAGAAGAAATCCCAACCTGTAGGAAGCTAACAGCCGTAAGTGACAGCTAAGCATTAGGCTATGAAGACAAAGAGATGCTATTGGCTTCCGAAACAGGTTAAAAGGTAAAAGAATACTTCATTCCCAAACTCTGTTTAGAAAAAAAAAAAATATTAATAAGCAGAAAAGCTATACTCTTGTATAAGGAATGGATGCAAATCAGAAAGTTAAGTTGATGCACTTTAAGATATATGACCATAGCACTGCTCTATTTCTCACAAAGCATTAGAGGCAAAACACAGAGACACTGTTCATTTAAATCCAGCTCAATACAAAAGCTCTTTGTGTAGGCAATATGAAAGTGAAACTATTAAGAACTTCAGCATGTAGCTTTATCAATTTCTATTAAAATTTTTTCATATGTATCAGTAAATCACATTTAAAGAGAAACTGTCACTATAAGGTATTTGACCCTTGATTACGTGTTACAAGAAACAGAAAAAAAGGCAAGTTGTTTTAAACCTGAGGCATGATACTTCCTGCCTAGTCACTGATTATTTGAGATTTAATTTGATGAAGTTCTTCTTACCACACAGCTTTACAAGGACTCTTGGCTGAGGTCCTGATAAACCACAATGCAAGAGAAATAGACTGGCTCCGTATTATTGTTGTTGTTCTTATTATTAAAACTAGTTCCTCTTTTTGCTTTAAAATATAACCCCATAGTACTTCAAAATTAAATTCTGTTTCAGTTCTACATGTATATCCTGAGTAACATTTGAATTACAGGTGTTTTTTTTGTAATAAACTTACTCTGTTAATAATAGGCTTAATAGTTACATGCAAAATGTGTTAGGAAACAAAACATAAAAACAAACCTATTTGTTATAGGAATTCTAGACCACTGGCTAAATAAATTTAGAACAGCAACATACCCCCAAGTAGTCAAAAACATGCTTTTCTTTAAGAATGCTGTGAGGCAAATGTTCAAGGCCTTTGTTAAACTATCGTTTGTCTGTTGAAACCTTACTTTCAATGAAGGACAATTTCAGGTGAACCCAAACTGTGAGACATTCCTAAGCCACATTTATATATAAATGTACTCAGTAGTACTGGTTCCTCACAGTAGGCTAAATCTTTTTAAAAAAACCAACCCAATCTTATTTGCAGGGAAAACAGCTGACATCAACGAACAAGAGTCTCCCATGGTTTAATCTATGTTTGTTAGGATCTCCTTCTTTGGATTACAAATATAAAGCATGATTTGGTAGCATAAATCTCACCTTCCAGAAATCCAGTGAGGTCCAGTGGGTAAAACAGGAACTGGGAGAGAAGCTGTGTGCCTGTCTCCAGCTCTGTCACCTACTTGTTGTATGATCAGGGCAACTCACTGAACCCTTCTACAACTTGGTTTCCCTATCTGTAAAATGGGGATAATGATACTTATCCACCTTGATGATAAGTACTTGATAATCTCAAGATGAAAGGCATTTGGTAAATCCTAGCAATATCATTCCATAGGGAGCTATTTAAGCCAGAGTGTCATATTTTCAATAACATTATAAAAAGGTCAACAAATAAATCAAAGAAACTTATCTGCATTTTTTGCAGTGTATAGACACTTGGAAACTCTAAATGCCTTTGTTTAGGAAAAAAACAACGATTAAATATGTCCAGTAAGAAATATAGTTGGAATTAAAGGCTTTTTAAAACCATTAAGATCAAAAAAGGAAAACCAAAAAAGCTCTTTAAATCATACCTGTTAAAGCTGCTGGTTTAGACAGTGTACTATACTGGTTTTGAGTAGATATTACACTCTGACGAGGACTTAATGTGGGTGAAGAGACTAATGAAAGCTCTTCTATAATAATACTGCTTTTGGGATGGTTTTTAGGAAGCTCATTCAATCTCTGTTCCAGTGAATACTTCAAGAGGTCCAGCTTCTGGCTTGATTCATTAAATCTTGCTTGAGCCTTTTTAAAATTAAAAGAAATTTGAAATAGTTAGTGTTTTTATCCTTAAAGAACCTTTAAAACAAAGTATCAGAAATTGTAATGACAAATTACTTCTGAAAGTGCCTTTCTGTCGGTAACCTTGCCAGATCCAAGTAATTTCATCACATTTTTTGCACCTTCTGCTACAGCATACTCTATCCTAAAATGATGTCGTAATTCTTCCATTCGGAGTTCAAGAGGGCTTATCACAGGTTTTGCTGCAAGACATATAAACAAACAACCTTCATTGAAGATAACAACCAGGTTTAGTTTCTTTAATATCAATCCCTCCGTATAAACAAAGGGGAGAAGAAAAAGAAAAAAAATTCTGCATTTGAATGAAGAAATAACTGATCAGGGCCTCAATTCAATAAACAGCTCCTACTTCCTGAAGAGCTATAATTGCTAGAAGATGTGAGAAAAAGAATATGTCTTCAGGGGAGTCAAGGGACAAAACTGAAATATCCCAAATATTCAACTGGCAAGGAAGTTTTGGGACTTCAACACTCCTGAACTACACTGTGAGAATTTATTTTTTAAATTGCTCTGTAGCCAAGTAGATCTCTGTTCAGTTTCTGATAATCCCCCTGCTTCACTTGAAATCCCATGGAATCTGGCTTCTGCCAGCACAGGGAAATAAATGGGAGACATTCCATAACACTGCCTTTGCCAAATGGTCTGGGTTAACCACTCTAATGTCCACATCTTACAGTGCTTAGATATCCTAAAGAGAACATTTCCTGAATATATTCCTTTCTGTTTAAAGCACTAAGAGTAGTAGGAACACAAAAAGGCATTTGAAAGCCCTTTCTACCTTGAAATTTCTTTTTCTTTTAAACAAATGATATATGTAATCCATGTGCTAAAATGGGCTGTTAACAAGTGGTGTGGAAAAACAAACACAGAAACCAAACACCTCACACACCAGAAAACAAAACATACACACACATTTTTCATTATCTAGGCTATATAAAGGCCCTGATTACAAGCGTTGTCATACAATGTTAATATTCAGAAATGCACACAAATAAAGTTCAAGACTTAGAGATATACCCATATGCCCATAAGTTTCTAGTACACTCACGCTATTAGAGCTCAGGAGTAATTTTTTTTTATTATTACTTGAAGATTTTCAATGAAATGCAAGTTTAAAAATACCTCTGAAATGCAGCATGACTATTTCAAGCCAGGTCATTTTAATAACACTTTTTTGGTTGCTTTAAATGTAGCTGTTTAGCACTCAATCTAGCCTAAATACCTATAAAGCCAGGAAAAACTCTCCTCCATCTGTCCTACCACTAGAAATAAGGTCAGTCTATTTAGGTATGACAAACAGGCTTTGTACTGACATCAGATTTTTTTATGATATAAAGATTATATGCTTTAAAGAAAAATCACTAATTATTAAGACAAACGAAAGAACGCATGAAGGGAGAAGGTAGACCACAATGCAAAAATGGACAGCGTAAGTTATAAAAAGAATGATAAAGAGAGACAGTATTTCTCTTCATTATGATGAAGGTATTTTCCTTTACATCAGATGTTTTTGGCATCCCAAGACACACAAAATTTTGCCTAGTCTCTGATTATTTTTGGTTCATGCAAGATGTATCAAATGATTCTGCCAGAAATTTATGGTAAGTCTGTGTGCATGTGGGTATATATCTATATGGCATTCTGACATTAATGATTGATATTTCCTTTCTACACCATCACCATTATCGAAAGCCAATTCATTGGTCTGGACTGCCTGAAGAATCTGCATTCTTATAACTTCTATTTTTGTCTTGCTGTCCTGAAGCATCTGCTGAGCTGTGGCAAGAAGTTTTCGATCCTGTTAAAACAAACAGACAAGTTGAAATCATAAACTTTTTCGTGGAACAAGACACACATACTTAGGAACAAGAACTAAATCTATGCCTTTCATTTTGTATAGCATTAGGTAAACTAACCACATTAGTATATTAGTGGAAATTAACTTAGGACAGAGGCATTAGTTGATTGAAGACTGTAAGCCACTCCCAGGGTAATTGTATATGTTTCAAGGTGAGTAAAGGAGGCATGATCTAGAAACATTACATGTGTAGATTAATATTTTGTAATCTGATACTAAGGAAAGGAGAAGATACTGAGGGCAAAATACCTCCAAAACTATGTAGAATGTCTCCAATTTACTTTGAGTATGGTAAAAACTCTTATAATAGAGAAATTTGCTAGACGAAGCCCACATAAAAGTAATTGTACGATTTAACCTGAGCTGATTTTCAATATTGAAATTAGAAATACAGTGTTTCTTACATAGCACATTAAGTCTGCAGTACATTTTTCTGAACAAATGAAACCTGAAGATTTTTTGCATTAATAAATATGTAACAAACAAGGACTACTTGCCTAGCTATTTCATCAGCAACCTAAGTACAGCACAGTACTTTTAAATCTCAATAAACTAAGATACCCAAATTTCATTTTCAAAAGCAGTATCATAAGAAACTGTTTAGAAGAAAACATCCATAAAGATGGACTTTCATAAACTTCTAGGGCTGCCATGTGGCTCCTTCTCTGTGTTCTGGGAATTACCAGACAGTTTAAAGGTGATCTGACTTGCAGTAAGAACAACAACAAAAACAAGGCATAAGAAAATTTAAGGCAGTGCACTTGTCCTGTCCATGCAGTACCTATCAATCACAGTAATTAACAGCAGTCAGGACAGATGTGTACCATCTTTCTTACAGCCCAAAGGGTATTTTGGTTAACTCATTTTGTAGTCACTCTATAACCTTGTTAATAAGTTACTTTCTCATGGACATGGTTTATAATTGTACTTTTAATTTCATAATGAAGTTATCAACTATTTAAGAAGAAATTAAATTCTTTCCTTGCCACAACGAAAAGAACTGCAGTGAACCTCAGATCCCAGAGCTAGAAATACTGACACCATGAAGCATACTGTAAGAAAAACCTGTATGCTGAGAAATTTACCTTCACAGAGCTCCAGTATGACCTTGCACCTTAACGTACTCACTCAGGTATTTTAACACTGCCCTATGTTCTGCAGGGTAGATACACCAAGATCTACACATAAAAAAGTTTTGTGGAAAGAAACTGTGCCCCCTCTGTATACCATAGTTTCACAACTCTCAATTTTAAGTTTTAGTAATCATTGACGTTTCAGGGAGATACCACAGTTTTCATATTTTAAGATTCCATATCCAATTAATGATCATACTGACTCTCCTAAATCAATACTTTCTCAAATACAGATGTGAAAATTTGGAGTAATCACTGACCTCAGCAGGGTATAGGATTTAAGTAACAGATTACAAGTCACTCTAAAATCCTGTATTAAACCTTATCCATGCATCATTCTGATGTATAAATATGCTGGAAGTGTTTCTTTGTCGGTATCTTCACTTTTATCTTATTTTTGATCTTGCTGCTCTTGATTATCCCTCATAGTCTCTTACTGGAATGGATTTGCTAGCTCAGGAGCAACATTAGCCCTTCAGTGTGAAGAGTGGAGGCAATCCAGCATTACAGAGATATCCTTACGTTTTAAAGAGACAGAAGATCACATCTTCAGAATCAAAATGTATGTGTAATGCTCAGCAGCTCTCTTAGTGTTGGAGGCTGAATACAAAGTATTTCAATGCATCTTCTGAGTACAGAAGAACTGACAGTGCCTGTAAAACTGATCTGCAAAGCTGTCATGGGATCTCAGAGAACCTACACACATCCAAGGAAAGATGATCCTTATCTCAGAAATGTTTAAGTCCAAATAGGTTGAGCTGAATGTTACTGAAGCAACTAAAGTACAAAGGGAAAAGCTTCCCATGAGATGATGGGTTTATTAACAGACTGCTTTTTCATTTTTAGAAAACAGATTATAACCTCCCTCCATTAAATTTAGGTCTCAAAACAATATAACAGATTTGAAATTAGATCATATAGTACACTTGAAGAAAGGTCACAAATGAATTTAATATGTTTAAAGACGGTCCTATGACTACTTAAAGAACTATTGGATTACTGGGATTGGATTCAAACTGGGGATTTTCTGCCCCTTTTTCCCACCCCATCCAGATGCTTGGATTCTTTTAAGCTCAGCTTTTTAAAACATAATCAGCATCCTCAAGCCTACAGTTCAAACTTGCCAAACTAACTCACTATTGAGCAGGAAAAAAAAAAAAAGAGAATGAATACCCACCATTTCCATCCTGTTTGCTGAAGTGGCTGGCAGTGCTTTTGTGCTTTCCAGCTTGCTCTCTCCAGCCCAGTTACTATATAGTCCCCATCTGGTAGACTCATTTAAGCATTTACCAATCGCAAATACAAGATTCAATCATAGATTTTAATTACATGCCTCAATCTAAAGCAAACCAGAATTTATCTTCTCTACCTAGTCTGATCAAAGACTGCTACAAATGTCTAATATTACAGCCCGAGTGTTTAGTTAAGTTTTTCAGCCTGTTATGAGGTTACTTACCAAGGGTTTATTAGAAACCTAATTAACGTATGTCTTTTGATCCATTTGGGTCAGCTAATTATTAGTTTTAAGTGTACCTGTTGTTAAGTACATGGCCCCAGAGGATGTAGACTCCAAGGGTTTCCAGGAGCTGAGGGACTGTGGTGGATGGACAGCATTCCCAGGACCTTAGTCATAATGTGCACTCCAGATATTTCTTCTATTTGCCCCCAGCTAGTATGTTACAGGTCACTTTCAGATAAGGCTACCTGGGACAGAGGGAACTTGATGGCACCTCTGGTCCATTGAGTCTAAACTCATTTTCTGGGAGAAATTTTTTCAAGGTATAAGGAAGTTATACAGTAGGCAGACACAAAGTGATCTGCCTCTCCACCAACAGCTAGCCCAAATTCAGTCAAAAACATGAAGTTCCTTTCCACCGATTTCTGGTTAAAATCAGTTTTATGAGTAGCAATGTAATTCCCAGATTCCTACTCTTCTAGTCAAACACTTCCTTTTAGTAAGTTCACTGACCCAGATAGGTGTTGGCTCCGCTAAAATCTTAAAACATTTTGATTCTACCTACTACTATCTGGACACAAAAACATCTAAAGCTACTACACACTATTTCTTAGATCTACTCTTGTGTTTCCCCTTAGTCTGCAAATTAATCTCCTTAACGATTTAGTAAAAGTAAATGAAATGAACAGCTCACGGGTAATAAATGAAAGGTGAAGGAGCAGGCAAGTAGAAGATCTTTCCCTCCCTTTTTTCTCATTTGAGAACTATGACTGCCTTATACTCAACAAAATGTGTTGTTGGGGGGGGGGTTGTGTTATTTTCTGAACTTGGTTTTGTTGACTTTTGATTTTGTTTTGTTCTCTTTCATTTCAAAGGTTTTGATTGTCTTTCCCTTGGGTTGAGGGATCCTTAGGATCCTTAGATTACAATGAATTTTATTACACAGAAAAGAATATGTAATAAGTTGAACCCATTTAGAAGTTAGCAGACACTTTCCCTCCACCTCCTTGGAAAAATTCTGGTGCTATCAAGAGAGAGTGAGTGCAAGTACTTAAAACTCAGATATAATAGTAAGTGTGGCTTTATTTTTAATTTCACTTTATTCTATCAGTTGCTACCTCTAGATTACCACACTTCCATAAAAAGAAATTATTTCAATGTGTATTTTATGTGTATGTGTATCAATGCAGGTTATGACATCTCTATCAGAATACTACACACATCCTATTGAAGCATTTGGCACTGATCCTTTTACTGCTAACTACAACTAGATGCCAAGTTCAGAATAGACTTGGCAATGCTGCCTTTGTTGTAATTATCATGCCCATTACAATGTTAAACTAATGGATTTTTTTTTTTTTGAGTGGAGCTAGGAAAAACACCAGACACCAGTCAGTTGTACCAAGCTTTGCTGCTAAGTGAATCCCACATGGTCTAAGATTACTAGATGTACTAAATTTAGTAAGCCGGATTTATTATTTAGGTTGAACTGCATCTGCACAAACTGATAAAACAATCACTTCAGTGGGTATCGAACCACACCAAAAAATGGTACAGTAATTTGTAGCAGATTTGATGTAACTCTTTAACAAAAATATAGCCCAAACTAAAATACTTAAGTTGCATACTGTTTATAATTGTACAGTCATATTACAGCAATGTGAAAACCCATATTCATTTCATGATCTTTAAGCATTCCAAAGCCTTACCTTTGAAGAGCCGTTTGAGTACATCTGTATCATATTTTCTGCTCCCTGTTTTACCTTCAGTTCTATATCCAACTGCTTCTTTAAGGCCATCAATCTGTTGTTCGTAGAAAACCGAGGATCGCTATTTGGAGTATCAGGAGTGCTAGGACAATCTGTGAATTAAAGGTAAGATATAAGCATGCAGAAAAAACACAGGAACACCCAGACCACTCCCCCAAAACACACTTACACTCTATTTTATGAAGTTACAGGTTAAACAAAACTGGAACATCATACTTGAGAATTAAGAGTGACTCTCCTGTCCAGAGCTACTTTGCAACAGCACTGCAAATGCGCCTTAACATGAAAAGCCTCCCGAGAGCCCTGTGACTCCTACACATGTCCTAATTCACATGAATCACTTCCGGGAGCGGGCAAACAGGCAGGTTTGCAGCTGAGCCTATTTTTATTTCAAAGGAGATTTAATTCTTCTAGAACATCTTGAGTCAATTAAAAAATGCAGTTTTCCATTAAGCTTTCTTACACTCCTGATTTTAAATCAAAGTGTTTTAACAACAAACTTGGATAGTAGTATTAGATACTAATGAGCACTGTCTGAATACAGCTCTTGAGTAGATCCTCATCCATTTTAGTGTGAATACTGCAGACACTGTTAATGTGAAAATTAAGAACAGATAAAATAAGCCTTTTTCTTATTGTAAAGCTGAATGTTTTCTGCTCTGCAGTCGTAACAGAAATCTGGGAGAACTGGATATATAGACAGACAGGTTACTGAACAACTGACTGATCTATGGGAAGGAGAAAGATTTTTCATTTAACAATATTACTATGTTTGAGTCTGGGTAACAATATTACTATGTTTGGGTAATTTAATGGAATGCAAGTAAGTTTTATCAATTAAATTATAAAGTCAAACTCCTTAACTTTTCATAACCAGTCTATTAAATAACTTCGTATTTCAGCTTCTGCAACATGAACTGTTAGTAAATTGAAAATAAGTGGCCACTGAACTATTTCCAACACATCTATCCTTAGAGCTAACTATCTTCCCTAACGGTCCCAATGACTTCCAACCTTTTGGTAAAAGAGGACAATTTATTTCCAATAAATAAATAAATTTTCTACCCTATCAACTGAGAGAATACCTTCTCTAGGGACAAATGGCACTGGATTCCTGGAACACATTATTTACCGAACACAAATAATTTTTCTAATTGTACAATCATTTTTCCAATTGTAATAATCTTCCTTATATTAAAACTAGGATGAGGAATCAACTTCCTGAAATCCTCAATTACCAGAAAACACAGGCAGAGCACTAGTAACTTACAAATTTTTACTTATGAGGTGTCAAGGGGAGGTGCCTTATCTGCCTTTTCATATTTCTTCTGTAAAGGCTTCTAGTAACTACTTTTGGAGATTTAATACATGTTGCTTTCAAATTTGCTGGGTAATTTCCTCCTAAACTGTAATCTTTGCTGAGGCTGCATACAGATTTCATGTAAAGAGTTTTCATTTCCTCTGCTGCTAATTCACTCTTCACTTCAAGCCACTTCAAGTCTCTTACTGAATCCTCACTACTTAAAGGTAGGACAGAAAATACTGGGTGCTAAAATAAATAAATTAAAAAAAAAAAAATCTGCATTACTCCTCAGCTGTTTTGTCATTGATCCTCTCCTCAGTGTTTTGGCTTGGTTCCTCTGTGGAACTTGACTTGAAGAGCTTTACCTTAAATCTGTTATTAGTAAAACAAAGATGAACAAAATGTTTTCCTATAACTTACGTCTGCACGTTCAACTAATCCTCATCTAATGATCTATTCAAAATGAGAACAAACATGAACTCGAAAGTCACAGTGTCAAGTCTCCTTGAAAAGTAGATTCATCATATAAATGAATATTTACCAACTTTAGATATATCATGCAAGCCTCTACCATTTAAAGATCCTGGCCCTCTGATGATCCCTGTGAAGGCTGTGGGGCTCCTGAAGTCTGTTTTCACAGATTTAAAGATGCACACAAGCTGCCTTTCTTTGCATTAGAACAACACTCAAGTTGCAAGTTAAGGACTAATTAGAGATCCCATGTTGCAGGCTGCCCAGGCGCTGTCATTATCTGCCTTTGCATGGCTCCGCTGTGAAGGCGGAACCACACCACTTACCTGGGTCATCTCAAGAGTTGCTCTGTACGTGTAACCCACCCTCTACTACTTAGTTAAAATTGTTATACTATATGCTTTGTTAGTAACTTATAGCAAAGGAAGCTTTTCTGCAATAGGGACTGATTGCTAGGAAGAAGTAATTTTTTGCTGTCAGGCATAATAGCTGCTCACTAAACTCCCAAATATGGAACAACATGTTTCTTAACATATTATGTTCTTAAGAAAAAAAAAATTACCAATAGCTTTTCAGAAATGCTTTCCAAGGGATTCCTTCTACCATCCCCCCAGCCGACCTCCCAATTACTACTCAGTAAGCAGCTCGAGGCAGCTTCTTATAGAATTCAGATTAATTTTTAAATCAGCCAGACAAACTGGTTCTAGTACAGAAAGCATTGACAGTCTTAGCAGCAACACTACAAGCAACATCTGTATTAGCTGTTTCCTTTTCTCTTTGTTCTGGAAGGTTGTAATGACTTTGCATGGCTAGTTATCTCAGATTAATTTGTGTAAAACACTTTACAGACGGGGTCAAATCTCCTCTGAAGGAATTTAGTTATCTTCATAGTACAAATAAGTAATACATTTATCCAGGTAATTGCAATCAATGGGATTTATGTATATGCCTGAAGTTAAACAAGAATTAAGTACTAACAGAAAATTGATATTTCACTCATGGTAGGGACTGGGCAACGGAAGAGATTCTCCAGTTTGCCCCATCTGTTTGTTAGTAAGGGCAGTACAAGACTAGCCATTTTGGATACATTCAAGTACAGCTTTGCATCAGACAGCAAGGGCTTTACTGCGGTACAGGCTCAGGCTCCTATGCCCAAATATTCTTCTTGACAGTGAGTATTGAGTGAATTAACAGATCCATTTCAAGTGAACTTGACTTCAAGCAAATAGATATCTTATTATGCTGAACAACTATGAATGTTGTTGCTTAACACTAGTGAGTTTTGTGCAGCTTGCTAGCACACATCCAGGCTGCTGGGAGAGCTGCAGTGCTGCTTCCCCAGCACCTGAAAAATCGTGTTTCCATAAAAATATACTCACCAGACTTAAAATAAATTAATAGGGATGATTTTTTAAATATTTAAGTTGTTTAATTATTACATGAGGACAATGGCAGTTTTCAGTATGAAATGCTTATCTGAACTGTGATCTTTGCTCTTCTGAAAACCTTTCCAGTTTGAGTTTGTATAGTGCTCACCAGTAAAAACTTCTTGCTTCTAAATCGCCTTTTACCATCACTGCCATCTACATTATATTTACACAGACTAGTTATGTAACTCTACTTTTCTGAGACTGCTGCTCATTCCTTTGGGATCTCCTCCCCAGATGCTACATATGCTATTTCTTCAGTAAGCTCAGTGTGAAATCTAGGATTCCACGTAACTTTCTGAACTGGGGTTCCCAGATGGCACTGCAGCGTGCTGCTTAAGTACTCCATTAACAGCAACTCAATTAACAACTATTTACCCTTTGGTAAATAGTTAATTTTAATCTTATTTGAGGATATTTAATTGCAGTTAGCCTCATTGGTGACATACCCAACAGAAATACCTGCAATGCATTTAGGCATTGCTGAAGGGAGGAAGAAAGATGCATTGTCAGGCTTTTCTCAGGGAGTCAGAAGGTTGGATCAGCACTTGAACTAAGTCATTAGTAGGTCCAAGGCAGCAGTGGACATACAGAAAACATCCAGCATTGACCTCCTGGAAACTTCTGAAATTCAACTGAATTTCCATTAGGTAACAGCTAATTTTAACTACTAAAAAAGTGACAGGAGATTGTTTCAAATTGCATCAATAATACTATCCTACACGGAGGTTCCCAAAAGTTGCCATGAAATTCATATGGATATGACCTTGTAGGTGGAGTCTGCTGTCTAAAAAGTCACTACCTATTATCAGTTTGGTTGCTGACTCTACCAATTTCCAGTAATTGGTCTTATGTGGACACTTTGGTGTCCAACAGATAAATCTCCTTTGTAAGGACAAAGAAATCCTCCAAATAGTCAGCTAATCTTATTCTTAAACAAAAAATTTATTTTCTTTGCAATGCCTACAGCCAAATTTGATGTAAAGTGGATAGCTTCCATGTCAATTAGGAGGATGGAAGAAAAGGCAGGAACTTGTCTTTGAGTTCATTTTCTCCATATTTTATTGATATGCTCAAAGGTCTTCCTCTCATTGCACCTCTCTATCTATCTCCCTTAATTTCAGCTCTATGAAACAGATCAATTTCTAAATTTATAGATATTCTATGTATTAGCTATATGTCTAATTAAATCAGTAACTTGCTGTAGGTAAGCTATTTCAGTCTTACACCTCCCTGAGTCATATCAGAAACCACAACCGGT
Source organism: Sturnus vulgaris (assembly GCF_052056855.1). Taxonomy (NCBI): domain Eukaryota; kingdom Metazoa; phylum Chordata; class Aves; order Passeriformes; family Sturnidae; genus Sturnus; species Sturnus vulgaris. Next base: position 15,940,065 of record NC_142251.1, on the reverse strand, counting down.
ACTGCTACTTTTGACACAAACATAAAACCATCAATTTAATCTCTGCTATTCTGTAGCAGTATGTTTTCTAGACACAAAATTTCTTCATCTCTAAAACAGAAGTAATCATCCCCACGTAACACATTACATCTCTCAGACTTTCAGCAATAATGGGTTGCTAGGCTTGTCCTGCTCATTTTAAATTGGAGGATTCTGCTTCACTTTAAAGTGTTGACCTACAAATCTTTAAATTCTGCATCCTTGTATGACTAATGAACTGTACAACAATGGCAGACTTGGGTACAAAGTCCCACTTCTAAAACAAACTTAGATTCATAAGCAACCCCTATAAGGTAAAGTACACCTATGTTATGCCAAAAGTTGTTTCTGAATCCCATACCCACTGTCAAATCTACCCTCACATGCTGTAATAAAACTTTTTGACAAACTGCACTTCCTGGTTAACGTTTAGTACCAATTCTTCGAATAATTGTGAGCTTTCAGCTCTAGGCAAACTACCATAAAAACATCTAAACTTGCTTGGAATGGAATGTTATTAAAACACATTTTTCTACAGTAGATTTGTTAACACTACATTTAATTATTTCAACATGTATTGATTACACTGTGCTGATTACAAAGCAGTTACACTAAAATTAGTGGCTTGTTAAAGTAATAGAAGTTACTGCTCAATACCATAAGCAACAGAAAGAGTCACAACAGCCTGTGTAGCATTTCTCAGCTCTAAATTGGGAGCACTTTACAAATACATGTTCACACCCACTTTTCAGACACAGGAAAAAGGGAAGATTAAGTGACTCTTACATTACCAAACTTTTCAACCAGTCAACAGAACAGTCAAAATATCTTTAGAGTTCAGATCTGACAAGTCAAAGGGATCAGGTCAATGAATCTCAATTCTGACTTTGCTACTTAGAACCGGAAAAACCTACACAGTATATTCTGTTAGACAGGGGAAAACACAGGGCATTAATACTGAGAAGTATTAAAGAAGACAAAGAGAACACAATCTTGACTCCCACAGCTCTTGAACCCTCTTTACGTTATTTTCAGCATTCATGATGGGCAGAGTCTAAAAGTTTCCCATATATTTCCTTTTCTCTTTTAAATAACTTGTTACTAAGTGACCAGAAGAAGGTCAAACACAAGCTGAAGTGAAAAGCAGTAACAATGAATAAAGACAACCACTGGAAACCATGAACTTTTTGGGGGAGCTCCCATACTCACCAGTAACTGGTTATTAAATTCACTGCCTATTTCAGCAAAACCAAGAATCCCTGAAGTGAGGTGACTGTGACCTGTCCACTGAGGTATCTTATGTCAGATGGCAGTGACCTCTAGAGTTATGCATCCATGTACTTCCTCAATATCCTGTGTGTGTATCCACATGTACACACACAGTTGGCAGGTCATAACTTTGATATTACCAACTTTATTTTGCAAAGACCAAGTTCACCAATATCTTAAGTCAAGCCCAAGACTTCAGTATTAAAAATCAAAATATCACCAAGATGACTTGCAGCTATTAGTCTCAAGACAGACAACATTTACTGATAGTGCTCCCCCTCCATGAACTACTGAATGAGGAAGGAGACAAGCACAAATTATAAGGCAAACATTACAAAAAAACTCAAGCACTTCAGCTTTGGAGGGTGGGTGCTTCCAAATCCTTTATCTAAAAAGAGGTATTAACAGAATTAGAGATTACTCTTTTTTTTCCTCAAGAAGATTATGCAAAATATTCTATTAAAATGGGTCTTGCATGGGAATACCTGATGTGATTCTTTACCGAGAATATAAAGATCTCAATGGAATTTGCAAGTTTTTCTTGTCTATTTCCATGAGTAAGACTGTACAGTCTATCTACTGGTAACACCTAGAACAGAATGGAATTTAAGGACACAGTCTTAAGAAGTTTAGCGTGGATCAAAAGCATGTAGAGGCACATAAGATCAACCATGATCTTTTAACCTTTGAGTCTCTCCTGCATTTCCCAAGACATGCACAATGACAATATTGCTCATTACCTCATTATGGTAAGGCTTTTTAAAATGCTACACTGGAAGGGAGCATTCTAACAAGAGCATTTCTGTGCCCATCAACTTTCCAGGTTCTACTGCTAGATGAATTTTGCAAATTATGTCTGCAGAGATTTTTAATATTTGGTCCGTACACAATTTATATGTAATTATCTGTTCCACTCTTCCTGCTCCTTTAAAAGTCACACTCCTGTCAATACTGAAGCAGATTTTCATAAACCTTAACTGACATGGAACAGAATGCTTCATGCCTACCAAAAGCCCAATGGCTATTAGAAGCATTCATTATTGTATTCATTTCCATTTCATGCTGCAGCAACCACTTGGCCTCACTAGTTCCAGTTGTGTCCCTGCTCCACCTCTTGTATCCTCACACAAATCAAATGCAAAAAAGAAACTGCACAGGCCACCATGGACATTTGAACACCTTTGCAGCATGTCACTGGGCCAAATTATGAATTGCTGACATCACTTGCCAGTGTTTCCTAAATTCTCATTATAAACAACCTTTCAGCACAAGGATGATGCAGACTTTTATTCTACTGCCCAAGCTTCCTTAGGCTTGGCATTCACTTCACATGAATCTTCGATGGTCTGTGCACATTATTAACTTTTTGCCAAGAAGAGTCTGTGCAATGTGAAATCACCAGGCTGGCAGTATCTCCAGGCCACTCCACAAAGCTGAAAGAGGACTGTTTACTTTCACAACATTCCATCTTAAAATACCAATCCTGGTATTTTTTTAAAAATACATTCAAAATTAGTACTGACTCACTGCCATGCCACAGAAAATACTAATTAAAACCATTAACTAAACCATTCTGTGAAAATAATTTCAAATTGTCTTTAAAATGGTAGCTTTGCTGTGGAAAAGGCTGCAGATTTAACAAATTGTAAGAAATGTCACTGTAAGAAATGTTTGATAGGTTAAATAACAGCACAACAGAAAAACACACATTTTCTAAGTTAAGTCTTAAGTTTAAAAAACCAAAAACCAACCAAAATTTTAAGCATAAATGTTGTAGTTTTCCCCACATTGAATAAAAAGGTACATCAATGCTGATGTGTAATTCAGAGAATGTCACTGGAAGAGTTAATGAAATTTTCTTTCACACAGTGAAAAGCTACTAGGAAACATTATTCTAGTATGCCAAGAACTGAAAGTGAGGACTTCATAATTCATAAAATACACTGTTCCCTAAAAAAGAATTTAAAACTCAAAGCTACTGGATACTGATTTGTGAATCAAAACAAAGAGACATACATAAATAACAAGCTCACCAGGTACAGATTTGCTCATTCACAAAACAATTTTTTCAAGTGAAATGGGGAGAGATTATCTCAGCCACAAAGAAAAACTGATTTCACAGTAACACATGGTACCTGCAACATCTTCGAGATCTGTTACAACAATGTGTGCATTTAGCTCCTGTAACTTATGATGCAAGTCTTCTAACTTCTTATTCGATTTTTTCAAAATGTTGTCCACATATGCCAAGTTCTTTTTATCCGTTGTGACCTTCCTGAGGTTCTCTGCTCCCTCCTTGATTTTAAGTTCCTTTCTTATTTCTCGCTTGATTTGGTCCTTTATTTCATCCAGCTTCTGCTGTACCATTGTATCTGAGAAGTCCAACTTCTGGCCAGTACTCACATTCTCAGAGGTTACAAGACCTTTGGCATCCCCCTAGGAAGAAAAACAGTAATATAATCACCAGGCAACACTGTTTCTGACAACACACACTTACAGTGCCCAGCACTCAGGTCCCTGTACATTAAACCTGTAAGCCCATTCACTAACCTCGGGTTACATCCACAATGACCTAAAGCAACAATATCACAAGATATAATGTTAACTGGAGATACATTTTACAACAGATTTATTTTAAATTTAGTGACATCTTTACTATGCCTATTTTTAACACCGAGAGATTTAAATACTTCTGGATTTGTCATGGCTGCTTGCCTGGCAGTTATACACATCAGAGCTAATGAGTCACGTTTTTAATTTTATAGATTTATGTTTTAATAGACAAGATGGATAGAGGAAAGAAGACTAACCTCGAACAATTATAATCTGTGATTAAATTTTATACATTCTTTATAATAGGTTGCTTTTAAAGATTGTTAAAAAAAAAAGTAGTGATCTTTGCAGTTGTTTAAAGAAATACTGGCATATCTATAAAGACTTGTGAAGTTGTTACTGGAAATACATTTATCAGGTCTTTTTATGTTTTAAATCCTTCAAGTAAAACCTTTCACTTTAAAAAATAATAATGATTCAAGAAAGCCAGATCTTAATTTCTTGTGCAGGCAAGCTAGGCTGAAATAAAAAAAAACTGCAATCATGGAACAGGAGTTGGTGCAGTAAGGGAACAGGAGATGAAAAGTCTTCAGACCCCCAGTACACAGGGGGTCATAATCGTGCCTCCTATACATTCACATATCACTGAGAAGTAAGAGCACAAAGGGCACATTATGGAACCTGCACCAGTGAAGTTCATATACAATTAATTACATATGTGACAAGATTTCTGTGCCTTATGCACAGACCCCAGACAATGAGCAGACATTAGGTCCTACCCAAAAAATTTCAGCTAGAGGTAAATGAGTGAAAATCAAAGAAGTGTTCTCCTGAAATTGAATTTGATCCAATCCTAATTCAGAATTCATTTAATACATGTCTAGCCTGATTTGCGTGCAAATATCCAAAAGACCAAAATTTTCTTAAACACTATGATGAAGTTGCCTTGAGTTCTGAAAAATGGGGTGGACAAAAAGGTGTTTTAAGGCATAATTAAAATGTTGAAAGTTCTTGTCATAAAATCAGTTATCATCACAGTAAACAGTAGAAGAAAGTGTTCTGGAGGGAGTTTGAGGAGCACAGCATCAGGCCAATGAACCCAAGAACGTCCAGAACACAAAACCACTACAGATACTCTACAGTAACTTGGTTTTCAAAAGAGTTTGGATCACGAAGGTTGTGCCTGGAACCTACAAGTCAACAGATAATGTTGGTCAAACTATTTCAGTCTGTGCATATTCCAGAAACACTGCCTTACATCAGCAAGATGCAATCTACTAGTTCTCAACTATTATTTCACAAGTTTCCTGAATCTCTCATTAAAACTTTTCTACCCACAGCTTCTACTTTTAGTATGAAAAGTTAACAGCTCAAAGATTCTTAAATATTCAAAGTAGTCAGAAGCGCCATCTTGCCACAGTTTGACTATCAGTAAAAAAGAGAGCAAGCAGGCAATTTAAAAATGACAAACTGAGTAAGAAATGAAAGGGAAGAAAACTCATGCAAATTTACTTTAAGTGCACTTGTGAGTGCTTTTCTGTCAGTGCAGATTAAAATAAATAATTATGCATATGTAGAGAAGCTATTAATAGCTGTACTGGGAAATACATGACATTGTTTCCATATATAGGCACATAAAATAGAATAGATTCTTTAAAAAAACAGAATAATCAATAGCAATGAGCAACTAGTACAAAGGCTCCTATCCATAATGAAGGAAGCCATCCACCATGTGTTTAGTTTTGAGAAAACTGAAACTGAAAATAAATTGATATAACGACTGTATGGCAAATTATTTAAGTAGTAAGCATATCCAAATCAGATTAAGATCTTTGATTTCCCTGTTTGTATAACATATAAAAATTAAGGATGACAAAAAAGAGCATCAAGATTAGGATGTTACTACTCAGCCTTTAAAAAAAGAGATTTAAAAAAGTTAGTAAATAAAAAGCATATATTTTTACAGCACAATTATTCATGCCTGTTCTGCAAGCCTTCTAGAAATAAACTTCTGTATCACCTGCTTCCTTAAAGCAGGATATTATACTTTTTAAAGTTCAGAGGAGAAAGAAAAATGAGAAATGTAAAAAAACCCAAATAAAATAGTAAAACCACCAAAATAACCCTAAACCCCAAAGAAAACCTTTATCCTATGCTATTTATCACCTAAAGTTTGCTAAAATTATGCCAAGAATGTACACGTCTCAAACAGAACAATGTAATTAAGATATAAATAATTAAAAAATATTATTCACTGGGGTTTACCAAAGAGACTTCAGTTAATTGTTCATCCATTGAACAATAATGTATTTTGTTACAAGGGAAGGCTTTTATCCCTCTACAAACTCTACATCCCATCTGTTAGTGATGTGATGTTCTTCCATAAAAAGGTTTTTGGAGCCCTTGTTCCAGACAGAGTCTCTAGTAAGTCTTCAATGAAATTAAATCTCCATGATCATTAGTAATTTGCCTTCTGAATTTGCAGTAATTGAGTTAAAGTTCTCCTCATCCTGAGCAGTCTCAGCAGCATCTTTGCTCCTGGATTTAAAGGCTTCAGGATAGACTTGTTTTCTTCAATCTGCTTTTGAGACAGTAGAGAGTTCAATAGTGTGGATGCTAACACTGGAAGCTGATCACACTGCCTGTACATTTAAATATTCTTTTTTGAATCTCCCCAAAAGCCACAGATGATACTACTTCTGTCTCTCCTGTCATCCAGAGTCAATTATACTTTTGAGCAAGAAGTATTCTCTCACCTAGTTATCCAGATGTGTCATTTGGCACAAAGGTCACCGTGAAAGAAATGCTTCCAAGGAGTCAACTGTGCACTCAGTGACCCTTGGAGGTCACTGTGAATGCAGAATGTGTTCTGCAAGCCAAGCTGCTCTGGTCCTGCACTGACGTGCTTTGCTGCTGAGATGCAGCAAAGGTTTGAGACAGAGCCCCAAGCTGCTAAGACGAGCAGCCTCGAAAGTGTTCCAGTTTAAGATGAAGATAATGTCCACAATGGCACAACAGGACAGAACATCTAATAATTAAATCAGCAAAATGAGGTAGGATTTTTTTCTTTAAGAAAAGCATCTCCCAAATGCCAAAATCAAAACTATACTTTTAAACTGAAGTTACTTAAAATACAGCATATTCCAGCTTTATTAGATGACATCCTATTGCAAGTCTCTGCTTAGAGTTGAATATTCTTTCAAAAAACTATTTTTCTCATTTGCATAAACTCCCTCCCAGGATGAACCTCACATCCTTTAGGTTGCAAATGTTCTGCCCACTCAACCTGAAAATTAAGTGTAAAAAGAAACAACAGTTAGGGGCAGGGCCCAAGTCCTTTCCTATGCAGTGCTCAAACTGCAGTGTGCAAAAACAGAAGAAACCATTCACATTCTCTATGCCAAGAAGCTACCAATGAATTTTGCACAACTCTTCCCTTTACTCTCCCTCTCCAAATCACTTAACATAAAATATCTTAAGTTTGGAAATGCTCTGAAACAGATAATGACTAAACCACTTCTGCTGGCAAAACAGAGAACAGGCCCCACTGCTTTACGATCCAAGGCAAAAGAATGGTCAGCCAGTTACCGATTCTCAGTTTCTTTTTAAATTCTGGTAGTTCTTTGACTGCTGGTTAAAAGTGAGGGGCCAGTCTTTGCTGCGTGGTCCCAGTACTGGCCAGCTCAGCACAGCATCCTCCCCCCGTGTCACAGCAAACTGCTGGGGACCTGGGTCTTGGCCGAGCAGCGGCCAAGGGCAGCGTCACCACCCACCCACCGTGGGAGCAACGAGAGACAGCACTGCACACCTCTTTGCAGAGGCAAACACGTGTTTCTGAGCCACTGCAGATTTCTGACAATCTCAGTGTCTAATGAAACTTGAAGATATGCTTACCGCAATTAACCATCAGAGACAACAAACTAGATAATACTGCTTAATTAAAAAAAAACAAAACAACAAACAAACAAAAAAAGGGGGGAGAAAAAAGGAGTTCATTTATGCAGCCTTCCCATTAAAATAGATTCAACCTCACTTCAACTACAGGCTCAAGACTACCTATTTAGGTAGATTAATTCAAGATGCCAGCCTTCAAATTCTGTACTTCTGGGAAATGTTTTAAGTATAGCTGCTGAAAATAATGAGCAGAGGTCTGAGCATGTCTTTTAATAATACAGTCTATTCTGGCTGGTGTGGTGAAAGAAATCAGTAATACTGATAATGAAAACCATGCAGGGCTTGTACTTTTGCTTCACATCAATTCTGAACCAAATATTTGGTGAAGCAGGTGCTTTGAAATACTGCATTTAACACCAAAATCCCATTTAAGAATAAAACATACAAACTGCATGGCAGTGACAATGGTACTGCTGAGGAGAGTACCATGAAGCTGAACACACCAGAGAATCTGCTTAAATTGTGTAAACTGAATGGCTCTGAATTCTAAATGAGATTCTCAAACTGCCCCCTCTTAGAAGATAACAGTAAAACTCTGGGCATTAATAACTACTGAAGACTTGCTCCTAAAAGCACAGTACGACTTCACTGTGTTATACCATATATTCATTATAGACAATATTGATTAGAGCAAGAATTTAGATTCCTCATTTCTGTTAGAAGCTGTCATAGAAAGGTATGTGGAGCTTTAAACTACACCATGCTTAACAACTGATGAGTGCTCGTGCACAATATTATTTACATTTCACACTGATGTGCTACTAGCACCTACTAAACCTGCTTTCAGAAAAAAATCCCAAACCAGACCTTATCAAAACTCACAGTAAAACTGCTTCCATTTTTTCCTAAAAGTATTAGAATTTCTTTTTATATGCTCTTAAATTTCAGTAATCTTTTCAACAGAAAATGAGACAATAAAAAAACCTGCTTGACAAATACAGTAAAAAAAGTGCTATATAAAAATAGGATTTTCATCTTATGTATGATTTAAAAAGTTATCATAACCCAGAGAGACTAAATGTTTATTAACTCGAAATTTAATTTTGATGAGCTAGAAGTACAGATTTGGAACTACTAGGTATCTTAGTATAATAATTTTCTGACTAATTTTTTCTGGGGAAGAAAAAAGGTAAAGAATAAAAGCTGCTTTTCTGAGCTAACTGCCAAGGTCCCCAAAGTTCTCTACAGTAATTCCTAAAACTAGAGTAGTCTTTGATTTTACGAACAATGTTAATCAATTGCGAACTTCCCTTCCACCCTGAAGTCATTCATAAAACCAGATGTGATGGCTTGTCTGGATTACTGGAACTACATGGACTATTTCCTCCTGCTCAGGAGCAAATGTGATTGTGGTCAAGATCTCAGCACTCACCCAATGTCAAGAACTAAAAAAACCCAAAACTTGGAAGCTTAATAGATTTTGGCATTAGTTTGCTGTGCTAACATGTCACAAATCAGGATTTAAATTTAATCTAAGTCACAGCTTTCTGCTTTGTAACAAGAGGCTGTTTAAGGCAGAAATATCCATAGTCCACTACATTATACAGGGATGAATTCAAGTAGGACACTGATTAAATGGGGTTCAATTCCTGTGCACAAACAGCGAGCACCCAACTGCATCTGTAAGAGATGAAATAGATTTAAAAAAAAAGGAAAAATGTGTTCCTTAAATAGGGAAGTCCTCAATCAGCTGGTCACCTCTGCTATGCTCTCCCAGTTTGTGATTTTAGGAAGAAGGTTTGCTTTCACTCACACAATAGCTGTTGGGCTGCAGCAGTTGGTCCTACAGATCTGGTATGAAAAACTGTATGGCCTAACTCAGCCAAAACACCTCATCTAAACAGGTAATAAAATTCCCTAGGGAGTCCTTGCTATCATCTAGCTTCCAGCCACTAAAAATCCCTGATTCAGCCAGAGTTTTCTAAGATGAAAAGCATGGCCCCCAAAAGATGCTCCAACTGCAGTAAAGACTTGCTTACAGAACTAGAAATTGTGTCCATGCAGTGCTGTGCCAACGCTGATGAGAGAAAGGGGCGTAAGAGAGAGATTTCTTTGCTACAGAAGGGAAAGAAAACATTTTAAGAAATGTGGCCTGCAGCTGCTTCTCATTGTAGCAGCTCCTGATGGTTTTAACTGGGAGAAGAACCTGCAAAGAGGCTTGCAAAGAAATACGACACTGAAAGAAAATTCTCACAGTGACCTTTCTCAGGCTCACAAAAACTTGGTGGAGGCTATGGCACAGCACAGGTGATGAGCACTCAAATGGGAGATCAGGAAATGGCTACAGTATCCAAGAAGCATGACTACATATTCTGGCAACAGGCGTGGTACAATCACTTCAGCAGTTTCCCAACTTCTATCTATAAACTGAAGTTCCGACTCCAAGCCAAAAATTCCAATAGAGTCCGGTACAGTGGAAACAAAACTTCCCCTCTGTAGTTCCAGATGTGCAAAAGAAATAGCAAAGTTCTAGGGACTGCTGTCACAACCTTTATTAACATGTGCCCAAGAAGATCAGTATACGAAATTATGCCTATAATAATGCCACTTCTCCATTCTCTATGAGACTTTGCTTAGTTTTCATTTAGCTTCTCATCACATATGAGAATAATATACTCAGAAGAAAACTGCATTTTATGCAAACAGCATGGTTTCAAGCGGACCACACATGGTAGGTGAACCTCTATTAAATGCCAAAATATAAACAATCCCTTTCAAGATACAGGGAAAAGGATTTTATGAAATGTTAATACCACAGTGCATGCTGAAAATATAGCCAATAATGATGTATTATAGAGCTGTGCCAAGAAGACTGAAGTAATTCCCCTAAAACGCAGCCTCACCAAAATGCACACAATCAATACACTGAAATGATAATTTCTCATCTAATGCCTGTAACCTTATCATGGCATATATAAATAATGTGGTAAATATACACACTCCCCTTTATAAGATGAGGAAGACAGGCGGATTAAGTGACAGAACAAGTGAAAGAGAAGCAAGTTCAAAGATGCACAAAATATTTCAAGACTAAGTCCCTCAGGCACAGACCCTGGAGTTGTACACTTACTGCAGTGGACTGGGCAGTGAAAACAGACATGTATCTGTGTCCTACTGCCAACACAGGAATTTCATGCACAATCTTGTTTTGCATTTTCTGAATTTGTACAGAAAAACTGAAGTCTTCTTTTGAGAAATGCCTTGGTGAAAAAAAATTCCAAATCCCATAAAAATATAAAAAATAGTAAATAGTAGAGAAATGAGCATCTTTGTGTGTGTTTGACTGTTTGAGGCTTCTTTAATATAAAACCCCCTTAAATTTAAAAACTGATAGCAAAACACTATGCACTGTGAGGGACTTAGGCATTTGTGAATTTTGATTTTTTTGCTTGTTACTTTAAACACTTTCAAAAAACTCATAGAAGTTACTGGATTTTTTTCATGAGAACACCCGCAATTTTCTCTACCACATAATATACAAACAACTTCATCCTAATGGCCTAAAACTATTTCTTGAATATACACAGTATGTACTTTTAAAATATGGTGTATTTTAATACACTTGCCAAACCCTATATAGGGGTATCCCTGGTATCCATTTCTTTCAGAAACTCATACACTCATTGCAAATTACTGCCAGAGACTGAAACAAGGAAGGGGTCTTGAGAGAAATTCTTATCACGAGACTTGTCTCAGTTTGACTTGACTGATTTCTCTGCAGTTACATTAAGCTCAAGTTTGGTGCAAGCAGTTGTTAAAATGCTTTGAAGTGCTTGAAATCTAACACAACTTACTCAGGAAACAGAACTATTTCAGACAAAGGGAAGGTCATGCAAATGTTGTGCGGTCAATTTGCCTCTAAGTAGGAGTGAAACAGTCACGTGTCCAGCAGGGAGAAACACTCTCTCCTTCCCCATACTGCTTCCACCAAAACCAGTAAGATACCTGGTGAAGTGCATGTTAAAGCAAACACCTAAACTCAAGAATTTCTGCTGCTACTGAAAAGTTAGTGTAATTTTGTTCTGTCACCCCAATATAAATATGTTTATTGAATTTTTTTCACATAAAACATTCACCTGTTTTTGTCTAACATTCAGAACAGAGTAATATGATACATGTAGCTCAAGATGTTTGAAAAAATAATGTTACTACATTATCCAAACTACAGGATGTGGCATTTAATTTGGCAGAAGAGATTTTCAAAGGTAAAAAGGTCAAGTCACCAGACATGAGTCACAATCATGTCTTATGACTTTGATAACTCCTCCTCAAATTCAATGCACACTGTACAAGGGTGATAATTTGATGGGCATTCATTCAAAAATATACTTACTTTAAAGAGGAGTCACTACTGCAACCATACATTTTCAACAGCTGTAATGTTAACATTAAGAAAAACATGCGTGGGTAAAGTTCTGCTTGTGAAGGAGTTTTAGTTATTATGCAGAAATACCTATGCAGAAATTAAATAAATACTATGTATGAATATAATACTATGTATAAATACTATAGTATTAAATATAATACCATAATAATTAAATAATACTATGCAGATTAAAACCTCAAGGAAGCCAAACTCTAATTTATTAATGCTTAATGACAATCAGGTCCAATTCCAGTGGTAAGGTATTTTTTCGTATTATGATAAAAATGAATCAGATAATAGCTACCACTAAGAAAGTATTACTATCTATCCTGGGTAACAGATTGACCATTCTGCTTATCCACAAATCACAATATCAGCTGTTGCCACATCTGTTATGTGGTGGTACTTTAGTGTAACACACTTTACCTAAACTGCAAGAGAAGAATGCTAAAATGCCTTACTACAGAAACAAATCATTACAACTGGAACTTCTCTGTTATTTCAGTGCAGGTTAAAAATCTTAAACATTGAAATGATGCAAAAAGAAATCCTCAGAATAAACAGGAATTTCTCAATAACACATGCAAATATCAGGAGATTGTTAAAGACCAATATACTGAATTTCTTTAATCTGAAAACTACAATAAAAGGGTCCCTGTCTGAAAATTTCAATTTCTGAGATGGATACCTAATAATTGAAAAGAAAAACTCTCACATTTCTTTGTTTCTGGCGAAGTCCAACTTTCAGCACAGACAACTGATATGTTAGTCCATTTTGCTTTACTATGTTTTACAGGAGCTATTTTTAGCCATTTCAAAACTAATGGAAGAGTTGAGAGTCTACATTCCACTCTAATTAAGCCATCATCTTTAGCAGCCAACTATTTTGTACATTATAAATGCAGCAATACATATCAGAGATAATACTAACATCTGTTTTATAAGGCAAGAGGCCAAGTGGTTAAATACTAGATCCTGGCGAAGGAATCAGATTTTTTGCTTTCTAGGACTGTGTGCAACAGAGCTTATGGGTTTCCCAGCCTGATCTGTTATTGCAGGAAAGGGATGTATGTTTGCATTTATACCAAGGATCTGTGTCTTCATACTCTAGGATTCTAGAACTCTTTCACAGTAGCTTGGGTTGTTATATCTGAAGTTACTCAAGTTCAAGTCTGCACTCCAACCAGCTGGAAATCCTGCTCCTGCTTTCACCTCCAGCAGTGAAAGAAGGATAGGAAAGTCTCCTTAAATCCTTTCCTCATCTTTTACAGGTGGTCTGTAGAAAAGAATTTTCTCCTATTGGGACTGCCACACCCAAAATTCCACTTGTAGAGATGCAGGCATCTCATTCCATGCTCTTCCAGTAAAAGTTTACGTATGAACATAGGGTTATTTATAGATGCATTACTTCACTCCCATTTGTCTGAGACTTCTACAGAGCATCACTGATGCACATTGTGATACATCTGAATAGTGTTTTTGCAATCCTTTCTCTGACCCTCAAAATACGGTAGAAAGATTCTCACTGGCTCTTAATGTCCATTTTCTATTTAAGAATTCCCAAGGCATTATAGAATAATGAAGAAATAGAATCCTGTCTTAACCTACAACAGAAGCCAAAAGAAAATTGCCTGACTTAACTGCTTTATATGCAACAGCAATGAAAAAGAGGCAGGTGATTTCACTTACTACATGGATTACAAAAAATTCTTAATACATTTCTAAATACAAATCTGCCTAAAGCTTTGGTTTTAAAACCTTTCTATATTTTCTAAATTTTTAGGAGCCCTGATTTCCCACTGACTGCAGTACAGTACTCTAAGCAAATCTACTTTTTTATGACCTAAAATGAACGTATGACTTACATATGAAGTTTGCAGTGAAAAGTGTAAAATAAAAGCCTAGGATTTTAGCAAAGGATTTCTTAATGCATATTGAACACATTTTACTCTTTATGCCCAGTCTCAGCACCATCTCCCAAGTAAGCTGTTTCCTGTTTTGCACACATACTTGTATAGGACTATCCTCCATCTAGCTCTTGTTACCAGCACAGTTCAATGTCAGTTAAATAGAAAATGGGAAGCAAAATAATCAATGCACCAATGAGACCTGTAACACAACAGCAATAAAGCTGAACAAAACAACAGTTTTTCAATGCATCATATATAGATATATATATAAAACTAAATCTTAAAGGATATCCTATAAACCCATGTATACATAACAGTAGCAAGAAGGTCTCACCTTACAACTGCATTAAATTAAGGGAATGATACTGTTTTTTATACTGCTGAATATTCAGAAAACCCACAAGACATAATTGTTAGTGATCTCAAAACTCTTCCTTTTTCAGTTGGTAAGGTTACACAGGCATTCTATGTGTTTTCCAGCATCAATCATGTGAATGGAACCTTGAATGTCATATGTAACCTGTTTATCCTAAATTGACCCATTTTTTAATACTAAAAGCCTCACCCAATTTTACAGGGCACATATAAATAGCAGTTTTCATATATACAATTTCAAAAAACATCCTAGAAATACTTGTTGCCAATGTGAATCTGATTTTGGTATGCTCATAACTTTTGAGGCATTTTTCTTCAATACTAAAAGTTTTCCCCTTCATTCCAGTTCAGGAGCATTTCAGTTAGCAGCCTGAGAAAAACCTTCAGGTACTACTAGAAACTGTAGCATGAAAAATATGTTAAGCAAAAATAAAATATTCTGCTTTATTAATAACTAAGAACTACCAAAAAATACTCTAGATATGACATTGAGCAAAACCTTCATGAAGAAGTGCCTTAAGCTAAGGAAAGAAAGTACTGCAGTCAGAAGCTATTTATGGTTGAAGTTTAACCTGCTGTATTCCCCAGAGTATCTAGAATGTATTCCTCTATAATGACCTGTCTAATCTAAAGCATGTCATCTTCAGGAGACAAAAATATACAGATACTTCTGACTGAAAAATACCAGCAGGAAGATGACTCCTACTTGATGAAAGAAACTGGCATATTCTGAAATTTAAGTGTTAGGTGGTTGTGGCTATTTCCTAACTGCACTTGGAAGGGGCTGATGATGAGTGGGTGAGGTGTGTTTTTTGATGCTCTCTCAAGGATTGTATTAAAGATGAGAAGAGTCATAGGAGAAAAATAAAAATCAGTCTCTATAAAAAGAAATTAAACTACAAAAATAAAGTACAGTCCCAATTTGTCTACACTGTTTTCCAAACTAAGCTACTATATTTAGCTCAGGCTACCATCCTTCAACTCCAAACATCTCTGACCTCTCTGAGCATTACTGGTTTCTTTTTCATGCCCTTCATACTGTTTTACCCAGCCAGGACACAATGAACCAGCATTATTATGAACATTCTGGGGTACAGCCAATGCTTCTGCCTAGGCACAGGTCCTTCCCATTTTCTGAAGATGCCAGAACCACAGCCAGCTAACCCTGAGTGAGGAAGAGGCAGCTCTGTTCATTCCCAGTACATGCCACTAAACTGCTCACTGCCTTTGTATCTCAGGTTTGCAGGAATTCCCAGTAGTTGTACTTCCCTATGTACTAAGTACATTCATTGCAAAAAAGAAACATATATATTTCAGGACAGATTATTTTATAATAGTGATAAAATAATAGAAGTAATTAGAAACACCTGAAATTTGCAATGTACATTGTCGGCAAAGTGCAAGACCAAAATTAGTGGAAGAATTTGCAGAAAAAATTAGATGCCTGATAAAAATGAAGAAAAAACTAATTCTGCTCCATAGTTCAGAAAATGTATGTGACTAAAGAATAATACAGATGCCTGTAGTTAAGTTTTAAAAATCTGTTTACTTGAAGTACTGTATAAACCTTAAATCGACAGTGAATTAATTAAAGTAGATGCAACAGATGGGAAGGGAGGCAAATGCTACTTTGGAGCTCATAAACAGTATAGTCTACTGTAGAAAGAAAAAAAACTTGCAAAAATGGGAGACCATCAGCAGAACTTGGATGTCTCCCTTGCTTTTCTTTCATACCCAAGGTCATCTAGTTCAAGAATGACACTGGAGTTGAATAAATCAATCCCCATGTGCACAGAAACTGCTGCCCTGACAGTGTCACTGAGTTATTTCCATCAAAAAGAAACCCTTCAAATTAGTGCTGGCTGCTAACCTGAAAAACATATGATGATACTGGACACCCCTGATGACAGCAGGTCATCATTCCTTTTCCTCCTGCACTTCAGAAACGTCTAAGGATTTTTTAAAAAATCTGTTAGAATTAGTTTAATTAAAATTTGAGAATATATTCACTTGCTCACTTGTATGGAATTCTAATCCAGATAAAGACCAATTTCTAAAGGAATTAAATTTACAATTGTAAATTGTTTCTGCATTATGCAGCATGTTACAAGTAAAGGAGGAATTCAAGAAATGAGTTTGCCCCCAAAACAAAAATAAACTGCTGATAAATGCTGCACACTTTGCCATAGATTAATATTTTATTTGAAAAATGCACACAGAAAATGAAAAGGAAAAAAGTCGGATCAAGATGTTCCTCTGTGAAGTGGCTTGCTTATATGCTGAGGGATCATATTTGAACCAGCTTGACAAAAATGAATAGTTAAAACTATAGTTTTAACTATAAAAAACAGTTAAAAGCTTTTTACCCAACAGAAAAATACTTAGCTTGACTCACACTAACTTGCATGAATAAAGAAGTATTACAATTAAAAAACTTCTGAAAGATATTATGTTGTTCTAATGTTGAAGCACTGTCTGTTTTAATTTTCAAAATGTCATGTTCCCATCTCTTTAGGAGAGGAGAAACCACAGCAACTTGAAGAAAACTCACTAAATAATGAGTTTCAATAACAAAATTTAAATAATCTGAGGACCCCTAGTTATAGATATTGTAATTTGCAAATCATAACTGTTGACATGCAGGCATTCTCAGACTAAAACAACGGCTTCATATGAGCTCATAAATAAGCAACAAACAAACTCAAATATTGAAGAAAACATGCTTCCATTAAAGGCGATTGCTGAGTCCCAAATGGGCAGCAGTTCAAGAATGCTACACGAGTAGTCAGGCATGTACAATTTACAGTACTTTTACTTTTCTGCTGCTGTCACTAAGTTTAGAATATGTCTACAAAAAGGCCTTGCTGATTTTAAAACGTTCTGTAGATCTGTATGCTTGCTTTTGTATTTTTCCATACAAGTCTTTGAAACTGCTTTCTGTAATCCTTTGTTAGAATCTGGTTTATTGTATTGGGTCTCCCCATCCAATTATTCCCACGTAATTCCCTACATGCTCTGGATGGGTTGCAGGCAGCACACACCCTTACAACTTCAGTTAACAACACTTATCAAAAAAGTTGACACTTCTTTGTCATAATTTATCTTATAATTTTAGCTTCCACAATTTGAGTATTAGGAAAGAAAGAATCTTGTCATGCCATATGCAGATCCATCTATAAAGGAAACATCCTCTTAAAACACATTCCACTTAATTGTTCTGCAGTGTCTTCCCTATAAATAAACATATGAAATTGAAAAGCAGTGTATGGTTTTACATATTGTGCTTATAAAAAGCAACAGGCCACACAGTCAATTTGCATTCCTTCTAAATTCTCAGCAATAGCTTCGGATGTTTTTGGGCTTATGTTGCTCAAAAATCCAAGTGATAACACATATCAAAATGATGAAAAAGAAACTTCAACCTCATACCTAGTAAGTTCAGTGATGCAAATAGGGCAAGTCCCAAAATCTGTCATAAAAGGAAGAGGTTATGTTCCTCTTCCTGCAGAAGAGAAATAAGAAACGTAGAAAAACAGAACCAAGCAAGTTTTTTCCATTTTTCTAAGGACTGGCATAAAGTTTCTAGCCTACATTACAGAAATAAGCCTGTTGTTACCAGAGAGCTTTGGAACACCTGGAATCACAAAAAATAATCTCTTTATTTATTTTAAACATAATCTTTCACCTAAACAGCACAAATATAAAATAATACATTCAGGATTTTTAAGTACAAAGAGAATGAGAAAGAATTGATAATTTTGAAATTAATTCAAGACAAGAACATTGAAAACATTTAATCACTTTGCTACCTCAAACTTCTTACTTCTGCATTAGATTTTTAGGCCTTTTCTCCCCCAAATTAGGCTAGACTTCTGAAACACAGCATCAATCTTGTACACAGCAGTTCAAAGTCCTCTAAGTGGTGCTTTAATTGACGCTTATGTGACCATTCAGAGATATTTTCTTATTGCAAATACTGAACTCATCACTATATGTTGTTTTTCTTTCCCTACTGAATATTCAAATATCTCAGTTATCGAGCTACTCATTAACTGACAAATGTCATCATATCAAGCTGTATATAATACCTCAGTCTCTTCATTATCTTTATGGGCAGTACATCTACAATATTACTTGCACAGTACTTTGCCTTCACTCCAAAATTCAATCCCATCCATTTCAATCCTACACTCACTTTTTCTTCTATTTCAGTTAGAGAAATAACAAAAAGACTCAAGATTTTTCAAAACTCTTGCAATGAGTGCATAAAAGGTTTAACAGCAAAGGCTTACCACTTCTGAAAGTTAGCTAATAAACTTGGGATTATAGCCCTACACTGACCTCGGGTACTGCTACAAAACCTTACCAGTGCTCTCAGCCTTCAACATCGAACTAAACATAACCACATCTTCCATCCATGCATGATGCCCAAACTAATTCTATTTTTAAAGCTTTTTCAGACAAACAGGTTTTCACTGTCACATGCATATTTTGAGACTTTCTGCTTGAAGAGTGTAAAGCTAGAAAATAATTGCCACATACAGTGCCTGGACTGTTCATTATCTGCATATTCACTTGCAGCAGAATTGGACTCTTCACAGTCCTTAGCTGTGAATCTGTAATCTGTAATCTCTCATGTTTTACTGCATGAACCACCATTGCAGGCAAAAAAAAGCATCCTAAAGAACCAGCAGTCCTGACCTCCTCTAACAGTTTGTTCCTGCCCCAGACCATTCACTGATACATGCCAGTACAAACCTTTATATGGCCACACAGTGAACTGCAATGATGAACCTGATCTAGCTGAAAACTAATCTAGGGATGAAAAAGACCCACCAATACGAAACAACAAAATCTGTTCACCATAAAGCTGCCTGTGCAAACGTAAAGCAACACAATATGGCACGCTCATTTCCAGCAGTGGTACCAGCTGACAAAGTCTGACACTTGCTTTGAGCAACAAACTCAACTCTGTATGGGCAAAGCTTCCAAATCCAGCACACGATAGCATCAGTGAACCAACTACAACTTTTCCATCCTAAATTTATGTCCCAGACCTGCCTTACATCTTAATGCAACAAAGAAAACCAATTTGAACATACTTTTAACAGTTTTCAAAAATACACACATTAAAGTTCCTAAGTTCACAGGCCATATATGCCACCAGTGATATACTAAACCATATCACTATTACCTGGTTCATTAGTTTTTTTTTTTTTTCATTTCAAAGTCCCAAACACAAGACTTTTTTCTGATGTTTTATACAACAACTCTCAATTTCTCCTCAAAAGTTACATGAAGTTTACGTATAAAAAAAAGATACACATAAAGGCAGCTGAATTGAAGAATAATTTCAGAACATCTACATACTGCAATTATTTAGAAGTATTATTTCAGGTAAATAACAAACTCACTATTACTTTTTATCAATTTTAATAACCTATTTATTTCAATAGTCTAACAAATGCAAGTACATAGGATATTGCATATGTATTTACGAAGTTCATGTACATGTATTTATTTTTTAAATTTCATTAGAGAAAATGTATGTGGTAGTGATGTTCAAGTACTTTGAGTATTAAGAGCTAAAAAACTCCAAACAACCTCAAGGTGTATCAGCCCCCACATTCCAAGAATTGAGCAGTATTCTCCAGGTTTAGGGCTCAGAAAACTACTATTGTTGTATTTACCCACAGGAAAAGTTCTCCTTTCTCCTTTCTGACCTGATCTGCTTGGAAGTGTTTCATCACGGTAACAAAGAGTGCCCCACAATATTCCTGAGATTTATCTTAGAACTTTAGTACCATCTATTAGTACCTTGGTATTGCATATTAATTAGGCCTTCTCCTGGTTACAGATCTGCTGCCTATTGCATTTTGTTACATTCTAATAAAAAGTGTGGAAAGTTAATGGAAAAACTGTCTCCCTGGTTCTCCTCAATAGAAACAGACCTGATTCTGCTGCTTTCATTTTCAGGCTAACTTGTTCTTGTGTTTAATGGAAACTTAAAATCTATGAACCCTACTACCGTGTTGCAAAGTAACAAATGTCAGAAAAACCTCAAGAGAAAAACCAGTTTGCTTCAACACCAGACTCCTATACATAACCACAGACAGGAACCAGGTATTAGAGACTTCTGATTCAAGCTCTCTGATCTTCATTTATTTAGAGAAGAAGTCAGAAACTCTCTATCATTTAAAAACCAATGCATATCCAGTGAAGAAAATATGGTTTAAAGGAACTGGAGGTAGAAATAGCGAGCTAACTTTTAGTCACGTCCACATTAAGGTTTTTACTAACGCTGATTTGCATGTTGGGCCAGAGCACACCATCCCTGGGTCTTGCCACATACCAACCTTTCTTCATGGCACAAAAAAAGAACAGGGAAATGCTGCATTTATTAAACTTTCATAGCCCAGCCCTTTCCAGTCATCATTTCTTATTTGGTACCTATCTGAGAGCTCGCTGTGTATCTACAGAAAAATAACGAAGGCTTTTAGTATAGATATACTTGGCCTAGGAAAATACACTGCTGCTAATACTCCTATTTTTTCCCTGGCTGCTCAGTGGAAGCAGCAAGCTCCACTGCTGAGAGCAGAACCTTGCCATCTCCGTGCATGCACTCCAGAAGTGCTCAGTGCACCGCAGCAGCAGTAAACAGGAAGTACAGCCACAGCGGGCATAATGTTGATACAAAGTATAGGAAACTGTATCTATACCTGACATCAAGAAAAAGTAAGGCGTGGCTGCTCTTAAGAAACAATCAGCTCACCATTACCCAGCTGGTGGTCCCACAACTGAGCCTTAGTAGCTGATCACAGGAACCCTCTCAGCTCACCCTGCTCACGAAGTTAAATGCACTACCTCGAATAGCTCCATTGCAGCCTCTCCTATCATCCAGAGCAGAACAGCAGCAGAATTCCCAGCAAAGGTGGTCCATTTAGCTGAACATAAGCCTGCAAGTGTGCATTACTATCCTGTTCATGTGAACGTCTCCTCACCACTATGTGAGTGAAACCTCAGCCATCTCATCCTCACTGGCTACCAGAATTTGCACCAGCAAACCTGACAGATGCCACAAAACTTCCTTAGTCTGACATACAGACACAGAATTCCTGAAAGTTTGGCAAATCGTCCTGCAAAATCATGAAAAAACCCAGGCAGCAGTACTTTGCTGCGAAGGATGTACTCCCAGACTGCCATGCAAGTAGTTCAATTCACTGATGAGGTGTCAAACAGTAAGTAACCGGTAGGTGTAAAATGGCAGTAACAAACATGGTATCAATTTATGCCATAATTGTATTGCTGCAGTTCAAATAAACAAACATATCAGATCCACTGCTACTTGTAAGCACAGGCCTAAAGAATTTAGTTAGCTAATGGTGCTATTAGTTTCTGTTTCAATGTAGTAGTTCTCAATCATATCTCAAAGTAACAGAAGCCATGGATTCAATTCTACATAAATTTCATTTCTTTAAAAAGAACCTCCTCCACCCACACCAAATACTAGCAAAGATGCTCTTTTGCTTGTGCCAGGAACTGCAGACCAAGCATTAATAATTAAAGCTTCAAAGTATACTACACAAATGCTTTGCCCATGCTACAGTGCAGTCTCATGAGAGATGCTTCAACTGAGTCTGTTCCTGAACCCATTCACTTACTGGACCCATGTAGGAAAAAAACAAAAAAAGCCTACCATCAACCAATTTGTACCACTTGTACAAGTGATTTCTAGCAAAAGAAAAAAAACCAAACAAAAACCAACCAACCAACAACAAAAAGCAGAATGAGCCCTCCACTGCACATAACACATACAGAACACATATAAGACTTTGTTACTCCAAATCTATGTAAAGGTCTTAGTCTCTAATTTAGCACTGAGGCACTGATGAAGAGATTCTTAATCCCAACATGAAATCCTCAAACCACTGTTTTCCAATGTAAAGGACATATTTATCTAATTATTCTACTGCAGATTTTAGGTTATATTGTAATGAACAATGTATAAAACTGTTCCAGAAGAGCTATTACATATAGTGTAACTAAATACCTTTCTACTAGCCATCACTAATAATTTATCTTGAGTTAAACTAACAGATCTGAATCCTAAAAAGACAGGTGATCTAATAAAGAAAATTCAGTCAAATACATACAAGTCTACATCATATACAAGTTTCTGTGCTAACAGGAAGACTAACAGAATTCAAAAAATGGAAAAAAAACCCAAAACAAAACCAAAAACTCCACCCATGCACCTACCTACCAAAAGGTATTTTAAGGACTGTTTATGTTCCACTGAGAACAGGATGCAGACTTTGCTAATACAAGATTTGAACAGTGGACTGTTTAATGAGTAATATACATCCACAAATGGAAAAAAAAAACCTGAAGTGCTTCTCTAAATCCACCAATTGTGAAAACATTTGTAGGGACCTAAGAAGTCCCAGGCAGCTGTAGACACATTTTCACTTCTAAACTGCAGTTGACTAGTTCAAGGTATTTTCACCTGAATGTGACATTCTTTCCTCCTGAAGAAACAAGAGTCATTCAAAATTATTTAAAGCTAATCTGTCCTAACTGAGTATTATTTAAAGGCAGTCTTACTGCTGAGTGTTCAGCCCAATTACAATGTCTCTTCAAAACAGATTAATTAGGTTACTTGTACCTTTTTACAGTGTCCTTAGGCACTTGACCACAGCTAATAATAAATACCCAGTACGTTCTAACTCCAAAAAAGCAGACATTGTTACCTCTATTCTAAAGATGAGGAAACTGAGACATGAGTAAGCAAAGTCATCTGCCTAAATGTCACCTAGCCGAGAACAGAGAAGCCAGGAATGAAATACAGGTTTTCAGAGCCCCTGCTAACAGTTTAACAAATACAAGTGGCCTATTTTATACACATTTATATGCAAAACAGTTGTATAACCTCAGACTCAACTGTCCAATTTGTATCATGGAGACCAACAAAATACTAAGCATTGTTCAGTTACATTAATTTGACAAATATTCTTGCTCTAGATATGAAATGGAAAAATAAAACAAACTAAAAACTATACCGGATGTGCCACCATATAATCATAATTTACATATATTTCAGTTGTGGTATTGTTCATCACTATTAAAAAAAAATTACTGTGGCCTTTAAACATGATTCTGTCAAGAAATTTATGCTTTACAATCCCTAAAGTACAGCACATTAAGAAATTAGGTGACCAGGGTATTAAAACAAAATATCCACTAAAAAAATCCCTTTATGCTGACCAGTATAAAGACATTTTTCACAATGTTCTGTAATATTAAAAATATGTATAATGGTTGAGTTTGAAAAATCAATTCCAGGTAGAGCCTTTAATATTTCCATGTGAAGTAAAGGAGGATTTGTTACATGCTTATTCATTTCAGGGCATACCCTAAGTTCTCTATCTTGACCAAACAATTTCATTTAAGCCAATAAACCCAAGCAATACACTTTTTCTCCCTGATATTAAATAAGCATTGCTCTGCAAAACACAACTTTGAGTGAAGCAAAAATTTTTGTAACATAAATCATGTAACATTAATAATAAAAGCCCCAAGTTTAGAAGATTTACAGTACTGTCTAAAAAAGAAGAAGTAGTGAACATCTAGAAGTATACAAGTGTAATCACTGGGCATACACAATGGTTTCATTTAAATACCCTCAGCAATAATTTCTGTTAACCCAGCCATACCAATTTACTATGCTGACATCTACCATCACTGCCAAGAAAGCATACACACTTCACACACACACAAAAAAATCTTTTTAATAATGATTTGAAAAAGCCAAACTTTTTTCCATTAAAAAAATTTAAAATATTTTATTTCGTGATTGCCTTATTTAACAAACCACTGTATGTCAGCATACATATGCTAACTGTATGTTACAGTTTCTTTGAAGAAACAAAGTTGCCACTTCCACCCGGAAGCAAAGAGTTAAAGGCTGTGCAATTAACGTGAGAGCAAGCACTGGAGAGCCTAGTTTACCTGGTGTACAAAGTTCTAAGGGATGCAAGCCCAGAGAAGGACAGCAGAATTTTGGAAGGGAAAGCAACATCAGCAATACTGGTTCTTACCCAAGCTCATTCCTCCCCCTACTAAAGAACCTGTACTGGAGATAAAAGGAGGTAAAAAAGAGTAATCTGGCTTTATGTAATCTTTCAATCTTTAGTAATCAGGCAATTTCGCTGGTGAAGCTACCAGAACAAACTAAAAAGAGGATTTGTTTATTGCCAAGTTTACCTTGTACTTTGCATTTGCCAACTACTGAGAAATAAGCATTGCATTTGTCACCTTGAACAAACGTAGTTTAAAACTAACTAACTTAGTTTAGAACTTGCTAAGTAGCAAGATATACTTTCCACATCCCACTAAGTCTGTAAAATGTTTAAAGTAAAATAAAATACAGAAGAATAGATGCAATGTTTTGTAGAAAAAGCAGGACAGAAATATCAAGTGGATATTTGCTAGTAGAGGTTTATAAGAAATTGCTCTATGCAATACAGCATCACTTACTTAAGATACAAAACTTTCATTGTGAGAAGTCAGATCTAAGGTCTATTTAAGGCCTATTTAATTCAGCCTTTGAAATAAGTACATGTACCACATTTATGTTTTACCACTTTCTTATTAGCAACTAGTTATTCTGCTCTTTTGTTTCTCTTATTTTCTCAGAATCCACATCCTGTTAGTCGGTAGTTGTGACAGTCTGCCAATCTTTCTGTCAGGAGCGTTCAACTGGTTCGTAACTACTGATCCACTTCTATCAACTTCAGCCCAACCTAACAATTTTCCTAGAGCACGCTGAAGTACACAGGGCTGGCATAATCAGGTGCACACAGCACAGCACAGCACAGCACAAAGCAGTGTGTTGTACTGACCACTGACTGATACTTTAGAGTCCATGTCTGGAACAAGCTTGGCATTTACACTGGGTTTAGCTTATTTTCATTAAGTTTTCACATCTATTAACAAAACATCTAAACCACACATCACCCATGATCTAGATCAACACACGTACTTGACCCTTTAAACTTTCACTGTAGCCATGAATTCTATAACTTCCTCATCTTTCTGTGCAGGATTGCAATATGCAAGAGAAGTCTATTTCACATATAAGCACTTTTAAAGTTAGAGTTCTTACGATTGAGGAAGTTCCCTCCTGAAGAAACACGAGTGAAATGGCGTATCTCACACTTCCCTGTAGTTCCCTTTACCAGACCATACCACTAAAGCAACTTTTATATACAGGTATATGAAGAGCAATTTGTTTCGAGGTATTCCCAAGCAGAACTATATTGATGCCTTTATATTTCATTGCTAATATACGGCATGGCAAGCAAAACACCATCTTTACAACAGTTCTTTCTGATATGAAAGTTCCTCTTAAAAATACCTAAAAGTTAGCACAAAGCTTAAACCCTACTGGCATTCCCATGTTAACTTAAACTTTCTGTCTTGTGCAAGAAACTGTATTTATTGATACAGAAGTTATCATATATAATAGAAGAGACAGTGCAACCAAAGAATCTAATCCATCCTAGGTTTTTTGGTTAGTTGGTGGGTTTTTTGGTGGGTTTTTTTTGCTATTTTTTTTAATTAGTATCACCGTCAGTCTCATCTTTCAAGAAAAAAAGAAATACACCAAAACCCAAAACTAACCTTTCTGACTCCCCAGAAAAAAATCTCCACCCATTTCTGTTTAAAGTAATCAGAAACCCACTTTGGGTACAAATACTGCTTCCATTTAGCTTACTTGAAACACGACTATAGTTAGTTATTCACAGAGCTCTCCACTTCAAACAGGTTTACCAGCTTATATATCACCGTATCAAGTTTGTATTAACATACTGATTCTTCCTAGGCACTTATGAGCAACTGATTAAAGTTCAGAATTTTACATGGATTCTTAGCCTTCAGCCATCTCATGTGCCACAATATTAAGTAGATCCCTACATCTGTTGTGCCTTTTCTTCCTTTGCTATTCAAGTAAGCACACCTCCAACATTCAGAATTACACGAGAACTTAACAGCATTAAAGAAATAAAATCACTTTTTTTTGAAACATGCCTTTCTAATTTTTATTTGACCATTATTTTCAAAACTTTCCATTTACGGACTTCTTTCTTTGGTTCATTGTCCAACTAATAAATTCAGGGACATATTCTTTGCCTGGGTAAATGTAACAACTTGCATGGATTTAGTAATGTATATGAAAAAAAACAAACCAGCAAGAAAAATAAAGCAAGCTTTCTTTGGAACAAGGAAGCTGAAGAGGTACTAGGTTGTGCTGACATTTAAAGATTAGACCACAAAAGTGAAGCTCCGGAGTTGCATCTAACCTTGCAGCTGACAAGCAGAAAAGTAACAGTTGCACAGGCAACCAAAACCGGTCAAATTACAGGGATGGAAACCTCCAGTGTTGCGGGATCTTTTGGGATTGTTTTTTTTGTAGTGACAAGAACCCTTGCCGTGTGACAAATAACGTTGATCGCACCATTTTCTCCTCTTCCCAAGCTCGGCGCCCAAGGCCTACAAGAAGGAAGCTGCTCCGGCTCCGGCGCGGTGCCATGTCCAGAGGAGAAAGAGGCTCTTTGCCTGACCCTGACGCGGGTGTGGGGTGGCCACCGGGAGCCCTCCGGGCCCGACCCGGCCGAGCGCCGTACCCCGCGCGAGAATAAGGCGAGAGCTCCGGCCCCCGTAGCGGCTCCGGGCGCGGGCAGCCCTGCGCGGGCGGAGGGAGATCCCGGGGCCGCGGCCGGGGCCGGGGGCGCGGCCCGGGCAGGCCCCGCCGGAGGGACGCGGCTGCTCGGCGGGGGAAGGAGGGAGCCGAGCGCAGACAAAAGCGGGTCGCGGCCGGCGGCGGGGTGGGGCCGTGACCGGGCGGCGGCGCCTCCGCTCCCGGGGGAGAGCAGCGGGAAGAGGCCTGGGGTGGGCACGGGCTTCCGCCGGCCCCCCGGCCCCGGCTGGGCTGGGCTGGGGTGGGCGTCCCGCGCCGAGCTGCGGGCAGGGGGCGGCGGGGCGCGGCGGCTTCTCCGTCCTCCTCGCCAGGAAGGGAGGGGAGTGGGGCTGGGGCGGTGCCCCTCGCCTCTTACCTGTAGCTCAGTGAAGAGGATCTCCCTCTCGGCCGCGTTGGACGCCATTTCGCCGGGGTTTGAAGTCCGCACCTGGGCGCTGCTGCTGCCGCTGCCGCCGCCGCCGGCGGGGAGGGGAGCGAGGGAGGCGGGTCCGGGGCCGGGACTAAGGGCGCATCGGGGGCGGGGGGAGCGCTCCGTGCTCAGGCAGGCGGGCGGGGGTGCGCGGGGGGGCCGCCGCTGACCCCTCTACTCTCATGGGGGTCACGGTGGACAGTGGGGCGCGGCGCGGCACGTTCCCCGCGGTGCGGTGCGGAGCGGCGCGCTCCTCGCGGAGCGAAGCGGCGCGTTCGGAGCGGCGCGGAGCGGCGCGGAGCGTTCCCCGCCGTGCGGTGCCCGCGGTGCGCTCCCCGCCCGGGCGCGGCGCTCGGCCCTGGCAGCGCTGGGGCCGCCGCGGCTGCTGCGCCTGCGGCCGCCGCCGATGTCGCACCATTTGGCTGTCACCCTGTCGCAAAGGCGTCGCTGCTTTGCGGCTCCCGGAGCACGTGACTGTGCGGGAGTAAGAGCGGGCTCCCTCGGAGGCGGAGAGCGGCGCGCGCCCCCCGGCCCCACCTCCCCCGCGCGGGCAGAGCGGCGCGAGGCGCCCAGCGCAGGAAGGCGGGCGCGAGGCCCCTCAGCCCCGAGGCCGCCTCGCCACCTCCTTCCCTGCACACTCCGCTAGTGGCGCTTCCCCATCCTCTAGGCTCCAGCGCTGGGAATCCTGTCGTTTCCTCCTGTGGTGGCTGGGTTTGGGGGGCATGTGGCACATTCCTGGTGTTGGGGGCTGTAGGGACTCGGCTCTCCCGGGCCCGGGAGACAGGTGAAACCCTCAGTTTGTTGGGTAGCGAGGGCAGGTAGCTCAGGAAGGAGAGTTCACGCTTGTCTCAAGCAGCCACCTGCCGCCCTGGGGACCTGGAGCAGTGGCCCAGGAGGTTGTGGTGAGTGGGGGATGTAAATGCCTTTTTTAACAGTTTAAAGGGCTAAACATTTATACTGGGGATGCTTGGTGAGTTTTTGGGCGGTTGGCACTGTTCAGTTAATCTGCAGAATAATAAGCTTCGCAGAGCTTCAAAATGGGTTTGAGTGTCTGGGAGGAAATGGTTTCTCTTTCCTCGTGGCACTAAGTGACAGTGGGCTTTTCAACTTCCTGCTTGTGTCCAGGGCTGGTGCTTTTCTTCACCTACCCATAAACGTGTGCTTTCCCACATGCATTCTCATTCCACCCTAATATTGCATGTTACGTTCGGCTAATTGGAATAATGCAAAATGCTCTCTGAAGCAATTATAGCTGTTTGTTTGTTGTTTTTTTTTTTTTTTTACTCTATGCAGTTCATGTCAAATTCATAAGCTGAGGCATTTTTGGTATTCAGATTCAGCTTAATGCAAACATCATCAGCATTTGTTCTGTATATGCTACTGCATCTCTGTATGGCTACAGACCAATAGTAGTCTGTTTGCTCTAGGAATGCAAGTTAAACTTTGGAATGTTGGGTTGTTTTGTTTTGGTTTTTTTTGAGGAAATAGGAATGGCAGAATTCAACATTACACTATCACGACTATTTCCAGCCAATTGGAAGCGTTTTAAGCGTGCTTGTGCTTTCACAGTTGAGCACCAAACAAACCTGACAGTCTGAGGTACTATCATGCATTAGAAAAGAAGTTTATGAACATATGTACACAGTTAGTTTCACATAAAAGAAATATTAAGATAATTCTACAGTATCAGTGCACATTTTTACTGAAATTACAGTTTCAGTGACATATGTGTAAGTAACTGTTTGATACAGTTCATAATCTTTCACATACGCAAATTTATGTCTAGACTTAGTCCACATGAAGACAGTGGCTTAATTTCTGTGCTATGTGGCCAGGCAATTACAGGCTCAGAGGAAAGCTTTATTTGCTGATTGTCTAAAAGTCACTATTTTAGGAAGGCTCTTAGGCGGTGAAATCTGTGTTAACACAGTGTCAGTGGTATGAATTAGTGTTATTTTAGTGGTCCCATGTCAGCAGCCGTGAAGTGGCTTGTGGCACACGGTGCGGTTTTGGGCACAGTGTGTGCAAACAGGGTTGGGGGGATGGGGAAAGAAGGACTTTTATACAATAAGTTCTCATTTTGACCATGATAGAATGATTCCAAACTTCATTTGAACTGCTTTTGAGAACAGATGTTGTAGGATATAAAGAAGTAATCACAAATTACTGGATTACTGTGACTTAGTGACTTCGTTTGCTTGTCAGCATGTATGTGGTCCTTTACTGCAGCTCATCTCCTGCAGAAGAAGAAGAGTCAATGTGCTTATATGTCTAGTTTACAAGATGTGGTCAGAGGGAAACACAGATTGTGCTCCAGAGAAAATTCATAGATATATGGATGGGTGTCAACAAAGTTATTGAAGCTTTGAGATTCTAAAACAGGCAGCTGGCTTTGATTCATACTTAACTTAGCCTGCCTATTGAGTGTAGCCTAGAGCATATTAATACCCCTGTCAAGACAAGGCCTGTAATCTTTTTTTGTATTCCAAATGTTATTTACACAGCTTGGAAGGACATAGTCCTAGATTCTTTGATGGAAGTGTACTGGCCCAGGAATCTAGAGAGAAACTGGTTTGGTAAAACAGTATTAGCTGAGCTAAAGCTGTGATACTTAATAATTCTTTCTTTAGAGTCTGGAAAGCACAAGGCAGTCCTGGACAAGTGTAGTTGTGCATTTAAGTATTGTGACAGTGAACTGCTGAGGAAGAGAGAACATTCTGAATGAGTCCCAAAACAGAAGGCAGTTAAGTATGTAAGTCCGAGAATTTTGCATTATATGTAGTCCTGAGTTCAGCCTGTGCCTTAAAATACCTGAATGCAATTTTTTCAGCCATTATTCTGTTAGCTCATCCCTGCAGTCAATCAGCAAGCTAGAAAAGCAAACTGAATGTATTGGATGTCAGTACTGCTGGCTAAGGCCTTTAGTTGTTTCTTTTCTTCAGGTTGTGTTATTTATGTCTTTGTCACAAAGACCTGGAAGAGTGAATAGCTGAGACATTCAGAGTTCCTGGTACAAAACACAACTTGTGAACCCTTAAGCACAGTACAGAACTCTCAGAAATGTCCAGGATACTGTAAGTAAAATCAAAGGTACCTTTTAGAATACTTCTAACTAGTCCAATATATCACCTAAGACAGAGCTTACTTTCACTTAGTGATGCATATAGAAATGAGGATTGATATGTGAAGAGCACTAGATAGGTGTTAATTATATTATTATACTCACTACTGGCAAAACTACCAGGAAAACGTAATTTCTTATTCAGGCTTCTGGTTAATCTTGCTTGTTTAAATTAGTGATGTAGGTCTAGAGGGACCACAAAATGAAACTCTCGGAAAGAAGAAATTGGATGTGATTCTACATATGCTCTTAATAGACGAGTGGGGCAGAGCAATACTAGGCCAGCTCACCACCTTTTTAAGCAAAGAACAAGCACTAAGAATTAATGACCTTGTTAATGGAGTGGGGTCAAGGTTATTTGATTTTGCAAGTAGTACTGATACCTGTAAACGGAAATCCTTGTCTAATAAAGCAGAAATGCTAAAATTCACACTTGAAGTCTACTTCGGCATAAAAAAAAAATAGGAATAAAGACAACTAACTATATAAAAGAAATGTAGCCCCAACATCAGCTTAAAAAAAACCCCACTAACCCGAACCACTACCACCACCACAACAGATTTTCAATAATGTAACCATTAATTGTCCCTGACTTCTCGACAAAGCAGTATTACTCTTGCATAGTTGACCCTCTAAGTTGGATCCTTGTAAAGCCTTATGAAATTCTGAAACTATGAGGCACACAAAAATGAGATGGAGAATGTATACATATTTGTCTTCTTTATTTGTTTACTTCAGCCCAATGATGTTGAAAAAATAGTCTATTAATGAAGAATAGTACTTTCCATCTTCCTCTTTTGCTTTGCAAATAGTTGTGGGAATAGGAGGAATCTTCATTTTATAAAGCTTTCAATACTATATCTTCTAATAGATTTAGGAATAAATATGTCTAGGTCAGGTTAAAACTTGAGACAAAAAATAAATTTATATAATAATCTTAGACCAACAACTTGCTGGTGTTTATTAAAGAAAATGCCGTAAAGGAGAAAATAAAAAATTGAAAAAACCAAAAGTGTGGATAATTTTCCTTTTTTTTGAAAACTCCTTTCATAGCACTTCTAAGGAATTACTTAACCACCTTTCACTCAGATTTCTCAAAGGGAACTCCGTGTAAGCCAAGGCTGCTGAGAGCTCTCTGAGCTCCTACTGATGTACCAGTGGCAGCGAAGGGGACGAGTTTATGGCACGTCATAAACAGAAAACTAAAATGACTATGTAAGTTTATTTAGCTCTTGTGCTTGCAAATTTCATGTATACTTAAACTATTCCTTTATTACTCTTTTAATTACACAACTAGTTTACAACTTCTGTGTGGATTACTGTGATGTAATCATAAGCCTCTTAGCAGTTGCTGCACACTTTCTACTTAAAATTTGTCTTTTATGTTTACATACTGTTACCCAGGGCAAAGTGTAGGCAGATGTTATGAGGTATGGAGTGCAACAAACTTTATCTTACTATCTATTTTATTAATTCTGGACCCTGAGAAGACTTGCAGTCAGTGAGAAAAGAGTGCTCCAGGGGAAGGAGGTTCAGTCCTGTTCATTATGGCCTCCTGTTTTTCTTTTCCATCCTTCTCTTACGAGGAAAAGTCTGCCTTATGCCAGTTAATGTGAGTGGTACCTTGAGGAGAGAAAAGCCCTACCTGTGCAGAACCAGCTGTTAAGATCAGACCTCATTTCCCTAGAGGAGATCAACTTGGATTATTTGAAGTAATAACAAAATGCATTATGCCTTTACATTAAGGCTATGAGCCCAGAAGTGGATCAACATTATCGATCTCTATGCCTAGGGTAAGTCCGAGTGATTCTAATTAATCTTGATTGTAGGATCCAGTTTATTATACTTGGTGTTGTTTCTGCAAATGAACTGCCCAGATGGACTCTTCATGCTTTCATTGAATCCACTGAAATTAATAGGACCTGGTGCAGCACTGCTTACATCAAGACCTTATTTTCCAGCAATATAGGTAAGAGGTCAGTTCAAGGTAGCTATACCTCTGGATAGTTCCTCATTGCTTTATTTCTGTAAATTGCAAGCACATTACTTCAAATGGTGACTAGGGGAAAATACTTTAGTTTGTTACAAAAACAAGGCAAGATGACAAATATGTCATCCTGTTAAGAAGAAGACTGATTTCCTGAAGTACTGTAGGTGGCTGGCTGTGACCTAAAGTTGCTATAAATAAGCATCAGAAAATTCGTGCTCAGGAGATAATGGAAGGATTTTCTTGTGCAGCAGTAAGGTGTGCAACTTCCTATAATTCTAGGAAAACCAAGTTCCTCCAAAAGGCTTTTCAAATATGAAACAAAGAGTTTTACAACTTGAGCTGAAATCCCAGTCTGCATTTGGAGGAAAGGGAAATGTATTGCAAAGGATGAGTCAGACATGGCTTACCCAGAGAAGTCTTTGCAAAAGAGATCTGTGCTTGAAAGGCTGCTGCAGGGATGTCTCTTGCATGCTTGTAATGTGGGGTTTGATCTCCCTATGGGCAGTCAGTTGCTCCCAGAAATAGTAGACTGCAGATTTGCTAGCATCTCACAGCAGGGTATACAGAAGTCAGACGATTGTGTCCATTCTTCTCTGCATCATGCTATCAACAGACGTCTCACCTCGTGCTGTGGAAATTGATGCGTTTGTGTGTGTAAATTTCTGGTCATCCTCAACCAGTTTTGACTTGCTGTTTTGAAATCTGCAGCAAAAACTGACAAAACGAGGAAGTAAGTTCTTTGTATGACGTGTCTGGTGATACAGCATCTATACATCAGTGGTTTTTTAGCTCTAATATGTTTGTGGACACATAAATAACTATGTCAAATGGTCCTGAAACAGACTTCATCAGACACTCAGTCTTAGATGGTAATGATTTCTGGTCATGATTAACTTGATGGCTGGTGTTTTTCTCCATGTCTTTATCTCTTCTCAGAGACAGTAGCCTGCATATGTAACTCTGTCAGGGATTGAAGTCCTAAGTAGTTATTAACTTGTACTTAGTAGGCAATGTCTCTGAATTAAAAGGGCAGATCTATCTTCATCTAATGACCACTTAGAACAAGAGTTACCTGGCAGGTTTGTAGCTAGGTCTAATTGCATTCTTCTTGCTCTGCTGGGACTGACATCCTCAGGAGAGGAGAGAGCTTAAAAACTTTCTGAGAAAATTACAATTGCATCAAACAATATAAAGAGAAAAACATTCAAAAAAGTTCTGATACCAAATACGTTAGTACTTCCCCCTCACTCTTCCTTGTCTTAACCCCATCACCTTCTGTTTTTTTATATTTAGGCTGTGGCAAACTTGCTGTCATGTAATTTAGTGCAACTTTACATTGCTTTTATTTATGTTCTGCTGCATATGAACACTGTGGTTCAGAGATGGTTTGTTATAGTGCATTCTCCTTAATTGTTATTTAAGCATAAGGGAGGTAAGACTAGTATCTCTCACTCTCCTTTCGTCTTTTTTTTCCTTATTTTTTTTCCTTCTTTTTCTTTCTTCTTTCTCCCCTATCTCTGGAGAGGGATGGTCATAACACAAGTGAGCAGGGAAGTTAATCACACCTATTACATTTTGGATATACCTTTTAAACTAGCTGTAATTTCCGCACATTTCAGGTTTTCCAAAGGTGTTTTCTCTTGTGTGAATGAATCTGCTGGTGTTTTAATGTGTTTTGAAAAATACTACAATGTAGAAAGGCTTAGGTGAGATTTCTGTACTGAAGCCTAGTTGCAAAGTTACTTGTGGAGTGACTCTTCTGACTGGAAAGTAATTAGTCATCTGAGGGATTAATTATGAAATTCTTGTGCTTCTCTTAATTTGCTTAGATACATAGGTGCCAGTGATTTCTTTAAAGTGTGAAATGTTTTCCTGTAAGGACTTAATGTCATGGGTTTTATGTTCTGGGGCAAACTCTGGAGGTCTCAAGGACTAAGCTGAATCAGTTTGGGTTATGTTGCTTGAAATGGATTCACTGAAATCCCACGCTGTTAGTCTGGCCTCAGCTTTGAATTGTTTATTATCACATGTAATGAAGTCTAAAATACTTTCCAGTTGATTTGTCTAGCAGGTAGTTTGCAGTTAGTGAACTTGTTTGTTCTTTATAAGAAAAATGAGGCTAGAAGCCACTGAAAAATATGGGGGAAAACATTTTGGAGCCTTGATCTGTTTTCTGTAGCTACCCTGTCAAGAAGGAGCAGTCAGCCAGAGGCAATTGCTAAGGTAGAATTAATGGAGATCTGAAATATACTGGTTTGATATTTAAAATGTGATAATGTGGATGTTCTTTATGTTCATTTATGCCTTTGCTTGCTGCAGTGTTAACTTGTTAGCTTTAATGAAGGCAGCTTTTACACAAGTGCTAGAAGTATCTCCAGCTAATGCAGCACACGCTCATTCTTGGCTTGTTCTTTCTTTGCTTTCTTCTCTTGCCTGCATACACCCCTCTTCCCCCCAGAAGTAGTGCAGTGATGGAGCAAGGCAGAAAAATGAAGTGTAATAATCTCAAAACAAACTAATAAGGTTTACCCTCTTCCTATCCTGTATGCTTTCTCTTCATTCTGACATCCATCTGGTAAGCCATTGAACTGCAATGTCCTTAATGACTATTTGATTGAGATAAGAGAATTTAGATTAATTGAACCTGTGCTAAATGTGGTCATGATAATGATCGACATGATGGACATATTTCAATGATACATCTTCAGAATCTTTAGAACCATGGCTAAATTCTGTAAGAGAGAAATGCATAATTATACTTTATACTAATATAAACAGCCTAATGTTCGGGTTTTGTTTATTATTAATCATGACAGATAATAGTAACATTGTTAAAAGAAAGCACCACATCTAGACATTAAAAGCATGGATTTTCACCATGGACCTAAATACAACAGTAAATACAGTTGATATTTGCACCTGCTATGCAGGTAGAGGTTGATTTAACATTAGAAAAGTGCAATAATAGGATATTAAAATGTATACTGTATTATGATGTTTGCAGACTTTAGATGCAGCAGACAGTAAAACTTGTTTTCATGATGCTTAGATTATCATACTTATCAATCAGAAGTATGAATATTTCATAAGTATGGTATAGCAGAAGTCCTTTAAAAGAAAATGGTGAAGCTGAGGCCAGCTGGGGATTGCTGTTTGCAGGCTGTCCTTAACTGTGTTTATTGCTTCCCCTTTTCCCGGCAAATCCAGCATTTAAGAAGGATTGTAAGACCCGTGTAATCATTGAGGATTTACTTTCCTGGTGCCTCAGAGCTGCATTCAGCAACAACATCATTGTTTTGTTTTTAAACATACATATCTTCACAAGGTACAGATAGATGTTATCAGGTAATATTTTGGATAGCAACAACTGCAAATTGTTGCTTGAAATTAACATTAGAATTGTAGGTAGACATAGGTTCAACTTTTGGTCTTATATTGACAGAAGGCTCTATAGTTCTACAGCCATCTTAGATACAGCTGATGTAAATTTGGACTCAAGCTAATGAGGTCAAGTCTCTTTTCCTTTTGTGTCAGTACAAAATATTCTTAATTCTCAGTTTAATACTAAAATATAGAAGAATTCTAAATATATAGTAGTTAGGCTAAGGTTCAGGTTAGAATAGAATAATCTCTGCTGGCAAAAGGTTCTGGTGTCTGCTGAATAGAGGGCATAGTATTCTGATAAACTGCTTAATATTTCTTAATGCTTAATGTTTCTGAAGATTAGGGAGTGTAGATTGGTAGATTAATTAAATTAACAGTTTAACAGAAGTGGTTTAGAATTGCAGTTTACCTTACATTGTTTCCAGTCTTGGCTTCAATATGGGCAAAAATTTAGAAACATTAGTGTTTATTCATGTGCAGTTTTCCTTTTATTTGCATAGTATGCAAGGACACAGTATTTCTAAGTATCCTTAGCAAAAAAAAAAAGAAAAAATAAATTGGTAATGGGAAAGGTGAAAGAATCTTTATAAATGTAATCTTAATATTAAATTGCTCCATCTAGTGGCTGTCTTCTAAAACTGACATTTTTCTTTAGTGATCCTTTAGTAATGATTATGCCTCTTAAGAATTTAAGATTGAATTCTTCTTTTACATAGAAAGCCCTCTACCAAGGGAACTGCACATGTGACAAGGTACAAACTTTGATTTTCGTTTCAGTTTCCTTTGAGGATCTTTACCGTTTATTTCAATGGAAGCAAGCCTTATGTGTCCAAGTGTCTCAACTGCTTTTGACATCTTCATTTTAGTGCCTTACTCTCTTTGGTTCGTGTTCTTCTTGGGCCTGGGGGAGAAAACAGAGAGGCTGGATTGCATAAATAGTACAATAAGGATGAAGTCAAAAAGTTGAAATACACAGTGAATCATGTACTGAGTCCAGCATAGTGAGATGCATCTTGTGTCCTAACATGAGAGAAATATCAGTTGCAGATTGTTTTATTTAAATGCCTTATCTGGCACTGATACTGTACTTTTCATAATAATAATAATGAGTAATTTAATGATTTGTTAATGTCAGTATACTTTGCAAGCAATTGGAATTCTTATGCCAATCAAGGTGAAAACACCTGTGTTTCACAGCTGTATGAAAATAGGGAGAAAATTCAAAAGAAAAATGTTCAAGAAGAGATTTAATCCAGACATCTCTGATGCTTTCTTCCTTTGAACACCTTGAAAAGACAAAAAAAAAAACAAACAAAAAACCAACCAAACAAAAAAGAGGGAGTGCTTGAGGAGACCTGCATATTTCTTGCTGCCCACTGCTGTGATCTCTTGTATAGCTGTCTTTAAAGGGAACCGAGGTGCTTAAGAATGCAAAATCATAAAACAATGAATCACTTTCAGGGTGATTGTTTGGTTGTTTGGTATTGTTTTTCAGTTTCTGAATAGTGCCCAAAACTGTGCAAGTGAAGTCCTGCAGAATACAAAAAAAAAAAATTAAAAATGAAAAGCAAGAAAAAGGGCCAGCTGAAATAGTCTAGATCCAGATTTTAAGTACTAGATTTTTAAAAAAGAAAGTTATCTTTGCTTGAAAATGTAACAGGTGCATTGGACTTGCTTGCTCTCCTGTCCTTTATTTTTGTCATTCATTTTTCAGTTTTGGTTAATATGCTGCCTGAATTTCCTGGTGGATTAATTCTCTCCTCATTTCATGTCTAAATACTCCTTTAATATTAAGAAACTGCTCTATAAGACTAGAATAGTTTAATTGTATTCCAAGACTGTTGTTTTTATTATTCACTTGAATAATGGAACACAGACCAGGTAGTGCACTTTTCCAGACTTCCTCTTCCCAATTAGTTTGGTCACTTAAAATTGCAGATTGCTATTCCTATCTTCCTTTCCCAGGCCACCAAATATCACAATTGTGTAACTTCCCTACATACTAAGTAAAGTTTCCTTGCAGTGTGCATTTTAACTTCAACTTAACTGTTGTACTTTTGGCTTAACTTGCAAAATTTGAAATACAAGGTAGCACATCCTGATAATAGTGCATGAAGAAATAAATAATTGCTGTGAAATGGAATGGTACTTTATCTTAAAACAGTAGAAATGTCCTTTGAATTAATTAAAAACACATACATGAAGTCTTTCTTGTTTGCTGAGGCAGACATATTGTCAGAGTATTCCTTATGATGATTTGTACTGGTTCAGTTCTGCTCCTCTCTGGGGTTGCTGTGTTGTGTCTTTATAGTGATTTTGATATTGGAAAACATCTTTACCGTTTTACTTCTCATCCTATCGAAAATGCCTTATTTTTGTAATGAAACAGAATTGTTCCAAGCCTGAG
The DNA here is from genome assembly GCF_052056855.1 of Sturnus vulgaris. Classification (NCBI taxonomy): domain Eukaryota; kingdom Metazoa; phylum Chordata; class Aves; order Passeriformes; family Sturnidae; genus Sturnus; species Sturnus vulgaris. Next base: position 15,901,549 of record NC_142251.1, on the reverse strand, counting down.
CCAAACAGCAGCAGTCCCAGGAAACAGTCAGCCTGTGCACTGAGGAAGACAACACTTGATGCATGCTCCTCTGTTTTTTTTCAAGACGTGCTCATCAGAACCTGACTATTACTCACATGCAGCGTAAATAAATATTTGGCAATGACCACTTTTTCTTTAGCCTTCGTCTTTGCTTCTGTAATACTTCCTTGGTTTTTAGCAGAGTATGTCTTTTTAAAAATGTTATGGGTAGATGCAAAAATGGTGAGGCTGTTTATCTTTTTGCAGGTTACTGAGAGTACCGATGCTGATCCATCTGATCTGAGCCTTTTCTCTGAACAACTTCCATAGGACAGTTCAGGACCTGCAGAGTTGTTGGGGTTTTTTGACGTTATCCTGGACTTGAAGAGCTTGCTTGTCTCCCAAGTTTCTGAAAATTTTGGTCTAGTGCACCTTCTTCATTAGACCAATGCCATGAAGTTTTAATTCTGTCAATCTGTCCTGTGACATTTTGCATTTTATGTTGTTTACTGTATCAGGTTGCTTATTTCATAAGCTTAATGCTGGATTGTGTGACTTAATTGAGCAAATAACTATTATTCTCTTTCATCAAAAAGTTATTCTAGATCTCCAAGCGTGGCTAACCTCTTTCATTTTGGATTGTAATAAAATCTAATCTTACTGATTATTCAACCCTTTTTGATCATAGATGTTATCTCCCTGAAAGAAATAAATGCCACATTTTTTTTTCTTTTTTTTTGTTTGTTTCTTTTCAGTACATTCTTAACATTGATGCTTTTTCTAGTTCTGTCAAGTTGAATTCCTTCTTAAAATTTCTTTCATATGATTCTTATTGAGTATCATATTCTAACTTCTGTTGTGTTTCCATGGTTCTCTTAGCTAATTGAAAAGAACTGATTTTCACATCCACCTCTAATCAAAAGCTCTCCGTTTTAGTGGTGTGTACTGTGGAAAAGAAAACCAGCATGTGACTTCTTGTCTTTAAATATTTCCATGCTGACAGATAAAAAAGCATTCTACTCAGTTGTTTTACTCAGGTTTATTTTGGTTTGGGCTTTTAACCTCTGATACCATGTGGACTTCAGGAATAATTACAGTCCTAATATTGTAGCTAATCTAAAATCATTTTAATTATGTCTCATCCATGACTGCAGAACAGATAATGGACTATTTTGGTGCTGCTTTCTGGATTTACTGCTACCAAAGCAGAAGTCCATGCTGAGAGGCATTTTTTCAGTCCATCTAGCTCCCCATGTCTGCATTCATGTTTCTGTGAAATTGTGAATCAAAGCTTTAGAAGCAGAACATCTGAAGCAGAGTTAGGCATTCTTATTCTGGAGAGGTGGAATCACATGGTATTTCATTAGCATGCCTAAGAATCCTTATGTAGAAGTCCTGAATGTCTCTGTTGTAAAGACAACCAGTAAAAAGGACCAGAAGTGACACTGTGTACTTGGCTTTTGCCAAGACTTCTGACACTTCCTGTGTTTATTGCTAATGTGAACTTCCCACTGTTTAATTAAACATGGCTGCTCATAGCATCCTATTTTCTTTAGCAGATTCCAATCACAGCAGTTATTGTCAGACTTGACAGACTGGCAGCTGGAGATATGAACCAGGCATAGCAGGGAAAAATTTAGGTGTTCAAGGACTTCTAGATCTCTCTTATCTTTTCAGTTGCTTCTCTTTTCTTTCCCTGTTTTTCTAAACTGAATTTTGTCCTGTTATTCTCCTAGAGTAGACTTGTGGGGTTTAAGTTTTCTCTCCTGTGAGTAAAAAGTGGGTTACGATATGCAGAGTGATTCAGAAAAGAATAAGGGATTGCAATGGAGGCAAACACTCCCTAGAAGTAGCGTTTTTCAGTCTACTTTCTGGGTTTAGCATTAGATTTGTGTGTTGGAATGTAGACAGGATGTCCTTTTCAAGCATATAGGTGCATTTGTTTAAAAATGCTTGTCTGGAAAAAGTCTATATATTGTGTCCACAACAAGCAAGGCAAGGGATTCAACCTCTGATTAAAGGCCCCAGAAAAGTCCTTGTGGGAATTGAGCTGAGACATAAGTGCAGATGTAGCTGCTGTATGTATCAGAATGTCTTGTGCAAGCCAAAGTTAAAAGTTGGTAGTTGGTATTTGAGCAAATTAAGAGTCTGCAAGGGTGATGCATCTGGATCATACGATTTTGTGTCTGTTAGGAGGTAACAGGCCTGTGTTACATTACAAAACTGTAGGAGGATGCAGTGTCTCACAAGGCTATAGCAAATACACCTGACTTACTGAGAAACAGAAACAACACCTGTGATCTTTCTAGCGATGAGGTTGTTTCCTAAGGCTGATAGGATGTTTTGCTAAGATGGATTGGTAGATTATGTTGAGCTTAGTTTGAAACTTGCCTCCTTTAAACATAATGTTATGTCATGTTTGTTTGCTGTGAGACAGTAATCACATACTTCTCTGCATGTTCTCCTGCAAAGAGGTCTGCATCATGAATTTCCTGTGCACCATCACATTTTTTGTTTGCTGCTTCTAGGGCTATTCGAAATGCTTTCCAGTTACAAACCTAATTGTTCAGCTTGCCCATGTAACTTGCCATCCTCACAAGGTTGCATATCTGATTTTATGACTGTTTTCTTTTATTCTACATAAGAGGTGTCTTTGAAATGACCTAAAATAATTGCTTTACTGTGTATGGCAGTTATGAAAGAACACTTGGGTTGTGGTGCTCAAATAGCAGGGTCTGCCACTCATGTGAGGATATGGAAAATTGTGGTTTCTCAGCCTCTGAAAACAGATATATAGTGCTTTTCTAACTTAGTAAAGGCTTGGAGACTTGGCAAAAATAACTGGGTATTAGTTGCTGAAAAGAAATTTGGCAGGGCTGACAGGGGAAGCTAGGAAAATCACCAGCAAATGTGTTAAACTTTGATTCTAAGCAACCAAAGAATAGCTCTCTTCTCGTTTCTTGTGTTAAGTCTCTGTGGTCACTTGGAGAAGAACAATGTGACAAATAACAATCCAAGTGGATCAGTTATATCATCAGTATAATCAGTCATATCATCTTGCTTGGTTTCACTTCTTGATTGGGTAGCTAATTAGGTATTAAAGATTTGTATACCTTTGTAATTTCTATTTCATTTAGTTCAGAAAGTGCAGTAGGGAATCTCTGCTTTTAGTAAGATTTAACGGCAGCACACAGGCAAAGGAGACTGCACTGCAGCAGGCAAATAATGACTGTGGTTTTACCACTGCAATCCTATTTGAATTGAGTAAATCCAGTTTATTGGACTGAGAATACACAGATTGTCTGACTAATTTATGTATAGTAATGCTTATGTTTTTTGAGGCCTGTCCCTATGTGTGTGTGCTTTGAAGATGGGACTGTTTTATGGTGTTCTTGTGTGGTCTGCCAAATATTTGTTGTTTTGTCCTATAAGTCATCCTTGAAGGTAGGGTTGCAGATAACTTTTCTGTTTGTTCTGAGATTCCCAGATGCCTAAAGGCTGTAGAATATTGTAAGCCAGAGCATGGAATCCTATATAAAAAAAGGACTTCAGCCATAATGCATCTTTTGCTACTTAGCATCAGTGAATTGTTATCCCACAGAAAGTCAATAGGAAATAACCTGACTGTTTATCTACTTGAGAAAGTTCAGGAGCAGCTCATTAGCATCACATAAGTAAAAGCAGAATCAGGTTTGTGTATCAAGAAAGTTCATATGTAGAAGACAATTGAAATAACAGGAGTGGTGGATTTTTTTGTTTCACCTTATGGAGAGAGATTAAAAAGATAATACTTCTGTCTTTATAGTGAGTTCCCTGAAGGCCACTAATTTAAATTCAAAAATGCCAAACTGTTTTTTGGGATGAATTAGAAACTTTGCCTAGGGCATGTTAATAGCTCTCCAATGAAGGAACAATTTTCCCTGCTCTACAGGGCAGTTCACCTTGTCCAGGTTTTGGTTTTATTTAACCGTTATTGTGAAGACACATGGCCAAAATATCATCTGCTGTGTATTATTCATATTCTTATTTAATTCATATTTTATTATATCTAATTTTATTATATATTATTTTATTTTATCTTATTTTATTATATCTTATTCAATTAATATTTTTCATGTATTTTCATCTTTCTGTTCCTAACATGAAGTTGGGGCCCTCAGTCTGTGTTGATTTCATGTTGTTTTTGTAAGTGGAACAAACTTCCTTAATCAGTAAAGCAGAAAAATGGATGGAACCTGTTTTCCAAGACTATTTCCAGAGATAGTGGATAGTATTCACTGGAGGCTTTTGTTAATTTAAACTGTTGAGTTGGCAGTCTTGGTCACTCTCTTCCCACTAGGATGGGGAATACAAGGTTTTCCATTCCCACTATTACCACACATTGTGTCACTGATGACTGAATGGGCAAGATGCAAGGATAAAGGAAGTAGCTGAATTACTCTGCTCATTTAATCTTCTTTTAAGTCTTGAGTTTTCAGGAATAGTGCCAATTAGAAAAATTGTAATCGCAGTCTTGGTATTCATATGAATTAAGTGTCACAAGTGAATCAAATTCTGTATTATGGCTTTCCTGCAAGGATTCTAATTCTGCTGGTTTGACTTGGGCAGAAGCTGATGTATAGAAGACCTCATAAGACCTCTAGGATCAATGTTTAGTATTTGCCTCAGTTCAGTGATTGTTTTCTTTTATGCGACTTTTTAGAGTGCTCTGACAAGGGAGGAATGAACAGCTTATTTTATCAAGATTTATAGTCAGTAGCTTCTGTAGTCTTGTGAAGAAGACGTGCTGTGCAAATAGCAAGGTTAAAGTGATTGCACATGAAGTAAATACAAACTTCAGCTAGTATTTCATCCTGAAAACCAGTCTGAACAATACTTAGATAACTTCATGTAATGAAAGCCTTTTCATAATCTTGACCCATATACAATTCTGTCAAATCCAAGGTCAGATAGAATTTAAAAAATAAGCTTTATTTGAACTTCTGTAACCATAATTTCACAATTGCAAGCGTGCGCTTTAATAAAAAAATAGCACTAGTACTCTGTGGTGGGTTTTTAAAAAAAAATTCTTATATAAGTCTCAGAGTTTGATCAGTTGTAATAGAAAAGAAAGTATTATCTATTTGTTTAGGAAATATCTTCTAAACCATTGCAGCAGCAGACAAAAGGAGTTCATTTCAAATTGATTAATGTTCTATAAGTACCTGGAATTGCTTGGTCTAGTCACTTTGTTGCTTTCTCATCTCTCTGAAAAATCAAATGAAGCATCTGAAGATACCTGATTGATGCAGTCAGCTTTGTACTGATATTACAGTGCATTTCAGGAAATGTTCAAAGCAGGGCAATAATTTTCAATCTATTTTCAAGCATGCCACAGTAAAGTTTTTCTATCAGATTATACGAAGTCCATTTCCCAAAGAATTGTGGATTTTTGTGTTGTGCATTTGTGGGCAGGTGCTTTTACGTGTGGAGCTTTATAAATATGTATGAGAAAATGATGTGTCGGTGATATTGCCCACTGCTGTAGTATGCCATGGTGCATTTTTTTTCTCCATAACCCATACTGCCTCTTTTTCTTGTATACAAGCTTTAATTATTTTATTTGCTTAGAAGCCATGTGTAACTTGGTTTCATTTCATAGGTACGTACAAATTTTCCAAATTGCTGCAGAATGTTTCAGGACCAAATCCAGTAATTCACTGGTAAGGATGTTAAAGTACAGGAAACTGTAACAAAGAAGATTATTTCCCTCCTAAATTGAGAATTTAGACAAGATAGTATTACTAATTTCTATTTTTGTTTTTGTCAGCTTGCAAGGAAAGCATGAATTACCTTAAATTATCAATTCCTCAAAGTCTTAGATGTGGATGTGATGTGGCCAAAAGAAGTTCATGCACCTCAGCTTCCTGAAGCTGCATAAAAATCTTACTGTTGATTTGGTTTCTTTATGAAAGCGTTCAGTGAAAGAAAAGCATAGTCTTTAGTATCCATAAGCTGTACATGCAAACTCTGCAGGAGATCTTGAGCTGCATTAAAGGTGGAAATACAGAAAAACGGTAAAATTCCCTCAGGAACCCCCTCCTGTTCATAGCAGAATGACTGGCTGCTCGCCATGCTGCCATGGGCTGCTGGCCAGCACCAGTACTCTGTGACCCCTTCTGACATAGCTCATAGGGACTGGAGGATGAGTTAATGCTGCTTCTAGCACCATTAATGAATCAGATTTTAAATGTGGATGTGAGAAAGTCCATTGCTCTGAGAAGAAACCAGGAAAGAGAAACATTCTCTTAAATTCAGATTTTGTGTAGCTGAATGAAAGGTGTCCTTTTCTTCTGATCACCCCCATAAACGACATTGTTGATGTCTTCTTACAACAGCATGAGAAAATAAATAAATTATTTTATTAGCATATGGCCATGATTTGTATAGCATATCCTGTATGTGTACTCTGAAAGCTGCCTGATATATAGTTTTCAGCGTTGTTCCATCTTGGTCTAAAATACAATAGAATATCCACTGGTTCAGGATGAAAAATAGCAGAACACATTTAAGCCTGTACTTCCATTGACTGTGATGAGGTTAAAAAAAGACATATAAATTCTAATATGCGTAGCTATTCTCATGTAGAAATACTTAGGAAAGATTATTTCAAGATATTAATTCTCAGAAATGGAATGCTGACACTCTTAAAAATTTATTGAACACATTTTATGAAAAGTATTCTGCTGTCTTTTGAAAGCAAAGCAATTCTGTCCTGAAAATCTGGAAGTGGAGCACAAACATGATGAAATCAGTCTCAAGATTGTTTTGATATAGACCTTAAATAGGGTCCCCTAATGATAATGATTTACCAAAATTATTTATTTTAAGTAGCTGAAGCAGTAACACAAGTGAATATTCTTTTGCAGTATAAATTGTATTCATTTCAGTCGCTGTTTGCTTGCTTATTGCTACAGTGAAGGAGGCAAAACAGTTGCATAATCAAGTCTTTATTGTATTGGTGTAATTTGCATGTTTTCTTTATTGTTTTAGAACCATCACAAATTATTATGAAACAATTATTTTCATGCTGTATTGCTGAGTGAATTTTTCCGTATTTTGGGGGTTGTGTGAGAAGGAAATATCCAAAGACATTAGTTTTTCTGTTACACAGCAAAGTATATTTCCTCTTTTATAAACCTTTAGCGTATGCAGCCTGATTCTTTTTTACTGAGGTGATTTTGTGCCACAGAGTTTATCAATAGTGCTGTATCCTGAACACCTTCCTTCCTAAAACTGTACTTGTATGAACAGGGCCATTGTTTTCAGCTTGACTACATTTACAGGGATGTGCTCTCTGTAAACTTGGCCTAATGAGACCAACTGCAATGTAAATGGAAAATTCTTCGCTTGAATTCATTGCAAGTCTGAACTAGGCTTACAATGGCACTAGTTAGGCTCCCCCATGCTGTTTGAAAATGTACTCTTCAAAAAGAAAGGCATAATCAATAAAAAGGTGTGTGGTTTTTTGGTTTGTTTTTTGTTTTGGTTTGGTTTTATTTGGTTTTTTTCTGTTTAGATGTGGGGTAATATCAATGCTTTGCTTAATAAAGTTGTTACTGACGAGCAGCTCTAGTCTTAGTCTGATCCTATTCTGAGGCTTGATTATCAAAGGCTGTTCCACTGCCCTGTGCTAATCACAGATCAGTTTGTGGCCCTATGTGTTTTGTAGTCCAGTGCCCCACAACTCCTTCACCTTAAGTATACCACTCCTGTTCTCTGTGTGTGGCTAAATATTGTAAGCAAAGTTCCAAAATAATTCCAAAATATCATAGTTTCAAAAAAATTCTACCTCCAGTTTTAGGCTATTTTCTTATGGATTGTAACAAAAGACAGTAATTTTCAGTGTTCAGGTGTTTGCAGTTCTTAATTCAATCTAAATTCAATGATTTATAGAACGCTACAGTTTAGCTAAGGCATTTTTTTGATATAATAGTGTATGGCACTGTTTTTCTTCCAGTTCTCTGAATATGTTTCTTTTTCTAGGTTAAGGACAATTAATTCCATCTAAAATTGTCTTCTTTCTTCTTTTTTAATTAGACCTAGAATGTTTTGCATGACATTGTAGCACTTCTTCCCCATTCTATTTTTGTTTTGCAAAGTGACATGCTGAGTCTGTGCTTGTATTTTGTAGTGTTTGCCTTTGGTCGGCACTGTGTCAACGCAAAGCTTTAAAAACAATAAAATACTGACTTTGAGGGAACAGAAAGGCTGTTTATCTCTTCAGTTCTAAAATTATAACAATAGTCTCATATATAGTTTATATTAGCACCTCTATCAGCACTGAGCCACCTTCTCACAGAAACTACATCTTCCAGACCTCCTGAGTACATGAAACACTTCCCTTTAGAAAGCAATTTCCCTGCAGAATCAGTGAGCTTTGCCACCTCCTTGTCCTTCTTGAAATGTCCTGTGCTTCTGGCCCTTTAATTTAATGTGAGGCATTCCTGCACTCAGGCAGCAGAGAGACAGATTATGGCAGAGGCCAATCAGTATTATGAGAAATATATAATGAGCCATTCAGCCTGCAGAATTCTGGACAGCATAAAGGGGAGACACTTTAAGACAGCATTCTCAAAGTCATCTCATTAGCCTGGGAACCAGGGCTAAGAGATAGAGTTCTTAATCAGAGAGTGGAACTTGCTTCTTGTGCTTATTGCAAGCTTGTTTCTCTGAGGGTTGCACAGTGTATATTCAAGGGGTCTGATCGCTAAGCTGTAGTATCGTGACCTGTCTTGAGTTTCTATCATTACTGCTTGCAGACTATGAACTAAATCCCAAATGGTAGCTCCATAAAACAGTAAGCAGGAATATCTGAAGGTAACCAGAATTTATAGTAAGTTTGGATTTTGGTTCCTTGCATTAGTAATCCTCTGAAATCAAATTGTTTTCACACACCAGTAGTGCAACCAGAACTGGGTATGGAATCCAATTTTCCCCAAAAGCTTTTCTTCCATGACTATTTTAACATTAAATATAAAGTTGATAGAGGCTTGAGCCTCAGCTCCTGAGTGACAATTATACTTTCCCCTTCAAAAGTATGTTTTGGAACTAATAATTGAGATCACTATATAAGGATAGGAAGTATATAAGGATAGGAAGTATAATTTTGTGAGATTCCTTAAATAACTGGAAAAAGCTTTTGTTCTGGAAAGAGGAAGTGTGTAGGTATGCAGGGGTGGGAGGGAGAGGGAAGGGTGCATAATAGTTCCCACTGTAGTACAAACTAAGCAGGAACAGAGCTATCAGCAAAGTGGAAAATAGGAATCAGCTTTGCTTCTAAGGAAAACAACTCCCAGGAGGAAGCAAAAGCCCATATGTAATACCATAACTGCTGATGTGCTGTTACTTCCCACAGCACAATGAAAGTTCAGCTCATTTTGTTTCTTAAAGTGATATCCATGAAATTATGGAAATTCTCATATACAGAGTTTAGCACAGGGCATCTACTAATATAACAAGTCACCTGCTGCAATGTGTATTTTCCTCCGTTATTCATCTGCAGAGGGAGAGATAACAGCAAAAAAATCTCATGCAATAGGGCCTGAAGGGGTATTAGAGCATTTTCTTAACCAGACCTCTTGCTCCTACACAGTCAGCTAAGCCTATGACATGCCAGAGAATCATCAATGTAGGAGAGGTGACAGTTTCTGAAGGAAAATTTTAGCCTTACTTCAATGTCTAGCTGCCCTTATTGAATCCATGCTTATAGATCAGTATTTATCTTATTTGTGAATTCTAAGCTTTGAAATCTGTGTCCCTTATTTAAGCAGTAAAAAGGTGCTGTTGCTCATGTCTTGCCTACATTGAAGAGGCAGGAATAAATGTTCTCTTGCAGATCCTGGTGGGTGGACACACGATGAAATTTCTCTGACTTCCATCCACCAAGGAAACTTTTGCAGCAAAGTGGATGTGCTGGTGTCCTGGAGCCACCATGTGACATGTGGCCAGAGAAGCTAAGCGTTAATTGATACAAAGCCTTTGCCCCCATAAATACCCCAAATGTAGTATTTCAAAATAGTTGCATTGGTAAGTACTTAAGGTTGTCACCTGCTGTTGTCACTTGTACGAAGTAAGAAAGCTGGGGTGATATGAGGTAGGATCTCTGCTTTATGCCAGTAGGAGTTTTGTGTACATGAACATACACTGGAAAAATTGTTGCTGCTGTAATCTGTTCTGTGCATTATGGCTTAACTGTATTGGTATAATCACATCCCTGTTACATTCACAGTAGGAGAGCTTTGGGGTATCCCTGCATTAGAGTGCCTATAGTAGAGCTATAGAACGAGCAAATGGCAGGTACGTTTCTGTATGAGACACTAATTCTTATTTATTCGTGTTGCTATAGCTTCACAGTGGAGTCTGAGGCCCTTGCATACAGAGTAAGGGAGAAATTTCAAATCCTGGAATATCAGGGTTTTGCACTTACAGCTCTCACCAGGAGGCTGCTGTCACGGCTGCTGGGAACAGATTGATGCCTGAAGTGCAGCCATGGAAAATATGTTAGTTGAACGCCCCCTAGCTGAAATAATTTTCAGAACATGGCTATGACAAAGGTTTCCTGGAGATTTCAATATACAGCTGGGGGGAATTCCGTGTTCAGGCTTCCTTGTTTGTTGGTTTCAGCTCAGCCAAGCAGTTACTCTGAGGATGGATACATTTCAGTTCATATACTGATAATTTTAGAAAAGTATCTTGCATTAAAAAAAGAATTTTTTGTTCCTGTTAATTAAGTTTGTACAAATTTGGACATATGAGGCTGTGCTTGCAAAACTCATCTGAAAGCTAGATTAGCATAGATCTGTTTCTACTTTAGAGTCAAATTGAGCAATCCTACAAATACAAGTGTCACAGAGCTCTGTTGTAGATTGTACAGATACTTCTCAAAGCAAGAGAACTTTGTGTTTTCTATTAGTAAATTGACGGAACTTTTAATAACCAATAGCTTTGGCTTTGTCTTCATTGAAGTAGACATTTTGATACAGGAAAAGAAAAGAAGGAAAACCCCATTCCATGTAGTTAAGATTTTGACTTTATTCTGTTCTGTACACAGGATGGCATTGATTCTATCTCCTCCTTGATCAAGATTGCTCAGTGTAGATCCATCCCCAGGAATTTCTCAGAGTCTGCCAACACTGTATACATTCAGGAGTTTTGATGTATCCAGTTAATGAATGATTTCTATTGCTCATATTCTCTCTTTCTCTCCTTCTCTGTAAGTCTCATTTTTAGTGTCATGTTAGAGGGAAGTACATGGCCAGTTTAAAAACCCCAAAGCTACACAAAGTCAAATATCTCAGATGATATGCTTAACTGCTACTTGATTTTAGACAGGCTCTGCTATAAGAATTTCTTTAACCATTAGAAAAGTGTTACTTAGCCAGGAAGTGGGTGATAGGCTTGTTAAAATGGTCATACAGCCCTTCCTTTGCAATGCTGACATTACTGCTTACACACAAAATAGAGTTTTTGAGGATGAAGTAGTATTGTAACAGTAGATTAGCCTGGCAGCTGCAAAAATCGAGCTATTGAAGATTAGAGACTCCCTTTCCTGACATTATCAAATGAGGTTTTGTTGTCTTGCGGTTTTCTGTGCATGTAAGAGTGCATGAAAAGGTGGACTGTCACCACAAGCTGTCTATATTTTATATTTCCTCAAGCAAAGTATACAGAACTGAGCAGGAGTAATTGCTAATGTACTACAGCAAATGCTGTCTTCAAGTTTACAATAAGCATAACAAAAGTATATTCAGTATGTCTCAACTGCTAAGCAACAGCAGTCGTGAGGAAAAAACTGACAAAGGTTCAGTACTTTCCTCCCCTCCAATTAGTGCTGAGTAAAACCTGGTCTCCCTTCTATTTCAAAAAGCAAAAAGTAAGCTTTTAAGTGACTTGTAAAACAACATCATCCTGGCATTCTGCAGAATGTATAAAAGCAGCAAAAAGACACAACCTCTGTTTTTGCCTTTTGGATCACTGTTATGTTCAGACATCTCTTTTCTCATGGCTGCAACTGCAGAAGACAAGTCCAAAAGTTGATGTTCTGTCTTTGGGGAAGACAAGACTGGGAGACACATGATAGACTACCTGAAAGCATAAGATGGAAGCTCCTTTCCAGCTGCAGCTATCTAACATTTTAATGGTTACAGGTGTATTTCCAGCAAGTACAGAGGTTTGGGGTTTTTTTAAAAATGAAAATCAATGAGATCAAAAAGTGAAATTTTAAACTTACTTTTGCACAATTCTTTATCAAGTGTGATCAGAATGTGGTCTATGGGTAAGACTACAATAACAAGGCATGGCAATTATCTGAAAAACATCCCTTTACTTTCTCACAGGGTTTTTTTCTGTATTAATTATTCTTTATTGTCATTTGAAAAAGGACAAAATTACATTTCCTTCCTTCCTTCCTGTCTGCCTGCCTGCTTGCCTGCCTGCCTCTCTTTGGAAATCACACTGATAATAGGCTACTAAGTAGTAGGGAATTACTACATTTATTAGGTCATCCATTTTAAAGCAGTTATCTAAAGCATGCTGCATATGAAAATCTCCAACAACTACACTGGTGTTTGTAGTTTTTGCATAAATAAAGAATTGATGGGTGCATCTTTATATATTTTGTGCATACTACTTTCAGTTAAGAAATGAATTTGCTGATAAAACACTTGAGAAGATTCTTAGACTTGAAAAATGAAGAAAAATATGTAAGTTAGACAATAGCTTACATGTATTAGTCTTGCAAGTCTTGAATATGCCGAATTACAATTATTGTCAAACATTACTGACCTATCTACCTGCACTAAAATTAAACAAAGATGACACAAACTATGACATGCTATATTAATATTTCTAACTGTTGTTAACTAATTTCACTACCACCTACTAATTAGTTACTGAGGCCTAAATCTAATACAATTGCTGTTTTGTATCAAAGTAGCAAACCATTATAAAGGAACAGAGGAAATGAAAATTTAAGGTGTATTAGTTTAGCATGTGTTTAAATCATGCTGTCAAATTACTTCCGTGTTTGGCTAAATAGGTAACTTTAGTCATGAAAACTCAGCAAAAGAAATTTACTCAGTACTTAAATACTTACAGTCATACAAGTTTGAGTGCATAACATTGAGTCAGGATATTGGCTTATCTGTGAAATTGACATCTTTACTACAAAGATCTTGTTTGGATCCTAATTTAAAAAAAAAATCTAGTTCTAGAGCTTTCTGTAACAAAATATCAATACAATATCCCTCTGTTACAGGCACTACAGCATGCTCCTATTACAAACAGATGGGTTATCTAATACTCATTAGTGCCTCAACCATGAGGTTTTGTTGCCTTTAGAGTGTAATCAATCAGGAGGGAGAACTATTTGGTGGTTGTCTAGTGCTTTAGCAATTCATTTGCTATAGATCCTCATTAGAATGGAAAATTACAGCTGTAGAAATGGCTTTGTTTCAAGAAACAGAAGCACCTTTTTTCTTTCCCCTCTTTTTGAAATAAATGTTCCATGGTTGTAGGTGAAGGACATGGGCATTGGAAGAAAAGCATCAAATGGCTGCTGGTAACCTATTTATTACATTTTTGGCCATCAGGGAAGTTCCCTGCTCTATACAGCTGTGCTGGTTGCTGCTTTAAAACTAAGTTCTCTGAGTTCTACACTGATACAGGAGAAATAACCAAGGCTGAGAATCAGTTACTTTTGGAAGTAATGACATGTGATTTTATGAAGGGTCACAGGAATTGCAGCATTTATTTCCTTTGCAGACTGTTTTATGAAAAGGGAAAGAAAAAAAAATTAGGATATCAGAGTCAGAACTCATGGGGTTTCACATTATTTTCCCGCAGAGAGCAAGACAATTGGCCATGATATTTTACCACTGATATGGTATAGTATGAATTGACAACTATTAAAGTTCAGTGCAAATCTAACTCAGCTCTGCAAGTGTGAACAGTCTTTGCATGGTGGAAGAAATGTTAACAGTTGGCCTCCGTGTATGGATGTCCTCTTATGGAACCACTTGCTTAGTCTCAAGTGTGGGCTGAAGAAGAAAGAACATGCAGGCAGAATAAGTGTCTCTCAGAAGACAGGATTAAATGAGAAGTTTTTCTCTGAGGTGGCTGCTCTTTGGCTATTTTCCTGTAATCACACTTTAACATAGAGATAACCAAAAAACTGCATTTCCATAATGCATTTATTGGCTCTCCCTCTTACCGTAGTCCATATTTCTACTGGGAAATACTAGATCAGGCAAAGAGGCTTCCATAGATTTGAAGAAAGTTCCCTTGCTTGACCAAGGAGTGTGGATGGCTGATAACATGGCAGTGTTAGGCCACACCTATGCAGGCCAAATTCAGTCTGTAGTGCAACATCACTAAAGCTGATGGACATGGTTTCATTTGCATAACACATGAGACTTCACTGCTCCTGGCTGTCAGTCTGCTCCTTGCACTGATGTTACCACCCCTGAGGCAAAGCTGGCACAAGAAGATAGGTGAGTTTGCATCTCTGCTTATGTACTTTTCACCCTGATGGATTAATGCAAATTCAGCTTCATTGTTCATGTAAATTAAGATATCAGGTTTGGAGTGACTAGAGAGAGGTGTGGACTTTTACCTTTCTGCTGTCCTTGCTTAAGGGAACAGCCTGTCACAGAGATAGGTAACTTTGAAGGGCAGCAACACTGATTTGCACTAATAAACTTTTGGAGCCTTCTCTATGCAAGCTGTACGTTTGAATTATTTTCTGGAACTATTTTTGGATCTTCAACACATCCTCCCAAAATTAACAAGAGCAAATAATACTTTTGCAATCTTCTTAAGGAACAGTTTCTTAGGAAGCTCCTGGCTCTTAATGATTACTGGGATAGCTGACCTTGGATTTATATCTAAAGCTATTAGAAATTTGACTATCTCCAATTGCCAATTTAAGTGATAGTCAGATCAACTTGCCTTGTATATTTAGCAAGTCTAGGTTTTTGAAAGCTGCTTGAGATTTGACCTTGCTTAGAATCATTTCACATATCTAATTAGTCTGTGAGAAAATCACTTCAGCTCACCTCATTTGACATTAGTCCATTAAAGTAACTCAAGAAGTTACTCAAGAAGTAATATTATTATATATTACTAGCAGTTCTATGTGAATAAAAATTTTAAAAAAAGAATTGCCCTAAACACAAACTATAAACCAGTGAATCATGTGGTCTTTTTAGCGATTTTACTTTGGCCAGCAAATTGTCATGTGTTACTTCTAAGTAAAAGAAACCCAGGAGGGAGAAATTTTTTTTTTTCTCCCTCCAGACTGTGCTATGCTTGTAGGAGACACCATGTAATCAGCTAAACCAGTTAATAATTCTTGCTGCCTTTTTTTTCAAGGGCTCAGTATTTTTTCAATATGAGGTCTGCTTCAGTGTGCTTTAAATGGCAGTTTATAATTAATGGTACTTGAGCGTGTCTCTTATTTCAAAAATTCATACAATATTCTTGGTTACAATTTATACATGATTTTAAAGTATAATTAATGTTCAGCTTTACAAGATATATGCAAACAGATATGCAAATTTGGAAATAAATATGCAAACATATAAAATGTTATTGAATTAAGTAGTCCTTAACATTTTTAATGAAATCAATATTTTATTCATATTTTGCACACAATTTTGAGTACTTAGTGATTTGGTAGTTCTCAGACTTTTGTGGACCATGGCTGCAGCTTGATTCTCTTGTGGCTCGTCTTGTCTTCCACTCTCCTGAACCTCATACTTTCTTTATGAAAAACAGGAGCTAATCCAAACCACACTAAGTTATTTGGATTCTTGTCAATTATGCTTTGTGGATATTTGGGGTAGTAAACTTAACGTATTACTGAAACAGTTGAAAATAATCTTTATAAAAACTTCCATATTGAATCACATTAAAAGTTTGTCTAGTCCAATATCCTATTTCTAAAAGTAGCTAAATAAAAAGGGAAAGATGTGAAAGTATACATCAAGTATATCACCTAGATGTTTTTCTAGCACACAGCCAACTGTTAGTCAAGAAATGCTTATATTTTTATATATGTATATATATGTTTGTGTGTTCTATTTTTGATTATGTGTATATAAAAATGAGGAAAAATACACACAAATATATACACACATATGTATGTGTATATATATATATATATATACTGGATATATACATATATTCTGGAGATATATATATATATTCTGTTCCTGACAATGTTGGTGACACACCTGTTTACCTGTGTCTTTTGAGTGGTAGACATCCCAACCCAAATACACTCTTACAGATGTAGTCTAAGAAGTGATGAGTTTCTCCTCCTTCAGTCTACTGATTGTGCTGTTTCTGCAGTCCAGGATGATGAGTGCAGTCTTCACCAGATGTAATGGGAGCTCATTGCTGCAAGCAAGGCCATTGCCTCACCTGCCCCAGCCTCAAGAAATGGATCCTGACAATCCCTGCAGCCCCAGACCTGAAGATTGGCATCCTCTCCTCAGGAGCTCATACAACCCTAACAAATGTTACCTCTGAAGGACATGTAGTTAAGATACCCAGACAGTCAAGGTATAAAGATGTGCAGAATTTTGTATTTAACTGATAAGAAAGGAAAATCCTCAGGGGTCCTGAAAGAAAATCAAGGTTCTGGATGTAGTTGCTAGTAAATAACTAGCTACTACTACCAGGAGAATGATGGGTGTTGGACAATTGTCACAGACTGAACTAGGAAGTCATAAAATACTGGTATTTCAAACCACATCCTTTATAGTGTAATAAGATAATGCACACCAAGAAGAGGCACCAGTTGAAGGTTTTGGTGTTATAAAGGTTAAAGGCTGAAGTAGCAGGTAAGGTGTAGAAGCAGGTTTCCATTCTGCCTTCGTTTCCATCCAAAGCATGCTTTAAGGTTGCACATTGTTTAACTACTGAAAGAATTTCTGCAACTGGAGAAAATTGCTGAAATTGATTGTTTCTTCAGACACCTAAAGTCCTCCATCTAAGTTCTGCTGTTAGACAGGATGGCTTAGACAAGCATTGATTTAGAAAGGAATTTGAATACTTGAGCGTACAAATGTAGAGTGGATGAGTATGGCATAGAAAATTGCATTCAAGTCACAATGCATCATAGAATGCACCCTATTCAACTTCGAGTCTCAGAACCTGAGTAAATGTTACATTTTAAACTTCATGTGCTACAGATCCCACAAGTAGGTGACTATCAGTTGAAGAGTAAATATGGTTCCCTATCCTTGATTTGCAGAGTTACTAATCAAGATCACATTCCTGGGCTTTAATTCATTTAGGATTACTACACAAACTTTCTGCATACAAAAAGAGTCATGCTGAAATCTATGATGTCGATAATTTAGTACGTGTGCATTTTTAAAAAGTTTAGATTTGGTCACATTTTTTTCAATACAACCTAGAGTATGTTTCATTTAGTTTATGTTGATGCATAAGGAATCAAAATCATAATTATATTGCTAAAGAAACATCACTTTAAAATAGACATATAAATGCTGTTTTGATCACTGCAAACTGCTATTTATGGTGTAATGTTTTAGTTTTGAGATGCAGAAAATTTTATCTGTCTTTGCAGGTGTGTACTCACAATGCTGTTTCAGGGCAAGTAGTGCTGTAGTATTTTTCTGAGAGATATTGATTGATTTATTACTACAGGTATAGTGAGTGAAAATCAATACAGTGCTTCCCTGTACATCTGTGGTAGTTTCAAACTTTTCAGAGTATAATTGAAAAAAGTAAGAGCCTGATATACTTAGCAAACCAGTGTTCAGAGCTGTGCAACGCCCTCTGCCTTCATACCAAATAGCATTGGTCTTTAAAAGACTGTATCTGTGCACTTGCTTATATATTCTTTTATTCTCACAGCATATTTCAGTGCTGGCTTCTTGCAAGATTTTGCTTCTGTGGGTTGGATTTCCTTTCAGCAGATTGCCAAATCCCCTCTTCCTTCTATTGTAACTGGTTTTTTAACTGTCTCAAATTCACCAATGGCTTTAAGACAATCTGAAAATTAACAATGGCCCCATACTTGCACAGAGCTATGTGATTCACGAATTCCTTACCTAACTGATACTTCTTTTCCTCTTACTTCCAGCCAGGCAATCCTGTGTGCTTTTTAAACCAGTGTAGAGGCAGCAAAATTTGTATACATTGAAACTTTTTCTTCCTGGCACTCCATCACTTGGAAAGTAGTCTGAGGCTTTTCCATAGGCTGATGTATTGGCAATGACTTAAAGAAAAACCCAAAAATATAGAAGCATGATTTTTGATTATGCTATAAATTGTGATTATTTCCTTCAGGCAGGTGGAAGGACATGCCAGCTGGACTTTATATGTTGGCTGTTAAAAAGTTTTAGGAGCCAAAATTATAATTAGCTCACTCATATTGAAATATGTTCTCCCTAGCTGTTTTATTTTTTTGCCAGAGCCCGATGCAATTCCTGAAAGATGCAATTTCCCTCAGCACAGGAAATAAGCATCACTCTTGGCATTAAGCAACCACCCGTGCAGTGGCTGTTGCAGTGCTCGCAGTGGGAGGTGATGTCTGTGCTCCCTGGCACATTTTGAGGTGTCTGTCTGCACCTGGTGCAGAGGGCTCAGACTGCCTGGGACTGCTCAGTGCACCGACTGCAGGGATCTACACTCCAGGCAGAGGGGGCATGAATCACCCAGACTTGCAGGAAATGCTTTTAGAACCAAACTGGGTGAAAGGCATGGCTTGTCCAGCAACAAATCATCAGTGCAAGAAAGTTGTTTGTATTTCAGCAGCATCTAGTTTTATGTATTATAAAGTAGTGCTTAAGAGAGCTTATTGAGGTCCAAGTGTCACCTATTCAAAGTTACTCTTGCACACTGTATGTAAGTGGTGGGAGTGAAGGACTGGTAGACATAGCTAAAAGAAACTTTATCAAAAAACTTTGACAGGAAAGATGGACAGCCCAGGATGCAAATCTGACAGACATCATGGACACTTATTGGGACAACTAAAGTCTGTTGAGCAGGCCAGTGAGAGTAAAGGTGGTCTGGGAGTGTTTTCATTCATCCTCCTCTGTCACTCTTCTGATTTTAGCACAGATGTGCCCTCTGTGAGAACTGGTCCATAACTTCTGTAGCTCATCAGAGCTGAGAAAGGGAATGGAGGATACTGAGGCAAACAGCATAGCAAATGATATTTCGTAACAAGTTAGACACAGCTCTGCAAGAATCCAAATTCTCCTGTTTTACAGTTCAATGCCATCCAGTGGTTCATTTAAATTTGATCTGAAATGGTTACTAATTTTTCCCCCACTGTTTGGACTGTTTATTTGCAAGATGGATATTCAGTCATATGAGGGGTGGTAAAATGCTTTTCCCTGAAAGTTCTGTCAGATTCCGTGTTTGGTTGATTCCTTTTACTTGCATTTATTCTTTCTCTCTGTGTTGTGGGTGCTTTTCCATGAATGGAGAAGTTTCACAAATTGAACCCATTTTAAAATTCCATATTGGATATCTGTGATGGTTGGACAGTTGCGTATTTTGAATACTTTGTTTTGTTTTGTATAAAAGACTCTTACCCAACTCTCCATTTTACTACTTTCTTTCTTCCCAAAGGAATATAAAGCTTTCTTTAGGAACATCATTTAGTTTAGATAAAAGACTCATAAACTTCTAGCTGGGGAAAAATGAAGGGGTGTTCCTAGTAGAAGATGTTATGTCCGTGTGAGAGCCATGCACCGGTGGCAGCTGTGGTTTATTCAGCTGTTCCCCAGCTGTGGTTTATTCAGCTGTTCCCCAGCTGTGGTTTATTCAGCTGTGCCCAGCTGTGGTTTAGCCAGTTCTTCCCCAGCTGTGCCTTATCCAGCTGTACCCTAGCTATGCTTTATCCAGCTGTTCCCCAGCTGTGCTTTATCCAGCTGTTCCCCAGCTGTGCTTTATCCAGCTCTTCCGCTGGCGGGGCCAGGCAGAGGCAGCCGCCCTGGCATTCGCAGGATGTGCACACACAGCCCGGCGGGGGCTCTAGAGCACAGAGAGCCCTCCCCGCGTAGTGGTTGGGCACCTGCGGGGCTCAAGAGCGTTTTAAAGAGTATTAAATAATTTTCTTGTATTTGTTATTTCAGCATAAAATCCTGTAGTATATTCATGAATGGATTAACTGATTTTATGGACAGCCTCCGTTCGGTTTGAATTCTCTAGCTGGTTTCGAAACGGATTCTTTGCAGACACAAGAAACACATAGAGAATCATATTCTTGCAACCACAGATCAATTCAGATATTTTGGCAGGCAAAAAGAAGAAATTCAAAGCTGGAGTAGAAGAAAGAGCTAAAAATTAATGGACCACTTACTTTGAAGTTTGAAGGTCAGCAGTTAATGTTACTCTATGAGGCTGACAGTAATCCAGCAAGTTTTTTCCCAGATACAGGATTTGATGTATGTGTCTCTTCTTAAAATGCTCTTTTTATTTCATCTGTTGAAAGATTAGGGAAAGAAGTCTTGCTTATAATGTTTGAGTTGAAAACTTTCCTACTAATTTTAGTAATATTTAAAGGGGCAGTGGAATGCCAATTTGACTTCTTAATGAACAGACATCCAGTATCTTAGTTTAGCTTAGATTCCTGAATTCATGCAAATACCAGTTACCATCTCTAACTCTGATTTTTTCACATAAGAAGAATGAATGCTGTTGAGTATGGTACTGCCAGATAATACTGAGTCACTGAACAGAATGAAATGTTTAGAATTAGAACTCCAGAAAGTAAGCATGAAGTTTTATTACTTGAAAATTACTGTAGTTTCCATGGTGAAAAATGTAGAAGGATTGTAATACAGTTTGTAGCATCTATAAAATGCATTATTTTGATGGACCATTTTGTACGTTTTGAAATCAATGAAATACAAATGATTGGAATGTGATAACAAATATGAATGGGGTAAAGACTTGAGACCTTTACTGCTTGAAAAAAGAGAGTACTCAGACTTTCATGCTTTATGTTCTGGAAACTATTAGTAGCTGAAATGAAAGATCTTAATTTTCCTATAAATTATACAATGACATACTTGCAAAAGTAGTATCTTTTCTTTCTCTTTAAAGCTGGATGTGTATTATAAAAGCAGTTGCTTTCCACACCTTTTTATTTACTTATATTTTCATAATTTTTTTTTTTTATTTTGAACTAATTTTGCATTAAAATACATACTGCCACAGTAATTCTCTCTGTTGTACATATTTTCACAGGACCGCATGTTGCCAATTAATTCTGATTATGCTTTTAAAAATCTCTAGTGAGCAAAATGCAGTTGTAACAAATACCTGTTTTGTGCTTTTGGAGGAACTACATATATTTGAGGAAAGGAAGAGAAGTTCTTACCTGCTTTAGACCTGACTCAAGCACTTTTGTTTAGTTGTATAATAGTATAATATAATAATAATATAATATACATTATATATATAATATAATAATAATATTTTTATTATATAAATAATATAATAGTACTGATAAGTACCGTTTTGCTATGTCCCTACTGATTTGCTGCAGAACAGGAAATGTAAACAAAGATCAGTAATCCCTGCAATGTAAGTTCAATGCTAGGCCTTGTTAGATTCCTACCTCTTGTTTTTATGTAGGTAAGACAACACATACAAAGGAAATACGTATTTCACTAGGGCTGTTTGATCTGAATTGGGTTTACTTTGAAATGATTTTTGCTTTTTGAAATTTGTTTGCTTTGCTGTCTTTGCCCAGAGTACCTGTAGTGCCAAGCCTACTCCACCAGCTGAGGATATCTCTACTGCAGCAGTTAATGAATGTTTAATGCATGGACTTTTTGACAGTACACTTATCTTATTATGGACCTCCAAGTAAAAAGCACTGTCCTACTCTAATATTTCAAAAGAAGATCATCTGCAAACTGGCTGATGGTGACCATGCCATAGGAGCCAGCAGGAAGTCTGTTATGCTTCCTTCATGTATAGTTGGTTAACCAACAGCAGTTACCAAAAATAGCATTACATGTATATATACACTGAAA
The DNA here is from genome assembly GCF_052056855.1 of Sturnus vulgaris. Lineage (NCBI taxonomy): Eukaryota > Metazoa > Chordata > Aves > Passeriformes > Sturnidae > Sturnus > Sturnus vulgaris. Next base: position 15,879,479 of record NC_142251.1, on the reverse strand, counting down.
AAGTAGCTAAAACCTTTTGTGGGAAAAAACAATGTAAGAGTGTAAACTATGGCACAAGAAGGGTAAAGCTGCACACCCATACAGAAGTTCTCTGTATTGTTTGGTGGCTTTAGTACAGAGAAATGGCTGTGTGGTATAACAAACTTGTATCTCTGAACTTACCATTGAATAAAGAATCCTCAAAACCAAAAAAATGAGACCATGAATAAATGAATAAGCAATGAGGTGTCAGCTGAAAAGAAGCAATGAAAAACTAGGAAGAGAGGCAAAAATGAAGAGGAGTTGGTGCTGAAAAACAAGGTGCCAAAAAAATCAGGGTCTGTCAGATTGGTATGAGCAACAATCCCTAGTTCTCTTTAGCTCCATATACAGTGCATGTAGTCAGAGTCCTTTGGTCCTACATTAATTTACTGAGTCCTAATTTATTCTTCCCAAGTTACTTCTCTAAGTTACTAATTTATTCTTCCCACAAGATGTGCCAGTGGAGACAGAGAATGGAGGAAGCAATGTCTAGGAGCAGTCATGTAACAAAGGCACAAAATGCAACCAAGGGTTCTAAAAGTTTACTGAAGTGTTTTTCTCGTATAATGCAATGATCAGATCAACAGTAATTATTCCTCCTAGGAGTTCTATAGATCACCAAAGAACATAATTTTCTAAGTTCAGTCACTATTTATATGTGATACTAATATTATAGAGATAGTAAATGTACTTAATTCTTTTTATGCAGCTCAAGTGACATTGAGGAGAAGCTGTGCAATTTTCCAGCTGTACTGACACCATTAGGGAGCTTGCTCTGGATCACAGGTAAGTCAGATAAATATTTTGGCTTTGCATATTTGGGAACAGAGCCTGTGGTCAGCAGTTGGTGTTTGGCATGCAACTGCCTACTTTATCCATTTTTATGCACCAACTAATTTCCTTGATGTAGGGATTTGGGGATGGTGAAATAATTTCATAAATTATAAGCAAAAAAAATAATCTGTTTCATCTACTTCATGCTGGATAGTCATTGCATAAAACCTGTCAAAACCATATTGCTTTTGGTTCATCCCTGATGCAGTTCCATTGATTACAGTGGAGTTAAATCAAAGATGAATCTGTCTGTTCAATTTAAATCTAATGATTGGTTAAAAAGTCGGGGGGAGAGCCCTGTCTAAATCCAGGGCTGTTTTATCCTTGTGTCAGCATTTAATTCCATTTGCATATAAGCCTATTTCCCTTCTCTAAATTTAATTTGTTAGAGCTTGGCCCTCAGCAACAACAGCAACAACAAAGTAATTGCATGCACTATTGGGCAATGGTGCCAATACAGCATGTGCTATAAAAATGTCTCATGCAAATTTATAAAATGTAGGCATTAGTTACACTCTGCTTGGTAACAGGTATCTGGATACCTGAAAAAAACTCCATGCCTGAGCTTCATGGACATGTGACATCGAATAATACACATATGAAGAAGCCTTTTTTTAATGTCGACTATTAATTGTGGCTATTTCACCAAAGGAAATGAGATATCCATGTCTTGTATGACCAGTGGGTGCATTCTAGAGTTCCACTGCGGTGAGATAAAACTGGTTGAAGCTTAGTTCTCAGGCTGCACTAGATATCATCTGTGAGTTTGCACAAGGTACTTCTGCAGTGTGACTTAGCAAGCTTGTTTTAAACTGGGGAGGAGTGGTTGGCATTGTCACAATATACCTTGTTTGTTGAGCTGCTACACTCCACTGCAGTACTGTATTCTCATATCACCTAGCCTCAAAACACAGAGCCCAATCTTCACTGGGACCTTTCACCTGGCCATTTTTGAATAAAAAGACTCTTCTTGTTGAACTTGACCTGATCAGCAGTCATTCCAATTCACTTGTTCTTCCAAAGGCAGTAGGTAGTGGTACCTGCCTTAAGTTGATAGAATCCTTTATTCTCCTTTTCCCTATCCTAAATATTTGATTGCACCCAAAGGGGAAACCCTCAAATGAAAACATTTTGTAGGATTTGAGTTTTTCTTTCTGCTTTAAACCTCAGCTTTTTCATCATACATTCTGATGCATTAAAACTAATCATGGTCATAGATTCTTATGTCTTGTCAATTTTGCACAACTTCACGATCTATTAAGAAGAGGTCACTTCAGTTTCACCATTTGTGGAAAGAAGACTCTGATCCCAAGGGGCAAATATATTGACCTGAGACACTGTGCAACTTTATGCAAAAAATAAAGCTTGAAAGAGAAGCCAGGTTTTCTGAATTAGGGCAGCATGATGTGGGACTAACTTATAGAGAGTGGAGAATAAACACACATCTTCCCATTTCTGATTTCTGTGTTTAGATAAATCAGGTTATTTCCTAATGTGTCAGGTCTTTTTATTACAAGCTGTTTCTCATGTGGCCAGGAAAGCCCACTATTACCTCTGTTACTTGCTCCCATTACCTCTTGATACACTTGCAGCCTATCCTCAGTAGGATTAGAAGGCACTCAGGACCTTTGAGGAGGCACTTACCACTTTACAGGATTAGGATAAGCCTGCCTTTGATGTTTTTGTGATCATACCCATCTGTCATAACTGAACATAGTGAAGTAGGCTTTATTTTTATTTAGTGTTCTAATTATGTTTAAAAGGTCAAATATAATTTTTTTCCTCAGTTTGCCTGCTTTTCTTTAAAAAATCAATGAGGATGTGTTGTTTTTCAATACATATGCTAACGTTTGAAAAGTAAAAAAATTCCATGGTTAGAATCAGCAAATAAAGATGTGGTTTCACCTCATTTTAAGGTTTAACAATTGTACCCTATGTCACACTCCTTCCTCTTCTTCCATCCATATATTCATTACAAATGTCAGATAAGGCTAATCCTTCATGTGACATTACTGCAGATGGTTACACTGGGGACTTAAACCAGATGCTGATGGTCTGGATAATCTGGATAAAAGCTGGTAACCTAAAACAAATCCATTTTGTGTATTACTCATGCTAACAGTTAAGATATATATAAAGTCTTTATTACCCTTTAACACTTTACATAACTCTTTTGCTTTCCTCTTTTTATACTTTCAAAATTTTTATTTTAGAGAAGATTTTTCTTCATCTCCCACTGTCCTTCTACCTCAGTTAAATCATGCATGTATGTATGTAATAAGATTTAGGGAGGGGAGACACTTTATAGATAAGAATAAACATTTCATTTGTCTTTTGCTTTAAAATTCCCATTGGGTTGAAAATTGGCACTGGAAAGTAACTTTAATTTACTTCCCTAAAGAGAGGTTTAATGAAAGCATTAGCAGTAAAAAAGTAACTCTTCTGTACTTTTGAAGAGTCTTTGAAATTCAGTGTTTAGGATGGGAGCTGTTAGGGATGTCTTCTGGTGAGTGGCTCAGACCCCTGACTAGACTTGAATGTTTGGAACCCATTTTTCTATTTAAGAATAGTAATATCTTATCTTAGATAAGATTTACTCTAAATATTATGTATATGTTTATTTTTTCATTTAATAATGAAGTTTGTGTTCTGAACTGGGGGATTCATAAAGACTTGTTAGTCTAGGAAGAACTCTTGGGTATATGAAGCAGCTAATTATTTACATGAGAAATTCTGTGACATAAATATACTGTGTCCTTCCTTGCCCACCTATGACTATCACTGAATGCTGCCCATGGCTAGAGGAACTGGGGAGGAAGATACTAAGTTTGTTGCTTAGTATAATTCTATTTGGGGTTCTTTCAGCTGTATTATTTTTTATTTATTACTAGGTTTTGTTTCAAAGCTGGTCATTAGTCTGGAACTGTAGGAAAGTAAGTTTATCTAGCACCTGAGCTATGCAATTATTGTGTAGCTTTTCATCTGTTATTTAGCACACTTGAGATTTAGATTAGGGTAAGCAACTTGAGCAGGTCCCCATACAGTAAATGATCTCAGGTCTAATCTGATCTCCCTTTAATCCAGTGAGCTATGAGGGCAGTGGTCTGGAGCATGGTTCATGGAGCATGGTTTCTGTGATTTGCTTCTAAGCTTGTTTTGCCCCCTTGTGTGTACCACAGGAACAGGTAAAGAAATCAAGGTCCCTGGTCAGCCAAAGCACATGTAGTACTGAGGTTTGAATACTGAGATTTAATACAGCCTTCTGTTGCCAGTCAAAGCTCTCAGCTGGACTATTCTCATAGTCTGTAGCAGCATATCCAGCAGCTAGTCATTCCCTCTCTCAGAGTCCTTACTGTTTCACCGATTCTAAAAGTGTATATACATCACACCATTGACTCAAATCACAGTTCTACTGAAATCTACTGACGACTTATACCAGTGGAGAACTTTGATCCTTCCTTTCGTGTGTAGAATGATACAGCAGTGAAGCACACTGCTCACTGGAAGTCAAACATTTCTCAACAAGTTGCTGAAATTGTTTAGAAGAGTAGTCTGTCAGTAAGGCTTAGAGCATACTGCAAGGATATGTGGTGCAAACCTTCTGCATCAAAGGCAATGAATAAAGACTTGTTGTCCAGATATTTTCTGTTGTTAATATACTGTTATCAAATACCACCGTAATTGTTGTTCATTTGGGGATCATAAACCTTTATAGTGGAAGAGAAGGTAAATACTTTGGTCTGAAAGGTTAGCCAGAGGAAGACAAATTATTACAGAAGATGTGGAAAGGTGAAAAAGGTGAGTAATTACATGAACTGTTGCAAGTAAGGAACCAAACTCTTACATTTATATGTTTTGTGGTAAATGCAGTCTTGGTGGGCTGATACACATTACACTAAATATCATAATTAATGTGATAATGTTATTTTAGTGTTTGTGGTTGTCAAAGAGTGGCAGCAATAACTGGATCTAATTCATAGCAATATTTGACTAACTTTTGACAATTACTTTTTAAAGTATAAATTCTTAAATTGTGACTTTTAACAGCAGCAGTTCCTTGATGATTTATTTTAGAGGCTTACTAAAAGTACGAAAAGGAAGTTCTATTATTGACCATATAGATGTGATTGAAAGATTTGTGCATGGGGCAGATATTTTGCTACCATCTGTTCCATCTTAGAGGAAACACCCAATTCAGCAGAGCTGTTTCTTTGCATGTTGTAGGTCTGGAAATGCCATTTCAGCACAATAAAGTCTGATTCATCAAGAATGAAACGTCACTTTCAGGAATGCCATTTAGTGGAGTGTGTATGTATGGAAATGATGTCCTGGTATAGAGAGGGTCCTGGGTTATGGGTATTTTATGATCCACATATCCCTAATTCATCTTTTGCTTTGGAAACATAACACATGTTCTAGCTGCACTGATACAGGTTCCTGCTTATTATAGTTAATGGATTATTCATCCTCTTTGTCCTTGACATAATCCTAAGTATGTGCATAAAACTCAGATCATGTTGCCCATAAAAACCAATCAGCCCAGAGTTCTTCTGCAAGGTGTTGAACATTCACCCAGAGCAGATGGTAAAGATAATGTTTAATAAAGAGTTAGAGGATTAGTTGGAACAAAAATAAACTAAGAGAGAGGGATAATTTCATTTCATATGAAACTCCATGACATTTCATGTACCCAAGGACTGATTAAAATGATGCCAAAAGCTGCTCTTTTTGGCCAGTTTGTCCTAATACTGACCCTGTTTGTATTGTAAGCTGCTGTATCTGCATGTGTTATTTTACCACTTTCTGAATAACTCAAAAGAAAGCTCTTCTGATTCTCCTGTGGCTGGCAAAAGTAATTCTTAATTAAATAAGAAGAGGAGAGATGATAGGATTTTGCTAAATGTGATGAATCTATTTGAAATACTGATACCTCAACTGAGGTTTAGAATAAAAGTTTTATAGGTCATTTTCAACATAAATAAATTTTAAATGGTAGTTTTCATAATATGTGGAGTTCAGCTTTGGTTTTCCTTGAATATTTAGGTGCTGAATGGGAAACAGAGCAGGGGATAGTCCATAAATGATTTTAGTCTTGTTTTAGGAAAATTTATTTTTGCTATCAAAAACATAATGGAGTAACCAAACCTATACATTTTGCATATTGCATAACATTTGTAATGAATGTCCAGTTGTTCTTGAATAAGGCTTAATAATAGAAATGGAATAAAAGAAATCAGAAGCAACTATTTTACAGTTTTGGTATTTCTGGGCCCGTGGTTATCTGCTGTAAATTTAAGATTTAAAAATCAGAATCTCTGACAAAGTATGTCATGTATGGCTGCTCCAGAAGTAAGTGGGATTTAGTGTAAATGCAGTGTCCTTTGTTCTGAGCACAAAATTTAAATTATTTGAAGCTGTTCTCATAAATAAGCACATGTTCTTTTAAGAAGACATTTTAGAATGGTTGGTGGGAGACAGAAGACAACTATTTCTTTCAGTTGTTATGGCACAAGAGCAAAACAGGATCAAAATCCAAGCTATTAACTTATTTACTGAGATTCAGTGGTCACTGAAGCATCAAACCAGATGTGAGCGTCTCTGGACTTGCTCCAACTGAAGCTTAAAGCTCTGACCAGTCGCTAATGGTAGAGATCTGTTTGCTGCTTCTGTAATGCAGGAAGACAAAAATATTCTGGAATCAGCATAATGGCTTTTGCACTGAAATGGGCCAAAGCCGAAACCTTTGAAAGCCTCTTGATATTTGCTGGCTTGGGTAATATTAGTACCTAGAACTTCCAGAATTCAGCTGAAATCTCAAAACCTGCTCTGCATTTTCTAGCCATTTCCTCTGCTTAAGACAGTGTTTGGCTCCCCAAAATAAAGACCCTAAAGTAGTCTGCTTCAGATTATTCCTAACTGAACTTATGCTCCTGTTGTTTCTCTAATTAGTTACTTTTGAAAATGTTCCATCGGGCACTTCAAAGAGCTGAGTATATTTAAAATAGTCTGAATTAACATAAAAATAACAAGACACAGTTAAGAATGAACTGGAAATTAATGAAACTTTTATTTTACTGATAATAATTGTAAATATTTTATTACAAGATGCAGGTTTAGCTGACTAATGGTTGTGAAACACATCACTATAAAACGTATTTCCGAATTTCCTTCCGTCTCCTAAATACTTGTCCATACTTCATTGTAGCCATCTTTTGAAATCACAGTGGCAAGAATAAAGCTCAAGAAGTCTGTCAGCTGATACATAGTATCAGCATCAGATAGTGCAGCTCAGCAAGAAGAGAGGGTCATATCACACAGCTGAGATGAGACAGAGATAAGTCTCTAAAGTCTCTAAGTCTCTAAAGCAAGTTATGGCTTTATCTCATCTTAACCTTGAACCAGATGCCCTTCCCAAAGCCCTCCCTTCCCCCCCATCCTCCCATGTTTGTAGTGCACTACAGCTGTGCTGTAACAAACAGTAAACAGCTAGAATTAGCAAAATTGGAGATGGGAGAAAGGTAGCCTTAAAAAGATATTTTTTATTCAAAACATGTAATAGAAATAGATTAATTGACTAGCTGAATTTTGAAATAAAACAAGTGAGTCAGATATAAAAGGACTTCTGTTTAGCACTTCATGTTAGTAGAAAAATGATAGCAATGAAATGTATTGTGAAACAAAATATTTTAATGTATTCATATTTTAAATTTAAATAATATTCTCGCCACAATAAACTCCAGAAATTATGGTCATTGAGGAGTGGGTGGGCCTTCTAATTCTCTCCCAGATGGTGAATGATTACTGTACAAATAATTTCTCCCAACACTTGGAATGTTGTTCACATTATAAGTCCTTTCAGTTACTCACTCTCCAGCCTGCCAATTAGTGTGTTCACATCATTCTCAGATAATGCTTTTTTCCCCATCTGTATTTTTTTGGTCTCGGCAGGGAAATGTCAGAAAATAAGCATTGTTTTGATTTCTTCCCCTTTGTTTTTCCCAACTGCTGCCTTTTCAAAAGTTTTCTGAAATCAAATGTGTGTGGCTGCTTTTTAATTCCCATTTTAACTGCAGTGGTTTCCTAGCTTTCATTCTCCATCTCTAATATCTCCTTTAATAGGGTGTCTGTACTTCTTTTCTCACAAGGTGAACACTTTCTTCATTTTTCTGTCTGAATTATACACTTGTACTTCATTAAGAGATTTTTGGGTTTTGGTAGCTTTGGGATAAGTGAGATCCTACCACTAAGCAAACCATGTTTTGGATGCATTTCTTGTATGCACAGTTATTGCTCTTGGCTTAGATTAATAAAACAATGGGTTTTTTTTTCCCTCCAAGGCTCTTATATTCAAATGCATAATCTCTTTTTTCATTGTTAGATGTCTGTCTAAAGGAAGGTTAAAATTATGCTTGATACCATGAGACAGTAATTTTTTTAGCAGAAAACCCACAAATAATTCATTGGCCAAATGTAAGTCTCTCTGGAACACACCCTTGTGAAGATAATAACTGGAATGATATGTGCTTTTCTCTAGCAATAGTTTTATTGGCAAATGTAATGTTTTGCTTCCTAGTTACATCAGTGGGTTTTAATAAACAGATATCATGCAGCTACAAGAAACTATCTAAAGATATTTCACAAACTGCTTTTCCCAACAGGAAAGAAAGCCAGTAGCAGCCAAAGTCAGTGCTTTTTGTTACAAATATTCTTAATTTTTATCTCATTTTAGACTAGGGGATCTCCAGAATAACACAAGTATACCACATATGTCCAAAATTCAGAGTACAGCTACATTTTCTCTTTGTCTCCAACTTCTGAGGTCCCTGCTGAAGATTTACTGTAACTGTCTTACCAGGTCTGATGTAAATTCATACCCAAGACAGATCTCAGCCTGTATCTGCAGTTCTATACTCAAAAGTGTAACCACAACGGCTTAGTTCCTGCTGTTAGATTATTGCTGCACCTGTGATTTCTTAAATTAGCCCCAGCTGGACTAGCTGGGACCTACCAGCTGCCAGTGGGGAGCAGCAGTGTGCTCCAGAAACTCTCCAGCTTCTCCATCCCGTGATTTTGAATGGAAAAACAGCACCGAGGCAGGAGAAGAGCAGTGGCAAACTCAGGTATTTCCTCTCCTAGGAAATAACCCTTACTTAGTTTAAGCTGAGTCAGAGCCATGTTCTAGCACCCGCTTTCCAGATAAATGCTTAAATTTCTGCACACTGCAGAAGTATAATTGACATACTCCCTTCTTAATTTGGAAAATCTCCAAATTCAGTGACCTGAAGTAAACTATCATTTTTCACCACTTGTGGCTTCTACTTTCTCTAGATATGCCAAAAAAATAACAAAAACCCTAACGTGGTGCAGAAGAAGAACTGGAAAAATCCCATTATAAAAAGAGATTTGAAATGACTCATGTTTTTTCCATCCAGTAAATAATAGTTTATTTTTAAAAAAGTACATGCTATGCCCTTCCTTAGATATCTTCTTCTGGTAAACCCTATAAAAGAGGAATAAATTATATGCTTTAAGGATGCCCTTCATTAGCATAATTAGAGAAGCAATACTGTCTTCTGCTTTCTTCTGATACAGCACCTATCACCTGGCTTGGCTTGGCTTGTTTATGCAAATCACACTGAGCTGGCTGCTACTTTGGCCAGTGAGAACATCGAGAAGCTAGAAACAGAAAAGATTGGATCCCCACAGTTTCTAGTAACATGTTTTTCAACTTCCTTTCTTAAAGAAAATGTAGAAAATGCTCCAGGTTTTTCAGCGAAAAGTGGTAAAATATTCCTATTCTCCAGAGGTTAAATTAGTGGGTAGGAAGGGTTATCCGATGCCTTGCTTGTTTGTAATTGCCAATTAAAAAAAAATTAAAGGAAATGTTTTGTTTTGAACAATTCTATTCCCTTTTGAATGTGGGCAGATGTGTACATATGAAAATCAAACTTATAATCTTTCCAATGCATATAAATTCAAGGATAATACGTTAAAACTTTAGCCGATAAGTATTTCCTGGGAACCTAGATTCATTCTGTTTCCTCAGCTGTGCTCTTGTTGGTGTAATGGAGCTGTTTGTGACATTAGGTGTGGTGGATTTGATTTTGCTTCAGGTTGACATTTCGTGGCACTAAGTGTGAAAAATTGCATCCTCAACAAAGCCTTCCTTGGTGGAGCTCTTGGAGACAATAACACCTTCTCATGCTAATTGGAGCCTGTGTGATGTGTGAGTGGTTGCTTCACTGTTCTTTTTGAGTCTTTGACACCTACCCTGTTGCCATCAGATGCTAAAGGTAAGATGGAAGAACAAAGAACATAAAAAAGGAGAACCAAAAAGGCTACGTATTGATTCTGTGTACATTTAAGTGGCATTATTTAAGCAGGTCAGTTCTCTTGCTAATCAAATGAAAATTAAGTGAATGGAGGATAGCTGGAATAAGTATATCTGTGATTACTAATCTGGACTAGGATTTCTTTCTATTGAAGTACAGGAAGTCATATAAATAGGGGATGGTTTTCATTAATTTTCAATGTTTCCAAAATGTATTTTTTAATACACATAAATGTCTAATTGTCAAGCATGATGGCAGTTTGTAGAGACTGATTGCCTTGTGAATCAACAACGAGGCCTTTTCTTTATGAAACTGAGAGCCCTGGATTACAAATTAAAGGAAATGAGGGCAAACTAATTGTTGATATACGGTAAGGTTGCTTAAGATCAAGAGTGCAGTCTGTCTTTTACAGAAATACTGGTCTTATTGAGGCAAAATTTGGTGATACCAACACATGGCATTGCCAAAGAGAAAAGATAAATTTAGATTGAATGATTTCTCAGTTAAACAGGGACCAACAGGGAATTTATAATAAGACAATTTATGCTCACTTTGGAATATGACAATGGCAATTTTTCTTGTGCTGAAAACAAACCATTACTGATGTATGTTTGTGACCCAGCAGGAAGTTTTCTAATGCAGACTCTTCCACATCTATCCAGTAGCAGATGTAATTTTTCCAAGTTGGGTAGCAGTATATAATACCACGTATTATTACTCTTGTCACATTTTCCTATCATGGTGAAAAATTTAGATTTGTTATGAATTCCCCAGAAGTGGCATATGTCTCTCAGCCTTGAAAGTTTAGCTCTTAATGAATTAAAGGCTTAAATTCACTTGTCTGTTTTTAGGTTTCATTAAAAATATTTGTGGTGTAATCTCCGATTCTAAAAATTTATCAGGTAACATTTTGACATATGTAATAGCAATTTTTCATTCATATGCTCTAATGTAAATCAGGAGGGGTTCCTTTGTCAATGCAGTAAATCAAGGTGAAAGATCTGACTTCCTTTTTGCAGGAAATTTTAGTTGCATTTGAAATGCCTGATACTGGAAATATAAATATTACTTGTGGCTTATTTTAGCTTTGTAACAGGAGGAAAGATTGTCAGTATTTCTGACCTAAATCTGAAGTCCCAAATTTCTGTTTTTGTCAGTATGGATACCACCAATCCTACACAAGACTGGTACAGTAGAGCTTGTGGACAGGGAATTGCATGTAAGAGCAACCGAGCTCTCAGGGGATGTCCAGGATCACTTCAGGTCAGTTGGGACTGTTGGTGCTCCTTAGCATTGGGCAGAGACGTTTCTAAGAATTCCTTGCTGAATGAGATGCCACTGATACAGCTGATTCTGAACTAGAGAAACAGCTGCCATTTATATGCTTGGGATCGTGCAGAACTGCCCATCTAATGGAGCGCTTTGGTTGCTTGGTGTTGGTGTGCACCATTGATTTATGGGAGAAAAGGTAGCAGAGATTAATTGTAAAGTATTGATAATTGCACTGAAATTTCTGTGCAGGCACAAGGGGAACACATTCTTCTGATTTCTAGATTATATATAGTAACATCTTGATGCTATTATGATGATTACCACTTTGCAGTTGGTATGTCTTAGCACAGGAACATAACATTCTAATGAGATACAGCAATAATTTACCTGTCACAAAATGATCTTTTCCCTCAGAAGTGACAGTGTCTTACTGTTACAAGTATGTCCCCATTGACTAAAGCACTAATGAATACAGGTCTAGCATTATCATATTAGATATTTATGCCATTTGATAAAGTGTAGAACTTGATCTGGATCAAAACTATTCATTTAGTGCATGAATCCTAGTGTATGAATAGTTAAGGCAGTAAGGATATATTTTCTCTTTTTTTTTCTGTCACAGAAGGCTTGAACTACTCAGGAAATAGCTGAGGTAAATGAAGAGATTTTTCAAAGGAGACTAGAAGAGTTAAGCATTGCAGTCTCAATGTAAGTTTTTGTAAGCCATTCCTTTTGGAATTTCTGAGCCATTGTTCCTGTAAGGCTCTGTTTTGCACTCTCTCTTTAGGCTTTGAGCCCACAAATTTATGTGGGATTAATTTTAAACATGAGGGCCTGTGGCCGTCAATATGCACTTGTGTATGCATTTTCAGAAACAGAGCTATAGGAGAGAGTCTCATTTATTTTGATGGAAGTTCTGCCTGAATGCAGTTTGAACTCTTGTGTTACTAAAGCCATTCTTTGACACTCCAGTTGGACTGTTGTAACTAGGGAGAAGTTAATTCAGTGACAGAAATGTGTATTGCAAATTTTGCCACACTTATCTGAGGAAAACTGTTTTCTTACTTCTGAATTTCCTTAGTGATGTAGATTTAAGTTTGCTTCATAACACGTGGAGTAGCTGATACATAGTTTAACTTCAGTATTATCTAAATTCTGTACTGTTGCTTTTGCATTATTGCTTCCTATGAGTGTGATTGAAGAGATGGTACAAATCTTCAAAATACACATTTTATGTGTAGTGATATGGATAACTGTGAATTATTTTATAACCATTCTATCATTTTTAAAAGTACTGTGGTATTTCTTTGCTGTATTTTGAGTTTTGGTAATTTTCTTACAAAATCAATGAGGATGACTTTCAGAACTTGAATAGGGCACAGCTATTGACCAGACGTTTAGAACTGTGCATGTGACTGCTGGTCAAAACCTAATGACATTATGTGGCTCAAACTTCCAGAATTTGGAAGTCAGTTTTTAATATATATTTTAAGATTAAGGTTACTATTTTAACATAATACCATACTTCCTGCATATTGGTTTGCTGGATCTAATGGAGACCTGAGCTTCAAAGTATTGTATTATTTTGTGGTAGTGCTGCACTTACTGGCATGAATCTAGATATTGCAGTATTTGAATAACACTGGGTTTTGAGATGAAAGAGAATCTTAAGGTGCAAAATTTCATAAATTTTGTGAATAGTGCATGAGAGCTTGTGAACTACTCTTCAGCAATGCAATGTCTTTAAACAGGTAGAGGGCAGGGATTAAGATTGATAATTACAGGACTTTGGACACATTGCAGCCAATGCACCAGAGTTCCAGTGTGCACTTCACCTACAGGACTGGGTATGATTTCACTGAAAACATCTTCCCCACAAATTTTTTGTCTGAATGAAGAAAATTATCTGAGTGTGGATTTGAGCACTGTTGGGAGACACACATGCTTGCTCCAGCTATAGCCTATCTTTATTTACAGGGACTGGTTTGTATTATGTTCCTTTAAAAAGCACTTTAATTTCAGAAAACACTGAACTGGCTTCACCTCTATCAGTACTATCCCAATATGTTGCTTTTTAAAACTAGAAATATTTAAGAATTTCTGAAAATTCATGTCACTGGTACTAGGCTGTCACATTGGCTCTGTTCTGCAGCAGCAGAATGCAAAGTCAAGCATGCAAACCTGAGCCATGAGATGACACCAAGTACAAATCTGTATGAAGGACTGGGGAAAGAGGAAAATGTGAGATATTTGAGATGGTTGATAGGAAGTCCTCTTGGATAGCATTTACCTTTTCCCTCACATTTACACGCTAACATTAAAAGTGTTGATGAGATTGAACAAAGTCCTGGATGGCTCATAAGTCCTTTCAGTATATAATAAAATACTATAGTATTATATATCTCTATCTGTTTTAGTACTGGTTTCCTACAGGGAACTTAACTGAGGCCAGGTTACACCTGATAATTTCTGGACAATACTAAAGTAGAATAGATTCAAACTTGTACTGTGGAAGTGAAAAACCCTATTTATCTGTGCCTTGACCCCCCCCCCCCCCCCCCCATCAGCAGAGTTTATCCAGGATTAATATTTTTGCTAAAGGCATTAGAATCACTTGAATAATTCTGATATGACCTAAGTTTGGATCATCTTATTCTAACACCTCATCAGCCAGAGTAATGTGATGAAAAATGTAACTAGTCACTTTGTCTGGGAAGATTAGGACAGTACTTCTTTAAAGTGATTGGAAAACCTCGGATATGTGTGAGGAAAAAAAAACCTATTCCATTTTTACTGAAACATGCAGAGAATCTTTAAACTGCTGAAGTGGTCCATTATTAATATTGAGCAAATATGTACCAAAAAAGCACACAGAAGGTATGTAATATAAAGCGGATATAGAATATTTCTTCAGTAGTATTACTTGAGTATTTTCTGTTACAGGACCATATTTGTATTTACTTTGTAGGCAAACTATTTTCTTTTGAAAAAAAAAAATCACAACTCATACTTGACGTAATTTCTGCTGCAATAAAATGAACATGCCTTTAAAATGCTACATGGAAATAATTTCTTTACAGCCCTCCAAAGGGTGGACTTAGATAGCTGAAGAAAAGGAGGAAGAAAAATTAAATGTGAAAGTGCGTCACTGACCCAAATGTTCTCCATATCTGGGTATTCTGATATTACAAAAGCATAAATGTCAGAGTTGATTAGCAAAATAGGTGCAGCAGCAATTTGCTATCTGTAAAAGCTGATATAAATTAATATTTTAATGATGTAATGATGTATACTAAAGCTTCTGTGAGTTTGAAAGTGCCTATTGAAATAGCTATTGACAAGTTCTTTTATGTAGGCAGTGTGCTACCTGCTCAGCAGTACACTGTCATTTTAGAGTAATTGCCCAACAAACTTTTAAAATGCTGTCACAAAAAAATTGCTAAAACAGAGGTAGCTCTTTAATTTGTCTGTCACTTTTTCTATCACTCCTACTGCACTTTAAGTTGAGTGCAAGTTTAGCTGTCACATTTGAAGTTCTTCCACATATTTTTACAGATTGGGTTGAGGCCATGTTGCCTATTTGTCCTACAGTGTTAAGGAAAGTTTTAAATGAAAATATTTTGTTCACACTTCTTTTACTTGTACACTTTAATATAGAAGATTAGGAATTATTCTTCCTATAGTTGGGGAAACTATTTTGGATTTGTAAAACAGAGTAAGTTTCACTCGAGATTATGAGTTGTCCAAACCCAGCTGTTCACAGGAGAACATATGTATGTATGTGTATGTGTGTGTGTGTGTGTGTGTATGTATATGTGGTTATTTATATATATATATATATATATATATATATACATATATATATATATATATATATATATTATACAGCTGCTTAAGGCTGAACAGTAGTTGATGTTCTGTCCAGATACAGGTTCTTCAAATGAAGATTTTCTGTTCATTGAAGATAAAAATGCTACAGTGGGAAGTTTGAGAACAACTTACCTCAGACTTCAAGTGGCCAGGATGCTTAGCTGGAATGTGAGAGAACATTAAGGGAAGAACTAGAACATGCCAGTGTACACTGTATTAGGAAACAGTAAAGCATCTGGAAGCTTTGAATTTTCATAACATGGAAAACTTTTCTTCACAGATCTAGATCCAGGAAGTTTCTTGTGCATTAACTATTCTTGTTGATGCTGGAGGCAAAAAGGCAAAAAACATAATCCAATTTTTTGTATCTTTTCTAAAAGATTTTATTTTCTGCTTGCTTTTTTAGGAAGACCCTTCCAAGTAATAAGATTCCATGTTATCTCCCAGGGCAGAGTAGAGGTAGAAGGCAGCTATATCAGACAGCAACTTCTATGCCAAGAAACGGGGAAAAGTTGCTTTAAGGCCAAAAGATAGTTATGCAGTCATCAGACTTCCATGTAGTTAGCATGGTATTTTGCTGAATATTCTGAGATCGTGAGCAAGAAGTAAGAGGAATTGAGTCTATTATCCTTCTTTTAAAAGGAACTTAACTGTAGCATATATTGCAGACTCCAGAATTGAAATTGAGTGTAAAACTCTGAATTGCAGCAACTTGATCAGCTAAATGCTCTTACTGCTAGAAAATGGTTTGTGGTGTCTGAATACCATCACAGTTGGAAACTGTATTAGGAGGAAACAGCTGAAGAGTTCATTATCACACGAATCAGTTTTTGTTTTCTTACTCCTTAAAGACTTCTCATATTTAGCTTTCATACATTTTGAGGGTAAAATTTCTTTATAGCAATACTTTTTGATTTCAATGAGAGAAAGTTTGCTTTTTGATTTTTACCATCATTTAATTCTCTGAAGTAAATAATTACAAAAGTAAAAATGAATTAAAAAAAATTTGAAGAGCCAGGTATGATTTATCCATTTAAATGATGGAAAAAATCCTTCTTTTAACATAGAGAGTTACTAACAGTTTACACATTTGACTGTAGGGGGAGTGAATATTCATAATAGGAGAAATTTCACAATATGAAATGGCAGTAGTAGTAGATATCAAAGAATGAGCACTGGCACATTAATAAGGAACTTAAAAGCAGATCCACAGTCTAACATCTTAGGAGCTATAAAACTACAACTTCTACATGAGTCATATGTTTGAACTCCAAACTATCTTATAAAATTTAGCTGGAACACATTTTTCTTGACACAAATGAGTATATTAATTTCCATAAGATATTATCTCTTACCATATATTTAATTCAGATTCTCTTTCTACTCCCACTAAAATAATTGCTTACAATATATTGACTTGATTTTATATGGCTAATTAGAGCAGTGCATGGAAAAAAATAGGTTTGCAGGTAATAGTGAAATTAAATATGTTAATCTGTAGCTCAGTGCACACATTTTGTATGAGCTTTAATTTGCTATATAAATTATAGTTCTGCGTTTATAAAATGCCCTTGAAAGAATGTCCTATTTTTTTAATACTAATACCATAGGGAAACAAATATACAAAGATTTTAGCTATAGGCTATATTTGCATAAATTAAGACAACTAGTAAGTCTGAATATCCAACTGCAGATGTACTTTTAAAAGATATTTTACAAAGAGTTGGTAGGATTCTGCTTATTTAAGATTTTCATTCAATTAGCGATGTAGCAGCCCTTCATAATATGCAGGTACATTTTGAACAATGAGGCATAAATAGTATAATAAATAGGCTGTGGTTTATCAGCTAGAGCTCTGAACTCGTTTCTCCATGAGCTGGTAGCAAATATCTCCACTACTAGTCTGCTTTACAAGTTTATTCTAGAAAAAGCTGGTATGACTCTCAGTGTAGCTGTCCAGTGCAGTGTGTGTATTTTGTGACATGACTGCAGTGACACGTGTTATTCTCCACATAGATTCTGCTAACCTCAGCTAAAAGACTGGTAATTTCAGCCTGTTCAAAAAAATTCTCACTGTCTAGAAAACTCTCCATCCATGTGAATTCAGTTGATTCACTAATAATGGAGGGAAGGCAGTTACAAAATTTGTGATGCAGATTATGTCCCAAATTCTGCTTACAGTGTTTTATTAAGAAGGACAAAAGCATATGCATGGCAATATGCTTCTATGCTTTTTTCATAGTTAGGGTGGTCAAAACATTCTCTCTTGTTTAGGCAATGGCAGTAAACTGGGATCAAATCCTTAAATGTGTACAAGAACCTAAATCCTTTCTGTATCTGGCTCAGAAACAGTATCTCTACTGGAGTTATACAGACACATGTTGTGAAATGCATAGGAAACATTGCACGGCATTCAAAATGCATCCCTGAGAATGTTTATTTTGAAGCAGCATCCTAATTAATCTTTGTTTCCCATGGCTCTGTATCAGTTATCAAGATCTTGTATGCTACAGAACAAAGTGTTACTGGTCAGAAAGTTTTTTGAGTCTACGACTTAGACATTTAATAGTGTTAGAGTATTAACATTTTGGCTACATTTTATTGCTTCTTTTACTATCTTAGGAGGCAGCAGTATGCTCTGAGTCTTCCCACTAGCTTCACAGTAGAACAGAAAACTCAGAGTTAATTTAACCTTCAGACTGTCAAAGTAAAATAAACATTTTTTAAAATGAAACTAGCTAGCCGAGAATAGTTCACAGTGAAGAACTTCATTTTTTATTCATTCTCTTCATACAAGGTGAAGATCATACAAGTGAATGCCTAATATTGTTCCTCTGAGGGAGTGTCATTGAAAGTATCACCTAGAATTAATGGTTTGATGATGCTGAACAAGCAAGAGAAAATTGCCCCAGAATGTTTTTTAGTGAAAATTTCCCCCTTGGATTTTCTTCATTCTATATAATGCTGTTTGTTCAATTAAATAGTGAATTTAACATTCTAGCAAAATAACCCTTCAACATCAGCTTTCTAATAAGATTATTGTGATTGTCCATTTTTCCTTGCTGTTATATGGAAGTTAGCATAGCATGACAATAAATTTCCTTTACTAAAAGAAAAAGGCATGTTGCATAACCAAATGTCACCAACTATGACTAACTATGTGACAGTATGAGTCCTAGTTACGAGAATTGTTAGAAGAAATACAGTCTCTAGTGATACTTTCATCAATCTATAAGCCAGGTCAGAAGTTTATGTGACACTTTATCTGTCTTCTCCATTACTAATCTAGGGACAGCTACAGACTTTCAAATAAAGAGGAACATTTAAAATATGAAAAGTGCCACAAAACTCAGCTTTAGACGATGCATGTTGTAAGGTTTGAAGAGAAATCTCCCATAGGAAGAAATCCAACCCAAAAGTATGATAGAAGTCATGTCAGCTGGCCAATTTTGAATTTTTCTTTTTCTTTGAAATATGGCAGAACAGTTAACTGAAGTTTACAGTCTTTAGGGCCAGTTAGCATGGTAGAACATCATACACAATTTCAAGATGCAATGGAAAAAAAAAAAGAAATAGCTGGAATGGTCACAGAAACCTTGTTTCCTAGCAAGTACATTGACAGGTTAACTGACTATAGAGGGAAACATGGCAGCTGAATAGCAAAGGCAGGAGAAATAATCTAACACAGCTTCCCAGATTGATTTAGCCCATGAAGACATTGGCTGGATTTACTGAGAGATAAAACCCACTTTACTCTGCACATGAAACCCACCAACCCCACTTAGGAACAGTAGAAATCAGGGGTGAAGGAAGAATGAACCTTAATCCTTTTCTCCCATTGCAATGAGAGCTCATCCAGTCTGTACTAACAGCAATGTAATTTTACTTCTGCCTGACAACCGTCAGCTAAGACCAAGTGAAACTTAAAACGGAACAATTTCTTGCAAGAGTTGCTAAATTCTGCCAGCCTTTCTTTGGAACACTGGGGGACAAAACCCGGGATATGCTGAAGATCTGTATTTTAGGATGCTGTCTGGGTAGTGTATGTAGATGCAATACTGAAATGTTTGGTGGAGCAGAACATGGGATTGATTCATTGGCATTCTAAGAATGGGAAAGCAGAGGAAAGGGAGAAAGGAAGGAAAAAAAACAAACCTTGTTGATAAAAACTACTCCTGCTTTTTAAAATCATAAGCTTATCCAGATATCTCACAGTCTCAGTATCTCTGAATTAGTGTTTCATTGAGGTGAGATCTTAATAACATTTCTAAACAATATTTTGGATGGAAAGGCAAAGAATTAACAATATATTTATTCCTCTTCAAAGATGGAAAATACCTGAACTAAAACATGCAGAGAATAGCAAACTAGAATGCTTTTTCTGACCACAAAGTGCTGTAGGGCATCAAAAACAATCACAACACTTGCATCTGATACAGAATCCTTTTAATTAGTCAACAAAGGTCAGGTCTTAAGTCAATGCACCAGAGTCATTAGACAGGACTGGACTGGACTAAATCTAATTATTCCCAGTCCTACTGTCAGACAAAGATGTTTTGATAATGACTTCTAACAGAGTAACAATGATAGTGCTCAAAAAAAAAGGAAGAAAAAAACCATGATTCTTCAAAATAAAATCAGGTTTCTATCAACGTATATTATCTTCTGAGAACTGCAAGTAATGCTTAAATCAATCAAACATCTGCTTTTTGATTGTTAAATCTGTGACTACTATCCTACTGAACTTCTCAATTTCTTCTTATTTTAAGGGATATTGTCAAAGCCTCTGGTGCACTCTTTTTTCACACATTTTGACACACACTTGCACTGTTGAACATATTTTACTCAAAATAATGAATCATGATACTGAGGCTACAGAAGTAATTGTGAATCTGTCACACATTGCATCCCACCTTTGAGCCTTGGCTGAAAGAGAGGTCTGTCTGGCAATGGGGAAAAAGAATGGAGAGAATCTTGCCTTTAATTCACTATTTAATTCAAACTTTTAAAAAATATAAATTGGAATGGATATCTTCCTTGTTTTCAGAAGCTCCCACTTGTGCACTTCTAGCTTTAAGGTTCACATGGAATCAGGTTTTCCTGGTGTCACTTGTTTTTGAAAAATACACTAAACTTCTAAGTTTTGGGGTTTTAAAACATTTGGAAAATGTATTAGTTGAAAGAATTGGAAATATTTTTTTAAAACCCAACAAAACAAACCCTGTAGTAATTATGCTAAGTGCTGTCAGTATGATGAGATACATACAAATACTGCAGCTACAGAAATTCTGGAGTACATGATATTTCAATCATCAACATGTAATACTCTGATTGAGCTGCTAACAAATGTTTATTTTAAATATAAAAATTTTGCTATATAAGCATTAGCAATTTTTTTCAAGTGATCAAGCAATTTTTGACAATTGTTTAAGTTAAAAATTAACTAACTTTACCTCAAAACTGATCTAAAGACATGTCTGTTTGACTCCTTACATGCCAAGTGATAGCCTGATATCCAAGACTAAATATTTAGCTGTTAATAATTCCATTAAATCCTCCTTATGATTGTTGGATGAAACCATGAAACTTTCCTTTGGATTTGGTTCTCCCATCTTTCAGTGATTATGAAAAGTGGTCTGTATGTCTGGATTCTATGCAAATCAGAATTGTTCAGTGGAATTACTATTTTTGCCTAGATATTTTATTGTGAAGATACAATTAATTTCCATTTAATTACACATTGCAGGCTAACTGTAGCAGTAGAGCCATTTGAGACTACATTTTATCACAAAACACTGATCATTGATGAGAAAGTATTGAATATACCAGTTTTGAATATTTTTTTGATTAATTTCTAGGCTGGACCATGGTGGAAAGCATGGAGATATGCTAGCCACAGAGAAATGCAGGTTCAAGTATCAACTCTTGTGACTGTTTTTGCAAAAGATTCTCAACAATTTCCCTTTTAGAATCACCACTGATCTTTGGGATAAGATTTTGGCCCTAGAATGACTGATGATGTTAAAAACAAACCTCAGCTCCTGAATGAGTCTGTAGTTTAGAACAGGGATGAAAATATACTTTCACCTGCCATCTGGGACACACACTTAAGCCCTTTCTCTTTATTCCACATCCTCTGTGAATGCTCTGAGAACTTGGTGTTGATTTTCAGTGCCTGTGGCCTCTTTCCTTCTTTTCATAAATATCACTCAGGGCAATCATGGCATAATCAGTTCTGCTACTGAACCTGACCTGTAACGTCGTTCAGAGTGCAACTCTTGTTTGCTTCTTGCCTTCTCCACGTGGAATATAGCAACACATATTATGCAAATGACGACACCAATTTTTGTTTTCTTGTCACTGTGGCCCTTTCTTTATTTCACATCTTGACAGTCATCACATCCTTTTGTTGATTCAGAATTTCATCAAGTTGAGAATAGAAGTAAGATCAATCAGAACTCTTCTATCTGCTGCTTTGACACCAGTTTGAATATAGCTCAAGTTGTGAGTGACCTTAAGGTCTGCTTTAAACTCACAGAGAACCCAATTAATTATAATAGCTAGCTTTTACCCCAAATACAGCATGTCTATCAGAAATCGAATCCAAAGTTACATTCATACATATCCTTTTAATGTAGTCTCCCTTATTAGTGGCATCTTTGACTCCTACATTTACAAACCCCTTGTACTCAGGATCTTGAGTCCTGTTCCATGGTTGTTATACTGTTTAGTGGGAAGACTCTTGGTTCACAAAAACTGGTTTATGTTCCTCAGTTCTCCCTTTGGCTCTTGTCTGTTTTGTACTTATGTGCAGTAGATGTTGTGCTTCATTGATACGCAGCCAAAGGATGATCTTTAGGTTCAGTGGCAAAGTTGCTGAATTTATAATACTTCTAAGGCTGCCCTGACTTACGCTGGGAACAGAATTATTCCTCAAGTATTAAAAGAAAATAAAAAAAGGATAGAATTAAAAGCTACCTTCCTAGCTGCAAAATATAATTTGTATTCTGTATAGTGGGATCTGTCCCTATTTCCCTAATGAAGCTATTCCCTATATGACTAATAACACAATCAAACGTTTGTCTTTCTTGCCAAAGAGTAGTCTTCTTCATGTTTTAAGGGAGTGAGGTGGTGTTTTTTTCACCAAATTAAATAGATGGAAGTGCAGCTTAAAAATGACCATAAACAGGAAGAAATGATGGTATTTTGTTTTTCACTAGACTGATACAAAAGTCTTCTCCTTGGAGTGACTAGTATTGAAGTTTCCATTCTGTAATGGAATACATGCCCTTTACTTCAAACAAATTCTAGTTGTTAAGTTGGATTGATCCATTATTTGAATAAAATAATTTATATAATTAAAATAGAGAAAATCTTATACTTTGGCTATAAAGCACTTAAATACTACATACAATGAAAAGTTCTCATTCAATGAAATTGTTTAGTGGTCTGACAGATCACTTGTTTCAGGCAGCTGAAGAGTAAGCTGTATCTACAGATTAACAGTTTTGGGCTTGATCCTGTAAATAGTTCTATGAGTAATCTCAATGAAGTAACTTCTTCCTAAATGATTATTTCTAAATGCTTTAAAAGACTGAAGTGGCTGTATTCTAAAAAGATACTCTTTTTTGAATACTTTCCTGCTTTCAATGCATAGTGTCCACTGCCAGCCTACACATCAGCTTCAGGAAGCAGCATAACTGTTTTCTCAATTTTATTTATTTATTTTTTTCAATCTGTGAAAAATTCCAGTCTTGTGAAAAGCACTAATTAATGCCATGAGATCTGTGAAGTTGGACCCTCGTGGGAGTAGCTAAATGAGGGTAAACTGAGTAGTATGTTTGAAAGTAGTATTTTTTGGCTACCAACACTTGAGCCAGATAGCAACCTGGCCAACAGTTCGTGCTTGTGGCACTTTCTGTTCATCTGTGTAGGGCACAGACTGGTGTGTGAGGTGTTGGGGGATGCATTGTGCCATGAGGGGCTCTATCAGTGTAAAGGTTGGATGGCTACACACATGGCAAGGCTTATTCTTGGGAATAAAGGAGTGTTGGCAGGACTGAAAGGCTGCGCTGAAACTGTGGCTGAAACTGTGGGTGCTCAGTGGCCCGAGCTAGACCTTGTCCAGTCCCGAAGGGCCCTACCAGGCAGTGACACATCGGGCCCTTGCTGTGGGCGGCTGGAAACTGCGTTTTCTAGGAGAGGCCTCGGCCTTGAGCGGGACGCCGCGGTTTGCTCAGGGCAGCCTGAAGGAAGGGCAGAGCTTTGCCCTGGCCCAGGATCGGGGAGGGCCGCGCCGCCCTGCCGGACATGGGGCCACAGGCCCCGCGCGGCTGGGACGCATCCCTGGCCCCGGGGCAGCGGCGGGGCCCCCGGGGCGGCTCGGGCTCGGCGGCTCCGGGCTGCAGGTGCTGCCACCGAGTCTCCGGCAGGGCAGGGGCAGGGACAAGACGGGGACAGGGGCAGGGCAGGGCCAGGTGCAGGGCCGGGGCCAGGCCGCCGCCTGCTGCCGGCCGCCGCGCGGGTAATCACGCGTCCCCCCTCACTGCTGATTTGCAAGAGCAGATTAATCAGAGCGCGCGGCTTGATGAAATTTGCTGTTATTGTGCCCATTTTTAGAAACATCTTTTATTATCTTCATTATTCATTTACAGGGGACCGGCATCAATTATGCAAATGAGTTCACAGACTTTGCAGATTACTTCATTTGCCGCTATTGTTTGTGGAAATTTAATTATTAAATATTATTAAGCTTGCGTTTTCTTCAATTTTCCGAGGCTTAGTTTCATTTGATTTTTCCTCCAGCTGCTCTCGTTTCCTTTCAGTGCCAAAACAGCTCCTCATCAAAGCAGCTCTGGCATGTGAAGACCAAATAAAATCTCCTCAATTTAATAATTTTGATGTTAGTCCCTTGTTCTCAGCTGCTTGCTCAAAGCAATGCAGAGAGAAACGCAGAGCACATTCAATTTAATGAGTAGAAATTGAATTCAAGTTTGTTCGGAATTGACTTCAATTAAGCAGAGTCTTAATGATAAATTAATCTCTTTTCTTTATTCCCTAGAATTTGTTTTTCAAAGTAGGAAATTGGACTACATTGAAAGACCAAATAAAGAATACCAATTTTAACTAGATTATGGAACCGATAGCAAAATTTAATTCTTTATAGTAACGTACTTGGACAAATAGCATTCACTCTATGGCATGTATTATAATTTATATTCATTGTTACCACTCACACTTTCATGGCATGGATAAAATGGCAGTTGAATTAAATATGGGCCTGTAATAGACTTCAGAGTTTTAATCTTTATTAAGAAACTCTAATTGAATGCATAATTAGCTTTTCAGGGTCTAGGAAACTAGGTTTAATATCTATGTGGGCTGAAAACATAGATCAGGCTTCTTTTTTAAGAGCATTTTTCATGAGTTTATTTTTTAGCAGAAATTATCTTGTAACATGGCTTGTATAAAAAGCCATGTTTTAACTTCATTAGCAAGAAGCTACGTATAGAGGAGCAGTAACAAGTTTTTTTGTGCTCTGAATGCCCAAAGACAGCTTTTACATTCTGGGTCAGTGGTGGGTAGTACAACCTTCTTTCATTAGAACAAGTCAAGATAGCTTGTGCCTGTCCCCGTTGAAACACATAGGCCAAACAAGTCAATGCTTTGAATAGCAGTATGCTCTTTTCCTTCTGTGCTACAGTGCTTAGACACCTCAGTATCTTTGTTATTTTCCTCTCTGTTATTCTTGTGGTATGACTGCCATATGCTCTCTATTTTTTTGCTATTTCGGAGTGCAAGCCATTTTTTCAAGATTGGAGAGTAATTTGAGTTTCTGCTCTAGGTTTTCAAAGGTGATCAAGCGTCCTTATGATGTCTTAAGCTGACTATCTCATGCCATCGGTAATTTATGAAACTTAGATTTTTTTGCCTTTCTCCTCAGTGGAAAAAAACCCACTATATTACTGTGTAAGATTAAACTTATAAAAATATCATTAGATAGGGGATCTTTGAAACCGAGCTCTGTCTCATATATACTTATATTTATGTTTAAATGAATGGAATATCCACCCACAGTACTAGCATTTTAGAACTATTATGCAGACATTCTATCCAGTGATGTCTCAGGTATGGAAGGATTTTTTTACTAAGATTAATTACAAGTTCGGGAGAGGTCAAATTCTGTGCTTTCGGTTTTCAGTGAAGAGGGTGGGTAAGTTCAGCCAGCTGAGCACATTCAGTCTTCTGCTTTACCTGCATGTAAATTCTGTGGTTCCCAGGCCCTGGGAAATACAGAGCAAAGGTTTATATTGCTTTTTAAATAAGAAGTAATAAATTGAACAATTTCCGTTAGACGCCTTTTACAACCTGCACTGGACTTGTGAGCACTTCCCAGTGTGTGTCCAGCACTGGTATGTTTCTGTTTTCCTAGAATTTCCTGTTCTATTTTCTTGGTGTAAAGGGTCAAGGGCCTGCTAACAAACTCTTTGCACAGCACGCAATTAAAAATATTTATTAATGCAACACGTTTATTTTTACAGATCTGGAAGATTAAGTTTTACTGCTTTAAGGATACCCATGTTCCAAAGATTTGCTTCAGTTTTCTGAATGTGTTTTTCAGTAAATAGCCGTTTGAAAATGGGAACCAACATTCTCTGGAAATGATAAAGAAAGTTTTGTTAGTCTTAACTTACCATATGTTTTGCAGTTATGGTTTAGTGGTGAACATGGTGGTTCTGGGTTAACAGTTGGACACAATGATCTTAGAGATATTTTCCAACCTTAATCATTCTATGATTCTGTACTTCAGAACTGCAGTTATTTAGAAAGAGATGAAATAAATGTTTTACAAGAAATTGCAGCTGCAGTTCATAGCTGTGTTGTTCCGTGTAGAAACCAGTCCCTCTGTTCCAGTAGACCATATTTATAAAATATTGGGGTGCTCAGAGTCACAGAAAGCCTTGTAGAGGTGAGAGATGTCAAAGCTCCATCGGTGTCTGCAGCCTACATATCCGATTGAACCTGTGTTCAGGGATGACACTGTAGGCATCACGCACACACGTGTTCCAGCAATTGATTACATTATAAAACATCTCCAACGAAGGCATTAAGATAGTGTTCCTGTTGGAAATACCTGTACTATAATAGCACTGTGGTACTCCATATTCCCTTGTATATCACTGATCCTCATATCAATTTCTTCAGTGCAAAAGCATTAAAGGCTTTTATTGTATATAGATCTTACAAGTTCACTTTAAGGTCTGACCATTAAACCAAGCTGTTTCCATCTATTTGTCATCATTTGCAGTAATGGTTCTCTAGTTTGGTGCCTGCCTTCTGCAGTCCCAGTGTTCTCTGATTAGACTCCTGTGGACACCTGTGCAGATCACACTGCCATCTTTTCTGTTCATCTGAAAAAACCCTACAGGGCCCTATATGTGGTACAATGAAACAGTTTTCTTAAAGTTACTTGTCTTATATACAAAGGAAGACCATATGTCAAAACAGCTTTTTTTAAAAAAGAACTTAAAATTACTTTCCCCCTTTCACAACTGAATCTGATCTTGGCAAGCATGTCCTTTCTGTTGCCTGGTACATTTTCACAGGAGATTTGGCTTCTTTGAATCTCTATCAGTCAGAAATGGGATGGCTCTATAAGCAAAATTCAGCCAAAGCAGTAAGTTTCTTGGAGCAGATATAAAACCAGTTTCCACCAGTGAGTATATTCTGCATCTGATCCACAGAAATACTGTGCATGTATTAATATGCCTTTTAAAACAGAAAGGTGGATGTTGGTACAAAAGACATTTGTGTCAATTTTGGCTATGCTGGGGAGTAGAGTTACTAGCTGGAAGCTCAAGCTCCCAACTTCTCAGGTTGAGGCAAGATACTGTAAAAGGAAATAATTTGTTTCTACAAGAAAGGTGAAAGGGGAGGGAAAGATCTCCTTCCTTAAATTATCCTTTACTGATATGGAAGAGCTCTGGTTTGTTAGTATTTGCACACCTACAGTGAAAATAATGTCTCACCCATGACAGGACTATAGTTACTTTATATTCTAAGTTTATTTTCTGGAGATTTCAAAATAAAACATTTCTTATGATCAAGATTTTACAGCTTTCTTTTATAATTTCCTAATAGGCAGTATTGTTTTCAGTGCTGCTCTTTACTACTTCATTTTTTTTCCTGCACGCTGTTTCAACAATCTTGATGGTAAATGCATGAGGAAAGAGTAGGGTTAAGTATTCAAAAGATTAGAAATGTCACACTTATAAAATCCCTCTAAGAAGCAAGTCTTGACTACATTGTCAACTACTATTTCTGAAGTAAAATTATTATATCACTTCAGATAATTCTGCATTTTGTACCGTTGAACACTTTGTATATGCCAGAAAATCTGGCAAATCTATTATCTGCTACTACAGTCTCTAACCACAGGTCTCTATTCTGTTCTCATGGTGGGGGTGAAGCATGGATATGCTGATTCACCAACATCTGAGTACTTTCTAGTGAATAATTCTGTAAGTCACATCTGCTTTGTGGGTTTATTCTACATTACAGGTATGATTATCCAAATTTCAAGCCTGGCAGATGATCTGGGTAGCTATATTTAATTAACTGTCAAGGACAGAATAAAGCTGTATTCTGTATTTCCAAGATGTGAGAAAACATTCTAGAAAATTTTTTCAACTATTTATCCACTGCTTTTGTTGGTCACGGGCTGGCCACTGTTGCTGCATAGTTTCATTATCTGTCAGATTTATCAACCAGCTTAAGAACATAGTGAGATGTCACATAGATTTGTAAGTCACATTTGATACTTGTGAATTCAGCTAAGTTAGCTTCGAAGTAAAATCTCATCTTAAAATTGAGCTTAAGGCAGCCTTGCTGCTACTTGAAAAAAGTCTATAGTGTATGGCTGCTGACTAAAATAAAAAAAAAATTTACTGAGGAAAGATGAGGATTTAATCACAGAAGTTTGTTGGTAAAGACATGCTGGAATGTTATGGCAGTGAAAAATATTGTATGATATTATAATGTCTCTGAATTTGTGGGAGAAAAAGTATGATATTGACAAGTTAGTGATTTTGTAATTAGACTGTACTGTAAACTATGCAAAAATATGTGTAAAGCTTAGAAGATTTGGAGTTTCTGGTCTGTCATGTGGCATTCTGAATATAGTTTCCTGAAAAATCTCAAAGTTGAAAATTCACGAAGTTGTACTGTGTCAAGTAAAAATATTAAAAAACAAAGTTCCATTATGTGGAGTTAGCCTTATCACCGCTGGAGGGCTTGATTTCATGTGCTTCAAGGAGACCTTCCCCTTTCCTGTAAAATTTGATGCAGGTTTTATTGCAAAAGATCCGTGCTTTTTGTGGAAACTCATTTCAAGCCTTCTTCAGTAAGTAGCTTCCTTAATGCAGGGCTTTCTCTTGGAAGATGTGGAAAAGGGCTGTTAAGAGTTTTCACCAAAGGGGAGCTGGGGTCTCTCTTCTCAGTTTTCGTGTGCATTGAAGTCTTGACTAGAGATGAAGAGAGAACAAAAATCAGGCCTTTCAGCCCCAGTGAAATACTATTTTCCAGAAGAAGTAAGAGAAGTGGAGCTTCTGCAGCTGTGATATTACCAGGGCTCTGTCTGTATACAGATCTTTGGATTACTGTAATTCTATTGTTGATTAGGATAATTATCCTCTGTGTGGTTCACAAGCTGGATTAAGTGTGTCCTTAGGTTCACAGTGGCTGAATTTTTCTGCCCTTCTAAACCAAAGACAGTACAATTAATTTTACTACTGATTTCAGTAAGCATGAGCAAAAACATTTCCCCTGAATAAAAATTTGTGGGCCACTTGGAAACACTACTTATAGAATAAACCACTATATAGAATAAATTCACATTTTTCTCTCTTGCCCACAGCTGCATCCTGAGAAATAATTTTAGTTGTAGCCCATGCTGGAATACCACAGTTGTATCAAGTGTCACTAGAATGGAAATTTGCATAATAGAAACATCGCTATGTTCTTTAAAGTGATTAATTATTGTTATTTTTAAAATTTCTGTTCTTACGGTAGCTGTGCTTAAAATTACCATTTCCATTGTTTGTGTTGGATGACCACATTGCAAGTTATATTTTGTTATTGCTTACTGGTGGGTTTCTTACACCTTTCCCTGGAGCATCTTCCCTACAGGAGATAGAATGTGAGGCTAAATAGCCTGTGGTTCTGATCATCTTTGGCAATTCCTGTGATCCTAAGTTTGTGCACTGTATTGGAGCTTTGAAACTCTTGCATTAGATGGGATATGTGGTTGTATTGCCCCGGGGATGCAAAGCTAGAGTACCAAAGGAACAAATTAACAGGATGTCACATTAAAATAATTTTTCAACTCTAATTTAGGTAACTAGATTAATGTGAGTTCATTTAGGAATACTTAAATATAATGTAATCACATCTAAATGATGTACAATATCAACAATAATTAAGGTAGAAAAATCAAATTTATGTAAAAAGGAGTCTAGACTTTCAGTGTTTGTACATCTCAAATACATCTACTGGAAGAAAGTAGAGATAGAAAGGAAAGCTTTGAATTCCAAATCATGCAGTAAATGTGACTTTGACTCTTGGAGTCTTTCTGTAAGGAATTTTTTAAAACCTGTCATTGTGTTCTGGCCTATTTTCCATTGCTAGGACTGGTCAAGCCCTTCAGTCCACATGAAAACACTTTAGAATTTCTAGTAAGTACTAAAGCAATGTGAGCACCACCTATGATAATAATTCCTGAAAATATGTGTATTTTAAGTGTTTTTTTATGTGTATGCTGTAGTTCTATTTTATTAAATGTACAAATAGCACAGTACCTTTTGGCATGCAGGTTTTAACTGCAAAGCAAGTTTTAAGGATGAAATGCAGAGATGGGCTAGAAGAAAAAGAACCTTTGAAGCTTGTGATGTAAGTGAAGTAGATTAAATATATGATTAATAAAGTGGAAGAACTAATTTTCAAATGGCTTGTTGAAAAGCAAGGAATTACATTCACTGGAATAGGTCAGGTTACCCTGAGAGTACTAGCACTATTATTCAGCCTGGATAAATGTCAAAAATATCTATTTTCATTTTCCCAGAACAGATTCCTTCTACTTTTATATTTCCTTACAAAGAAAAAATCCTGTTTATCTATCCAGGAACAAAATTCTTTAGAAGATTGTCAGTGGTCTTTACTGTGTACCATTTCACCTTACTGCAATACAACTTTACATTACTTTTTCTTTATTTTTTACATTACAATTTTAGCATACATTGTTAAAGTGACTTAATAGTCGCAGTCAATAATCAAATAATAAATTATTAACTGTTGACTTTGAACAGCCACTTTAACAACGAAGAACTTAAGTGAAAACTCCAAATGAAACCTGGTAGGTTTTGATCTACATGAAAAGGAAAAATCATCCATTGCCTGATGACAACCTGCTGTTTGAAATAAGCATTTTTGTTAAGACTTAAGGCTATAGGTGGTTATTGCATTCCATTGTACAGCTTCCTGGAAGTTTACCTAATTTTAGTAGTTCTATTATATTGCACAGAAAAACTCAACTTCCTGCCTGCAAACTTTTCTCCGTAGCTGAGCAATCAGTTGGCTGAAATACAAGCTATTGACATGTAAGAGGAGCAGACAGGTATTTAATCAAGACTCTGCTTAGATGGAAAACGAACCACTGCAGAATATTGCTCACTTCTCTGTGTAGTGCATCTTAATAGAGAATATTCACCTCTGTGCCAAAATTTTCATCATGTGAACTTTTGGATCCAGAGCTTTTCCAAAGCTGTTTAATTGGTGAGAGAAATTAAACACTGAGCGTGAACATCCGGTGATTTATAGCCTATTCAACACTACTGGTGTGCTAGTTCTGCAAAAGATGAGATCATGAGCAAGCAGAGGATTTATCCTAACTTAACTATATATGTTTACTGTGCCTAATATGAGAACAACCGAGATGTAAACCAAGAGAAGTCATTATTAGATTCTGTTTCTCAGAAGCTTGTTTTGTTTGCTGTTAATGCTCATCTTATGAATGCTTTTGAGAGATCTACCCTTAAAATATCTACTAAAGAAAAAGAAATTATTGCTTGAACTTTCTTAGATTGCAGCCACAAGCTCTTTTAAAGGAAATGTAATGAAATAAGGAAAACTAAGACAATGGGTGAAGAAAACATGAGTCAGAATAAACAGGACAGAATGAGTTGGAGAATGTCAACTATGGAGATTTCTGCTGAAGCTGCACTCCTGTTCATGTGGGTTTGTCATGGCTTAACCCACTTGGGAACTAAGTCCCACACCCACACTAGCAGGACAGGGGAGAAAATCAGAGAAGCAATAGTCAGAAAACTTGTGGATTGAGATAAAGACAGTTGAGTAAGTAAAGCAGAAGCTGTGCATACAGCAAAGCAAAACAAGGAATTTGTTCACCAATTCTCATGGGCAGGCAGGTATTCAGCCATCTTCAGGGTAGCAGGTCTCCATCAGGCAAAATGGTTACTTAGGAAGACAAAAAACCATAACTCCAAACATGTCCCCCTTCCTTCTTCTTACCCCAGATTTCCATGCTGATCATGATGCCATGTGGTGTGGAATATCCCTGTGATCACTTGGGGTGAACTGTCCTGGCTGTGTCCCATCACAGCTTATTGTGCACCTCTGGTCTACTCACTGGTGGGTTGGGGTGAGAAGCTGAAAAGGCCCCGATGCTGTGTAAGCCCTACCCAGCAATAATGAAACCATCCCTGAATTATTAATGCTGTTTTCAGCACAAATCCAAAAGCTACCATGAAGAAAAGTAACTCCTTCAGCCCAAATCAGTACAAAGTGTTAGTTTAATGTGAGCATGGGAGGATGTGTATAGAACGCAGTAAGACTGTCCTGAAGTGCACACACTTCAGGAAGTTCCCACACAACTGATAAAAAGTTAAGTCTTGCTAAGAAAAGGAAGTGACAATCCATGAAGTGTTCCGGTGTTCTAGTGCAGCAGATTTTCTCCCGTCAGGCATGAGAGTTACGAATGGAAGTATATGTGTTTCTAGGGACAGTAGTGTCACCAAGGTGAGTCACCTCAAAAGAGAACAGTTGGTGGAAGTGCTGCGTTCTCCTTGAAGGAAGAGGCACCAGTTGGTGGCTGAGAATCTCTAATTACTTAATAGGAAACTCATTCAGAGCCCCTGTCTGAGTCAGTGCTCTTTTAAGCCTGCTTTTTAAACAGATTGCCCAATGCCTATCCCAGACAGAGACTGCCTAGGAGAAGGTTTGTGTATGGTGCCAGCTGCTTTATCTGTGGGTGAATTAACTTGGTTTTGTTCCATCAGCATAGCAACTTTCATCAACATTCAGTTCTTAGAAAGTAAAATGTTTTAGACTGTAACTGAGATTGTTCCTGTTACCCACAACTTCTATAGCATTAGCCTTTGTTGTTTACTCTGGCAAAAGCTATTCTCCACTTTAGCTTCTCAGTAGTAAGTAGTAATTATTCAAGGCGTAGACTTGAGATTCATAAAATAAGCAGCAGTATTATACCCACTAAACTGTCAGCTTTCAGCAGGACACTTGTGTGATATTACCTACAGCTTCCTGTCTTCCTGACTTCCTCCAACAATCTCCTCCATCAGCTGTGTCTCTATGCCCTGGAAACTGCTGTCAGAGGCCTGGTGAATGGCTCATTTGAGATGTCTGTCATGTTGTAAAATGTGTGTAGGAGCTGGATTAAATGAAGAGAAAGTTGGCTTGTCTGACTGCCTACTGAGGAGCTTCAAGGAAAGCTTTCTCTACATTAGGACTGCAATAATTGGAAGATAAGGAAAGTAGAAGGCAAGGACAGCTTTGTGGTGAGGTAGGGAGGGGGAGGCAGCAGAGACTGGATGGAGATTGTTAAATACATATGCTGTTGGAGTATAGGAATATTAGTTCTTTTCAGTGCCATATTGGAGTATTTGAGAACTTCTAAGGAAATAATTTACTGTTAGCTTTTTCAGCCTTAGACTTCTAGCACACATTAGGCTCCTCCTAATGCTTGCAGGCATTAGCTCTTCCTGCTTTTGGAAATTGGAGGGAGAAAACAGAAGTAGAAGACTTATGTGGAAGTGTCTTTCTGCCTGTGGATAAAAAGAGTGAGGCATCTTTCCCTCCCCTCCCAAACCTGAATCTTTTGTGGAGCTCACAGTAAGTTATAGAAAACTCATCTGAATAATTCTGCACTCTGTGGATGTCAGATGCTTTTTACGATAGATTTGTGATGTTCCCAAATACAGTGGTGGTACAGTGGTAAGGTAAACAGTGAAAATTTCTGATACATTTTTAAGTAAAATACGAGAGAGAGTTGC
Organism: Sturnus vulgaris; assembly: GCF_052056855.1. Lineage (NCBI taxonomy): Eukaryota > Metazoa > Chordata > Aves > Passeriformes > Sturnidae > Sturnus > Sturnus vulgaris. The sequence continues at coordinate 15,845,788 of NC_142251.1, read as the reverse complement.
CCTTAAAATTGCATTAATGAAAAGCCGTCCCTTTAAAACAGAGGAGAGAGTTATTTTTATGGAAGTGCAGATTTTTGATGCCAAGACAATAAAGAAAAAACACAGTTTGTTCCACTGAGCTTGTATCATATTGTCAGCACTTGCCCATATGGAAAACATATAAATTGTCATGAAAACATGAAAATGGGACAATTTAGTAATGTTTTGAGTAGACTTTGTAAATATCATATGTATTTTTAAATACATAAGTGATGCAGTTTTGAACACAAAAGAGCCACAGTTGTGGCAGCCAGATTTTGCTGTGTTCCCAGAGCAGTAAAATTAGCAGAGCTGCAAATGTAGCTATTCAAAAGTTGAAAATTTGGAATAAGTCAGACGAAGTATTAAGAGATTTGGTTGGAAACCAATAAAAGCTAGAAGTGGCATATATATACACAAGTTCTTTTTTCTCACCAGAGGTCAGAATTTGTGTGTGTACTTTTAGATTTAACTGAGCTTTTTTCTTTTGTATGAAGACTCAATCATTAAGCTTGACAACTTGGTGTCTGGGGCAAATTTTCACCTCATGGGTGGCTGAAGTTGTGGTGTTGTTGGGCAAAGGGTAGAAATGTGAGCAGCGCTGTGATCTTTCATCACGTTATGAGCTTGTGTGGGTCTAGAAGGTACTAAGGCTGGGTCTACAGGTTTATTCTTAACCTGCTGTTAAATGTACCAATTGTGCAGAGCTCAACAGGTATGAATGGAAAAATGAGGCTATGTGTTAGCTGAGAGGCTGGCGCATTATGCAGAGGGGAGGAATCAAAAACATCTTTACAGGTTTTTTTCCCTTTACCTTATTCCACTATATGTCTTCCCTGTAGCTTTTGTGTTGAATTTGTGATGGCTTCACTTTCAGAAAAAATAATTTTGAGCGCTGTTGAGTATTATGGTATGTGTTTTTAGTAATTGATGCAGGCCAGAGACTAGGAGATGTTTGACTAGCAGTTGAGCTATTTTAGGATCCACTGTGCCTGGGATTCCTTCACGTGCTAATCATTCGGTAGCTTTCTGCCAAAATCCTTTCTAACTTGATTCTCTGTTTGTAGAGTCAATAACATTCCTTTCTTTCCCACCTTGTATAAGCCCTTCCTTATGGAGTTTAAAGTCTCCAGAGCACATCACACATGTGTAGCTAAGGTCTTGTAGTACTACTCCAGTGCACCACCTAATGTATTAAATTGTCATTCACCGGTGTTCTGGGTCTTGAAAACAATGTCACCTGTTTGTACTGGCTTAGCCTGTGAGTCTCCTGAGGCAGCATCTGAATGAGAATACCTCATGTCTCTTCTCCACAAAGGCCAGCTGGTGTGCAAAACCCACCTTTTTGTCTCTCCCTGCGGATTTGTGACCTACCAAATGGGAGTATTGCATCACTGGGGAAGCTGTGCTTCTAGCTGTGGATCTTTTACTGTTTTCCACCCTGGTGCTATGAGAATCTGCTTCCAAAGCTGAAGAAATCTAACTCAGAATGCCAGTGCCTTTAAACTATATTGTAGAGGGATTTTGTGTTGGAGCCTCCTGAGAGGGAGGAAAGAGAACTTGCAATTAAAAAATAGTCATTCTTGTTGTTAGTCACATGACAATAGTAACAATGTCTGTCTTTTAAAAAAATTCCAAGGAAGTCCTACTGATTCATATTTATGTAGAAACGGATATTGGAATGTTTATTTCACAGCTAGTGTCCAAGGGATAAGATAAAATTCTGGTGCTGTATTTATATTGTGTTTTGCAGACATATCTAATCTTCAGTGGCATGAGAAATGCTGTAGAAAAGTATGTCATCAAAAATTGCTTCAGCATCATTCTTAAAAATCTATCCTCTGGAAAACAGGTCAGCTTTCACTGTAGCTTATGGTAATAAACACAGACACTAGAGAGTATTTTATCTCTTATAATGGAGATAGTATAGATAATAATACACTTTCATCTATTACTTTTATCAGTTCGTCTTATCTTCTTTGTGGCATCAAAAGCATGTATTCAGAGAAGATTGAGACAGAAATGTCTGCTTTATTTAATACGCACATGAAGGGCCTGATTCTGTTTACACTGAAATCAGTGGAGGTTTCTGTCTTTAATGGGAGCAGAAGCAACTCTGAATTCTCACAGCATTTCATTAATGTTCTTTATGGTATGCACGTGGAGAATGGAGACTGACCTCTCAAATAATGAAAATATTGTTATAATTGAAAAGATACTAGTGTTGTAACTTCATCATCAATTAACAAAGCTGTCAGTTCTGTTCTGCCAGAGTGTGTACGTGACCACTCAGTGTTATGTATCTGAGTTCTGGCAGCAGAAAGAATTCAAAGTAACATGCATATACATTCTCTTTGTCTTCCAAGTAATTTTTCAGAGTTTCCAGAAATGAATGTCTTGCTGGAGAAGTGATAGAGCAGGGCACTAGTGATTGCCACTTTTCTCCTGTTTTTCAGTTGTCTTGAGTGTGGATTAGGAGGTTTTGCTTTGTTATAGAGTTATTTGGAAGACGCTGTTTACGTTTGCTGCAATTGTCCCAATTCTCTATGTTATACTGATTTTTCAGTCGATGGTATGTTAAAATTTTTTTAAAGTATTTTTTTATGTTTTGAAGAATTTCAGAAAAAAGACTAAAGTTTAAGAGTGTCTGTGAATCAAGTATTTGGCATTGCAGTGGACAATAAGCTTCTGCATTTGGTTTGAGAGGAAAAATATGAGTAATTTCATAACATTTTCTTTCATCCAACAGCTTCTTTTGCCTTTATGGTAGCAGTAATAAGCTAAAATAACTGTCTTTTTGTGAGGTCTTTATTATGGAATAATTTTTTTCCCTGCTGACCACATTATTGCATATTTTTAGTTCCCTCTAGGAATGAATGTTTCTGAGAGACTTTAGTTGATCCCAATTGTTTGCCTTCTGCATCTCCCAAGGAGGTTCGAAACCAGCTATGTGGCAGTCTGAGATCTTTCTTATGCTTCCAGAATAACTGCTTAACTGTAAAAGTCAGAAGCTAAATAGGCAGTATAACTCTCAAGCCAGTATTCCTAGGCACCTGTGAGATCAGACCAGTTGGGGGTCACTTTTTCAGAAAGGTTTTAGAAGCACAGCTCACATAAGCATCAAATTATCAGGATATTTCTCTGAATTTCATCCATTTCCTGAAACTGTAAATTGAAAACTCAATAACATCAATGGCCGTTTTTTCACCAGAACCAGGCAGGGTAAGAAACTGTAAAATTCTTGTATAAAATAGTTGAAAATTTAATTAAGTGTACAAATCTTCTATTGATCTCGTTAAAGGGATTAGTATTTTATTTTATCATACTTTTGTTTGTATTTAATATTTTTAAGTATGTCATATAGTTCAGGAGCACACTGACAGGATTTTTCTTTTCTTTTTGGAGACACTAAAAACGGTTCTTAATTTTAAAATAACAACAGTTTAGAAAATGCCTTTTGAATTCACGACCGAGTTGGATGTCTTTAAACATTTGGTGAGATTTCTTTACTTTCATTGATGGGGTTTGGAGAAAAAATTTTCCTTGTTTTAGGTTGCTTTAAGAGACAGAAGACATCTGTGTTGAGTCATGGAGGAGTTTAGCTGTGATGCATTACTAAAATGCATTTTGGCAGCAAATGGAGAGGTAACTACTCAATCTGTTGTGAAACAAGAGAGTCTTTCAACCCATTTTTCAAAGTGCTCACAGTTCCCATTTGAAGGCAAGTCAAACAACAAAAGTAGTGAACAAAGAAAATTAATGTGTATCTGGAATACTTTAATTAAAAATAATAATTATAATGGACCCATGGTGCTCACGACCTCCTATTTTCTTCTTATTGTTGATTGATTCTGCAAAATCTTTTCCTCAGCAAATTATGTTGCTGTTCTGTTGCATTTCATATTTGATTACTGAGAGATAGTGAAGCAATTTAAATGGGACTTTTAGGAAAAAATTAGACTCTGGTTTTGAATTGAAACAGTATCCATTAAAATAAAGGAAGTTGTTTTAGTACAGTGATTATTTATAATAAAAGATTTTGCAATAAAATTCCCAAGCAAGAATTAAGTACAAGAATTAAATAGTTGGAAGACTCTCTTGAAACCATGAAGCAAATGGTAACTTCCAGGAAATTAAAATGCAGCCTTGGTAATGACAGAATTTAAGCAGAGTGATTATGGGAAACAATGAAATTATTTCTCATACCGACTTTGCTTCTAACTGTAAGTTCTCTATTCTTTATCCTGGAATGCTGAGTTTCTGCTGAGCGTGCTGTCAGCTCTACCACAAGAATCCTCTTTCTGTGAGTAGCTTGAGCTGGTTGTGCACAAGCAGTTTCAGACTGGGAGCCTGTTCTTCATGTTCTGCCAATAAACTGCACATCGTTTTGTCACTTGATGCACATCCTTTAGGACAGTACAGATCTTTCTTCTCTGAATCTGTAACTTTAGAAAAAACTGTAATTTCACCTTAATTTCAGTGGTTCATGTATTTCATAATACAGTCCTGAATGACGTAGGTGTGGGAAGAAGAGGGGAATGACTGTCAAACTGTCCTTAACATGAAACCTTAGAAGTAAAGTATGACACTGCAGATATTGAGGTGTATGAGAGTGACAGAGTTTGCTATCAGAGCAGCAGTCTTTAAAAGAGAATTGTGGTTCAGTTGTCACAGCTTACTGAAAACAAGAAAAACCCCACTAGTTTATGTAAGAACATTATCTTTTGTTATGTGCTCAGTAAGACAGAGAAAGTGACTCAGAGCAAATCTGATCTAATTCTGAATCTTTTCCTCCAAAACTTGAAGAGAATCGAAAGAAAGTGATGGGCTTCAGGTAGTATGACCACATTTACTTTTTTGTGTTTTTTCTAACTTCTCTGTGCAAGAAAAGGTTGAAGGTTGTTCAAGAGAGTGAATATTGTCAGAAACTTAAAAATCCATACTGAGAAAAACACATTGACATTTCTCAACAGTACTTGATACTGGACATCAACGGACTCAAGACTGTGACTAAATTTATACATGTTTTTAAAGATATTGCTTGAAGTGGCATATGTCAAAATATGTTTAGAATTTGAGCCTCATTTTCTTCATTCCGAGAGAGAGCTTGCAGCAATATGCAGGACTGCTCACATGTCTTCAGGTGGCTCAGTTATGGTGTAGAATAAGAGTGGAAAATGAGCCAGTTTTGCATATTTGAGAAGAAAAGAAAGAAGAATCACATGCTTCTGTGGGGAAAAGGTGTAGATGTAATTCCACTGATACATCTGTGAGCAAAATGTATTCACTTTCTCCAGAGACTGGCAAAATGGGAGGAGCAAAAGCAATGCTACTGTACATTTAGAACATAAGGTGACAGTGGATTTAGCTTCTGAAGAAGAGAGAAAACAAGTCTTAAACCACAGGAAGTATACAGAATGGAAGGTTTTCATGATTAGACATGATTTATTCAAAATATTATTTGTAGCTTTCAAATGTATGTTACATCATGAGAAACTCAATCAGTTCTCAGTGTATTTTCCGGCTTCCTTGTTTTCTGACCAAAATAGACTTCATGGAGTCTGACTGTCATATTTTGAATATGAGATCTATCTATAATTTGGTGGAAAGGACATGTACAGAACAGTCACAGACTCAAACACGCAAAATTCAAGAAATAGCTGTATCTGTTTTGCAGTTTTGAGTTTTTTGTTTTGCCTGAAACAAAGGCAGTATGCACATACTTAATTGTGTTCAAACGTTGTAATAATTCAGACCACATAAGAAAAATGACACATCAGAAATGGAAAAAGAACATAGGAAAAGTGTAATAATTCTCTGATTATTTTTTTTAAATAAACTGTTAGAAGAAAAATGTTATTAAGAAACTTATATAGTTATTTAGAACTCCAAATAGACTTCAATTCATTTGATTTTTATAGACTAGTATTCTTTAATCTCCATTGCAGAATCTGAAGTGTACCTGTTACATACTGGTAAATTAGTTGTCAATCCCTTGGGCAGTATATTTTAATATCAGTATTATATGGTAGATGATATAAATCTTGTATATGGTATTATTAGCTTAGGCAGCTGCTGACTTAAAAAGGCCAGTTTAACAAGTCACCACTGTATTATGTTTAATTAGGTACAGTTTATATAATGAGGTGTTCAGTTCTAATGGAAAGACATGCTGTGAGCAGCACATCTGCAGGAATAACTATTACAATCAGCATTGCAGAGACCCATGGAACTGCAAATTAGACTTACTTATCTAGAAATAAATTACATCCCAATGCCTTCATAAAGCTCATTAATTAATTCCACTGGCATAAAGGTCTTTTTCTTAATTTCATGTTCCATTAGCATAATAAACACAATTTGAGTTACAACAGTATGATCAGTTTAATGGATGCTATTTATTTTAGTTTTTTATTTAAAGTCCCGGTAACATAGAATTAACATCAATATGCTGTTTGGTCCTTTATTAAAAATTCCCATAGGATAACCAGCACAGATGTTCAATACAGCATCATATATTTGCTGCATTTTATGACTTTACTAATTGGCCATATGGAAAGGTGTTGCTTGGATTTCTTTATTTTTTTTTTAAATCTGATAAATTATATGGATTGTAATAGTCACAATTGGTTACTATGTGAAATTGGACAGGTTAATATCCACTGCATGCTGGGAGCAAAACAAGAGTAAGCAAAGTTTTTATGTATGTGGATTCATAGTAAATAGTAACAATGTACTTCCTGGTGTATTACAATCAGCTTCATTTATATGTAGTTCTTGACATAATTGTAATTCTTTAATTTATGCAGATACTGTCTAATCAGAATGAAATGCTGCCAGCTATTTGTTTGGTCACAGTAACCTTATAGACAACCTAGTTGTTCCATTCAGCTTTTCTTGAGTCCCACTTTTCATGATAAACTACACTGTTAGCAACATTTATGGTAAGATGTTGTATGTTACTAGAACAAGGGGTTTCATTATTCATCTCTCTAATACTGGTTATTTTAGATGAAATCCATATCTATGATTTTGTTAATTTGTTGTAGACTAGAAAAATGTCTTTAAAATTTTGTTTTTACGTTATATTACCCATTTTATGCTAAAGCCTAACTGTAATATAACCAAGCTAATTTTGTCATCAGCTTGGCAGAAATGTTTTCTAAGGCTTATCTCTTACATTGTTTTTGCATTTCTTGATCTTATTTCTCTTCTCTGCATTTAGTATCAGTGACTATCTCTGCTATTATCTTCTCCTTCAGCCTTTAATGCAGCCCCCTTCGAAAGTTACAGAGTGGCTGGGTAGTATTCATGTGTCCTGTAAACCCATCATTTTTCACATAAAAACTGATTTCTGTCTTTACACCGTAATTCACCTTTCTATTTCTCCCATGCTTTCCAAAATCATCTGAACCTGAGTAATTTATTTTTGCTACTGTGATTTCCTTCTATTACATGACCTCAATTATGTTATCAGAAAGAGTTGCACCAGAGCAGATAAGGGCAGGTTGCCCTAATACCAGTGTGTATGTCTATATGAGCATACACATGCACAGGTAAGTAGTTCTCCAGGATCACATGGAAGCATTTTGCTTTAAAAAATGCTCCATAGCTCATTGTGTTTTTTAATACCCCCAGCCCGGCACATGGCCATACACTTGGGATTTCTTGTTTGAGCTAGTATTTTCTTAACAATTCTGTCACATCTTTAATGACTGGATTTTTTTTAGACGTTTAAACATGGATATAATCTTAAGAATGGAATTTTACCTTGAAATTTAGGGTTTGATTGTAATTAGAAATTGTCTAGCAACATGCAGAAGAAGAGCTAGCCTTTAGTATCATCCCTTGTGAGTGACTCTGAGCTGTAGAAAACACAAAGCAGTGTAGGTCGTATACAGCAGTGAAGTCATATGACCAGAATGTCTCTTTCTTTGTAAATTCTGTTTAGTGCAGATGTTCAAATGAAATTTTTAAAATGAATCACTATTTTCAGATATTTCAGTGTTATGGGTCCTAAGACACACATGTCAACAAAAAATGATTTTGCACTGAAGGACAAAGCTAACATTATTACACAGCTGCATTGTCTATGAATATAATAACATCTTTTTGTGCACTATATAGTCATACCCTGTAAAGATAAAAGAGGGATGACAATAGAGGATTGATTCTGTCCCACATTTAAGAACAGTGACTTGAAAATCTTGTGCATTTTCAAATTCTTACATAGATATTTGTTATATGGTTCAAGCTGGAAATACGTGTTACAGGTTTTTGACAGCAACAAAAACAAGCTGGACAAATAGTGCCAAGTCGTGGCCTTTTCCAGGTGATTGAACTGGATGTGGTTACATAGACAATCATGTACAGTCTTCTTTAGCAGTGTAAAATGAACACTGTTCCAATTACATAAACTAAACCTTGCTCAGGTGGTAGCAAACTGCTAGAGGGGATGACCTGAATGCATTTGGAAATGAGGGAGAGGCAGATAGTACTTTTGGAAAACAGGATATCAGAATGGTTCAGGTGATGATAGCTCTTACTACATCGCTATAAAGTAGGAGGGAAATAGGAAGTTGAGCAGTAAGAATGGGGACTCTGCAGCCACCTACAGAGCTCTGTGTTGATTCCTTTTTGCTTTCTATGCCTTCATGTGATAGCTTAAACTTATCTCTTGCTGTTAGCCTGTGTTATTAGCTCATGTTACAAGGGCAAACATATTCTGGAAAATTTTATCTTCGGGAAGAAAGGAAAACCACATTGCTTTACATCTGGTTGTAGAAGTTGTAATTTATTTCTGTATATTATTTGGATATCTGAATCTGTAATTCCAATTCACCTACAAAATTATACTTGTAATGACAAGTAACTGGCATAGAAGATTTTGGAGAATCTTCTACCTGCCATTCCCCTAACCTCAGAGCACCTGAAGTATCAGCATATCTGAAATTGGGTATTTTGATTTGTCTGGTTGTGCATTGGGCATCTGACAGCTTGGGTTTTTTTCCTCAGCTGTCTTTTTGTCATAGACACCACTATCTTATATCCACTTCTACCACCAACTTTGCACTTTGCAGCTGGACAGACAGTAGTTGGCTTCGTAGGGTTGAAAGCATGAAATGCACACAGCAATTTTCTTTGATCTGTTGGATTCAGATTAACAGGGAAGTCTTGGGATCAGAGAGAACAGGTTCCTCATGTTGATACTTACTCATCTGATCTCTTACTCAATTGTGTCCCAATGATGACTGGGTTTTCTTAAAAACTGAGTAGTGGAGAAAGAAAAGGATAATACTCAGGGAATAAGTCCTAAGACACGCATTAGAAGGAGATGATTGGTTATTGAAGGGCAAAGTTATCTTTATACTGCTGTACTGTGTATAATCCTCTGCAAGGAGGAGTTCTGATGGAGAGCTCAGAAAGAATAAGGAGAAAATCTAGCACAACACAGAAGTTTCTACATGTAAGTTTAGTCTTCTTCTGAAATAAGGCATCTTTTGAATATCACTTCCTGTCTGACAGGGAGAGAGAAGTAGCAGAGAATCAAAATTAAATTGGCTTCTCACAGTACCTGAAGCTTAGGATAGAACTTTATGTCAATGAGGAATACAGAATAGCATAGCTGCAAGTATAATTTCACAGACACGACTGGTCCTGGGAACATCTGGCTAGAGAAGAGGCAAATTATTGTTAACTTTCACCAGAACCTGATGAGACCAAATACGGTTGAGTCAGAATAGAACCTTTTCCGCATAGACATAAACATAATCTGAATTCAAATGGAACTGTACTGTGTTGTCTGGTGAGGCTCCGACAAGAATATTTTTAGAGAAGTTGAGAGTTTCTCCCACCTCTCAGTGATACCTAGAGACTTCCTATCTCATTAGTGTCTCAATAACAGGAGATGGGAGATTTCTTATTTATTTAAAACAGTGTGGTGAATGAAAACGCAATTGAAATGCTTTGTAATGTAGCCTTAATAAAGGCATTGACCAGATGCCAGGTTTGTACAACTAAGTACAATGTTAATACAGTCACACATGTTTCTTAAAGCCATCCAATGCATGTTATTTCCATAGGATATTACAGATGTTTCATTTGCACCTTGGTGATAAATATTTAAGGAGCAGAAATATTATTTAAAAAGCTTGTAGGACTACAGGTGTAACTTTTCAGATTAGAACCTATTGCCCCTAGTTTATATCAGGGATCCTGTAAGTACCCGTGGAAATGTATGTATTCCTTTCTGCTTAGGAGTGCTCTCTGTAGTCTGTCCTTTGCATGGTCTCCAGGAGGCAATATTAAGTACCATACTCAGGCCTTAGGCTTAAGAGCATAAACTGTAGGTTTCTGGTTGTTGATTTTTCCCCCACAGTTCTTGCTTAAAAAAGGTAGATAACTTCTAGGGAAAAAATCAGAAATATGTAGAGAAACTGAACAGTAGCACTAATGTTGAATCCACAGGCCTTGTAACTTGTATCATTTGTTTAAGCAGCCACTTTTAATTATAATATGTACTGTTGCACTCAGGTAAACATTAGTGGTACTTGAAAAGAGCACCTAATAAGTGAAAGATTTGTAGAAATTCAGTACATATAGCTGAACTCTGAGAAGTTGCTTTGTTCTTGTCATAGTGCTTGAATTTAATGGACAACTGAAATAGAGTGGCTGTATGTGTCATGCATTGAGTGAAGAGGACTGACTTAAAGCCATTAGCGTCCAGAAAAGAAAGACAAAGGCAGAAATTATATTGCTTCCAGATGAATCCTAACGTTCCCCAAATTCCCTGTTAGCATGACAGGCTATAGGAAGGCCATTAATCAGAAGGTCAGATAGCACAATTTTAGTCAGATTTTCTTGATTGAAAAAGCACCAGGAAGCTCTCTAGAATGTTACAGAACTACAAAATACTTTTTAAAAACTGGTTTAATGGCTTGATGCCCAAAGTGACAATTCTACCTGTCATACTAAAAGGGAAAGTTAGCTTTCATCACTTTGTATGGTAGAAGTGCTGGAAGAGCTGAGTTATGCTGCAGTTTGAAAAAACCAGTTAATTATTTTTTGGTTTCTTCAGAATTCTTTAATGCAGTTAAAGCATAAACTTTAAAACTCTCATTACTACTGTTCTTGAATTGATTTAATGTCAGCCTTCGATAGCTTCTTTGCTCCTGAAGAAGTATTTTGGTAATAGATCTTTATCAGCATTTTCTCTTTAACAGTTTAAAAATATAATATTTTGATAGTTAGCTCCCCCACATTCTAATAAAGATTTTTGAATAAGCCTCATCAATCATACTTGCTATAATTAAGGTGCATTTCAAAACAGTCCACTCTTGACATCAAATACTAAATACAAAGCAGGTACTTGAATATATGCAACATAGAAAACTCCACTGTAGATCGTGTGTGTCTCAAACCCTTCTCTTCAATTAGGCAGATGTGTCGGCTAGAGTTTTTAGTACTGGAATCTGTACACAACCTCCTGTTTTTTGACTGCTGATTCCTCCCACTTCTCGGTCATTGTAACAGCCTGTGTATTTGCTGGGCATTGGTATAAAGTTGGCCTGGTAGGAGGCATGGCTGTCTACTTCAGTTTGCCAGTCTTGGAATTCTGAAGTTAGACTAGAGCTGAAATAATGATGGAGAGAGAAGGAAAATCTTAACATCCTCTTTTTGCTAACCAATAAAAGTTGCTCAGCCAAGAAACCTCTCATATTTATGGCCTCATGATTAACATAAGGCAACGTTTGCTCTTAGGCCTTTTGTCAGCTTTGTTCTCCTGTCACTACTTTTCATTCTTTACTCTCCTGCTGTCAGTAAACTCCCATGAACAGTAAGGCAAAGATCATTCTGTTAGTATAATAAATACTGTAATGCATCATTGCTTGAGCTGACTTATCTGCTGCTTGAAGCTTGAATGAATGTCCACAAGTTGCGGTAAATCTGTTTCTCTGTAATGGAGCAAACCCCAAATACTGCATAGCAAGAATCATTGAGCTTGAGTCACTACAGCTCTAATTCTTGTATCCTTGGGCTCTCACTACATGTTGGATACCACTTGCAGTTTTGGATGAGAAATTGGACAGGCTACAATAATAAGTGGTCTAGTTAGTGCTGGCTGCAGAATAACTACTTGTACCAAACAAATGATGTTTTGCTGTAAGAGGGGGAACTGCTACTGTTTTAGATTAAAACCTTTCATTTTCCCATTTGGGTTGCAGACATTTTTCTGTACACTGTGGAAGTTCAGTTCTGAGGAAAGTAGAGCAGATGTGCATTCAGGCAGTGGTATTTTGTCATTTGACATAGTGCAAGGAGAACTAGGTGACATTTTAAAGTTTGTGTTATGTAAGAGGTCAAATCATCTAATGATAACTTTTATCCTTGAAAATTAATTAACCTGTACTATGGTGCTTTTTATTGGATAAGCTTTCTGAGACTTCTTTTCCATTTCATTGTATTAGAATCTAAACCGTCTTCATTAGTAATAGTTAATTAGTCTGGGTTGTAGAGATTCTGACACATTCAGCCCCAGAATAGGAAAAAATGCTGATGCTATGTTTACAGAAGTACTCCTATTAAATTTTCTTATATATAGTGATGTCGTGCATTTGGATGAATTGTACAATATGTACAAACATCCTTTTTGAAGTGAGAGAAATTACCCTTTGTGCCACTCCTAAATAACCTAGCTATTTTTTTAGCTTTGCATTAAATACATGTGACTTCACTGTTCATATAGCTTGTCATGAAAAAAATCAGTGTCAACTGTTCCCTTTATGCCTAGATATTATACAGTTGTCAAAGAAAAAAATTGCATTCTTCCTTTCCCTTAATATTTACCAACTTAAGAGATTTTGCTGTCTGTTGAGCAATCTCAGAAGGAAATAAATGACTACATAGGATGGAACTTCCAACTATAAGACTCATTGTCTTCCTTTATATTTCTTAGGCTGTTTTCCATCAGTTCAGTGCAATGGACTGCTAGTGCCCAATGTGTTGGAAACTACACTGCTTTTCACTTCTGTTTTGCTTTTTACCTTTTGCTCTTATTTATCCTAAATAAAATTATGACTTGTCCTGAAGCATTTATCAGTTAAATGTGGCATTGTAATCAATTTTAGGAGTTTTTAAGCCAAAGTGAGTATCAAATTGCAGCTGAGGGCACTCAGCACCATACAGGGTGGGGCCCATAGTGAAAGGTGATGTTTGAGGAGTAAATATTGTATAATAGTTTTAAAGAATTGTGAGATTTCATTATGAAGTTTTGTTTAAACTGGTGGAAAATTGTCATGGATAGAGTCACTTATAAGAAAGAAGAAACAATGCATTTTGTTTTTATCAGGCAGTGTGTAACAAAGTTCTGTGGTAAATGTGACTAACACAAATCCATGGCAAGGTACATGTAAGTGTTTACTGCTTGTGAACAGGGTCAGAAAGAACCGACTGAGACCTTGTTGAATCATGAGGTTCAGAAGGGACCCACTTTTCTCTCTAAACTTCTCAGAGGGGAGTTTAGCTGTAGCTGGATCCAGATTTAGTACCAGACTTGGTGAATGATTTATATGCACAGTCTTTTCTCTGTATCACTTAGATAAGATTTCAACATTTCAGTGTGCTTATTCCCAATTCACTTACCAAGTATTTGATACAAAAGGATTACTGTAGGATTCCTAATCAGGGACTTTTCCTAACGTGCAGTCCATTGCCATTGTTCAGGAGAGCTCAATGGGCCTTGGGCTGTCCATAAATATGTGGAGTAAGATGACTGAGTTGTGGTCGTATTTGTATACTGACTACAGCTGTTAGCTTCCTCCAGATTTGGCCTGAGTAGGACATTGACCAGCACTGTGCTTTGGAGTGTGCCTTGCTCCAATTAGCCTTTGGCTATTGTGTTGTTATGTCTCCCCTGAATCCACTTTAAGCTGGATGCAGCCATCATTACCAAACCATCCCTTAGGACCACCATTGGTGATTATCACTTGAACAGGTGGCTTACAGGAAATAGAGGTCAGGTTGAGACAGAGAAGGAGAAGTACGCTGTCACAAAAGGCTTGGCAACAGGACAGGATTTACATAGGGATGCATCTTATTTTCATAGGATGAGATGACTGCCCTGGGCAAATAATATACTGTAAGATGTATGTCCTGATTTTAGATAATGCTTTAATGAGAGTTTATAATTTGGAAAGTGCTCCAAGCCCAAATATATTGCATCCCGAATACAAGCCTGCAGGTTTCCTTGGGGTTTTCATTTTTACTCTCACGTGACAGCTTAACTTGTTACTACTTGATTATAATTAGGTACTTGATTTTCATCAACAATAATTTCTAAGTGGAGTACTTTATGTCTTTTTAAAGCAGGCTTTGCTTAATATTGTGTGATTTCAGCCAAGAATATGAATTCTTCTCCCTCGGTTTATGTTTTCATACTATGAGTAATTTACCTAACTCAAATGTAATATTCAGCATAAAAAAGAATTCCATGTAACATTTTAAACTCCTACTGATGTTAGGAGTAAATTGAACTTATCCCTCGTACTATGTTACATTAACCTCTGAAATCTTGACTGAAACTGATGTTTCAGGCCTTGAAAAACCCACTGTTATCTTCTGTAATCTCTTTTCTCTTACTAGGATAGCATGCATCTGTTTTAATTTCGTTGAATACTTCTAATTTCAAAGTCACATGTCTGTTGAGTTTCCAACCCTAAAGAGTTACCTAGGATTAATCAGAGCTTAATCTGCGTAGAGAGTCTTTTGATTCTCTGCCTTTTTCTGTCTTTAACAGGACATCGCCTGTGTAAGCAAAATCAATGTTAAATGCTTGTTAGAAATGTTGTGAAGTTAACATAAAAGGTTCTGTCACCCAAAAGAGAGTCCTGGAGAAACTGGAAAACTGCTTACATTTACCTCAAGTTTTGCTTAGCGTGCTGCAGTCTGACAGGGGAGTTCTGGCAGCACGCAGACCTGTGCACATAAGGCTGAATTTTATTAATAAAAACCATTTTCCGTGCAAAGTAGAGGTAGTCAAAAGAAACTGAACAGTAAAATCTTACTGGAAAATTATTACTGAAAAATTGCTTTAATACTCTGTGTATGTAAAATATATGAATCCTTATTGGTTTCCATTTATGTGTTAGAGACTGTTTGAGACTCTTGTGGGGACACCAGTGGAAAAATGGCTCAGGGTTATAAAGAAAAAAAAATTATAGAAACCATTTTAAAGGATATTTTAGTGAGGGAAAAGTATGAGGAGGGAAATTCATTGTAGAGCCTGCCATGGGGAAGCAAGTGATTAGGAGGGGAAAAGGAAAAAACACATTTCAAAAAATGAGTGTGGACTATTAGTGTAAAAATGTTGGCTACTCAGAAGTATGTATCTGAGAGAGAACTGACCCATGAGGCCTGAACTCAGAAAGAGGTTCAGGAAAGAGAAATGGATGTGGACTCTTCTGCTCACCCAAAAAGAACTGTATGTGGAAATCTTGTAAAAACCTCCATGTTTGCTAACTTTGTTATTACTTGTGTATAACTAACTTACAAACTGGGAAAGGCATGGATGTATGGCAAGTGAGTACATATCCTGGAGGGAAATCTGGTAGTCTCACATGGGTCTTGATGATGAGAGCAGAATCACACAGAATGTGTGCTCCCAGGGCACTGCTGACTCATATTCAACTTTCTGTTAATCAGGACCTCCAGGTGACTTTCCCTTTCCAGCGCTGCTTTCCAGCATCTCGTTCCCCAGTCTGTATGTACATCTGGGATTGCCTCATTGCTATTCTCAGAGGGTTGTGTGGAAAGGGACAGAGAGATGAACACTGCCTGAGAAGTGCAACACGGTACAGAAGAGGGACAGAGAGTGGCCCTTTTCTCAGAAATTTGTATCCTGAAATGCAAACCACAGCAAAACAGTCTAGGGAGTGTTTGGCAAGTGAAGCTCTACATATTTCTAAGTAATTATGAGTTTTGAAAGAGTTGAGAGGTTGAAAGATTTCTCTTAAGTGGTCATTAAATACTGATTGCCTGGGATATAGGGGTTTTTTAAGCCACTTTTCCTGTGAGATGTTCTAATTGGGCAGTGGCTTCATTCTCTAGCAATAACATCTTGTATATTTGGCTATTTTGTATTTTTCACAGAACTGCCTGCTTGTTACATACACAGCATTTTCCCTTTCCCAGAAACCTTTGTGATACACTTATGTAGAATTTTATGTCTTTTCTGTTCAGACAGTTGAGCTGAGCCTGAATCCCAGCGTGGAGAACAGCTTTTTTTTATTTCATGAGACAAGTCACTGGGCAATCATCACAGGAACTTTATTCTAAACATTCTGTCCTACCCCAGCAGCAGTGCTGGAACCCATGAAGTAATTTCTTAGCTTAATCAGCACTGGATCTGTTTTATAAATGGACATATTCTTTTGGGTTAATGAAAAGCTACATTTTCCAAGTTGTGGAAATGTGAACAATGTTACAGAACAGATATATACGTAAGTTTAAAAGATGTGCTCTCTGAAATACCTGGTTACAAAGTTTGCTGGATTACTTAAAAAGTGATTGAAATAAATTTGTGTCCTGTTGTTCATGGATTCTTTTGTTTTGGTTTTGTTTTTCTTGAACGAGACAAATTCATATGGTTAAAAATCACATAAGTAGTTAAAATCTTCATTTCATTTGATGTGTCTGTCCATGCATTCATATATGTGTGTTGGGAGAAAGAGTGAAAAGGCAAGAAACATTTGTACATGTGTACTTGAATATAATACATATTGAGCAATGACCAAGATGGCAAAGTTTTAAGCTCAGATTTCTAAAATTGCTTGAGGCTTATCTGACTGATGCTGAAACCTATTATCAGTTCCCGCTGCCTTCAGGGAGAGCAAAGTTATTAAATTAATACTGAAAGTTTTTGAAAATCAGACAAAATCTTTGCTGAACTGGAACTGAATAGCCTGACCTGTTTCTAATATGCTATTATTGAAAATTTAAGGTAAGCACAATTTTGTTAATATTCAAAACTTGTTGAACGTTTGACTATTCTTTTGTCTTTTGAAAATCCTGCTGCCTGCTGATAGGAATCTGAACCTGCTTGTGCTGCTTAGAATGAGCTGATTCCAGCAGTGTGCTTGTCTTATTGGAATGACTCTGGGAAAGAGCCAAACTGCTACTGAAGATGCTCAACTTCCATGCTACTGAATTGCTCTCTTGGATATATTTCTTAAAAATCTCTGCCAGCATTGCCGAAGTGAAGAATTTTAAGAGGTATAAATTACAATTAATATGTAATAAATTATTCTGTTATATCAATAGCTTGCTATGCAAAGTAAGCTACTTTGGGGGAATGAGCTAGAGTAGTATTTTACTCAAGCTGTGTATTTAAAGGACAGTTATTCATATTACCCTTGTTTTGCCAGATTCAAACAACTACTCAAGAATCAGACATTTAAACAGCCTGAAGCATTTTTTTTTCAAAAAGTATACAGTGACATTTGTCCTTTTCCTCAGTGGCTTTTTTGATACTGTTCTTATTTAGGATACTGTTTTTAGAAGTTTTAAAGATGTGTAATTATAATATAAGAATTTACATTATTTTTTAGCTTGAATCTAAAGCAGAGAAAGGTGACTGAGTAACAAAACCATCAATTTCTTGGGCTAAAAAGATTATTTCAGCAGTGCTGGTTTCATAAATTGTCAGTAAATTCTGCCAGAATTAAAATGCTGTGTTTTCTTCAGCTAAGACATGTCTCTGGTGAACTGCTCAGACTAAGGTTTCAGGGCCTTTCATACTAAATTTCGGGTTCATCTAGTTTGGCTGTTTTTAGAACAGGTTAAAAGTATTGTAATCAAAGTGAAAAGCATGAACGCATAGATCTTGGTTTAGGAAAAAGCTCTCCCTTAATCCAGAAAAGTACATGAAAATTGATAGCATCAGTACATCTTATCTTATCTGAGACCTGAATCTTGCCTACTCTTATGTACCCTCATAAAATGTTCATATTCCTATTGACATTGCAAAGTAGATGTTTATTTGCAGGATCTAGACCTTATTGTAGCTGTGGAAGTTACTGTTCTCTGGATTAAATATTCCATTTGGATTTTTATGGCTGGCAGACTCTCAACCTAGCTGATTACAGGCAGAAGTGTTATTCAAAGTGTTTATTTATTTACCTTTAAAATACTGTTTTGTGGTTTTAAAACTTCTATCTTTGTAATTTTTCCTTGGTATAGTTAAAGCTGTTTATTATGTGGAAGAGTACCTAGTAATATTTAGTATAAAAACATGTGGATGTTTTGTAGAGGAAGTGACATCGACTCTTATTTACTGCAGCTTTAATTTGTCTAATATTTACAGATACATTTGGAGGCCTTTTTTTTCAGATGTAAATGAAATAGAATTGAAAAAGTTTCACTAACAAAGGTTCAAATTTGTGATCAGTGTTATATTCTACAGTAAAGTTCTCTAGCTGTGTTATTGAAGTTTTTGAGTTAATCATGAGTGCTCTGCCTGAGCTGACCTGAAACTGGGTATACTATGGCTGAGTTTACACAGTTCTGTGTTGTGTGATTTTGCTTGGATTGTTCGGGCTGGATTTGGGATCCCTGTATTGCAATGTTGCAAACTTTTCTCCTGCTCATCAAAACTTTCTGTTTTATAATGTCTGTGATTTTGCTTTATATGGGTACCTTTGTGTCCTTGGATAATAAAGGGATGAGCTGGATAATGAGCTACTACTTTCAGTATTGTTCCCTCTTCCTTTCTCAGCATAGCAGGATAGCTCACTTGCTTTTGTGGTCACTGACAGATTGCTGAGCAACCCCAGCACTGCAGCTGTATTCCATCTGTACTCCTGGGGCATTCAGACTGCAGTGTGCAGGCTGAATTGGTTCTTCCAGTTCATGAACCTTCACTCATTCCTGTAGTATTTTAAGTGATTCAGTACTGTATTGGAGGTTCAATAAGTATACTTAAATCCTTCCATCAGTTACTCAGAAGCGTCTTATAATGTGACAGGTACAGGTGCAAATGTCTTCACTCATATATAATCCCACTTACAGATCAATAACTATCTTACATATTAGAGCTATGATAGATTTCCTTGGAAAATTGCATTCACCAGTGAGGTGCAGTGGGAAATATAGAAGGATAGGAAGTAGGTAGCTTTTAATACAGAATTTTCTTTTAATAGAGAAATGATCTGTTATTTAATTCTATAATGAGATGGGTAGGCAAACAAGTTACTGCATCAATAAAGCAAAAATATGAGCTAGCAGCACCATGCTGCAAACTGCAGGCTTGATTGTGCTTAACTCTAGGTAAATATAAGATAACATATTCCTCAGTTATGTGGTAACAATGGAGGAATTAGCACAGAGAAGCTGTAGTGTGTAATAACCCTCTCCAGCTTACTGCATCCATGTGTTTACTTGTCCATATTGTAATTGTTCTCTATACCAGCATTTTTTTCTCTTGGTTTGTGATTAGGTAATTTCTCTAATGACTCCTTGTTATTGTGGAATAGCTGCCTTTGTATTTCATCCTGCTTCTGAAGCATTTGTTCGCATCACATTATTTTCCTAAGCAAATAAATAATGTTTATTAACAGTGTAATCCCAGTGACTGCTGTGGTGAGCTTATTGTGGGCATGGCTTTAGGAAGAGGTTTAAGGGAACCCGGGGGCGTTTGGGCACTGGAACAGCTCCCCAGGGCAGTGGTCACAGCACCAGCCTGACAGAGTTCAAGAAGTGTTTGGACAATGCTGTCAAGCACAGAGTGTGACTCTTGGGGACGGTGCTGTGCAGGGCCAGGAGCTGGACTCAATTATTCTCATGGGTCCCTTCCAACTAAGCACATTCCACGATTCTGTGCTTCTATTACAATCCTGCTCTGCACATGTCTTGAAGCACGTGTGATCACACCCAGAATGACACATAGACAAGGAGTCTCTTTTTCTTCCCCCATCCAGATTTTATCTGGATAGGACCAGCTTTCTGCTTTGACTTCTGTCATGGAAGATGGGTATTCTTATTCACAGTGCCTTTATGCCTCCAAGAGAGATGGTTTTCCCTTGGTTTTTGAACCAGACTTTGAAGTTGGGATAGAAGCATGAGGAAGCTTGGATGCTCTGTTTGTGAAATACAGACCACTAGACTAATGTGGGGTTATGTCCTGTAATTATGCATTGATGTAGAGAGGGAGGAACAGATTCCATTCTGTTTCCAAACTTTGTGTTTATTTTTGTGTGGGCTTTCTCTTCTATCCTCTGAAAATATACAGACTTCCCCAGACTTGGATCCTAACCCTAAATTATTGTGGGCATTTTTCAGGTGCGGCATTATGGGCATACACATGCAACATGTGAGATTTTGTGAATAGTTGTTCATAAAACATAGGCTGTATTGCATATGTTTATGTAAATTGTATAGATTTTGAATCCAAGTGATACACAAATTGTCAGTGAATCGGTTGTAGAACCTACTGTCATTTATTTTTATAGCTAATGGCTTTTTTTATATTCCATTTTCTACAAGTTTTCATTAAGCAGTGCATGTAAAGTGCTTCAACTTGACTTTGATGTGCATTCAGTATCAGAAGAAAAGATCAGGCCTTTTATCTCTAAACTACAGATCAATTACCTTCCTAAACACTTACCTCATAATTTTCCTTTAAATAAAAAAGTAAAAAAAAAGGTACTACAATCAACTGTATTAAAGACAAGAAAAATGAACATGGTTGGAAAATATGGAAGTATCACCGAAGATGAGATATAAAGGATTATAGATCTGCCATTATAGGATTAGATACTGGTGCACAAATATCCCATAGAGTGTAAAAGAAAAAATAGTACCTTAACATTTGGGAATTAAAAAATCTGTAATTTCTTGAAGCAAGAAAGTAGCTGGCTTGCTAATGAATTAGATATGTGACAGTTTTTAAGTGAAGCACAGCTGCTGAGTTGTCAGAGCAGGTGACTTTATCATCAGCAGATTTTGATGGTATTATGCTTAGGATGAAATAACCACTTGTTTCAAAAAACAGTCTCTAATATCCTATCTGAAGGTCAGTCTCATAGATTTCATTCCTTAATATTCTAGCTGACATTCCCATTTTCTGAAGTATGAGTCTTTAGATACATAAGTCTTGGATATTGTAGTATCAAAAAGGCTACTATGTGCAGCATTGCAATTAGGTAGAGAAAATCCTCTTACTATTGCATCTGTGAACTGTAAACCAAGTTCCAATTTTTGTTGTTTATACATTTTTACTGTGGCTCTCATAATAGTGAAGTCAAGTTCTAAATAGGAGTGTTTTTGATTCAGCACTATAAGACTTTAAAAAAATATTTCAATAGAAGTAGTGTTTGAGTTCAGTGTAGGTAAAATACGAACATCCTCTTACACAGCTCTTGGTTCAACTTAGGCTGTGTAGGTTCAACTTAGGAGGTATTTTTCTTTTGAAGTGACATGACATTGAGTTATTATTTCAGGAAGGCAGAAAAAAGACTGTTATTTTATTCATTTATATTCCAACTATATTAAACATGCTAGTTTAAAACACGAGACTCTCCCTCTTTGAAACTAACAAAATAGTCAAATGCAGAAGAAGCTATTCAAAATTGTCTTTTAATAAAAGTTTAAAGTCTTCAAAATATATTTGCCCCTGGAGCAAACTTTTTTCATTTAATATTGTGTCTGTTAATTAGTGCTTCAAATTTGCAAATTCTTTATTGGTTTATATCAATGTAATACCCAAAGCTCATCTCATTGCCAGCTTTGAATGAAATATGATCCTGTTTATTCTATTAAAAAGAAGGCTTGAAATTGTTACCCAAATGCCACAGGAATTCTTGCCATTTTCTCATCAAATTCCTCATCAGATTTTTTGTTGAAGTCACATTGTTTTAGATTTTGAGCCTTGGCATTTAAATGAAATTCAATGTGCCCCACTGGAGAAAACATCTACAGGGACATATTATGTACAATATCCATTCCAATCAAGCAGGAGTGCTCTGTGTGACTGAATGAGAAACTTATTCTTACTCCACTTAGGTTTACCCTGATGTGGCTATTGAGTCGGTCTGTGACAAGAAATGTTTAGAAAATTAAACTAGCAGAACAGCAATGGTTTTTTTAATACTCAGAGCAAATACTTCCAGTTGCACAATATTAATTTAAGAATGACATTTTTGAAAAGAACCTGGAGGAGTTTGGTGCCAAATTCCCTCAGAAATTCAATGGAACTTGGGAATTGGAGCCTTCAGGTTGCCTTGGTAAATCTGAGTGATTATAATTAAGGGTTTTCTTTGAATATAAAATTGTGATCTACTGAAACTGAAGGGAGCAGAGAGGTGTTGGGGGAGAATGAAAGGAAAGAAGAAAAAAATCAATTCTGCAATACAATAAAACATATTAAAAAGTTGCAGAAATTCTCGAAGCATGAGGTTGACTATCAGTACAGATGGCCTGGAACAGGCCTTTTCTTTGGGAGCTGCTGCCTAACACACAGTGTCCCCTCCAGCTGGTGAGCAAAAAAAGGCAGTGTGTGGAGGAGCAAACCCTTCTACAGCAGATGTGGGTGTTTGCGGAACTTGCTCCTTTTTCCAATGTAGAATTCTGCCCAAAAATAAAAAAGTCTCTATAAAATGTATTCATGGTGACAGAGTCCTCTGCCATCCTTTGAAAGATTTCTTTTATGGAGCACCTGCCTGTAACATCTCTTCTGCTGCAGACCTGTGAATAAGAGCTGTTGTTATGAGCTTTTCAACTGCTTTTTAAAAAGTAAAAGAGATGTGGCAGTGGAGGCAAGGGGGTCACTCCAGAGAATTACCAGAATTTATCTGTCTTTAGCACTACAGGCCATGAGGACCACATCAAGAATACCAGGGCCAATTTTTGTGCCCTCCAATACAGGAAGGACATTGATAAACAGGGACAAGTACAGCAGAGGTCTAGCACGATGGAGCCAGGTTGTTGACAGTGGGGCATGGTGAGAGGAGGAGAAACAATAGTCCTAAATTGGAGAAAAAAAATAGAATTTATGGCTGGATGTAAGGGAATACTGTTTCCTCTTGAGAACAGACAGGCATTGGAATAGATGATGCAGAAAGGCTGGGCAGTCTCCATCTATGGAAGTTTTTAATGTCGAGTTAAATGAAGCCCTGTTTAACTTGATCTGACTTCAAAGCTGTCTCTGTTGTGAGCTTAAGTTTGGGCTAAAGACATTCTGAGGTCTCTTTCAACCTGAATTTTGCTATGATACAATTGGATTTGTAGAGGAGGTTTCATGTTTCTATTTAAAATTTTCCTCACTCCTTTCTTGTCCTTATTCTACCTGTTTATCTCAGTTTATTATTTAGAGTTTTGTCAATGGATCTTGCAGTGGTGTATAGTTTCTTTCAAAAGCACTTCTGGAAGAACTGATTAGTAATGAAAAATAAAACAAAACAACCCCCAGAAAACAAACAAGCAAACAAACAAAACCTCCCACCCACAAAAATCACAACAAATCAGAAAATACAGTCAGCAAAAATTGTTGTGTATAACTTTGTTTACAGAATATGCCTATTTGATAAAAGCAGGCACATTAAAGCTAATAAACATATGATTAACCCAAGCAGTGCAGTTCTAAACTTCTCAGGTTCATGTCTGCTTCCTTCAATTTGATGAGACAAAAGAGTTGCACACTAAATTTGGAATTCAGGAGAACTGTATACAAAACAGAAAAGGTGTTACTGAAAATATTCTCCTTGAAATCTCTTGCATTTGATACTCAGAAAGTATTCATGTAATGTTAACAGCTGATCCTAGCTGTCAGAGGAGCCATGCAATAAACAAACACTTCCTTAGAAATTAGGTAGATCAGATAGGAGTTGGATAGATCAAAGCCCACTACAATGATTAGTCTGTGCTAATAGGAAATAACTCTGGTTCATCCTATAGCTAACTGCATGAAAAAGGTAATTTTAAGCACAAATTACAACATATGGTCTTAAGAAGTATTCTTCAAAATCTTTCTGTTTTGAAAGAATTTGCAAACTCTAACTGCTTTCACCTATTTTGCAGGTGAGGTTTTTTTACTAACTATCGATCTCTAGGTTACAACAAGAAATGAAATTTATTTTCTTTCATCATTTGCATACAGCTACATTGAGTAGAAATGGATGATGAAAAGGAAGTGTGAGTTATTTTAGCACCTGACAATTAAGACAAGTTGTTTGGGGTTTTTTGGTGCCCAGGAAAGGATTGAAAAAGCTGATCAGAATTGATGTTCCATACTTGTTCTACATGACCATAAAGGGAAAGTTGTGCTGTTTGGAGAGAGCAGTGTTAGTAGTTTTTAAAGAGAAATGTGAAGCATAGTGAAATAGGCCTGTAAATATTTTGTTCATAGTGGGACAAAAAGGAAAAGTAGCATGAATTAAAACATCCCAATGCTGGTTCAAGAATTCAGTTCACTTCTGCTGGCAAGAAAGGATGTTGGCTGATGACATGGTAAGTAAATACATACAGCAAGGCTAGATTATTTATTTTTTCATAATGTTTCAGCCTTTGCCGTATTCTTCAATAGTACTGGGAAAAATGTAGTGCTAAAATAGAGCAGATTCTTTGTTTTTTTCTGTGATTCCCCATTACATTTGCAGAGATGACATGTCAAAGACAAATTTCTGAACTGCTTCTTCAGCAATCTCAAATGGTCTCTGAATTTCAGGCTCAGATGCTTTCTAGCTCGAGCATAATTATCACGAATAACACTTTCAGTAGGTCTAAGTCTGCTTTCACTTACAGCCAGGTAATCTCCTTATCTTTTGTAGGCAGAATACAGGAAATTCTTTTCCTCATGGAATGATTCAATTTGGGGTTTGCATTTGTGTTATAAAACTAATTCTTCCTAATGCATGTGTTGAATTTGTCCTGGTTTTCTTTAGCTGCTATCTCTGCAAGGCTGACATGAGTAAAAATAGTATTTTAATACTTATTTATTTTTATTTGTTCATGGGTTGATAGATATGATTCTGAAGATGTGAACTTTTCTGTGAGGAGCAGACTTATTAAATAAGCAATCACTATTTTTGCAGGAAGAATACATATTAAAAAAAGAAAGCTGCTAATACCACAGAGATAAAAGGATCATTTGCACTAATTTATGAAGATAATTAATCAAATGAACTGAGTATATTAAGCAGTTGGTGATATTCTGCTGAGCAGGAACTGAAACAGTTAGAAACTTTGTCAGTCTTATTTTTGTTATTGCTGTGATATGACTTATATTGTGAGTATCCCACAGTAGCCTTTTCATAAACACTGGCAGCTTAAGGAGTTCAATAGACAAGAAAAGGGAATACTCACAATATCCAGGCAGATTCCTCTTTATGAATTTATGAATTCATAACGTTTTCTTAATGAATTACTGGAAATGAAAGACACAGTATGTGAAGATGTGGCTGTAAACATTATAGGTATAAAAATACTTGAAACAGTTAGTACATGTTAATTATTAAGAACAGTAGAGATTTATCTGAATTTATAACACATTTTAAAAAGTACTTAAGTTCTGTGCAACTTCAGAAGATTCAGAAGTTTCTGCAGTGGAAAAATGTGTTTTTACTAAAATAGTGTAAATAAAACCACCAATGAATGCTTATTTTATATTGTCCAGAGTCTATGAGATGCAGAGGCAATGCATTTCAATGTTAGATTTGTTGGTAAAGCCATCAGCAAAGATGAAGCAAAATGTTTCAAGATAGATGCAAAAGTTTTTTAGAGGCAAGCCAAATAACACCACCTAAAAAACCCCCACGATTTAAGGTTCCTTTCTGACATGACAGAAATGTGTGTATTGAAGCCATTTTGTGTCTAGAAGTGAGTGGGAATGAGACACGCAAAATAAATGAGAATTTGTCTGTGAGTGTCCAGACAGATCTGTGGAAATTCATTCCCACATTGCAGAGTGCATAGTACGGGTGGTGTGCTTCCCAGGCATGGAGCTGGACTCTGTGTCTATGGGCTTCTATTTGCTGTGCATGTTCTGGTGCACTGACAACACCTGCAGCAACCTCACAAGAAGTAAATATTGTGAGAAATAAAACTTATAGATCTGGAATGAAGTTATATGGCCAAGACCAGTGTGGGAAGATTAGGTAGGGGTGGGTAACCTGTGCAGTTAGCCAGGGACATGTGTTGGTACTCAGTGCCAGAGGGAATGAGGTTGTACAGAAAGTTTTGAGGTAAGACGAGAGAGGAAGTGATAACAGTTTATCTGATTTAGTGCTGCTCATGACAGTACCTGACTGAAATAAATTTAGGAATCCCTGCTATCAAACATAAAACTCAATGAGATGAAGTCCTGTTTGTCTGGATTCAGTAGTATCTTCAATAACCTTTGTAGATTTGTTTTCCATTCACTTTTCATTCCTTCTTTTCTTGAACTTTAATTTCCTGCACCTTCTTGCTAAAAACTGCCTGCTCTGTCAGTGACGAGTCATGGTGGTAAAGAGAGCACACAAGAGCAGAATCTAAATAGAAGAGTCAGTTCTTTTTCCAGCCCAGTCCGTTTCCTATCCTGGAAAATTGAAAGGAATAGCCACTCTGATACCCTTTGAACATCTTGTCAGCTGACATGATTTGAAGCAACCCTAAAACTACTCAGCTTTGTTTTGTGGTCAAAGCTGAACAAAGTCAAGAAAGAAAAGTGTTCAAAACTGGACATTGGATTTTATGACACCATGCAACACTCATTACATAACAAATACAACTCTAAACCAGTATTTCCAAGAGTATCTTTACGAGAAATTGAAAAGAGGATATTTTCAAATATATTAAAAAAAAATTGGTGATGATTTCCCACTAGCTTTCAGAAAGAGAGGTATCCCTAAGTTTTCATTATGTCTTTGAAGATCTCTCCTTAACATTTAATACTGACAAATGCAGCAGTCATTTCCTTTCTATGTTAAATCATTAACTGATGATATCCAGTTCATAGTTTCAAGGACATTTGATATTTCTTGCCTTTTTTCAATTTGTAGAATAGTTCCTCCCCCTGGCATTTCCCACACATTTTTATTGCATGCTGAGCGGCCTCAATTGAAATGTCTTCTCTGAACTTGAGCTTCTTTATGGATCAAACCATGACTTTCAGAAATAGTTACAATTTTAGGGATTAGTGCTTTTCAGTGCATAGAATACATTTTGTAAGTTATGCATTGTGAGAGTTGCTGGTATCTTCTTAGAAACAGTCGCTTCAGATCAAAACTGTTTCCCACTCTGTTGTCCTTTACCATATCAAATAACAATTGAAACAGCAGCAGCAGCCAATGAACATGGATCAATGATATCTTCAGCCACTGCATTTGTGTAAGTTTAATCCATTTATGTGAAAATCAAGTTACTGCTGGCCTGATTTTTCTTTACTGGGAACAATTGATAACGTTACTTCAGAAGAAATTAATCCAGAGAATTAATTAGCAGAATCTAGTATCCAATAAATGTAGTCTTGAGAAAGATTTCATGGATGGTCAGTTGTGACATCAAATGGAAGGTAAAAAAGTAGCTACTGCTAGCTCTTTTCCATAATCAAACAGAAGTGACAGAAAAGGAACAAATAGGATGACGTTGACTTTGGAGAGAATTAAATAGGTCAGTTCTTGTACCTGTCACAGAAAAGCTTTGAGAAAAATTTTTTCAAGTTTTTGGCTTAGGCTCATATTTAAACGGTTAAATTTTTGGAAGAAATACTTTGAAAAGGCAAAAGAAAGAAACATTGTTTCCAGACCATTTTGACCAACGAGATTGATACCTCAGAAGTTGCACTGGTGCTTAAGGATCAAATTCAACCCAAGTCACTGGGAGAAAAACAAGTTAATGCTTCATTATTCCTGTGTCTTTTAGTAGATTAAAATTTTGCAGTTCACAGATGTGGACCTTACATCTGATTAGTTAATGCAATTTGGCTCATGAGTGGTCACCTCCAT
Organism: Sturnus vulgaris; assembly: GCF_052056855.1. Taxonomy (NCBI): domain Eukaryota; kingdom Metazoa; phylum Chordata; class Aves; order Passeriformes; family Sturnidae; genus Sturnus; species Sturnus vulgaris. Next base: position 15,817,799 of record NC_142251.1, on the reverse strand, counting down.
AGATGTGGTATTTGAATTTTTGATTTTCAGTCCAGCCCCTGTATTTTTATATAATTTTATTGTTATTATTGAATATTGAACTTAAAAATACAAATGGAGATCGGTATGCTATTTCATGAGGGCTGTATGTCTGTGCAGCCATGTACTTTCAGGCAGATTTTCAAAGGTATTTAAGAGTATGAACTTTCAGTGAGGTGTCTAAGAGGATCTTTGAGAGACTGTCTGCATGTTTAAGCAGCTAGATTACTTTAAATATCTTGATTATTTTTGAAAGGTTTAAGCAAGTATTTAAGCAACTTCTTGAAACGGGATTTTAGTAAGAGTGAAGATCTCTTAAAATCCTGAATAAGTCATGTATTTCTGGGAATGGGAATTTTTCATGCGACTCCCAAACATGGAAGAGGTTTCTAAAAATAACTTGTGTTTCATTTAAAAACTCTTTAAAAACTGGCTTTTACTGCTCTACTCCAGTAGATGTAACTCAAATGAAAAAGAAACCACTTTACACTTAGAAATTCTATTTTAAGCTGTATCTCTCTTGACCCATAGGCCTACATATCTCTGACTTAACTCTAGGCTGTAGCTTGTCACAGAGAATGATTCTGCTTTTGGCAGCTGTGCTCATTCAGCATGTTTGCTAACTTAGCAGGAAAGTGCTTCTGTATTTGCTTTGTCTTGGTTTCTGAGCAGTGACTTATTTACTGAAACATTTCTTTTTCTCTCTCTTTTTTACTTATTGGAATTGATTGTGTGAGTGAAATTCAGGATGTTGTGGCTGCAGGATTGTGTGCTGTCAGTTTTTCTAGAAGGTTTTATGTGCTTGCAGGACCTTATATTTCACTCATTATTCTGACTAAAGTGAAGAATAACTGATATAGGGACACATGCTATATCAGTAATTACATTAGAAATCTTTTTGGTGCAGTCTGGTAAAATCAGGGATTTTTAAAAGATGCATATTTTTTAGATGTGTTTAAATTAGTAGTTACTTTTTTCAGAAAAAGCCCCTGAGGCACGTGTAAAACTAGTGGCTACATAAAGCTGAAAAATCAGGTGTCTGCTGGGCAAATTGACAGAACTCATTAATCTTAGATGCAGTGTACTATAGAGTCTGTCCTTTCATGCACCTGCCCATGCCTAAAGTAATTACATGATGGCACTATTAATACTGAATAGCTTGAGTGGGAATAGGGTTATCTTCTCTTCCTAGTAATTGATTGCTAGCTGATTAGTGGACAACATTTCTCCTACAGTATAATTGCCTTTCTGCTATTGTAGCCTCTCTAACCTGGGGTTAGGTCATCTTACTGGTTTTGAGACCCTAACAATAACACCACAGCCCTCAAAGTAATGAACTGGAACTCAGTCACTGTGAATTCCCCAAACAGAAGATGACTAGTTAAATGTATTTCAATGATGGCAAATTTTACAGCAATCAGACAACAGAAGATTTGTTGCCTTCCCTCCCGCCTTCTCTTTCAATGAAGGTATTTTCAAACCCTCTAATTCCTGTGTGGAAAAGCAGGCAGTTGACTTCTATTAAATCACATCTGTTGCTTATATAAAGTTATTATCTAAAATGTATCAGAATGGTGTAATAAGTTTGTACATTCTTCTGTGACCCTATAGAAATAGAAATCTATATATTTGCTTCTTTAGAAGCAAACTGGTAATAAAGAAGCATATGAATTCTGCACTGGGGTCTCAGAGATCTGCTGGTGTCTAAACATGATTATGTTCTCATATTTTGAAAGGTCACTCGTTGTTATTTTTGTTGAAAGCTGGTAGATACCAGGCTGCTGCTTGGCTAGGTCTGGCATAGGAATCACCTTTTGCTATGAAGCTTCCTGGAGAGAGTAGATGATTTCCAAGGCTACATAGAGCTGCATCTATTCTCCTGCCCTGTGACTCTTTGTGCCAGCTGCACTGGTTTGGGGATGCAGGGACCTGCTGAGCACCTACTTGGTGTGCAGGTTCATGAAGGTGGAGATGAAAGATTACACTGCAGGAGATGTGACAGATGTGAATCTTAGGAGGAAGACATGAAATATATGATAATTTCCGACCCCCAGCTTTCTAATGACCTGAAAAATAGCTCCTACCTTTTATCACCCTTGCATCTTGCTATGTTTTTGTTTTCTAGAACTCTGCACTAAGCCAGAGTAATATAAATCTTTGAGCTTTCTTACACTGGTACTGGACACAGATGTGAACAGCAGTGGTACTGATGCCTTGGGCTTTTATGTTTTTCAGATTCTCTGCTGCTTAATGTGTAACTCTGAAACTTCATATTAGGTGTTAGGAAGTTCTCTTCAAAGGGTAGTTAGACAAAACAATCCCTTCCCAGCTGGAGAATCAAGGACAACTAGTACCCAAAAAGCAGAAACAATGGCGAGTTCCCTCACCAGGGGGCAGGCCAGGGGGCTGAGACTTCATAACCTGGAGCTGTGGTTGGTTGGACAATTGACCCCAATGTGTAGACAAACCAAAACTCATAAAAGTATAAAAACTCATGACCAGGATCCATCTTGGATTTGACTTGGGTGCAGCCCCAGCCAGGCTTCTTGCACTGCCCAAGGTGTATCCTTTCAATAAATACCTATTTTATTCCTTTTGGTCTGTCAAGTCTCTTCCAGGTTAGCCTTTCCAGGCATCAGTACAGCAAAAAAATTTCTAATCTCTACCTTAATGCTGTGCCATGTACTTCCTCACTTGATTATCAGTTCATTCTGTGGTACACCCAAAAGGCTAATTTTGTTAACATTTTCTTAGGACTTCTGATTGGTCCTGTTCAATACAAGTGCTTAACTTCATCACTGAAGTGAGTGTCTAAGTTTAAATTATGTAACCAGTTCCCTAGATCCCTATTTGTAATGGTGTTTAGGGGCAGTTAATAATTAATATTACTCAATATTATTTCCAGTTCTGTCTGTGAATCTAGTCAGAAGTGCAGAATACACCATTGTCCACCATGTGACATAATCTGCCTGGAAGGACATTTCATTTTCTAACTTCTGTAAATTACCAAATACCCAACAGAATGATGACTTGCCTTAGGAATGATACCAAAGTGGTCAGAAATCTTAACGACTTCTGTCTTTCTTCTTGTGGCATGCCCTGTAAAATAATACAAATATAGCCGAAATAATCAAGTACTTTGATTGGTGATTTTGTAGTAGCCTGTGGGCTGGGGAAATGTTTATATGGAAATCAAATCCCATGCCAACTGACATTCATGAGTGCTAGTTTAGGTCTCAGACAAGTTTTTTGTTTGCTATTGGATTTTTGCACCTGACTAGTGATTCTCAAAACTAACTTCTGTCAGATGAGTAGCAAGTGTAGAGGAACCATAGAGGAAGGACAAACTGAGTTTTGCATGCACTTAGCTGGTGACATGACTTATTAAAAATTCACTCCTCAGATCTAGAAAATGAGCCTCATACGAACTGGAGCTGAGAGAAAAGCTCTCCTATGCATAGTGTACTTTTGCTTCATGGTTTCAGCCTTCAAAAAACTGAAGTCCATGCATGTGTGTAGAGTCACCATACAAGTTCCTCTGCACTGGGTTGTTTACCAGCTGCATGCACTGGTTAGGTTTTACAAGGAGACACCACCGTTCATACTCTATGGCCTTATGCAGTATTCAGTTGAGTTGTCCTTTAAACATTCATCTGGGATTACAAACTGTGAGCCTCTGTCATTCTCGGTGAGTTAGCATTGACATAAAAATGTCTAGCATACAGGCTCATGCAAATTACAGCATTTTTTAGCATTTACAGGAGCATGACAGGGTATTAGGGATGGATATTAGAGAGTCTTGGGGTCGTAATAAAAGTGTGTTGTCAGGAAGGCAGAAAAGCCTCCTCATTTTTTCTCCTTATTTCCTTTGTTTTCTGCAAACATAAACCTGTCTGTTCTTCACACCATAAAGTTTAAACCAAGAATCTTGAACTGCACTATTCTTTAAAGCAGTCCTTATAGCTGTATAACTGTTAAAACATCATTTATTAGATAGAAGGAGAAAAAGCAGTCTTTCCCAGGAAATGCTAAAGGATTTTTAGAAAATATTAATCTATTATATACATACACTTATTCCAAGTGGGCCTATATTATGTGTAGGAAATGCTGAAAATGTTAAGGGTACAAAACGAAATCTTAGAGTCAGAAAATGCCAACCTTAAGGTTGCTCCTTGAAAAGCATTTTCCTGCTTTGTGGCAATGTTTCCTGAACAGTCTTTAATTATTGGATCACATGCTGTTTTTTTCCTACAGGACCACTGCCTCATTCACTGCACAGATGGGTTATGTTCTCTGAGTTCATCATTTTAGCATCATTGTTTCATGTGTGGCCCTAACTTATCTGAGAAATACTCATATCCTGCTCTAATTAGAGAAAATTTCACTTCCATGTAGGCTTGTCTGGGCTGCTCACCACTGTCATGCAAAATGCTTTTCAAATGTTATACCTTTATTTTCATGAAACCTGTAGTAGGGGAAAGTTTTATGTCCATTTTACAAAGGGAAGGTTGAACCACCGAGTGATGTACAGACTTACCCAGGAACTGTGTTGCTCAGGACCTGATTTTTTTCAGGATGCCTACTGGAGTATGTGATAATGTTTATGTTTACTGGTAGAGTTCCTCTTGATTTTGCTCAGGTGTGGAAGCTTTTAACACTTCCAGAAATTACAAATGAGACATTCAGAACACAAAGGGTGTGTTCTTCTTTTCAGCCACTAAAGCTCTTAATGCAGTCACAGGTTACTATAGCTAGAAGATCCAGAACTGGTTAAGAGGACATTCCTGTGTAGTGAAGAGTACTGCAAGTCTCTAAAACTAACCATCACCTTAAATTGAACTTTAGCCCTTTTAAACAAAAAACGAATTCCCAGGAAAAAAACAGACAAAATGAAAGGCATTTTCACTACCCTTAGTGACTAAAATGGTTTACAGTGGCAAAATAAAAAAAAAAAAAAAAAAAAATCACTGTGTATCATGAGAAGCACTACTTCATAATCCATCTTTTTGCCAAGGTGACCTGAGAAAAATATGTTTGTCACACAACTTCTGATCTGATCAGTTTAACATTATGATATAAGCAAGACCCAGCTCATGAAAATCCCAGACTTGTAATTTCAAGTCTGTGTGTTTGATTTCTTACCAATGCTACTCTTTACATTAAATAATCCATCTTTTATAATATTTGCTTCCCAAATTCATGCATTTACTCGTCAAATCTACATCTAAGCTTCTCAAAGGAACTTTCAAGATCCTTTGGTAAAGGAGGAGTCAAATGAAGTTCTCAGTCATTCATCCGTCTCGAGTATGAGATAATATTTCTCTTTTTTGCTATGGATCATAAGAATTCATTTTGTGGAATGAAAAGAAATGAGAAGATGTACATCAGAAGCATACTTAATACTCTGCAGTGCTACTGGGCATTTGGTTTGCAACCTGAAGCAGATGAGGACATTTGAATGTTAACAAGGGGGGATTTGTAGTGATCCCTTCCCATTGATCTCAGTAGAGATCAAATTGGCATATCAATTTCTGCTCTCAGATTTCAGCATCAGGAACATTTCTTTAAAGCAAATGTATAAACTTTTGCAGTCAGGGATGGTAACTGTTAAGAGTAGTAGGTTGCCAACACAGAGTTAGGCATATGCTTTGTTAATGAAGAAAGATGTTTCTGTAGCTTTTTGTATAGAAAATTTCAGCTCAAGCATTTAAAGCTGGACATAATCCCAAGGGGAGTGTCATGGGAAGTGCTGAGAAACCTTAACTACAGGTGACATTACTGGCTCCACCCGTAGTAAATATTCTGTACAGCTATTTAAGCAATATGGTCCTTCACTATCAGGTTTCTTATGTTGAATTTTTTTAATAGTTATCCTGAAAATAACAAGTGGAGCTCATTAGTAGATTAAGTGTTGCAGTGAATCCACGTGTTCAGTGCTAGTTCTTGCTAGTTTGATAGGGTTTCTTTTAGAGAGCAATTACATCTGATTGACATGTTTTCATGTGCCTCTAGCCTTGACTCCTTCTTACTAAACAATTCTAGATCAAGGACAGTGACTCTTCTACTGCCATTAACTGAAATCAGGATCCAGGAGAAAAAGTTAAATACCTTTTAAGATGCAACTTGAAACAAATTATAAAATATGTATAAAGAGGAATATATTTTGGTTTCATATACTGTAGTCGTTGAAAGTCAAGTAAAAAACAAAGTTTAAGGCATGGACATGAATTAAAATTAGGCAACAAATTCTCTATTTCTACTTCAGATAAGAAAAATGAAGTAGAGGGCCAAATCCTATAACTGAATGTACATATAGTTTTCCATGTATTTTTTACTTTATCATTAACTTAAAAGGATATAATTTAGTGAAGTTTTACATTAATAATATATATAATATACTGCTATATATCCTGAAGTGAGTAAAAATTACTTTTTTTGTTTTTTTAAATGAAGTGTTTTACCATTTAAAAATTCACACTTGAAGATACCAAGTGTTCTTGCTCACTGGATTTTACTTCTTATAGAAAAAACCTTAATTTGAAAAGGATTAAAGGCTTAAAAATTAAACAAACAAAAATCATTCCTCCCTTAATAAATCCACTGTAGCTGAATGTTTACTTTAGTTTTAATTTGAGGTTTTTTTATCTTGTACTTGTATTGGTTTTTTAGGCTTTTTTTTCCAAATTTTAAATTTTATTTATAGGTAAAAATGAAACAGAAGTCTATTTCCCTGTTCTCTTTGCACATCAAGGTCAAGGGATGGATTCTTACATACTTTGCATGCACTTATGATCTGTTAGCAAAAATTATTTTGTTGAGCTTGTATTTTAAGGAAGTTGAAAGGATCAGGATTGTCCAATAAAGAGTTTTTGTCTGAACCCAATACCAGCAAATACAAGAAAAACTACAATTGCTCTCCTTTCATAAATCAGTGCTCTTTTCTTAAATTTTTTTCCTGGTGCTTGTTTTGGGAAGCTGCTTGACAATTTGTGTTACTTAGATGAGCTATCATAAATAAGTTGTCATGCTGTAGCCTCTGAAGATATTCTGCCTGGCCAGGGACTATTTTTTTTTTTCATTTGAGGGCATATTTATGCATCAAGGAACACTTTGCTGAGTTTTGGATCCCATTTTCACCTATCTGCTATAAATTTGCAAAGCTCCCTCTTTATTTCATGGATCTGTTCCACTGGCTAGCTTCTCTCTTCTCAGACCTTTTGGACTACTGGGTTATCCTGTTTGGTTATAATAGCTAGTCAGCAGTGCCTTGCAGATTTTATTTATAGTGATTGGTGTGCACGGTTTTGTTTCCTGTCTTGCATTAATTCACTGCTGAATGCCAATTCTTAGCACTGGTGTTGTGGTAGGAGGTTTGGGATTATGATCAACTTCTTCTTCAGGGAAAATGTAGCTCTACCAGAGAAGTGCAGATGAAAAGTGGGGTGATAAATTGCATGGAAAAATAACCAGAAACATTTCTTGTTCTTGTTGTTGGCCCATATTCTGTTGCAAGCAAAGATTTGGTCTGTAACTGTCTGGCACGTGTGAATGCAGGTCCTTGCATTGTTTCATGCCTGTGTCTAATGAACTGTTCTAGAATTGGCTTCAGAACTGGAGGCATGTAAAGCACTAGAACTGTGGATGGTATGGATAGTCAAGATCATGGCTGGAGTGGATATTGACTAAATTATTGTACTTGATGTCTGTCTTGCCCTGAGGATTTCAGTTCTTAATAAAGATTATTTATCCCTCTGATGCTTTATATATATAATTAAGAATATATAGGAATGCAACATAAAAATAATGTATTGAGTTTGTCAAAACTAGAAATTTCAGGTAATATCATGCAAAGCAATAATGGCCCTGTTAGTCATTTGATGTTTCTCATGGAATTATCCTGCATTATGAATTGTAGAAGCCCAATGTGGTTACACATATAGTTACCTCGCATTCCCATTTATTTCAGAAGCCTCTTACTTTCCTCTCCCTGCTACTGCTCACACTCTGCTACTCAGTTAAGTGCTGTGTTACAGTAGAGTTACCTAGAGTATGCCAGGTGTACTTTTCGACAACAAAAGTCCAGATGACACAACTTTTTTGTTTCTATGCATTTTTCCCTGAAAACTTACCAGGATGAAATTAATTCTATCTTGCCAAATTAACAGTTTAGTACAGTAATTAGCAAGTTCTGCCAAAATATCTGTTCCAGCAAGGAACTGCATTTGGGAGATCTTATCTTTTTTCCCTTTAGCACTGACCGCAGAACTTAATTAACTTCCCTTTCCATCATAAATTCCAGTGCAGTCAATGACCACTGTGTCTTCCCCCACTCCTACATGTCCATTTATGATAAATTGTCCCATTCACAACCAATCTGGAGGCAGGTGCCTGTGTGTATCTCAGGGTTATACATACTGTACTATCCACAGGGCTGATTAATAATGAGGTTTTCATTGAACCCCCTTCTTTATTCTGTGTTCATGCTTCAGTGAAATAGGGAGAAGTTTATGGTAGATTGAGAGGTTTCCTCCCTCCCAATCATACTTCTCATTTAAACTAATGTCTTTTGGAACTGATTTGCATGTGCATGCTGCAGGGTACCTGCACTTAACCCCTTGGATTGGACCCACATGTCCATTCTTGTGGTGTTTTGTAAATACAAAACACTTTGCCCCCTTCCTTTTTCTCAGTAACTCCTATGTTTATATACATTTTCCTCAGTGTGTTTACTCTACCTGCATTTCCCCTTCCATTCTTGTAAACTCTGCATTTCTCGTCAGCTCTAGGTGACCTGCTATTGCCCACTAGTTTGTGTAAAGGGCCTCTAATTTGTTTGTAACTTTGCCTTCGAAGTTTTTACCCATAAAAAGTGTTAAAAGTTGTGACCAATTTTTTTAAACTTCATGAGACACTTTTTAGAAGTCTGCCTATGTCTTACACACATTTGTAAACGTTGTCAGCAACCAAAATTTAATCCCAGAGCAATGAAACATCAGCTGTTATGTGTCTGTGGGAATAGATGCTGCAGTGCACATTGTGCTGAATTTGCTGGGCTGCAATGTTGCTGCAAAGCGTTGTGATGCTGTGCAGATGCAGTAGCCTGAGTTGGAACAGTGAACTAGAAGGACACAGTAACTCAGGCCAGTGCTGTCAATGCAGTATTTGCTTCTGGGTTGTGGTCCAGCTCACTTCAAAGTCTCTGCACCACACTCCTTGGAGGTGAGAGTCTATCCAGCGGATCAGATAATTTTGCAACTGAAGTGTAGACAAGGCTCAAGTTACTTTGGAAATAAAAAGTTGCTTTCTCCTCAAATCTGGTCAGTAGGCATTTCTGAAAGCATCAGTTCTTTATAAGGAAATCTTTCCAGGTCTCTGATAACTTATTTTTAATTTTTTTTAAATTTTTTTCTTCAATTTTAATTTTTTGCTTTTTGCTTTTGCTCTATTTTTTGGAGCTCTGATTGCTAAACTAGAACTAAGAATTAAGGTGTGTTTAAACCAGTCTTTAAACCTGTCTTAATACAGCATTGTATTTAAAAATGTTGTGGATTCTGAACAGACAATTTCATCACACTACTAGGAAAAATGCTTTTGTGTTTCTTTTATGGTGGCAACCTTTTGGTCCCTAAGTTGTGTGTTAATACAGGAAACACACAATTTTCTGTAGATGGAATTCCCCATCTGTTGGATTTTTAGTAGCTGATGACCGAGGAAAAGATTTTGGCCATGATTGACTCCTGTTCCCTGGTTATTTGCAGCACTAGAGAATTTAGTCTTTTCATTCAGTGTCAAACATTCCGCAGGCCTGACTGGTTTTGATATACTGCTTCATCATTCTTTATCTTTTTCCTTAATGTTTGATCTCCAGGACCTTTACATATTTTAGTTCAGTCCACAAACTATTGATTTTAAAGTAATTTTCTTATTTCCTGTTCAAGTCAGTTCTTTTTTCTGTCAGCTTTTTTTCTTTTTTTCTTCCCCTTTTTCTATTTCTGTTCCCACCACTCATATGGGCAGGAAAATAGGAAGGATAACAGAAAAGGCAGTGTGAACATCCATGTAGTCCTTGTTCTTGGTTCAAAACCAAAGCAATCCATAGCTACATCAAGCTCAAATGTCTTGTCACCAGATTGAGGATGAATGTTTTAATTACTAAGAGGTTCCAGAAGGAGAGGGGAAAAAAGCCTACTTGAAACAATAAACTTTGTTATCTTCTACTGCTGTGTGCCTTCATCATATAAAGCTGTCAACTTGACTTTCCCTCTTGAAAATATCCTCATGAAATTACTCGATAACTAGTGGAGGGTTAAGCTGAAGTAGTATTTAACTACAGCTCATGATTCCTTTCATTTTGCTAGGCAGACTGTCACTAATGAGAAGTGTGATGTTTCAACTCTCTGCATTTTTCACTTATTATCCAGGTCTAACTGCAGTTTTGTTGTTATCTTGCATTCAAAATAAAATAAAAGCAGGACTTAAGAAAAAGTAGCTGTCATGCTGAGCCCAAACATCTTCAAACAAAAGGCTTCTTCATACTTAAAGGTTTCTCTCTGATCTTCAGATCAGCCCTTAAAAAAGCATAACAACAATTAATGCCAGGGGGTTTTCTGCATTACTTTTGATAAGGACACTCTAAAGCAAGAAGAGTTATGGTAGGTGGTGTTGGTGTTGTTTCCTTGTTGAAAACAGTCATATTCACATGCCTTCAAAAAGAGTAAGTGAATGAAGTAACTGAAGCTTGTTAAAAATATACTGGATATTTTTAAGATGCTTCATTATACTAAATCATAGTGGCATAGCAAGAGCTTTCTCTACCTAGGAGGAGTGCTTTTTGCCTGTTGAGGAGCTTTCCAAAGGATGAAGGAACCTTATTATATTCTCAGATATTTTTTAAAAAATATTTGAGTGCAGTATCAACCACCAAAATTCTGTTAGGAACTGGTGCTTACAGCCTGAAATTTTAACAACTGTCAGTATGTGGTATAATTTCAATTGCATGTAAAATAACCTATTTGGTTTTACACTTGAAAAGCCAAGGACTAATTATTTCCATTTGGATATTATACCCATTTGGTATTATACTAGCAAGGTTTCATTCTTGCCTCAGGTAAAAAAGTTTTATTAATGTTTTTAGTGCCTGGTTCTTTTACTGATTGCAGTATTTGATGTGCAGGAAGGAAGTTTCCATGACTTCCAATCAGCAATCTGTGACAGGACTAAGTGTGACTCCATTTCTAGGAGAAATGCCCATGGTCTGTGCCCATTATGTATGGTACTGGCAGCACTAGTGCAGACTCAGCTATGCCACTGTGTGTGTTACCAATATCAGATGGATCAAAATGCATTCCAGGCTGGGTTTGTGCTTTGCATTTACGTACTCCATATAGGGAGAGCTTGGCACCTTCCCATCATACACTTGAGTCTCCTTGTTGACATGCTTTTCTTAACTTTTCCTGATGTAAAACATCTTTAAATGAGAATACAAAGTTAATGTTAGAAACTAAAGTAGCAAGGAACTCAGTTGCTGCAATTCAGAGTAAAATTTGTTCTGGCAAGTTCCAAGTTGTATAAAATGCTAATACATGAGGTTTAAAGAGATGCATTTGTCAAAACATACCTTGAAATGTGAAAGCAATAGTGAAATCTTTAGTGTATTGGGTTCAAAATTGTTTAGATGTTGACAGGATCTTTAAAAAGTACCCAACCTGTATCTTTATGTGGTGGTTACCTGTTAAATATATTACATGGGGAGTTGACTAAAGCTGCTGTATCTAGAGACCTGCTATACATTTAGGATAAACATCAGAAGCTGTAGACACCTGAAAATATAAGCTAAGACCAGACTAGACAGAGCTGACCTATGTGAAGAAAGGACTTTCATTGTGGAATGGTTGCAAAACCAGAAACTGGGAAATTCATCCTTGTGGAGGAGGAGAATGAGGATATTTGAGTGCCATAGATGGAAGAAAGAGCAGACAGAGCCAGTATGGCAGAGGGAGGATGGGCAGGAAATGAAAACAATATGACCCTGAAAGAAAGGTAGGAGGGAGCCCTTCAGCACAGGGTAGAGAAAAGCAACACACTGCACTGAGCATCTGCTGTTTTCCCACTGTGTTCAGGGGAACAGGACATTGAAAATAAATAGCTTTGTATCCAAGAAATACCTGGCTCTGTCATCAACTTCTCCATGTAAAAGAGAAAAGAATATATAAGACACTGAATGTTTGCTACTGCTCTGATCAAAACACACCATTATTTATCTCTCTTTGCCTGTACCAAGGAACATATGAGGCAGTTGAGGCTACCTGCTGAGGGCCTTATGGAAAATTTTACAAGGTATTTAAGCTTCTGAAGATGTAGAGGCACCTAGTGGAGTTTTTAAAAACACCCAGGATCCTAATGCTCTTCATAGACAATGGCAATTAGTTTCCCAGGTGTTTTAGAGAGATCCTATTAAAGGTCACCTAGGTCTGTCAGTACTGTGGAAATCTTGTGGCTGGTCTCTAGTGCTGACAAATATATCAGTCTGTTCTCTCTATTGCTTGTTCATTCGAGGTGAGAAAAGAAACAGGCAATGTATCTGTGAAAAAAACCAAACAAACAGGGCTTTAAGTGGAACCTTAACTCTTGAATGGCTTTCTTAGTTTTTGCAGTTCTCTGGGATCTTAATAATAAGAAACAAAAATCCCATCCACTCAGCTTCAAGAGTGTTGTGATAAAGGCTACTTGGGAATGACATAATAATGTATTTGTAAACAGTTTCTCAGTGTACTGAAGCCCTACCATCATGAACATGATCAACATGGCAGAGTTCTGTTTAAAACATTCATCAGACTTTCTTCTTGTTACTTTCCAAAATTTTCTCTTTTGTGCAGAAGCCTCTTTAAGTTACAAGAGTTGTGTTTAGCTTTTTTATTTTCTGTATGCAGCCATATCTTGGCTATGAATTAAGACAACTGAGAAATGGCAAATATTCATTCTTAGGATAAGTGCACAATATTATCCCAAGTAGAATCTTTGGAATGCAGTTTGCAGTTCTTAAATATGATTTACACCAGACATCCTGTAGAAGTAATACTCAGTATTCAAGACAGAGAAGAATACTGCAGTGTGGCCATTGAATGAAGGCTCATCTTCTTTACAGGGGTCTTGAGTGTTGCCTTGCTCATGGAAAGATGTGAGTCTCAGCAGGCTTACTTTTAACTGGAAGAATGCAGAGTATTTTATTTTTCCTAAAATATTTTAATTAGATCTGCTTTCTGCATAACTGTGTCATCTCAGTAATTCTGAACAGGAAAAAATGCTGAAGTTATTTTCTGTGTTAATTTCAGTGGCTGCTGTTTGCCATTTTGATTATATTGCCAAATTTTGAAGGTCACTCTGTCCTTAGCAGTCCCATCAGAACAAAGTGCTAATGCTGACTTTTTTCCCAGACAATGTAGAGCTTCAACTAGCACATGAGAGGAGTCCATCAAAACTTTATCCTCCACTGAGTATTATTGCACTTGTAAAGATAATATTAATACACATTTCTAATGCTCTATGGATCATTATCTGGCAGTGGACCAATAATTGGGTATAAAACATTAACAAGTAAAGAGGAATACTGATTCCTTTGGGCTTACTATTGTTGTTCATTACAAATTGCTACCAAAACAGGCCTGAGCTGATTCATAGAGAATTAAGTAGATTTGGTTTCATAATGTTTTCGGGTTTCTGAATAAATTATGGATGCATCTTGACTGTTAGAAGGAGCCACTGACATTATGAAACGGTAATGAACAGATCTGCAAGAGAAAAACAGCCTCAGCTGATCATCCTGTTCAAAACCTATTAAGGTCTGATGAAATGAGAAGATTTTTTTCCTTCCATGTATAGATGTGCAACAAGTCATAAGTTGTGGACTTTAATAATATATTTTCTTCACAAGCAATAACACAGCAATTAGGAAGTGCTCACTGAGGTAGAAATAATGGTAACTGCTGCACAGATTAGTGTTGCTGAAGGGAGCTCAGACATACAGTAAAACAACATATTCCAGGTTCCTGTTGGTGTGTAATTTCTACTTTATTTACTTATCATCTCAGTTAAAGAGGACTCCTGGCAGTAATGAGGCTACATAAATGCACATATAATACTGTAAGATGTTACAAATGATAGAAAAGATAAATCTAATTATTACCTATTATAATGACAGTGCAATCACTGGGTAAATTGTACAGTTCTGAGAAGTCCGTGACTGCCAAAAACGCCACTATGCAGTGTATTATTTCTGAGCTTTTACTTCTCCATGACTGTTTTGTAAGAGATAGAACTCACTTGGAAGGGAGTTGCTAAACATAATGGCTCACAAATCTTCATCTAGGGCAGCAATATTTACAAATACTGTGGTAAGTATGAAGATAACAATCCTGAAAACTTGGAGGGATTTTCTTGCTGCAAATTCACAGTATTTGTTACCACTGTGGTAAAAAAGAAGATAACGACTGCCACAATGAATCTCTTATACTGTAACTGTCTTAAAAATAAGCATGCAAAAATTGCCAGATACTGCAAGTTCCATCAAAAGAAGGTATGTTCAAGTCCATCAGTGCTAACTCAGGGAAATGGATATTTGGATCTCTGAACCCCAGCAGAGTTTTAATCTTTAAAATCTGCAAGGCCTGTGATGCCTCAGATGTAAAACATTAAAAAAATTGTCAAACAGTTTAGTCATAGATTAAGCATAGAACATTGAGAATATGTGCTTACAGTAAAACATTTGTAAAATAGCAAATGTTAATTAAAATAAATTATGATTAAAAAGCACTTCAGAAGCGTCAATTCTTTTTTTCTTTTGATGCTGGATGATAGTGCCTGAATCCTACCCTCTCCTCCTGTGAAGGCATTTATAGGATTATATATGTAATTTTGGATGCAAAGGCAACATAGGAAGTCTGTTACTGAGTGGTATGGAGATATTAGAAGCATTCTGTGCTGAGTAAGTTATGGTATTTTGTGTAAGTGAAATATGTGAAAGAGAGCCAAAACTAAGATTTTAATAAACAAGTGACTAAAGCTGTTAAATGTTCTCTGTAACAGCTGAGCACTTCATATTTAAAATCTAAGTGCTTACTAATTTAGGAAACTAAATATGAATTTACTAACTGCAACCATGTTGTGTTGCGAAATATTGGCCTTAAAGAAGGCATAGTGATTTGTGGTGGTGATGGTTGTTATTATTTCTATTGTTACTATTTAGGAGAGAACAAAGAGGACAGTAATTGGAAGATGGTAGTAAGGTATAATCTAGAAGTGAGTGTAGATTCCATGGAGTTTTTTGAGTAAACCCTTGAAGTGAGAGGCAGAGAGGATGGATATGATGTGTTCATGCCTTCTGCTTTATGTAATAGCAGTGCAGTGGTTGAAACTGGAGCTGGAATGGAAGGGTGCCAGCAGGGTAGCAGTCTTCTAGTCTATGAGAGGATACGAATGGGGAAGATTAGACATTTGATTTTTATGATTGGTAGTTTACACACTTGATGGGAAAGGAAGGGAATGAAAGCTATGAGGAATGATAGGAACTAGCCTCTTGGACCTAAAGGAATTAGATGTACTCTTTTTATTAGGGAAAAGTATTCACATCTCCTTATTTGTCTGACAATGAGTTCTTTTCTACTCTCCTTATCCAGTTCTGTAAGGTCTAGGTTGGGACTACCTTTTTTTCCTTCTCCATGAATCCTTTGACAATGAAGGACACAAAAATTCTTGGAGATCTCTTGGAACAACTCTAGTCTCTTAGAAGAGAAATTTCTGGAAAATGAAGGCAGCAGAGTTCATAAGAACAACTGTTAAGATAATAAGCAGTTGAGTAAAATGCCTGAGTTTTAGCTGATAAATGTGTCTATATTTAATTACTGAATTAAGAAATTAGTATATGTATTGTTAAAGGGTACAACCCAAAGTGAGTGAACTGATGTTTTCGGTACTGTATTTGCATGTTTGACTGAGATGACACACTCCTGCTTTCATTTACCAATCCCAGTACTTGGAGACTCACTTCAAACTGGTCAAAAGTCATCAAGGGAAACACAGGCAGGTTATATAGCTGGTATCAGCCTGTTTTCTTTGGGAGCCTCCATTTCTGTTTGCAGGACACAGGCATACATACATTTTTTATTGAAATGCCCATTTCAGAAGTTCTTTCCATGGCCCAGGATTTCATTTCTGCTGTAAAAAATGCAGGAACCCCATCTTCCTCAACCAGTCACTTTTGTAGTATCTTTAGTGTCTCTGTAAGATTGTATCAATGTTAAGAAAAGTGAGCCAATTTTTATATGACAGACAGAAATCTTCCAGCAGCTCTTGGTGATTGAAAATATCTTAAACTAATAGGCATAGGAGACTCCCTTGTTGCTTCCCTGCAGTGGCAGTCACGTAATTGCCAGTTTCTGGCTGAAGTGAGGAAGATTCTGCCCTCACTTCCACACCAGGTTCTGGCTGGTTTGTAAGGCATAAACTGATTCCCCTTCATGTGTATATATCTGGTGGTGTGGAACTATACTATCAAGAAATGTATGTTTTCAATAAGGTGTGACAACTTATCAGTACTTTAAGCTATAGATTACACCAATGTACTGTGCCTGACTCAATCTCCCTGTGCTAAATCATGTCAGGATCTGAAATTCACTGTACCATAAAATAGAATAGAGGAAGCCAAAATATCTGAGCACACAGGTATATGCATGTATATAGCAAAAAATTATAAGTCATTTGGAGACTCTTAACAATCTCATCCAAATCCCCTGGGAGTAAGTTTTTGTGCCTGGTTAGAATTCCAAGGGAAATGGCAGAAGCCCAGTCACTTGTGTCATTTCCAGACAGACCAGGCAAAGCATCTCTGCATTTTAGAGCAGGAGGTCCTCCTGCTCTAGCAGAGCAATGTTATTAATGGCCGTTAAGTCTTGTGAATCTATAAGATAAATTGTGCTCAACACAGATATGCCTCAGTTTGTAAAATCACTATTCACTTTCTAGAGTGTCCCTTATTATTTTTTGAGTCAAAGCCATAAGAGGCAAGAGGCATTAGTATAAGTAGTACTTTTTAAAAAGTTTAGGAATTAGAAATAACTCACATGGTATAAATCATATGGCATAATTATTGCATTTAAATGTTACATTACACTTATGTTTACATTAATTCTTAATAGGTCTGATTTTTTTCTTTCTGAAAACATAATTGGAAACTGTATTTTCCCTCTTATTCTAATTAAAATATTTTAATAAATGTTTATTTAGATACTATGTCATGGAAGGTTGCAGCCTTGGCTGCCTAATGTAATGTAAAAATCAATTAGATGCAGAAAAATATCTGAGTTTAATTTACAAAGACTAGATATCTGCCTGATCACTGCTGTGTAGCAATATCCATAACGTTTTATATATTAAAATAGTAATGATTAGTATTAATCTTGGACATGCTGAAGTATTTACCTATTCATATATTCAAAGGTAATCTGTTTCCTTGACTGCAGCTTTTGAGTTGCCATATTGTACAATTTCTTTACCAAAATGTCTTCTACAGTGGTTTGAAAGCAATTTCTAGCATGCATCATGTACTCCAGGTTTATTTGTCTCATGCAGAGATCAGCGTGCAAACATTGCTGCATATGTAATTCTTGGAACTAATTGCATGCATGCAAAACAATGCAATGGTTTTAACATTGTACAGCAATTAATATCTCTGCTAGTGTAAGTATGTTTCCTTCTCCTCATACCCTCTTCCTCCATGCCCCCCCGAACCATAAATCATTTCCAACCTGTCAGAATGGATCTGTGCTGGCAAAGAAACAAGGGTAATGTTTCAATTTTCTCCATCTGGTAAGATATTTTCTGTTAGTTTTTCTCCCTCTGTACTCATTGAATTTGCATGAAGAACTATGTATTGTAGACTAATAAGATTTCTTGAAATAGAGTGGAGGAAGCATGACCCATCTCCCACTAAATCCGAGGTTGTGTGAGATAAATTTTGTCATGTGCATGTTATTGAGAAGCTGAGGGCCAGAATGGCTTCCTGCACCCCTGGTGCAAGGGAGGGATGCCAGCATACTGGGAGAGGGACTGGGATTGTGACTCTGAGTCACTATCTTCTAAGCACATCGTTCCATTTTTCTGTTTACAAAATCAATTAGAAATTCCTTCTAAGAAAATGCTTCTTTTTTTTTCCTAAATATCATTCTAGTCTTCAGCATCTATACCCTTTTTGAGGCTTAAACTGCAAACTTGGTGGGTTACATAAACCATTTATTTTAGGTATATTATTAATTACTTTAAAAAAATAATTTCATGTGGAAAAATCAATATCCTCTCAGAGTACCAGATCCTGTGCTGATGGCAGACTTTGTGAACAGTTCCCTGGATTGCTGAGGGATTCTCCATTACATAGTGGCTCACAGATCTGGTACAGTTTTGTCGTAGCCATTAAAAATAAAAACTAACACAGAGAGAAAATCTTGGGTGCTTCTGAAGGACCACATCCTGTACTTGTAGGATCCATAGACAAAAATAAATATCTGAAGGTAAAAACTGTAATGCTTTTTGAATAGCTCAAGGTCCAGACCCTGAACCATAGCAATCCTTGGGACAGTGGTAGAGCAAGGCATGGGTAGTGATAGGTGGACTTGGCAGTGAAGCTCTGATTAGTGCTACTGCACCAACTCCAGGCCAAAAATACTTTCCTGAGAATCTGATTCATGTCCAAAGTGGAAGAATTCCTCCCTCTTCTTGCCCTTGTTCTGTACTGTGTAGCACTCAGCATTTATCTGAGGAATGTAACCAATTTGCTCCACTTGTCAATCCAAGTATTCAATATTGAGTTGAAATTAAGAAATTATATTAAAATTACGATATAATTAAACACCCCACTTATTTTTAATTTATTTTTAGTTTACCTTTGGTTATTTTATCTGTCTTGGGTACATTAAGTTAATATTTTCAGACACTTGTTTTCATGGAAGCTCAGATTCAGATTTATTCATATGATTTCAACTGTTAGGACATTAAGAAAAATAGCAAATATCACAAGATTCATAGGAAAATAATGAGGGTTGGCAACACTATCAATTTCCTCTGAGTATACTTCCATTATAGTTAGGCTATTGGACGTACTTATTTGTTATTGCAAGGCTTCCTCTATGTGGAAAGAGCAGAGAGCCTTGATCTGAAAGAGAATAAAAACCCAAGCAGAAGCAGACGTAAATTTTCTGTGAAAGAGCAGAGACAGTGTGCATGTGCATGCATGCCTCTGTCTCCACGAATACTCAGCACTGAGCACTGAAAACAAAATGCTGTTTGACTTAACAAGTAGGGAGAGTACTTAAATGTAGAGGCACAAAAACGTCCATGCAATTTCACAGCTAAATACACTACAATTATAATCTAATGCAATAACAATTTTCAGGGTCATTTCATAGTAAGAGATAAGATATCTTTTGAGTGGTAGAAAGCTCCCACCCAGCCATCACCTAAACAATAGTTGCGGTTCCCTGGGAGGGGAAACATTTGGACCAGATTGCTGATGCAGAGACAAAATACCTTTTCAAGTCTTTTCTTGATGTACCTGGCGTTCTCAGAAGATAAGACAGACTTTAAAATCAACCATCCCCATACATACCTGGGGACTCAAATTCAACATCCCTATCAAAAGAAAGTTAACTCTTCCTTATCTCTGGGTTTGATGTCTAAATATTTTCCTTTTTAAAGGTTGGGTTTTGTTTAGTCGTTAGAAGCTCCACATGTCTGGAAGAAAACTATATGTGTCCCGAGAGACATAGTTGTAGAACTATTGATAAATAAAGGGTAGATTTACTTTTTAATTTAATCTAGGTATATGGCAAATAGTGCACTAACTTGAGACATAAAGACTTCGGGTAAGATCCTAACTAAAGACAAAAGTAACAGGAACGTTCCTTTTATCCTGTAACTTCAGTCTCAGCTTTTTCTTTTTATGTGTTTGCAAAGTCTGTCTAAGTCTTATTTGTGATGATGTTCATTTCAGCCCCTTGTTTTGCTCTGTGGTCCAGCAGTGACTGGGAGCACTTCAGACACAGCACACTTTCAGGTGTCACATTACAGCATTTCTGGCTGATAAAAGAGAAGTATTAATAAGCTCCAAAAAAGCCTCATATCCAGTACTTTCACCACTGCAACGCTGTTCATTAACATGTTAGTAAGCATCAATAGATGCCTCCAAAAGAGACCAAAAGCAGCCAAAATAGAGCTGCTTCTTCCAAGCACAAGCAGTGGTATAGAAATACTAGATCTGAAAGGAGAGCTCCATTCTATTTCATGGGTCTTTCAAAACAACGATATAAGTCATCGTTATTAAATCAAAAAGACACCCTCTGTGCCTGCCAGCCTTTATGTCTGCCAATCAGATTTCTGGAATGCTGTGTTTTCTCTTATAAAGCTGAAATGTGTTATGATGGGTTGAGGAAGGCAGAAAAAGGAGAAAAAAATTATTGGACTGATCAAAATA
This sequence comes from Sturnus vulgaris, assembly GCF_052056855.1. Classification (NCBI taxonomy): domain Eukaryota; kingdom Metazoa; phylum Chordata; class Aves; order Passeriformes; family Sturnidae; genus Sturnus; species Sturnus vulgaris. Next base: position 15,797,266 of record NC_142251.1, on the reverse strand, counting down.
TAAACCAGGAATTGTTAAAAAATGTTTGTGAAGCATTTCACCAAATTTTCAAAATTATATGTTCCAAGTTTTGCTGGCCTATAGCTCTCATTTTCTGTTTATTCAAAGTATATATATATATTTATTCAATATTTCATCTTCCACAGATAATGTTCAGTGGCTTCTCAAAAGGAAAAATAAAATAGAAAGAGAGTGTTTGTAAGAAATGTTATGTAAAACAGTGTGTGTGCATATGAGTAAAAGGGGAAAATGTGAAAAAATGAAAATCATGTCTGTTTAAAACATTAAGGAATTATAAGCAAGTCGTTGCATTAATTTAAAAAGATGTCTTCCAGAGTCATAGAAAGTGGGAGTTTGCTTATCAGGAGTGTGACTACTTGCTTTTCTAAATGCATGATCCCAGTGGAAGTAGCTGAGATTTACCAGGCAGCTGTATATGTGTAGTGCAATAGATATTGCTGTTTGCTCAGGTAAAGCACTGAAGCAGCCAGCCACCTGAGCTGCTGGTTCATCTGTGGTGCTTGTAATGTAGGTAGTCCTAACACTGTTCATTTCAAAGGGGTTTTGGTAGGTGTTTCACACCTTAGAAGCCAATAAGACTGAAACATGTTATCTTGATCGTATCACAGAATCATGGAATATTCTGAGCTGGAAGGATCATCGAGTCTAACTCTGTGTGAATGGCTCATACAAGGATCAAACCTTGGCACCATGCTCTAACCAGCTGAGCTAATCTCACTTGTATATTGGGTTTGGACTTAGTGTTTGACTGAAGCATTTATGAAAGCAAGATCCCAAATTGTTGCTTTTTTTAGAAAGTTATTTAGATTTCGAGATGGCAGTTGAAGTAAGTGCTTACTAAATGTTATCACTCCTAGCCAGTTTTATTCTTCATCTACTGTGCAACAGGATTAAATTGCCAGGCAGATGTACAACCCCAAACCCGAAACACTGGCATGCCTGGGAGGGGTCGATGACTGAATGTTACAGTCAGGACTATTCAAAGTACACTGGTTTCTGAATGTTGCACAAATGCAGAAGCACTGCTGAGGAGTTCAGGGTCAAATTATGGTCCCAGCTGTGCTATCACTGCCGGAAGGGAAAGTTGCCTTTACCTCCCCAGGCTTCCTCCAAATCAGGAGGTCCTGCCATGGGTAAAACTCCTTGCTAAGTCTGATTCTGTGAGTGGATCCTTTCCTCTCCACTTGGTTTGCTGGGTCAGTTTTCCCATTTTTCCTGGCTAAAAGAGCCCTGGTCTAGGAGGAACTAGAGACAGGACTGTGTAATGTGGGGCACACAGTTGTGAGCAGATGGCAGAGTTGAGGTTTTTCCTTTTCCAGCAGCAGTAACCAGCGGGATCAGCTCCTTGTCTTGTATGTAGCTTCACCCAAAGCAGCAGATTCACCTTTGACAATGTTCAGTTGTGATGGCTTTGTTTTAACATGTTCATAACTGATGCAGATATAATTACTTTTCCCAAGAGAGATTATCACATTTGAGATTGATGTATGCTCTAATGAAGGGGGATAGTAAAGTAACTTGGTGTTATCTGTGATCAAGAATGAGAATGCTCTTTTTTTCAACAGACACTTTTTTGAACAAGCTGATTTGTGAAAGCTTTTAATTGTTTTTCACTTTTATAAGTGATAATGATCAACCAAATAACAAGCTGCTCAAAAAGAGATGCTTTATTAAAAAGCACCTGAAAGCCAGCGCCTAAAATAAATGGTAAATTTCATTTTGAGAAAATGCCATATCTGGGGAACTAAAACTTGGTCTCATGCACTGTAATCTAGATCCTTCACTGGACAAATTCCTCATTTATCATATTCCAGTTTGAAGTACAGTTCAGTAGTCAGACTGTGGACATTTCTAAATTGGTTTATAATACAAAACGCAGTGGAAGGAGCTCTAATAAAGAAACAGTTATAAGAAAATACCAGAAAGTCACACTAGATCTAATTATACGCTGAAAAAGAAGTTATATCTATAATTTTGTTTTGTGCCTTAAACTTTGTTATCACATCCTGGAATTATATTCAGAATATTTTAAATTTAATTTCTTCAGTCAAAAACCAAGAGAGTGCTGTTTATTGTGTGGATTATATTCATACTTACTGAAGAATTCACTAACACTGAGGTCTAATTATTGTTTTTATCCATGCAGGGAGATGTTTCGTACATTGCCTTCTGACCACTGCCCAGTCAGAAATAATTTCCGGTTTCATAGGGTTTTGGTAGCAAAACCAGAATTCTGTAAGGTGCATGCAAATCTAGTCCATCTGCTTAGCTTTGATCATTATGTTAGAATATTTACTGGAGATATATTGTACGTTTCTTATTGCCTGAGAAAGGCAGTGGTTTTTGGGATTTTGTCCTGTAGTGGTCGCTGTCTGGCACAATGGTGGCCTTCAACATCTTGCATGCAAACAAGGTCTATGGCACAGAAACTCGGTTAGGAGGGATAAAACAAATGTCACAATTCTCCCCAGCAGAGTTACAGTTCTGGGGTGCAGGACAGCTCGTATGATTAAACACCCAACTTGCATTGGCTGCACTTCTGGCTCAGCCAGGAGAGAAGAACAGGAGCAAGTTTCTTTAGTGCTTTCTCCAGCTGTAATCAGAGGTTTGTTGACTGTGCTCGTGGGCTTGGGGAGAGAGGTCAAGAACATGCTTCATCCTGCTACGGCAGCATGAGTCTTTTCTATGTTGTAGCCATATAAGCAAAGATGTTTTAGTACTTCCAAAATTATGGACTCTTTTATTGCAGAATATAGTCATATGAGATTACAAATTCAGCTGCTAGCTCTTAGTTGATATAATGTTTGAAATAGTCTTGTCCATAATAAGGACATTTGTTTTGTCTTCATTAAGCTGACTGCCATTTTTCATCCCAGCATAATGTAAAGTCTGCTATGTATGGGATTTCTGTAAACAAAACAGTGCTTAGGTTTAAGAACTCTCAATAAACAACTATCAAACTCTTTAACAAGATGTTTTAAACTTCAGAAAAGTTTGACTTTTGCATTTCCCAGATGCTTCTTTTCATTGTTGCTCTTAGAGTTTGGCTTTAATATCTCTGTTGTGGTTTTGGCCATTTTCATAATTCATGTGTTTAGCATTGAAGGTGACATTTGGATAATAATAGTTCATTTTTTTCTATAACTGTTTATTGTATGCGTATTGTAGACATAATTTTGTTATGCTATATATAGGACTGGCCGTACTCCCTTATTTTATTTCTGTGCAAATTCAGGTTCCTGCCTGCATTTCCTTCCTAGCCTTTCTTTTTCACAGACAAAGCTCTCATAATCGGTGAAAACTGATTGACCCAAGGGCCTAAAACCTCCTTTTTTTCCTATAAAAAGGTACCAGAAGAATGCAGTACAGTTAATGTGGTGATTTGTCTTTGCAATTCATTTCAGTACCTTATCTGTGGGAGAACTGTAGTGCTTGTGTTAATGTAGTACGTTTAAACATCAGCAGATGGGGCCCTTGTTTCCTTTGAAGAATGGTTTGTCTTTGAATTTTATTTTTTAATGTCTGTGGCAAGAATGAATTTTTCTTGTTATAACACATTAAATTAATGTAGTCTTTGTAGCAGATAGGGATCTAAATGCAGATCAGAATGCCTTAACTTTAGTAGGAAGCGAGTGTTTCCAAATCTAACTGGAGATCTAATTTTCATGGTTGGCCCTTATTTCTGTAGCTGACTGAACAAAAACCTCTGCTTTGAATACCTCTGAAATTTTCTAGGGTTTGGAAACCAGCTGTTTTGCCTTATGATGGAATCTGTCTTTTAACTATATTTCATAAATCTTTCTAAAGGTAAAAGAATAAAGAAATTCTGTGTCTTCTTCAGAACCAGCAGCACTTTTCAAAGTTATTTACAAAATACAGTTTCCCTTCTCCAAAGGTGAAATAACATAAAGGTTGTATAAAAGTGAAGAAAAAGGCATTGAAGAAGCAAAGCAGAAATCACTGTAGAGAGTAATGCTTTCCTTTAACTAAGGGAAAAGCATAGGCACATGCAGCTGAGGGGAGCATATGTCTTAACTCAATTTCCTTCCTTTTGAAAGACCAGAGTTATAAGTGGAATGGGTTCAATATTTGAATATGGTCATTTTGTTTCTAAGCTTGGTTGCCACCTTAATGATTCTGTTAGACTTAAAATACATGCATTTTATTTATAAGTAAAAAATGGTATGGAAGGCAAAGCAATATACTCTGATGCCTTAACCAATCTTATGAATGTGTTACAAATTTATACTTGTATTTTGCAAATGGGTGTCTCATAGTTTGGAATTACTTTTTCAGAGTTGTTAATCTTTCCGATCTAAATAAGAATCTTATTTGAATGTGGCTACATTGTGGGTTTTTAACATAATGTATCATAGAGGGCAAATCTTTCATATTATTAACTTGAAACACCAAAATTGCTCCTTCTGTGTCATTGCAATCTGTCATTTAAAGTGACTGCTACTTGTTTATGCCAGCTTCTTCACGTGTGGGCTAATTACAGACTGCAGATTTGGGGTATTGGGGGAAAAAAAGCAGAATCACTAATACATTCAAAAAATCTTAAGTCAAGAAAAGAAACCATATCTGAAAGAAGAACACACACTTTGCATTTATTGGATATTTTACTACTACCGATGGGCTGATATAAAGGGTTAAAGTACTGTTATTTTAAAATTGAGAATTGCATAACATGCAAGCAGTTATTAGGTTAAAAACATCAATTTGGTGTATAATTTATTGTTACTTATACATAAAAGATTACATTTGTGAAGCCATGATTTACACTTTTTCTTTACTTTTACATATGAGACCTGTTATTAACATTAATCACATTTTTCGTGTCTAATGGTGCAGACCATGCAAGGCCTGTCAAAAATTATTAATATTTTGATTCTCTTTTTTGACTCAGTTTTTGATGGAAGTATGATTTGTTTTCTAGAATTTAATAGGAAGAAACTTCAGAAACATTTTACTGGTTGCTCATTTACCTTATTTGGGTGCATACCTCATAAACAGTATGTGCCATTATAAGATCACAAAGCATACCATTCTGCTTGAATTAAAATTATTTTATCTGCATTATATGGTATAATCTGAGCATCTCAATGCTTCCCCGTATTTTTTTTTACTGATTTACTCTTGTATTTCCCTATACATTTTTCTGGTCTGGACTAAATTGTTATGTTCTTTATGCAGATTAACTATAGGGAGAAAGAATCCAGTCAAATTATTGGAGTTGTTCTGGATTTTTACTTGTGAAATTCCCTTCATATTTTTTTTCCCCTGGAGATATTGTGTATGGCATTGCTTTAATTTGAGGGAAAAATTGACTTGCACCCACCATTGACTCTATTGGCACTTTTTCCAAAATGGCAGTGCATTATTTTCCAGGGAAGTAAGAAATGACAATTTTATTTTGGCTACTGAACTCTCAAGACAATAATTTCCTATACAGTACATTTTTCTCTCTGTACACATGAAAATGTATGATTTTAAGGTGTGCATATATAAGGACAGACAAAATATTTAGGTTAACTATGAACTATTTCTTATATAGTGCACTGGATAAATAGAGACTTAGTTCCAAGAATACAGTAGAGTTTTCTAATTTAAATTATTAGTATAATGTCTTATTGATAATTTTATTTAACACACACTAATTTTTGAATCTTTTTACCCACGTATTCATCATGCAGATGATCAAATGGAATTTCACTTCCTCTTGCTCAAGGGGAAAACTAAAGAGGTTTAAAGCTTTGAGCTGGAGGAAGGGAAGGAAAGAATGTTAACTGCAAGGGAGGTTACTTTCTTTAGAAGTAGGGAGCTCTGCTGCAGTTGGGAACTGAGATAGTACAGCTGTTGAAAGCAGCTCGCATCTTTGGTCATGACTTGAGTGTCATTTGAAACTGCTCTGAACATTGTTAAATATAAAAAAGGAAGGAAGGAAAGGAAGGGCTTTGAAGAACCAGCTCCTTTTGGAAACAAATGTATTTACAGTAGCTTTATCTAGGAATTTCTACACATGTAAGTAATAATCATTATTAAGCATCTGTAAGGCTATTTAGCTAATAGTACCTATGGATTTTCTAAATCTAGTGTTTATCTTGCAGCTTGGTGGTCTCTCTTTTTTTTCTGTTAGAAATGTATTAAAAATGTGAATTAAAACATGAATTGTGGAGATTAATCCTAAGGCTTTCTCTGTAACTCTTTCCAGGAGGACTTCTTGGATGAATTTTTTTGTAATGGATGGTAATGTTGGATGTTGGGTTCTGTCTTCTTGTAAGGACTGCACATAATACAATACATAGAGGGGTTTTTTTTGTTTGGCAGGGTGTTCTTTTTGAGTTTTTTTTTTAGGTCTTTCTAATTGCTGAGCAAGTCTGGGTGTGGTCGAGTTCCCATGTGCTGCTTCTCTTGCTGAAGCAAGGGTTCTCATTGTAAGAACCCTTCCCATGGTATTTTTTTGAGGCTGGAGCTCTCTGAGGAGGGTAGAAGCTTTAGGTGAGAACGGCTTTTGTGGGTTTTCCTAAAGGAGAACTGGTGATGTCACAAACTCTGAAACTCTGTGGGTCAAGAAGGAAGCCTCCTCCAAATTAGAGTTCACATCTCTCTCAATTTCTGCACCACTAATGGGGGATTGTCAGGGATATTCAGTATATTCTTTTAATTCCCTGCAAAACTGGTTTATCCTAAAGTTGTATAAAAGGGATGAATAAAAGAAAATGCATGTTTTTATGTACCTTTTTGAGTATATCAGCAGGGCTTAACACTCTGCCTTACTGAGTGTGGAGTCTTCCTGAGATCAGGAGTTCTAGCAAAGCTGGTGCCAGAGTTGACACTTCTGTTGCGTGTCATTGGATCTACAAAATGTGGCAGTGTTGAATTCCAGCAGCTCCACACCCTGCTCTTCCAGCTGGAGTTCAGGGAGTACTTAGCAGTGTTCCTGAGGAGCTTCTCTGATTCCCAGGACAGGCTGTTGCAGAAGGTTTGACATTAACTCTAACTTTGGATTGTCTGATGCAAAACCTCATGTTTTAAAACTTTATTTGCAGCATAGTTTCTACAGTGTTCTAAATGAGTAATGTTTGGTATTTTGCAATACTTTAAATTAATAGATAACCATTGACAACATTAACACTATCTTAATGAAGATTTTTGCTTGGGATTACAAACAGCTGCTGGAAATACACTTCATCTATCATTTATAATCTTTTATTAAATTTGCACCTGGCAATGCAGCTATAGTTGAAAGTCTGTTAATTATGAGACCTGCATTTGGGAGGCCTACAGGCCTTTCCTTTCCAGTCTCATCAGGCTGGAACTTTTTATGTAATCTTTTCACTAGGGTGGATATTTTTCTTCTTGGGTGGGTCAACATTTAACTTCTTCCCTTCTCAATAAATAGGTAAGTACTCAAGAATTACTAGAAAATGCCAAGTAAGAGAAGCATTATTTTCTTTGCCTTTTTATGCCTGTTTCTGAAGCTGTCCTTGCCTTGAATGGAAAAACAAATAACAGAACAGAGATGAGAAATACCTCATAATAAATGATTTAACATGTATAACTTTTTTTTTATTTTTGAATTGTCTATGAGCTGCTTTGATTTTCTCAAATGAATTTGCTATTCAAAATTATTCACCAAATACTTTATCTGAATAATTTTTGGTCTGGAGATGTTGGCAAGCAGATTGTCGCATTTATTTGAATTTCTAATTTCAGATATCTCACTGTATATGTTGATTAGATATAGTAACATTTATGTTCTCTATTTGAAAGTGAAGGTACTAGAACTCTTAAAATGAGATTTCCAACTGGTGTTTGCAAGTTCAGAATTATTAGTGAGTACATAGTCACTGAATGAGCTGTTGATTGCTCCTTTTGAGTGTAAACTTGCTTGACAAAGTCTGTCTGACACCTCTCTCAGAAACATTTCTCACAGAAAACCACAACAAATTCACCAAAATATATTTGAAAAAACTGACATATTTAAAAAAAGGTATTAAATTGACCTTTTAAATTTTTTTTTATTATTATTTTCAAGATCTGATAGTTGATACAGGTTGCCTTTCTCAGGGAGCTGCCATAGGCAGGGAAGATCGGGCTGGTAAGAGGATTGGAAGAGTATACAGAAAATGGGTGAATAGAACTTGAAAGGAAAATCAAAATATTTCATAGTAACAGAATGAATAAACAAACTGGTCAATTTAGGGGCCACATTAAGCTGCCTAGTATTGCATTATTTTAGAGTGACAAATCTAATAAAAAGTATAAGAAGGATGGACGGGCAGAGAGAAAGGATTCAATGTATTGCTTTTATGTAGCAGTTTGATACAAACTATCTCTTACCAGCTTACCAATAATGAGACATTACTATATGAAACTCAATACAGTAGCTTTTGTGTTTGTCACACAGAACACAAGACAATATATGAAGAAAGAGATGGGCAAAATGATGAGGAGTATTAGAGGAACAGTGTGAGTTCTCTTGTAGGGAGAAAACCCAAAAAGCATAGGACAATGTCTGAGGGAGACTGGGATAATATGGGCAGTGGAGCTAGAGCTGGTCTGTTGAATCTTCTAGTCTGACATCTGAAATACATCAGAGGAGGGCTTGCTATATTAAAGATATTAGCTGGCTTGCAATAGGAATTAGTCACACAGCTTTTGCTTAATTTTGTGACTTTGAAAGCTGTTCTGTTGTTTTGGGATAATATTTCGGTTTTTGTTATCACAAGTGCTTTATCGGTCTTTGTTGGCAGGGTATGCCATATCCAAAGACTGAATTAATACAGGCAAATTCTAAAGTAGAAGCTCAGGCTTGTTTTAAAAATGAATAGTGATTTCTTAGGGAGGACCACTGTTTTTAACTAAGTGGGTAAATATATTCCTGTGAAAGAAGAACCTCTAACTGTAATGTGTCATACTGATCTAGTAAAAAACAGGTGCTGGGGCCTTTAGGTGTAGTGGCCAAGTGGATTCCCAAAGTAAGTCCAGATGAAAAATGATCACTGAATGCATGTTTTGTTTTGCTTTAATAAGTAAATTGACAGTGATTGTGGGTGTTGTTACAAGAGAACAAGAAGTTCTCCTTTAAAGGGAATTTTGGATAGGGAAGGAATATTTAAGGCTCAGGGCTGATTTAAAGAGTCTTAGTCTTTTCAGTAAGGGAAAGATTAATTGTGGCCTGGGTTTAAATGCTCGTACAATTCCACAGAAGACAAAAGCAATTGTGCTGACACAAATCAGCAGAATTTAGCTCCTTCTTATAGTAACAGGTGGCCAGCAGAGCAGTGGGTCCTGCCAAAATCCAGTACAATACTGAAGCTTTCACTTTTTCAGTCTTTTCTGAGCTGGACACTGTTCCACTACAGATTTGATTCCTCAATTTTTATGCATTTTTAAAAAGTGCACTTTCCTTATAAGCCTTTTTTTTTTCTTCAGTGTCACATGTTCTTTAAGCTTTAGAAATGTTCCTAAGCATTTTTGTGAGTCTTTTTATGGACCTCTAGTTACAGTCTGATTGCTGAATGTCTTGGGCGAATATTTGCAGTTTGGATGAATAGCTGAAGGTGCACCAAATGGCAGCATTCAGAGGTATTTGACCAAGAATGATTGACAGTGTCTGTAACTACTTATTATGTCAAAGCTTCAGCACACCGATTGATGGGAAATGATGTATAATAAATTAGAATGATCACACATCATTTCCCATCGATTGAAATGCCAAATCCTTTGATGGAGTAATGAGTTATGGCCAATACTACTCACTGTCTTAGTAGGAGATTGATTGCATATCCCTTCATCAATGTGATCAAACAACTAAGGAATCCAAAGTACACATGTAGCAGACAAGTTCTACTGCAGTTTCAGTGTAATGTGAGAGCAATAAAGTCAGTGTTGCTTCTGTGGCATTATCAATGTAACCTGGGGTATATGTGAAACATGAGCAAACATGTAAATGTGACCAAATTCATTCAATACAGAAACTTTAAAGAAATGTAAGCTGAATCTCTCTCAGTTTTTCATACCAGCAGAAGACTAGGGATGAGGTTAAATTTACTAAAATCAGTTATGCAATAAATTCAAATTAAAAAGAAAATTTTAACTAATGACAACTCTGTTCTTGCTTTAATTTTTTCCTCAACTGAATGTCCTTGCAGAAATCAAACTTCATTTGCTCTGATCTAGGAAAGAGTAGGTAGAGGTGTATTGTGGTCACTGCACTAAAAAGAGAGAGAAGGGACAGCAACACGCATGGGCCTCTTTAGGGAAAAAAGGCCAACTTTATTGTATGGACAGCCTGTATTTAAAGTGTGTTACTGTAGCTAGGACAGGACAGTAGTTCATTGGACAATTGGGACAATCATCCATGGGACAGTACCTCAGGATGTATCCCACGGAAAAGACACCAGGTGTTAATCTTTATTATGAATTCCACTCTGTTTTTTACCATATTATCACCTTGGGAGACTTCCTCCCTAACTGAAGCTGAAGTCAGCTTGTCAGCCTGGGAATGGAGCTGAGAGTCAGGAGAAATCCAGGCCTGAAGAAGAATTTCCAAGCTGTAATTCCCTAGCTCTCTAATGTGTGTCCACAGAGTACCTCCAGAAAAGTACATGGCCCCCAAATTACTAACAAGGAAAGGAAAGTTTCTAGCAGTGAACTAAGAATTGCTTTAGGATTTTTTATTTTTCTTCCCTTCAGTAATGTTCTTCATCTCCGCCTTTATATTATAAAATCAGTGATTTGTACTGGCTATACCTTCTTCCTCTGAATAGGTACTTCAGAGAAAACACATATACACACACACATATTGAACTGTATTTAAAAGGCTGAACTGTAATATCTTGTGTCTATTCCACAGTCTTATAGAGTTACAACATCCAGTTGGACTTCAGGTATAGCTGTACTCTTTACTAGCCAAAAAAACCACCATACAGTGGCTAGCACAATGGCAAAGACAGTGCAGCTGAAGTAATTATGGCCTAGAGCAAGCGAAGATGACAACTTTTTCTGGAGCTCATGCACTGAACACAGAAACCATTTATTTATTATTTATTGGTGAGATAATTTTATGATGAGGAAATGAGTCTTTGTTTGAAAGTGAGTTTAAAATTTTTCATGAATTAATTTCCATTTAGAAAGAATAATATGAAAATAAGTATTCCTAGATTACATTTGTGTGAGGACTGGTCAACAGAGCAATGACAGCAGTATGAGATTAATGCATGGAAGTCAACTTTAAAAAGGTACTGTTGCTGTCTTTTCATAGCAGCAAGAGCCTAAATGTGGGCCAGTTAACCCTACCTGCCATGAAGACTGTGCAGCAGGTAGGTGGTCACTTTCAAAGTGCTACAGCAAGATAGCTGTCATGATTGGAGTTAGTAAATTTAAGCTCTCCTGAGCATCTCCACTGCAGTGCATTCACTGCTCTTCCAGGCTGTGTAACCTTTGCACTGTGAAAGCAGTGTGGTCATGCTGCAGCACTGAGTCTGCAGGCAAGGATTTGTAAATTAGGAAATGTCAGACTCTGGGTTGTTTGTGATACTTTGCTCGTCTCTGTTTTTTATTCACTAGGGCAGAGTCTTTAATTACATGATCACCTGCAAATTTTTTCAACTGGTTTCTGTCTTATTCAATGCATTCCATGGGTAGCAATTATAGACAGCAGCTTTTTAATACCTTCTTAGTGGAAAAAGAGAAGCACATTTCTGTGGTTATATGGATCTCCAAAAATTACCCTGGGCCCTGATGAGAATTTGAAACCTGAACTTTTGTTCTTGAGATGTGATGAATGTTAGGTCCGAATGAGTACACAGTAGGAAAAACCTGCTTTCCTGGCATGATTTACTTGAGCTGTGAGTTAGGTCACATGGGTACCACGAAGTGATCCGAGGCATCTTTCTCTCTTCTCCATCCAGGCTGGCTGGCGCTGGGGCTCCCAGTACACTGAGGACAGTTTTTTGGTTTCTTTGACTGGGCACAGACTCAGCTATAGATTACAAACAGTGTTGGTCTGCAGATAATGTTTTGACATTCTGTAATTGCTGACTGCTCAGCAGAGACAGGAAACTTCCTTTTTCCAGAAGTTTATGCTTGTGCAAAACCTTGGCAAAATATACAGTGACACGGAAAGGAAAGTTCTGTGGGTTAAGACCTTCCTCTTTCTTCCAGTTCTAAAGTTTGCTATAGCAGTGATATTGGTGAAGTTTTTATGGACACCTCCAAAACACCTTAATGTAAATAATTCTAGTAGCTATTACTGGTGACAGCAGGATGAGCTAAAAATGTAGCAAGTTTATAAAAATTAAACAATTAACATTGTGAACTGATTTTTTAATCACATAATATGTGCTCAGGCACATGAATCACAGCTTTTAAAATTCAGCTCTGTAAGATGCAAACCCCGTGTTTCACTTACTGCCACTTGGCTTTCATCCATCCATTTGCTTTGTTAGGAGCCATTCTCCTGCATTGCTTGTTAGCACAATAGCATGATGTACACATAACCTGTTCTTGAAAAAATACGTGCCAACTTCCACATTACGTTTTATATTTTTATCTGTAAGGAAAGACCAAAATATATGGAAATTAGTAGGATGACTAGGCTTTGGGTTTTTTATACCAATATAAGTCACAGCAAAAATCGACCTCAGATGTTTAACTTTCCTCCCATGAAAATCAGTGTTTGGTGCATCCAAGTTCTCATTTAAATGTACATGAGACACTGAAGTACTTTTTATAAAAGTGATTTTTTTGACCAAGCACAGTAAATTGTAACAGCTTCTGACCCTGTTACAATAAATACATAATTTATCACAAGTACTCTACTAAACACAATTTTTCTGAAGTATCTTGGAGAGGTAGTTACTTGCTATGCATATGCAGTTGCCACTTTTCAATATTTAAATATCCTGAAGTTTTACTTTTTTTGTTCAAAATAGGAAAGGCACATCAGCTTTCCTAGCCTGAATCAAAATCAATGTTAAATAATTACAAATGAAAAAAAAAATTGTCTGAAGCAATCCAACATGTATTTTCATACATTATCTCAGAAGGTCAAAAGTAAGATTGAGAAAACATGCACGAATACAAATTGCTTTGCCATATTGAGGTTCCTATGAGGTTTCTTTAGTTTTTATGGATGATTAAAAAACTCTTCAAATGATAGGGCTGCAGGAGGACAGCAAATTCCACAGCATCACACAGCAATGTATGGTTCTGGAGAGCTACCCTGTCACCAGGCTCCCCTTTGTAAAAATGCCATCAAATTCCTGCCAGCTCACAGTATTATTGGGATTTAAGTATCACTGAGAGATCCATTACAGGGCTTTGAACTTGGGATAAAAAAAAAATGTATAAAAATCTCATAGGCAGCTGAACCTAAGGAAAAAGTTGGGATAAATTTAATTGCCATGCTATTATTTAGGTTGTCAGAGAAGCCAGAGGTCTGATGAGGAAAACACATTGTGATAGATTAATCTGGGTAGAGCACTATGTTAGTGAGGCCACATTTCTTTGTCTACATACACTAACAGCACCTTTGTCACTGCCCACTGGAGTTCCCCATGTAAGCATTAAGAAAACTTCTAGGTAGGATATATTTTTGCAGGCATTTAAGGTAGGACCAGCTCAGAGAGAGAAAATGCTGAAGTGTATGTTTTAAAATTCATAAATCCATGATGAAATTGGTTTCCCCTTTCATCTGATTCTCTGATTCTTTTCCTGAGAGTAAGTCTTGTGTCCTGCCAGCTCTCTATATTGTACTGTGGAGTCTGTATTGTTTTCTAGGCAGTTGCTTGGGAAAGTGTAGATCATTTACAGATGAAACCTCTCAGTTTTCATTATGCAATAAAGTGCACACAGACAAGTTACGCAAGTAACAGTACCTCTAAAAGCATTTTTTCAATCCTGTAATGATGCTCAAATTAATTCCAGTGATTTTTATTAGAGATAAAAATTATAGGAAAATCTGATTTCTTCTATGATGCCTCTAAGACTATACCTAAATGAAACATTTTTACTTTAGATCCAGAAATAAAAACTTCTGGCATTGCTCATCATTAGAATTTTTCCCCTCAGGCTTTGTCTTTATTAGCAGTTTAAGAGTATATTTAGCACTGTCATATATGAAATCTCTTCTGTTTGCTAAACTAATATGGGGTAAAATGTCTTTTTTTACAGTGTTACTCATTCATTATATAAAAATGAAAGAAACTACTTTAGTGTGTGTATAGAACTACTCTCTATTTTTATGACAAAAGGGAGGTGACAATACACATCCCTTAGGCACCCAGGGGTATTATGTAAGAGTCATTAGTGTAATTGATATCCATATAAAGACTGTTGTATCAAACATGATTAAAATGTGCAATATATTACAGAGGTTCCAGTGTTCCAGCTGCTTTGTTATAATCTTTCTTCTGATAGATATGTTTCTGCTTTCTTGTGAAAAATAAAATTATTTCAGAAGAAACACTTCTTCTTTACTAATTTTAGACACGATTTCTAAAAGGCATATCTTGGCCCATATATATTATTTTCTCAACTACAATGAGCTGAACATTTACTGTATGTCTACTCATGCAATAACAATTTAATCAAGAGAATTCCTTGTTTTATGAAGATATTTTTTATTAAGGATCATTTCCACAGACTTCTAATAGGCCTTACCAATTCTCATAATAGATTGAGATAGTCTCATGATGACATGCTGCACTTTGTCAAGAAAACTAAACTCAGAAGAATAGATTTTATGTCTGCTTACACCTCTTTTACACTGGTAGTGCTGCATTTATTCTCCTGAGAGATGAGGAGATGTACATTTCAAGGCAGGGATTTTAACTTTCAATTCTTATGTTTTTGTTTGTTTGAGGTTTCTTTTAAGGAAATTTTACAGTATTTTTAATATCTAGCTTTAATTATGTTACCCTTTACTCTGAATATTAAAGGAACATCTTCCTTCAATTCTCTTCTTTAAAGAAATTCTTTCAATGTAATTTTTCAGTGAATATCTGATATTAGAAAGCAACTCCTAAAGTAAAAATCCTCCCATTTTCAGATGTTATCCAGGCTAACTGAACGTGGTTGTCAGATAATTCAGCCTGCCTAGAGCTCAAACTTCAGGGGACCATAGTCAGAGGACAAGGTTTCCTTTGGTAATGTCCATTTCTAATGGATGACATGCATGAGTTTTCCACACTCATGTCTGCCCAAAACTTGCTAGTGTCTGTTGTGCCAGCCCTGCACGTTCTGTAGCTCACACTGTCACAGGGCTCCCCATAGATCCAGGGCTCCCCATCCAGTGCCACGCAAGACATTCTTTGTTCTCTGTCCACTTTGGATTGCAAGGTCTTCATTCTTTTCTAGTTACAAGCACTGAGTCCCTGCTGCCAATTGAAAGCACCAATTGAAAAGTCACACATTTATATGTGACTCTCATCATGTTTCTTGTCACGACGAGCAGAGTTTAGAAATAGGGCACTGTTAATGGTCATTTATTGCTATTGCTGAACTAGTAGTTTCTAACTCTACCAAACTTCCCTATCTTAGCTCACGTTTTCCATGTTGGATATCTGTCCCAAACGCAGTATGTTTGATTACCAAGCTCTAACACTTAAGACATTTTGGAGTGCAAGGTTATGAGGAAACAGTTTCGCTCTCTGTTGAAGAATATTCTTCTTGAAAAGTTGTTTTTATGCCATGGATGTTGTATTTTTCAGGGTTGTGCTGGTGTGGAAATTTATCCTAAATATGTTTCTATTTTTGCTGTTTATGTTCCTTGAATAATTCATTTGCACTGAGCATGCCATAGTCCAGGCTTTTAGGGATGCTGAATAGGATTGTCCATAGCTACAGGTACAACTGTGATCCTGGGCACATGAAATTTCTGCTGGGACAATCTGACAGAACATGGAGAAAAGCAGAAAAATATGCTGAACTTATTAGAAAGCATGAGAAAAGGAGTTGGGAAGGAAAAAAGAAACTTATTGTAGTGGAAATGAGATTGGAATTAGAGGGTGGATGTTATGAAAGAGAGTGCAGGAGTAGCATGGGCATGTCAGAGCAACAAGGAATAGAGTGTGTTTTGAGGCATAAGAACAATAGGTAGTCTTACTGTGAGAAGCTAGAATTTCCTCCACAAACTGGGTTTGAACCCGGGAGTCTTGGATTTCTTCCTGATTCTGCCATCAGCAAGTATTTGGCAGAGTGTGTATCTCCCTTGCTGGGTCATCTGGATGCAAGTTAGGTCAGAGGGCTGCACCCAACTTCTGGATTTCAGTGAGAGAAAAAATATTTTCTGGCTGATGGAATGAGGTAACCATGCTGCCTCGGCCGTCCACCTTCTCAATTCATGTACAGAGATAAGATTGACAGTATTTGTAGTTTGCTGGTTTTAGGTTTTGGTCTGCACATTTTGGCTATTCAAAATTTTGTAAAATTAGTATTTTCCAAAGAAGCTTTATCCATATTTGTCAGGCATCTGTCACACAGTAATAGGTATTTCCTGTGTGCAAACATACCCAAAACCTAGGATCACTGTGCTTCAAAACTGAGAGGTTACCCTGAAAGAGATGATGAAAATATGATCTGTAGGAAGAAAAGCCTTCACAGAGCAAAAATCAGCATCTGCCCGGGATGACTGTCAGTAAGAACTTTTGGCACTGCTGTGTCTTCTAGGTTGTTATTTTATCTCAGAGTTATTTAATGGAATATTTACTATAACATTTGCACTAGCTGGTTATAACCTATATAGTAAATATATATATATATATTTGCAGTACTATGTAAATAGTGAGTTCACTATACGAGATGACAGTGGTATAATAGCAACACTTGAAATATGATCCTTCTTTTACATGAGTGAAGTTATTGATTACAGAGAACCTGTTTTGCAGCCAACACAGTGACTTTGTTGTGCAGTAATTGTGTATATGCTGCAGTTTGCCAAGGACATATGTGATTGCCTGAGAGCTGTATTGCCCTCTGCTGTGGTAACTTAATTTCAAATCTGGTGCTTCTGATTTGCATTATGAATAAAGTGATACAGCACAAGAGTGTGTATGGGAAGAGGGCCAGCTTTTCTTCTCATGTATTCTGTGTTGAAGCTACTTTATGCATCATGTTTCTTTTTAATCTCAGCCCTAGTCAAATTTATGACAACAGTTGTAGGGGTGAAACAAGCAATCTGCAGGTCAGGTTCGATGGAGACAGAACTGGGTGGGTGCACTTGCTCTCTTGTAAGCCTTTATTATGAAGTGTTTGTTTTCAAGAAAGAGAAATCCATGCTGGTCAGCTTCATTGCAAATTCTGGACATACAGTTCTTAGAAGATGATGAAACTGGTAATTTCTGTGGCTTAATGGAATGAAAGGTTTATCTTTTAGCAGTGACTTTCATGCAAACAATTTTTCTCTACTTTTTGTTTTGGCCGTTTGATTACTGTAACTGTACAGTTTCCAAGGCACGTCTGGTTTTGTTGTGTTTTTAAGCAGGACGCAACCACCAGATTTTGTCTTCCCCTTGCTAGTGTATGCTTGTCTCAGGATTCCAACTGTTTTGGACACACAATAGGAAGTGCATGTCCAGATGTGTGCTTTGACAATCAGCCTGTCCCTGTGTTAGGTGACATACCTTTGACATTTGAAAAAATCCTGAACTATAAAGCAAACTTGAATTAAATTGGTTTCATTTTGAAAAGTCAAACCCCATAAGACTTTAATACTTGGGTGTATGCTGGTGAAATACCATGACTCTAAAGACTGTTAATATTCATGGAAGTCTGAAATAATTCATGACTTTGTGAAGTAATGTTAGATGATGTACGATGGTAAACAGTATCATTTACACTGAACCTTAAAAATTATTGACAAAGACAAGTTCCTAAACACTGGCTAAACCTTGTATTTGTTGTTATGATTTCTTGGTTTTATACTTCAAGCAGATTTTCAATTAACTCCACTGCATTCAGAGTAATTATTCATTTATTATAGTCAGTTTAGATATGGTAAAGATTAAAGGAGTAAAACAAATCATTTCAGTGACATTGGCTAGTGATACATTGTTATTATTCCGATTTCTTTGCCTCTTGCATAAGGAAGATTTATACCATCCATTTTTGAGTGATTCCTTGTTAGCATATATTTTTATAGATAATTATTTGCTGAATAAAGCATTTTGACAAAGTAAGAAGTGATCTTGCTGTTGTCCTCTCTCCCCATTCCTTGAGAAAATACAAATGTTCCTAGAATAGAAGGAAAAGTATTGTAGATGTGCACAGAACAATTCTTATACATGCAGTAAAATGTACTTGTCTATTATTAAAAAAAGTACAGAATATGATGCACCGCTGTTCTAAGATAACTAACTACATGTGTTCGATGTTGAGAAATTAATGGCACGGAGCAGATGCCTTCAGTCATCTAGGAAGTGTGGTTTCCCAGTGTACTGCAACTGCATGCCCTGCAGTGTGTCATCTCACTTATGAAGGGGTTTTACATGTTTATAAAAGTGTGTTAAACATTGGTAAAGTTTATTTTATGCATTATGCATAAAAGTTGTCATTAGGATTTAACAAAGCAGCTTGCAGAGAAAGATTACAAATAAAATCTCTGTATACAAAAATGATTTGGATGGTTTAGCTAGATGGTTCTGACTTAAAAAAATTAACATTTCACTTACCGTTCTCAAATATTCAGAGAAAGGAGAAAAACAGCACTAACTGAAAAGAATGAAATATATGTTGTTACAGGAGTGCCTGGCAGGATCACTATTACAGAGGTTCTTTTAGTATTTCCATTATAAATCCTCTTTATTCAGTGTAATATCATGGTAATTTCAAATCACATTTGGCTTTAACTTGGCAAATAATCTGTCAACAGAAAAATTCAGTTCATTTATATGTATGCATGCATTTATTCTTACATGTGCACAGGCTATATCATGTTCACACATGGCTGATGTATAGATTTAAAAATAAGTAATGATTGTAAA
The DNA here is from genome assembly GCF_052056855.1 of Sturnus vulgaris. Taxonomy (NCBI): domain Eukaryota; kingdom Metazoa; phylum Chordata; class Aves; order Passeriformes; family Sturnidae; genus Sturnus; species Sturnus vulgaris. The sequence continues at coordinate 15,778,253 of NC_142251.1, read as the reverse complement.
GCTACTCTTTTTTGGTCCGGTTTGCTTAGCCATCAGTTTAAAGAAGATTACAGATTGGATTTTCAGAAGCACTTAGCATTGCCTTAAATGGTCACATTTAAGTTAATGGTAAAATTCCTAAGACTTAAATTGCAGTAAAGTTAGGTCAATGCTGTTGAAAATCTCACTCCATCCTTTCAAACTCTGTTTAGGGGTGTAGTGTAAGTGACAGACTTACAGGCATAGTAACATTTTAGTGAAACTTCAAGGGGATTACTCAGAGCTCTTTTGTGCCTCTGTATGTTCTGTATGTATGACTAGATAAAAAGCCTAAAGCACTAATCTAGACACCTATATTAGTCGTTTAATTGATTCAGTTCGGGGAAATTGTTTTCCTCTTTAAAAACAAACTTGAAAGGATGCTTTTATGTTGGATCTAAATAAAGAGAAAAGACCCATTAGGAAGTGAAGGATGCCATGAGTAAACAACATGGATGAATGTCATGGCTAGAGTTATATGGCAGCAGTATGAGAGGTGGAGGTATCAATAAGTTTGTAGAAGAAACTCACTGACAATAATAAAAAGACACACTTTCAGCCGCCATATTTTTATTTTTATGATGCTGTGTATTCTTATTTTTTTCCAGTTGGATATGTTCCTCTTTGCTATATTTTCTACTGCCACATGTGCCTGTGCCTAGTTAAGACATTATCTGTCAGGTACTTTTATTTATATACTTTTTTTGCAGAACTTCTCCAAAATCAAGAAGGTGCCTGGAGCACCTCCTGTATGAGATGGGCTGAGAGACTTGAGCTCTTTAGCTTGGTGAAGAGAAGGCTTGGGGGCACCTCACAACCCCTTCCTGTACCTAAAGAGGGCCTACAAGAGAGCTGGAGAGGGACTTTTTACAAGGGCACGTAGTGATAGGACAAGTGGGAATGGCTTCAAACTGAGTTTGTAATCATTTGTGATGTAGAACAAACTAAAACTGGGTTTAACTCGGCACTTCCTGAATGGAAGATTCTCTTCTGTCCCTTGTGTCTCTCTCCTTGGCAGGCTGCACTGAAATAAAGAGCCCAGGTCAGTCTTTCCTCCATACACTGCAAGTTTAAAACATTCAGTGAATGTATTTGATGCAACTTTATTTTTCCTTAGTATCTTAAAGTACATTGTGTCATAACTCGAAATGTCACATGAGGTTCTATCACAAAGATCAAAAACATTATATTGGGAAACTTCAAAGAAAGAAATCCAGAGAAAATATTTGCTACTCAAGAGACCATTGAAATACAGTTATCACAGGCCCAGATGGCATAGTACTGAGAGGGGTTCTTGAGGTTTTTTGCCTTTAGAACACGATTCATATCTAATCTGGAGTGACTACCAGCTAAACCTCAGCCTGACTTGGGCTCCTGCACACTGCTCTGTGGCCTGCAGAAAGCATTCAAATCTAACATCCAAAGTCCCTTTCTGCCACTGCTCAAGCCCAACTTTTTCTCTAACTTATTATTGTCCACTTCTTGCACTTCCCCAGCTCTGAGGCTTTCTGGGATTTTCTGGGATCCCAAATATAATAAGTAGCAAGGACTATGTGAATTATGATGTGTGTGGGATGCCCCATTGCTATGGATTTCCATGGAGCTGATTGCCTGTCATTCTGCAGAAAACTGTCGATCTTCAGAAAGGACCATTCTGACTGCTTTATTTAATTTTTACAACAAAATGTACTTGATGGAACTAAAGCTTTAGGTACCTAGGAAAAACTACAGTTTTAGGTACCTTTCAGGAAAAACCGACCTACAGGACTAGGAAGTAGTGGTGTCTGTCCCACAAAACCTTTCATTATCTTGGCCAGTAATTATGCAAAAGGGGACATCTTTGCCATCCATGCAATCATTTATTCGTTTTATGCTGCTATCAAGAGACCAAGTAGGGGAGGAAATTTACTATGTATGTTTCTATTTTCATGTTTTCTGAGCAAGAAATTGCTATGCCTAGTAAATAAAGCAGGTTCTTTATACTCATTATGGACTATTGTGTGAAAATGCTTTGCTGACTTCAGAGGAAAACCCATAAATTTGTTAGATGTGTTTTGCTAAGTGTATATTTGACCCAGAGTGAAAATTATTAGTACAAGAGATTTCTGAAGAATAAATGGGAGTTATATGTTATTTCAGCTCTGGAAATTGCAATTTGGGTGGCTGTTTGATCTGATCTGTAACATAATAAATGAGCATGTACATGTTAAAATGACATGTAGGCTCATCGGGCCAGGATGAACAACACAGGCTGTGCTAGTACTTGTTACCTGTAGGAAGTTTAATTTTCTTGTTTCTCCACCCCTACAGAATATTGTATACTGCTTTGTTTGCTCCTCAGCATATATGGAATAATGATGGGTTAGTAAACCATTTAAGGGTTTTTTTTTTAGGATTTAGGATGGAATTTCATGTGCTTACCAGATCAGCACTTCACACAATGAAAAAAACAATGGGTCATCTTTCTATGCTTTTCTGATGTCTTGACCCTAGAGATGGCTGAAGGAAAAAACAGTCTCTAGTATAAATAGAGATAACAGCACTAAATTGAGTAACAGCTGCTGAAGAGCTGCTCCACTAACCATGCCAAAGAGATATTTCATATTCTTGCTGTATTTCTTCTTTGGCCTGTTCTGCATGGTACTCATGCACTGAGATCAGGTGATCTAGGTATTGTAGGGGTCTGAGGAGCTGCTGTGACAAGGGCATTTTCAGCCATGTATTAAGATAGTCTTTACATTGCTGGCATGACACAAGAAGAATATAAAAATATCTGGAAGTGATGTTGTTTTGGTCTGGTTTTCATAAAACCAGAATTGCATTCTCTGCTTGAACCATTTTGTCTTTATTTTATCATTTCTCAGTTCTTTGGCTAATCAGAGATTTTTGTGTTTTGCGAAAGAGAGGAACTTGCAGCAATCATTATTGTGTCTTGCTACAACTTTTCTTTGTAAAGTGAAATTATTGCCTAACAAAAAGCAGAGATTGCTCTCAACTACTATAGACTAGGACATCAGCAGTCAAATGAGGTCTTGGCATTTTGCTGTAGAACAGGCTGCCTAAAATTCTGGATAATCTCCCCCATCATCACACATCTTGTGAAAGATCTGGTCATTCTTATAGAGCCCCAAATGCACAAGGGAATAGTTTGTTAAAAAATCAAAACGTGAGAACATTATGCAATTGTTGGGCATTAGTTTTGATAATATTGTTATCACTTTTCTGATTGCACAATAAATAGAGTCAAAAATAGCAAAGTCTACTTTTCCTCTTTGCAGACATAGATGTGTGAGGATGATTTCATTATTGAAACCACTACTAGGAACTGAGGAGGTGAAATTGGACAGATACTGATTCTGCACCAGAAGGTATGTTTTTTAGCATTGAAATACTGCCTTTCATTTGATGCTCAAGTATAATATTTTTTGAAAGGGAAACTGTCACTATATAACTCAAATTAATACATCTAAGCAGGTCTTAAATTGCACTCCAGCAAAACAAGTGTTAACTCTGTTTAATTATCCAGCTAGTGGTATAAGTAACGAGGTGAAGACAAAATACAGCTCTTCTAGTCAGAGAACAAACAATATTCACTAACAACAGAAGGAACAGAAAGATAGTTGTAGGTTCATGATTCTGTCATAACTGCTATATTGTGCCCCTGTAAGAGGAGTTTTGGTTCCCCCAGACCATTTCCATCAGCATATCTAATTGCCTAATTCCACATCCTTCCTTTTGTGGGCATGAAATAAAAAGAAATCCAATACATGGATAAAAGAAGCGGCAGCTAAAATGTGGTACTCTTGACATTTTCCAGCAGAATTTGTGAGTTAAACACTGCTAGATCAGTCTAGGGTGACCCATGGCCACAGTTTCAGATTAATATGTACTTGCTAATCTGTTGGACTTTAAGGAGACAGCTATTGTATCTCTTTCTGCAGACTGAGTATGGTTTGTCTGTACCATAGGAGCACAATTCGCTTGTGTATTTCAGTGAACTGTATACTGGCAAGATTAAAGGCTCTTGCCTTGTATGTACTTTTACCTTGTATGTAGTAGGTGACATAAACACTAAACTACCTGTTGAATCAAATGGGGTTAGGGTTGCCTCATGGTTTATATTACAGACCATCTACCTGATGTGAAAACACAGAAATCGGTAGCAGCATGAATAACTCTGTGAGCAGAGTTGCTATTAAAGCATTAATGGTTTCTGTCTGTAATCCATATTACATCATGATGATGAGAAAAGTGCGATTAATGAAAACAATCAGTGTAATTTCTGGGGTTTTGCTACATAAAGCCTATTTATAGTTTTGGTGTTGAAAACAAAGTAATGTTAAGTCTTAAACTAGAACTAAGTTTTCAGTACTGGAATTACTTTCTCTGCATATCTTTATCCACTTGGAGTGAGTTCCAGGGATGGAAAATTTTTCAAATGAGTCAAGTTCTCTATAACATGTTTCTTTTTTATTTCTAGTGAAAGAAAATGTCTAGTTATTGTAACAGTAACAGCACCTATCTTGGAAGTAGTTGATACCACTTTTCTGTCTGTAGTCTGCAGTAAGATGATTCTAAATTTCAGGAAAAATGCTGCAGAAATCTATTTCTTATTTAATTTCTACTGTTCTTTCGAACGGCAGTTTGCAGAATGCATCTGGGTGTACAGCTAATGACCCATGAGCAATAAGCAACTGTTTAAGTAAAATGCACTAGGAAAAAGCTTTTACCAAACAGCATTTTAATATTTTAAATAGATTTTCCATTGCAGGCTCTTTGTAACTGGATTAGTTCTCTGATGTGTTCTGACAGAGCTGTTGTTAGGGATACTCCATTAACTTTGTCTGTCATCTTATTTTCCCCAGTATCCGGAATAACACCCTTATATTTCATAATTTGTATTGCTATCAGTGCTGATTTGTAAATGTGCAAATTATAATTAACAACGGCCACTACTCCTATTAAATATTAAATCATTCTTGCAGCCTATATTTTCCACAGCAGATGGAGCCCTGTGGTATGCAAATAGACTTTCCTTAAGTAGTCAGCAGTTTTTACCAAAATTTTGGCTTTAAAAATGCTTTCTTTTTTTGTTTGCTTTGTGTTTTCTCTTGCATTTAGGTTAATATTTATTCACTGCAGATTCTCTTTCTCCCCATAAGAATTTCATGGACTATTACATTCTAGCACTGAGGTTTTGTTTCACTTCATTAATAGCTCCTTAATCATATAGCTTGCTTGTAAAGTACAAATGCTTGTTATTTGTACTTATGCTGCAGTGTTGCATAAGAGGCATTTAGTTATATTTTAATATGTATAGCAGAAGCAAAAATGCTGGGTACACCAACATAGTTTTTAATATGAAAACCAATTTACGTGCACAATTTTTTTCCCCAGAATAAGCAAAAGCATTTATGGTTTTATGTTGTGTCTTAAACATTCCATTAAATGTCATCAGCTGATTCAGGAAAATGTATTACAAAATTACTAGAGAACTGTAAAATGTGTAAATGTAATGAATGCTCAGGGCATAGAAAGGATTGAAAGTCCAACATATATCAGGTAACTATAAAACAGCAAGAAACATCGATAGAACATTACATTTTTCTAATGTGTAGTACCTTAAGCATGAAACTCTTATTTTGGTATTTACTGCTGTGCTGTTTTATTAAAGAACACTGATCCAGAGTTCACATAGCCTTTCTAATACTGAGAGAAATCTGAAAGGCAAGCAGCATCATTCAGGAAATGGTTTCACTATCCACTCAAGCAATTGCAAATGAAGATTTTTCAAATGATTGACTATGAGATTGTATCCTAAATAAGGGCAACCCATTTTTTTCCCACATTTTAAAATGGACACAGGAACATGGAGCTCAAGGACATTAACTGCCACATTAACCAAAGAGTAATGAAAACTTCTCTGAATGAACATGTCAGTGAGTTGAAATGGCCTCAGCAATATAGAAATGAATTGTAACAAGTGAGGGCCTTGTCTTCCTGCTGGTTTGGTAGGAGTTGGAATTTAGCATGCTAAGTGGGATCAGCAGCAGTAAGCAACTGGACAGGAATATCCTGGAATCCATGCTGTAAATGCATATTGATAGTGTGATGCCTCTCGTAACACTGAGGTACTATTTAGTCACAGATATTGATATATCTTGAACTGAAGTTGTAAGTGATGTGGAATAGAATTCTAGGATGTTATGCCAGCCCATCTGAGCAGGAGCAGCTCTGGCCACTCAGATCCTTTACATCTATCAAGAAGGTACTTTTTAGGTATATTCCATAGCAGGAGAAATTCAGATAACAGGGCGGGACCTGATACCAAACATTTGGGAACAATTTTATATCGGCATTGTTATTAATGTTAAGTGTGATTTGAAGGGTGCTGCTGGGACAAAAAGGAAAGGCAAGTTTCAAAAAGTGAGCAGCAACACACTGAGCAAGCAGAGCAGGGTTGTTATAGGTGAGCTTTTGTTCAACAACCACTCTGTGTCATGCAGGGGAGCATAGACAGACTATAAACCAATGGAAGTACTTGGAACAGTCTGCTTGTGACAGCCTGGAACTGTCTATGGGTTGACTTACATGTGAACCAACTGATTTAAGGTCTACGGAGCTTAGGCCTGAGGGAACAGCAATTTCACCAGTAGCCTTCAGCCTGTGCTTTCCCAGAAATCTGCTTTTACATACACAGGATAGTCTTGGTGAGTTTGATGTTTTTATGTAAATTCTACTGCAGAGAGAGGTTCAAGGAGGCAGAAATTGGACCACTTTATTAATGTGAGGAGGGTCCATATTTATTTAAGTATTACAGGAAGTTGAATTTTAGCAAAATTTCAGCCAGTCAGGGTAATATTAGAAGTGACCAGTGTATTCAACGAAACATCTAAAGCATTTTCTTGTGAAAGGAACTTCATAGGAACTTACATGAGCTTTCAGTTTACTCCAGAAACTGTTGTGCTGTACCTAGGAAAAAGTTGTATCCCTGTCTTTATCTCCTTAGCACTCTGCCACTGCTGTTCACCATGTGCACAGCATGGAACTAATCCCTCCTCTTGGTTTGAACTCCAGAACTACTGCTTGGTAGTTCTGCACTCTCTGCACAGCTTTGCCCCTTAGCTTTTGGCATCAACCCTGCTCTTTGAGTCCACCTCTTTAGAGCAAAGAAATTTACTTGTTCAGGTAACTGGGGACAGCTGCACTTCAGCACATTAACTTTTGTAAAATAGGCCTGATGGTTTTCATGTGTGCAGGATACTTGATACTGATGATTTGGTGCCTTTTGGTGTAATATATAATGGATGAAGATGCTAGGCTGTACATAGATGCAGTTGTCCTGCAAACTCCTCTTTGAAACCAGAGTTCAGGTATGCAGTACCTCTGAAAAATCTGATCTATAGTGGCTAATGAAAGAATTTATAGGCAAATCTCTTAATATCAGATCAAAAGAAGATGTCAGAGAAGAGACCCTGCTTTCTTGAGATTCAGAAATGTAGTTGAGTCAAAGCCATTAGACTACTCCTATTTAGAGTCAGAGGAAATGCTCTCTGGGGAAGCTAAGGAAACATGAGCATATTTCAGTCATTGATATCTCAGTTAAGCCTTATTTAAAGTCTGTCTAAGGAGGAACCAATCTTTTAAAACTGAAAAATTTTCAGTTATTTATTGTGAAACTGTGTTATTTTTCATCCAGGAATAACTAGTTAGGAGTATTTTAATGATGTTGAATGATTTAAATGGCTATATTTCTTCATTCCTTTCATGAAACATTATTGTTCTCAGTGTAGGAGATTTGGATGTTATAAATTCTTCAGAAAGTACTCTTTAAATATCAATTTGTTTATCTTTGAGACTTAAAATAAAAGCACTGGTAAAGGTTGTGCATCAACACCCTTGAAATCATCCAGTGCTTTTGGGGGATTAATCAGTTATGTTGGATGGGCAATCTACAGGAGTTTACAATGAAGAGAAAGACAAGCAGGACTCCTAAGCATGCATTTCCCCTGTCCCCCGAAGCTTTGTTCATTCTTGGCTATATAGTGATTGGAAGAGCTTAGAAAAAGCTTAGAAAAATTAGGAAAGATCTTAGCAGTTGTGGGTAGTAGTGGTGAATGTAAGAGAAGATGGTCATTCTGCATGGCCAATTCCATACCTGAGGTTCATGGTCTCAATTAGGAGCCTCAAGAAGTCACAAGGAGAACATCAGATCTCCTGTTTGCAGCTGGACCTTAAAGGAGCATGTCTGCAGTCTGTCATACTGTGCCTCCACACCCTTGTTTTTTCTTACTCTAATATAAGAATTTTGCTTCTCTACACAGAATAAAATGGTGGCAATGTTTTGCCTGCAAAGCAAATTCATTTGTTAATCTTCTGTCTCTAAACCAATGTGTATTGGAAAGGAGGGCAGGCTGTTGATTTCCAGCTGTTTGTTCAATGTATATGTAGGCAGTCTTGCTGTGTCTTTGCATGACCAACAAAATGGGATATCTGGGGAAAAAATGTTAGTGGCACAGTATTTAGAATTCTGTGACTCATAGAGTCAACCAGAACAGATCTAAATATAAATGTCTTAATATTTTAAACTTTACAACTAAATCTAATACAATTGAAACGAAGACCTACTGAAAGAGGGTATAGCACAAAAGCATTTCACTGGACCACATGTAACCATAATACATCTAATATGTGGTCTGGGATTCTAATATTCAAGGCTGAAATTATTTTGTTTTTAGTAATTTGTAAAGCAATTAGTAATTTACTAATACTTTAGTAGTGTTAAAAGCATAGGACATGACATAAAGATACTATTTTAAAAGGGACCATTTTATAGTGGTATGGAATTTTACATCTGATAGTAGTCCAGTGAATATGAACTTTATATTGTCACATTTCTCTGAGAAGTAAAAAGTGAGCGTTAAATGCCTAAGCAAAGTGCATACAATAATATCAGTCAAGTAAAATGTCCTGAATAGTAGACCAACTCTTCATTGCTTTCCTGTTGATTAAAGCTATGGGTTTGTTCTATGTGATATTGGTAATGAAGTGTGTTGAGGTCCAGAAGACTTTACAAGGACAGAACCTCATTATTCCTTGCTTTGGACATTCTGTTTGTAGATTTCTAAAGTGGCCTAGATTTTGATCAGGAATTTTCAAATTTGAGAATCTCAGCTCTACTTAAAGAGCATGGTTGATGAATCTGTGGTAAATTTTATCGTACAGCATTTTTGTTTAATTAGATTGTGAACTCTCAGTGACTTCCTGAGAGTAAATTTTCTTGAGAGGGGAAATAGAAAACATTAGATGAGGTAGAGGACTTGAGAATACTTGTCCAGAAGAGATTGATAAGAACATAACTAGGACAGCTGTGAGCTGTGCTTTAAAATTGTAAATTATGCTAGTAAGTGATTTTCAATTCTGATTTTAAATAGTCTCAGAAATTGTCTTCCACCAAAGCTTCTTTGAATTGAATTTTGTTTAGTAATCAGAACCACTACATATGAAGCCTTCTGGAGCTCATGACATACAGGGAGAGGGTGAGAGTTGGGCTTGCTCATCTCTAAGAGGAGAGGGCTATGAAGGTATCTCATTGCTGACTAGAGCTACCTCATGGGAGAATCTGAAAAAGACAAACTCTTCTCGTAGAGATGCAGTGGCAGGATAGGAGGCAGCAGATAAAAGCTGGGATATAAAACATTTTCGTTAAATATAAGGATTTTAATTTTTCCCCATGATAGTGATCACATACTGGAACAAGTTAAACTGCTTCCTTGTGGATTTTTAGATCTTGACTGAGCCTTGTCTTTTTGACTCTTGCTTTGAGCAGGGGTTATATGAGGTGACCTTCTGTGATTTCCAACACAAATTATTCTGTGATTCTACTTTGTGCTGTATTTGAAGTTTCAAGAGAGCACATTAGTACACTCAAACTCCTTCAAGACTCAGTTTTGCAAATTCTCTTTCCATTCTTTTAGACATAGGCCAGCGTTTAGGAACCAGCTGAGATGTACAGGTTGTGCAGGCAGTGGTCCTGTAAACACCCTAGAAGACAGACTGCTATACTAAGGCTGAGTCTTAAGACTACATGATAAGCTGGAGAATAGTGGAAGATGAGGGATGGAAAATGGGAGCAGACTCTCTAAGCAGCACAGACATCACTGATGCCCCTGGATCTAGCAACCCCTCAGAAGTAAGAGGAGCCTCAGTTCCAGTTCTGTCCCTTCTGGCGACATTCTGGCTATGCGAAGCAGGAAGCAGGGCCAGTGCAGCAGTCACAGGGATACAGTAAGCAGGTTGGAATGTCAGGAACTCTCCTGGAAGTTGTGTAGAAGGAAAGGCCTTTCTTAAAGGCCTCCGGGAAGAGCATTTCATTTCCTCTTATGAGAGGAAGGTTTCCTTTCTGGTTACCAACATAGTTTCTAAGAGCCAAAATTCTCTTCAATGAGTGTTTGTCTCACGTACCTGGGTGAGATAAGGGACAAACAGCTCAGCCACAGGATGGTATCATTGAAATGGGATTGATTTATGTTTTAATGCTATTGGTGATGTCCAGGTCAAACTAGAATCTTCATTTTCTACTGATGAGAAAAGACTTGGGTTGTGCAGATGGTAATACCAAACTGACAGTCAGCTGACTCAGCTATTCCCAGAACAATGAAGATGACAAGAATGGAGACCTGGAAACCTGGAAATATTAGTAACAATAGGTTAGAAGTACTAGACAGTACTTACTCAACCTCAAGAAATAAAAAGTCTAGCTGTGATGATAACTCAGCAAACTCTTCTCCAGACCTTCTCCAGCTTTATTCCAAAATATTGTGCTAGTTTTTCAGGTCTCTGTAGATACAGCAATGGGAATATTTACCCCAAGCTCTTTGGTATTACATTCTGTGTTTTCTGCTGTTCTTTGAATGATGTACTGGCCTGATTGATTCTACTGTGCAATTTTGCTGAAGCTTTTGAATGATGTTTTGTTGAATCATAAGGTGACATACTGCCTGTTGTCTAGTAGGATGAAGATTAGCACTTCAGGTCACCATAAAATGCCATTATAAATATATGCAAAAGGTCCACTTCAGAGTTATAAAACTGCATAACTGAAATACCTCTAATTTGGTATCATTTTGGAAGGCATTTTAATTAAGACAACATCAGTTTACACTTCCTTTACCCTTGGAAGAACTGACATTGGATGAAAGGGCAGATGTTGGGAGACAAAAAGATTTCTGGAGGGTGGCAGGGTTAACTTCTTGATTCAGATATTAGAAAAGCCAGCTGAGGTGATTCACAGCTGGATCTGCTGCTGCCCACTAACAGTAAAGGTTTGGTTGATGGTCTGGTAATTAATGATAGCCATGGCTCTAGTGACCATGGTATAGTGGAGTTCAATAGACTGAGGGAAATGAGGAAGAAGAGTTCCAGAGTGAAGTCTCTGGACTTCAGGAGAGTCAACTTTGATTAAGAAAACTAGTGGTCAGATCCTATATGATGCAACGCTGAAGTGGAAACATGCTCAGGAAAGGTGACACATTTTAATGACAGTATCATGCAAGCACAAGAGCACCCATCCCAAAACATGTGTTGGCTAAGCAGGGAAGTAATGGCAGAGGTCCAAGTCCAGATGTTCCTCTGGTAAACCTCTGGAGATGTCTGCATGATTTTTTTTCTAAAGAATGCCCCTTAGACTGTTCTGACATAGTGTAAAATAATAGTCCATCTAGATGGAAGGATCTGTCCCAACTCTTTGGTCTCTGGTGATTAATTTCTGCAGATTCTGTAGAGAAATTTGGCGCTGTCCATCTGTACTGCTTTAGTTTCTCCGGCAATGTCTCTGCAACACACCAGTGTACGTTATTCCTAAATTTGGAATTTTTAATTTGCTTACTAAGAGCTGTATATTTGTACCATGAAATACTAGGTAATGGGAAAATGACTGAGAAGACAGAGGCTGGGTTTCTTCCACAATGGAAGGAGAATTACAAGAGTATGGTCCTGCTAGAAAGTCCTGCTGCTGTGCAGAGTTTTTACACATGCACAACTGCACTGCCGTTGTCTTAAAGCTTCTGTATTTTAAACCTTCGTAGTATATTTTCCTAACAGTTGAAAGTCAGTTGCACTTGTTTTTGCTTTGATTGTTTGATGCTGCTGGAATTAACAGCCAAGCAACTTGCACTATTAACTTCCTAGCATTAGGAAGACATAAAGAATAGCATAGAAATCCTGTAGGCCAAATACCTTCTGATGGCACTGTTCAAGCTGAATCCTCAGTGCTTTGCTATAACAATCAGAATTTGGTCCTACTTGCCCTTGGTATTAATCTTGTCCTCTACCCACTAGGCATTACATGAGATGTAAATGATTTGTTTCCATTCGTCAAATTCACAAGGTATGCTTGTATCTGTGAAACAGATTAAAAAAAAAAATAGCAGTTCATAATCTGCACAAAAAAAGGAAAAGCATCCATGTATAAGGCGATCAAGAATCAAAAGCATAATTTGAAATGATAAACGTATCCATTTTAAGTTACACATTACTTTGCATAGTTAATATCACTATAATTAGTCATAGTTCCTGTAATTTATTGAAAAAGATGCTCAGCCCCTCTAGTGTACTACAGTGATGAATGTTGGAAGTGCAACTTTGGAAGCAGGAATCAAGAAAATTAGTAACAGTTGGAGAATTAGCATGTAAATCAATAATATCCTTTCTCTTGCATCTTGAAAACTGAGGGCATACATCACACGCTACATAACGAAAGGGAGGGCAGAAGTTAGAATTGTGACTTTTACATTACTAGGTCTGCTTTTACTGCAAGAGCTGTTTAAAATAATTTCAAACGTTAAGAGTAAATCTCTAGTAAATATTTAAACTATGTATAACTAGTCACAAATAAATTAAGCTGATTTTATGCATTCTCTCTAATTAGAAGGGCACAGCATTTGTTGAAACGTGATTAGTATTATTCATTAAGCAAAAAATTCTCATTTGTATCTTATTATCACTATTCTGCATAAACCAACACAATTTGTCATGAACTCCCTCATTTGCTGTATCCTCAAATAGCAGATTATGCTTATTTTTCATTTGGACAGTGGAAAATAAAGCCAGGTGTTTGGCAGCACCAGAGTGTTCAGGTGTAACTGTGCCAGTGATGGTACATTACTAGCAGCGTGGATGAAGAATGAGGCATGGAGAATCTTGGGACTGAGGTGCCTTGAGGCCCATCCCTTTAGAGTGGTCCTGCTGATGAGACAGGTGGTGTTGCATAGGACTGAAAAAAGAGAAACTTTTTTGTAAAGTCAGCCTTTCACCTTCAAGTGGAAATGAGAGGTGCTGCACTGTAATACTTGGATGTGTTTGTGACTAAAGTCTCTATGGTAGACACTTTTGGATTAAAGTTTTCTAAAGCTGAAAAATATCCATTGCTGCACAGATGTCTCTGTCACTGTCAATATCTGAAAAGAATCAGAACAATATTGCATGGGCAGTATTATGTGTTTATATACACAAGTATTTACATGTGACCTTGATTGTAATATATTATGCAGGATAACTAATTCACTGTCTGCATATTCTTTCCCTTTCTTCCTCTCATCTCTTTATAAGCTTTGAATAACATATCTTTCCATATGTCCTATTTAATTCTGCCCTCATTCACATGCATGTAAACCATCAGTAACACTGCTGAATTCAATGGTGCTGAGTCATTGCAGGGTGGGTTGGAGCAGTGTAGCCAGCTTTCTACATCAGCTCGCTGGGGTTGTGGATTAAAAACTATGTGAACCCTGAATGGGAGTCACAAATTTCAGTTTCTTCTGACTTTGTCCCTGTGCTGGTTTCTTTTGTGTCTTTAAGCTGGGATTCAAGGGATAATGGTATCCAAAGGAATATATTCACTAACAACGGTAGGGGCAAAAAGTACTGAAAAATTGTAAGGTATTGTTACTTCTACAGAGCATAGATGAGAATATAAAATAATTGTCTAAGTGTTAGAACTGTGTTTCCCACAGCATGTTTTTCTCATCTGTAGGAATTTGGTTGTCAGGCTCTGTGTTAAATTGTTTTAGGGCCTTTGATAAATACATGCAGGCATCAAGAACGGTTTTGTCTATATAGACAGCTAGATTCAGCCTCTCTGGATCGCAGATTGTTTGAATTTTTCACTGTTTTATTAAGATTATATGGTCTCGAGTGGCCCAGGAAGTTCTTGATAGCATAGTAAGTAGTATCCCTCCCAGTAAATGGTAGCATGGGAACTGTGCTAAGACCAGTGTACTTATTCTTTACAGTTCCCTTTTTTGCCTTTGGCAATAAAGTTGCTTCTTTATCCAAAATGGACTCTCACAAAAATTTTACATAGAATCTGATGTCTGGTCTTACATTTGAAGCAAGGAAACAAGGAGACAGCCTTGTCTATGTTATGATACATAAATCTATTGACAGTCTTGCAAGAAATATGACATGAAATTTTCATTCCAAGATAAAAGCAGAGGAAAGGTAGTTTCCAACATAACTCAATAGCAGTGAAAAGTCCCATGCAGAGCAATACTGAAAAAAAGGGACTTTGTATATGGTCATGCTAAAATTATGAAAGCATAGTTCCAGACACAGACCCCACATCTTGACACTTGAAAATTCATTAATATTATATATGTTTGCCATTGCTCATGTGTATCTTGTCTGAGTTTCTATGACTAGTTTATTGCATTTCATTGAATATGTACTTTTGAATTACAAATCCAAACTACGAATAGCTTAAATAGCTAGTAAGAGAAACAATTACATTTTCTTTCTCTCTAACATGCAATTTTAATTTTCATAATTCTATAAAAACATATCCCCCACAATGCAGGCCTGCCAGGAGGCCTGAAATCTGCAGGCTATGGCCTCTCGGGCTGTTTTCCAGTGACTCATTTTTAATTTTATAGAAGCATTATCTCTAGCTAGTAAATTAACAACAGCCTATAGTGCACACACACTGTCATCCATCTGCTTAAGGCTCTTGTCATTTGACACCAGTCTTGTATCTATAGACTTCATCTGGTATTCAAAAGCTATCAACCCTGCCTCCAAGATAGCCCACCTTCTGGCTCCAGGCTAGAAGAGTGACTCTCCATTTCCAAGTCTAATGAACACATAGCTAGCAGCAGCTTTTCCATTAAGGATCTAGTCTTCTTAGAAAACAGACAATGTTGGAATTGCTTGGATCCAGAACTGCATGGAAGTGTTCCTTAGGCAGCCTGACTTCTGCCAAGCAGAATATTCAGTGTTACCTCCCACTTGCAGTATGTTGGACATTAGTGTTTATGCCACTGCATTTTGTGGGGTGGAATGTATTAACAGAGGAAATTCTTTATATTATCTTTCAAATTATGAACACCATTTCTAGAGAGTTTTGAAAAATGCATGTAATATCAAAAATCTCACAACTGGTATGAATCCACCAAATGAGAGAAAGCCATGTATATTAATACATCCAACCATTAGATGGTTGGGGAGGAGCAACTATTTCACAGTCACTAAGTTTTGTTTTATTCCTAATTTGGCTGCAAATGAGGTAATTTATATTCTTGCAAATAATTTCTGTGTAAACTGATGTCTTCTGTGAAGGAGTGGTAAGGATTTAACAGAGAATTGTGTCTCCTGGACAAACTTCAGTCATCACAGGATAGAAGAAGTTGACAACATCTGCTCAGTCAAGGTCAGGGAACTTATTCCAAGAGTAGTTGAAGAAAAGGGGCTTGTGTTCTAGACTTAGAAGATACGGTTTTTTGGATTTTTTTTCCAGATTATGATAGATGTAGTTGTCGTGGACAAGTGAGAAGAACTGACACAAGTCATAGGAAGTTGTAGCATTTTAAAAAATCCAGGAAGGCAGGTAAGGTAGTTTATCCTGTAATTTTCCCTCTGCCCACAGGCTTGGAAAGTTCCATCTAGGCCATTTGTTTGTGATATTTTGGTCTCCTAATATATGCAGTGAAAAATTTATCTGCCTTGATGGGGTTTGTTTTCACTGTGTACCTCACAAAAAGCCTCTTTTATTCATGTGTCCTGTTTCCTTCCACAGGGATGTGGTGTCATGGTATTTGTAAGAATTAGAGCTCTGAAAGACACATGATCAATGGTAGTAACTTTATTTTTGTTGAGTGTGGCAAGAGGCCATACTACTTTAACACACAAGTAATTATGCTTTAACTTATGATAGACCCAGAATGATTCACATACATGCAGCAGAGGAGTGAGGCTGAGAGAGAACCAAGAGGCTTAAGAAAATCAGGTTATTCTGAACCTTGAAGTGAAAACAGTGTAGTTGGATTTCTGTGGACTCCTGCTGATGACCTGTGTCGTGTTTCACAAATATAAGGTCTTAACACTCTGCTATCAGTCATTATTTTTCACTGAGTCATCTTTGAGAGAATTAGTCTTTCACTGGTATTTGTGAGACTTTTTTAGTTCCTTTGGAAAAGAAAGGGTCAGGTTGTTTTGAGGAACATGGTGACTGTTTCACAAAAGTAATGTTAACTATATATATTATTTAACAACATTATGAATTACATGAACCATTTTCTTGTAATTTTTATGGAGAATACAAGCAGTATCTTCAAAATACTTTTTACAAAGGTTCTTTAAAATTCTTGTATATGCATCAAATGTGAAATTATCCTAGATTAATAAAAACATGAGATTATATTTGATTATTATTTACTTATTTTTATTTCTGTTGGGTAGTGTTTTATCAAATGTTTAACTTCCATATATAGTGAGATAATTTAAAATATAAAGCGCCTTATGCTTAGTCTTTGTAATATGTGATGACAGCATCAAATTAGAAGAGAAATGGCCGTTGATTTCTACTCTTAAAGAAAATAAGATTTGTATGTAAACAATTTAAAATAAATTTCTAATTTGCTTCCAGTTATATAGTATATAAAGCATTAGTAATGGAAGCAAATTAGGCATTATTTTTATTTATACATTATCAATTGGGAAAATTGGCCCTTCACCAAATGAAGCCTTCATTCTACAAGCATTTGGTTAATTCCTTACCTTTAGGCATGTAATTAATCCTCCTGATGTCAGGGAGACAAATTCTGTGATTGTAATTTAACAGCCATAACTGTCTGCAGGTCTGGAAGTCAAACAGAAACTTAAACTCAGCCTGGAAAGCATACGGGGAAAATGCCATAGGGTGCCAAAGCAACGCTGGGATTGCAGGGCACTGTGCAACATTTCCTTGCCAAATTCACTGTGAATTTGTCAGACTTGGCTTTTGGTTGTGAAGGCCAAATAGTTTTCCAGTATCGTCCTCTAGGTAAGCAAGTAGATGTTTATATTTTCATTTTACAAATGCAGGAGTGGTTTGCTAAAGGCTGCAAGAACCTATTACTGGAGTGAAGGTTAAAACAGAGAAGTTCTTGGTTCCTGATTCTGATTCAATTCACAGCAAAATGTCGTTCTCCAAGAAAACTTGTGGAAATGTATACATAAATTATAACTATAAACATGTAGCTTATAATAAATATGTGGCAGTATATATGCACTGGTAGACAGTGAGTATTCGAGGAGGAATCACTAATTCTGTTTGATGGTATGCAAGACTCCTTATGGTGCTTCAGAAATAATAATCCATTCTGTAAAATATTCTTCTACTGTGTAGCTCTTGCTAAGCAGAACTGCATCCCCATACAGAATTAGACGTGCAGTACCCGATCTTCCATGGGATCTTTCATGTACTGCCTGTGTTACTTGTCAGTTGTTTCAGCAGAATGAGTTTATCAGGGTGGATAATGGACAGACACTGTATTCTGCTTTTTAATTTATAAATGAACAAATGATATTTCTAATTGTTAAAAGTGGACTATGGATGAAAGATAAATTCAATATTTCTATTTTTGTGGGTCACCGTTGCTTATGTAGATAATAAACATAATAATTATTAATACCTTTGTTATTACTATTACTGTAATTATTTCCATGCATGAAATGCAGTTGGATTTGGTTCCTTTTTAAAATAGAGACACTCACCAGACAAGGTATTGTTGTCATCCACTGGCTTTGTCACTTGTTTTTATAGGGGTCTGACAGTGTAGGGTGAGTAGTGAAGGGACTCTCTGATGTGCAGGCTGCTAAAGCTTTAAACAGGATTTACTGGATGATGTATCCCAAAGGATAAAGGGTGTGGCTGAAAAGCAGTGGTATACAGAAAAGACTGGAAGAGGCTTTTGGTAGTGAGACAACTTTTTAGATATTCCATCACAAAATATTCAAAATCCATTTCCAGAATGCTACCTTTGCATACGTGGACTTTTCTTTATTGAATACATTTCATGGCCATTCAAATACCTTATAGAACTAGAGAGCTTTAATAAAACAGGTTATCTTCAGCCCCATCTTTTATGATCAAATCTGCTTCAGTCTAGCTGGAAATGGTATCTGCACATTGTTCTATATAACAGACTATGTTGATTTTTTCCCAGCTGTCTGGGGTAAGTGCAGCAATAGTCATAAGGTATATTCTCAAAAGTTTGTGAAATCTTTATAGAGATTATAAAGTACAGCATTAGATTTTAAGGATTCAGTGTAAGAAATACCCTTGCTACCCAACTATTTTGTTAATTGTTGGCCAAATTGTCTTGTAGGAAAACAATGCTTTAAAAATGAACCTGTAGAATAGGCAGCTGTAACTTCATCTTCCTGAAGCTTTATCCTTGTTGTGGCAGAAAATTTATGCCCTTCAATCTCTTAATTTGCATCTGTTTTTGTCCATTTTTGTGCTGGAATCTTTAATAATTTTTGTAATCTGCAATATGTAGCTGAGTAGTGAAACAAGGCTGAGAAAACACTTATTTGGAAACAATGGCTGGGTGCCCATGATTTCTGTGATGTTCAGGACAATATATCTGTATTTTAATCAGCTGGCTGTAAATGAAGAAGCATGCCATTGTATGATTAATGAGAAGTGCTGGGTTTAGTTATGGTAATATATGTATGTTAGAGATTTAAACTGTTGTGTGTAGCTATTCATGTTTGCTATTAACATCAGCAGCATTGCACTGAGATTGGACTGGCTGTACAACCCTCAGTGAAAGGAAATGTACTTTTATTCAGTGGGGATACAGTGAGAGTCCAAAGTGAAGTGAGCATGATTTAACTTTAAACATCATGCTATGTTTCCAGTTAACCATTAAGTTGTCATTTCAATAAACCCAAATGTTTTGATAGGAGAGACAATTGCTGTAGACAGAAAAGGAGTCAGACTGTACACAGATCAGTTCAATAAGCAGGAGTTCTTGATGTGTTATAAGGCAGTGGCTTCCCAACTCTTGGGACAAATTGCAGTTTGATCAACTGCCAGTAAGTGAGATCATACTCATATCTTTTTTATTTGTTTATTTTTAATTTGTGAGCAAAGACTGTGCTCATTAAAGTGAGGAACTCCACACTTCTTTTAGCCAAGTGTTACCATATTCTATATAATGAATTGTGTACACGTCTATCCTTTTCAGTCATTCATCTAATTTTCCTTGGAATTGCATGAAATACTTCATTATTGAGGTATTTTCCAATCTGTACTATTTATATTTCTGGTACAAACCTGCATTTGATTACTCTCATATAGTAGATGCTTTGTGCTTTTTATATGGACATGAACTTATTAGCTCTTTTTTTTTGGTTTTGTTTTGCTTTGTTTTGAAAGGTAAGTGAAACGATTGACCAAGTAAATGAATTAAAGTTATTCTCTGTATTTTGGGATTTATAATGACTTCAATTAATTTGAATTACTGTAGAACTTTAAAGCTTTATGTTGTTTTCTGGCTGTACCATAGAGTAGACAATATTTTCATTATCTATTTTTAGCAAAATAATTAAATTTTTTCTTTGTTTCTTATTTGCAAATAGTGACGTGTCCCTTGTTTTTCTTTTTCAAATTTTGGTGGATTAATTATTGAGTTTATTAGGGAAGTACTGAGATCTGTTCTTCTCTGTGGCAGATAGATACCAGTGGCTTAATGCCTTGGCCACAAGGCTAAGCAATATCAGATTGCTGAGGCCTGTGACAGTTAAAATATCCAGATTGTGTCTGTGAATGTTTTCACTTTTGAAAATGTAAACTTTTAGCATTAATGCTGCCATTACCAGAATGTTGCTGGCGTTGCTCCTGTGTTAGAAGATAATTACTGGACTCATTCCTGACATGTAACCCTTCTTTTTTCCAGGGAGGTGGGTGGACGAGCACACAGAGCTCTTTGCTGAACTACTGAAGTTGGGTGAGTTCTGTTGTTCTTCATTGATCTTGTGTGGCTTTCAAACTATGGACTGAGTTGATGGAGAAAGCATTTGTCCACATTACTAATGAATTTGTTCATTATACTTTGCACTGAGGATGTTCCTATTCTTGTGTATCTGGTGAACAGTCCGGTTTTTGATTGCTCTTTAGGCTTTTTTCTTATTTTGATTTCTACTGACTAAAGTGTTTTTTAAAGTTATTTCCTGCTTTGCCACTCTGTAAAAACATACAAAATTCACCTTAGCTTGGAGGACTATCACAGATGCTATGAGCCATCTAACACTTCATAATAAATGCATTTCCCAGATAAAGACTAAAAAAAGTCTGTTGAGAGTCCTGGTGTATCTTACTTCTACCTAATGCTGTAGACTTGGCCTGTAACAAATGGAAAGAAAATAGCATTACAGTGTGATCCAGGGATGATTTCTTCACCTAGTCAAACACACATTTCCCACCTTTCTGTCCTTCATCCTTCACAATTCTTCCTCTGTGTTGAAGATGATCCTGTGCAGTGCCCCAAAAGCACCATTTTCTCCTTAATCAAGTGCCACATTCTTCTGCCAGACAGTGCAGGAGTGTTATGTTTGGAGCTTTGGTGGACTGCCAGCTCCGTTTGCTGCGTGGATGGGGAGGAAATTCACACAAGTACCATCCTTTTCAAGGCTTTCATTCCCTACAGAATGTATTAACAAGTCTGAAAGCAGCTGTGCTTGCTCCTGCTGTAATAATGGTAGATCCAAAAAAATGTAACCTCCCTTCCCATGCCATGAGTTTCAGTCTAACTACATAATACAGTTTCTTCTTTAGACTCCATAAAGAGGAAAGTTCAAGAGCTAATCAGAAAATTTTAGAAAGTTATGAAATTAGAGAAAACCAAGTGACTGTCAACTGGACTTTCATTACTCCTTATTTATAACAACAATGAAATTGCAAAGAATTAGGTAGAATACTTGAACTCCCATGAAAGATGTTATGTACTGCATATATTGTTGAGTTAATGTGAAATACCTGTTTAAATCAGCTTTTTCTGTGGTTTCCTTGTCATACATCTTAATGTGAGTAAAATCTGCAATGAAATTGCAATGTGGATCAATGCAGATTATCACCAGTTAATAGTCAAAGACATATTTTAGGTAGCACAATCTCTTCAGTTTATTTTTATGGTTAATCTACTCATATGTTTTCAATAAAACCTTACATTAAATTCAAAAGGTATGTGCAGCATGATATGTGAATGATTTTGGTTTTGGCATAGCATTTGGTTGTCCAAGGTCAAATCCTACAGTTTGGTTTCCTCTTCTGATCTGAGCTCCAGATATTCCTTGTTTATTTAGCAGTGCTCTAAAGAAGGATTTGAGCTCTCATTTTGACACAGATCTTGTAAGAGAAGTACTCTTAGCTTTATGGGCATCCCTATAATCAGCAAGCAAAGTAGCAAATTATTCAATTCAGAGGATCATTCTTTAAACGTTATTCTCAGACTGAGTAGACATCATGGGGGAATCTTTGCTCTTAACAGTGTCATTTTATGTCATAAAAATAATCAAAATTTCAATAATTTCATCTGGAAGTTTTTGGATGTACTACTGCCTCACTAAGCATGAGCTGTAGTTTTCAGAACAATCTCAGACATGTCCAGAAATCAAAACATAAGAAAAGGAAACCATATTCCCCAGCCCCAGAGGCAATTTTGAAAATACAATTGTAGTTATTATTGGATCTTATTATCTATACAAGGCTTCTGCCTTACCTTTGTTACCACGAAAAATACTTTTTCTGAAGAGTACTGTTTCTGAAGATGATATTCATCCTTGATTGATTACCTTTGAGATGGTGGCACTTCTCATTTTATGGAAATATTATAGCACTTTGAACACTGAACTTCAGAAAAGCCCTAGGGGTGAACAAAGACCTGTCTAGGACCCCAAGACCAGTGCTACAAGTTCGGTAGCGTTTGAACAGGGCAAGGATGGCCTGCCTCAGTCTCTGCAAGTGTTCCCCACAAGGCTATTAGCTTTGTTTAGTCCTGAGTAACAGATCAGCATTTGCTATCAGTCCTGCAGCCATGGTAGAAACAAGCCTAGCAGTTTAACGTTTAGTTAGCACCAGCTTTGTTTTCTCTGTGAGCCCTTGAAGCACTCTCACAGTAAGTGCAAACACTTTGGGTGAATACTGTAGAGACAAACAACCTGCTAGTTTCTGGGCAGTGCTTTTAGGATCAGTTCTTTGTAGTGATTTGTTAGCCCAAAGTACCTGATAGTCGAAGTTTTAAATCAGTGTAACTTACCCCTGGTACTCAATTATAATTAGTTTTTAGTAATATAAGAATGACTAGTAAAATCGGTATTCATTTCATCTTCAGTGGCATATATTTGTAGTTTCTGGTCTCTTCTGTTTTTTGTGTGTGAACAAATGGTGTGTTTGGGTCTTAGAGTAGCACGATGTCCCTGTGAGTCAGCTGCCTAAATACACACTAGGAGCACATGTGTGTAGGGCATCCAGCCCTCCCAGGAGCCGTAGGTGACACAAATGTATGTGTTCCTCAGGCATTTGTCAAGGCATTTTGGGCATTTTGCTACATTCCACATGCTCGAAATAGGAAAGGAAAAGAATGCCCAGGATCTGTGTTGTTTTGTTTGCAAGTCTTTATCTCTGCCAGGACATAGAAGTAGTCAGAGCTCGGTGGACTGTTTGTGAGCACTGAGTAGTCTCAATGTTCCATAACTCAGTGTGAAATCAGAAGCAGTGTTGCATAAGCATTGACAATACAGAGCAAAATGCACTTAGATTAAAAAAGAAACAGGATTGGGGTGTTTCTTGCATACAGTAGGCCATGACATTTCAGAGATGAATGTAAGCAGATTTCTGAGGTTCTGAATGCAAATCTAGGCGGAACCATTTGAAATTACAAAATAAATAAATAAAATATCCCCAAAAGTAGTCCTGCTTGAAGGACTGAACATGCCAGTAGCAAGTTCTGCTCAGACTTCAAGAGATGTGGTATGTTCTCGTGTATCAGTTAGTCTAATTTATTCAGTGTCATTGCTGTATCACAACCTTCTGTTTGATTTTCTTATAAACTAATAATTTCCTGAATGAACTAATACTGCCATAGCCACTAGTACCTCTGCCTTGTAGAAGTTTTTTATTGTTGTGTATGCAACTAAATTGAAATATCTTTCACTTGAAATATTGACTTTAATATCTCATTTGAAAAATTCATGAAGCCTTTGATGTTAAATCCATACTCAATTTAGCCAAATGCCATTAGAATATGCAATATGCCTGAATACAGAGAGCATTATTGTCTGTGTTTCTGCAGAAGAATTACATTTTATGACTGTAACGTCAGGATCTTTTTTGGATTTGTTCATGAAGAAAAGAAAGAGAAAGGCAGCACATTAGAAGCAAAATGAAAAGTGGTATTGATTAGGCTCTCATTTACCCTCTCTTTGCTTGAATCCCTAAATGCATGGAAATAAGGGTTGTGCCACAGCAAGTAACAATGCTCTGTAATGAATGGAACAATCTTTAGAAAATTAGTGTAAACACGTATGATAGTGCACAGATGTTGCTCCTAGAAACTGTCATACATTTATTTTACATCTCCATTTACATACATCTCTTTATTTCCTAATAGTATCATAATAGAAACATGACAATAGTTAATGATTTCATAAAACATGGAATGTAAAGCTGACAGAGAGGTAGAACATTAATTGAAACCTATAGCTATAGTACATTAGAATTACATCTCCTAAATGACTCCTGATAAAAATATCCCTCCTCTACAGAGAAAGACAAAGACAGGTAAAAAACTAGGCTTTCAACAAATTAATTTTTTTTTCCAGTAAAACAGACTGGCAAATGTTGCAAAATCTCCTGAGTGCTAATAGAATCGTATTTGCCTTTAGTAATTTATGGGCACTTTTCCTCCAGCTATCGATCACAGTTGAAAAAAGTAAACTGCATTAACATTTTAGGCAATAATGGCTCCAGAAAATGTTTGATTTTTATCACTACCAAAACTGATGTCATGAAACTTGGTTCTTCAGCAGAAGAGGGAGAGCTGAGTGCATCCAGCCTGCAGTGTGTTTATGCAAGTGCCCAGATCTGACTGAACAAACTGGGTGTTAACCAATGTTTTGAACTTGTTACCTTATCCTAAACCATAAAAGTTAAGTTGATGGCACAAGTCAGGACACTGCCGTGCGGGGGTAATGAGGTGTCCAAAGTACCTTGGGGTCTCTGAGGATTCCAAAGAGCGCTGAAGGGGCTGAGGGAGAGCCGCTCTCTGCCACCATCTCCTGGCCAGTGCCTGTGACAGAAACTGCCTCTACTGCTCTGCTGCTGGCTTTGCCAACTATTGCCTCCACCGAGGGGACAATCACGGCCATTTGAAGCAAGCTCATAGTGAAAAAATAACACGTTTTAAAATTTCCAAAGGGAAACTGGACCTTAACAAGCTTATGTAGATGTATATTAAAGTGGAAGGTGCAAAATGCCAGACTAAGGGAGCTGAAAGCTCTGTGAATAAATCCAGAGCATTAGTGCCTGGGATTTTATGCTTGGAATTAGGGTGAAGTGTTTTGGTCAGTGATGATGACTCATGTTGTCAGATAGTCCTGAATCCTCTAGAAATGTGTTTTATACAGGATGGTGACTGTACTTGGATTTCTGCAGAATATTTATATATTATGGGAGGAAACAGCTTCATTTCAGTAGTTAATACTTTCAAAATGCCAGTTTTTAGTGTTAACAGCTGAACTTACCTCTTTATTATTGGAAAGCAGTGCTGTAAAATAGATTAACTTTGAAAGCGAAATTAGATTTGAAGTTTCAGATTTTAGGTTAGATTTCTGGTTTTACCATAGACCTGTACCATTTGCAGAAATCTGTGATCTACAAAAGTGAGTTTAATGAAACTTCTTCTTACATTAGTGTTATTGCAGGTGACAACATAGCACAATAGATTGATACTTGGTTTCTGTATAATTAATTTTGACAACAAAGAACACATGGAATTAGTGTACAAACTGAAACAGCAGTCTTTTCTATTCCTTTCATTTCTCAGGTTATTCCATACTTTTATGTCTTTGTAGCAATGAAATTATACTGATGTTTGGTCATATATTAAATTAATTGTGACAAGTTAAAATTGATGCTAAAGCAAGCATCCTACAAATTAACTAACAGTTGATTAGTACTGTTTATATTTTTTCATAAGAAGAATCTTGTATATTCTGAGTACAAATGAAAGTTAAATATTTCCACATACTGGAAGAAATTTGTGAGTTGAAGATCGTGTAAATGATATGATCTGTATTATGTAGAATCAAATTAATATCCTTGCTTGTGTTTGAAACAAATTTGCAAGCATTTCTTGGAGATCTCATACCCTAATGCTTTTTCTTCAACTGAAAAAAAGAACATCAGAACCTCTGTGCCTCAAAAGATTATTTTTTACATTATGCCGAAAAAATGAAATAGTCTGAAGTATATATTAGGATGTAGCGTATAGTTTATATGTGTACCACTGAATCTGATACAAGTGAATAAAAACTTATTAGAGAAATTCATTTGCCATGCCTGAAGCCTTTACAGTGAACAGTTTTACAGATCTCATTTTTCAGATCTGAATTTTATTTTAGGTTTGCAGTATGCTGACTAATGAAGAATTGTGAGAAAGAACACAAAAGTTGTATCAAAAAGAAAGTAACTTTCCAGTACAATTTAGAAATATCGCACAAATCAGCATGTGGCTATACACCTGTGCGTATCAAACATGAAAACAAATTGCATCCTTTTTTTGGATCATCTAGTCAATGGTGTTGAATTTCTGACTTTTAGTTTCAACCAGGTAAGATAAGGTGGGCCGTTCAGCCCATGTTATTAAAGAAATTGGTTCACCTATTTGATTTCATGTCACTGTAGTTTCACCCATTCATTTATTCAATAAACAGTTTGGTATGTTCTGAGAAATAATGAATATTGATTAAAAAATCAATCACTTATTAAGAAACAGGGAAATTGTTTATCCAATCAATTTTAATTTTTGATTTGTTATTTATATTTTCCAATTTAATCCACCCCTCCCGTAGGCTCCCAAACTACCAAGGAAATCAGGAGGAAGGGCAGAGTGATGCTGGCAGCAACTGTGCAAAGAACACAAAACCTAATGCATTCATTTCAGATTAGACTGGTGGAAATAGGCCATAATAAAGGAGACTGTGATTGAGAACTGTGGATACATTACCTCATGCACCTTTGGCTATTGCACTGAAACTTTAACTTTTAATACAATTTATGAGGCTCTCTGCTTCCTACCTATTACATCACTTAACCCTGACACTGTCAAAACACAATAGTTACAAAAATATTACGGTTTTCATCTAAGCTGGCAGAGATTCTGAGCATGGGGGCTGAATGCACAAGGCAGTGAGAGAGACCTGTACAAGTGCTCTGGAGCATTCATCCATTCTCTCAATGAGACCTAAGCCATGAACAGAGGTGCTGAATATCCCTTTCTGCAAGGGGAAAGACAAAACAAGTGACCCATTTCATCTGAAAGTGTGCATTGATTTTAGTTTCATTGTTCATTACACTAATGAAGAAAACTGCCTTGATACATACAGGCAATAAACAAATATTCCTCCATCCCTGATGATAGTTTAGTCTCTTTGGGATTTTTGTGTGGAAGTTGGAAAAAATTTGTCTTAGTTCTGCCTTTGAAATTACTTATGTGAGGAATCATCATCATGTATGACCAAATGTAGTTCTCCTTTTTAATAAAGCAGAGGTATGCTAGTCTCTACATATTTGCAGAGGTATGCTAGTCTGTACATATTTAAAGTTAGTATTAACTATACTTTGCTTACATGATGTTCTTTCACACCTAACTTCATGTCAGAATACTGTTTTTTAAGAAATATGGAAATATACTTGTAAGGAACGGGGTAGATATTTTACGGGTTAAAAGTTTTTTTAAAGGACTTTCTTTCATGGGGGAAGATGTGGAAATACTACTTGCAATCTGTCACACTGCTTTTGTGGGCCTTGAGTTGGTAAATAAAAACTCACCTTCTTGTGAATAGATGAAAAGTGAGAATGCATGAGAAAAAAACCGAATAGGCAGAGCCAAAGGCCAGGGCTATGTGGTCTGAGATCTACAAGGGAAGGGTGTCTTCTCTGGAGGGTATCCTACAAAGGAAGGAGATTCAGTCCTTGTGTGTATTTCAGCCTCTGTGGAAACCCAAGGCTCTGAGGAAGGATTAGCAGTGTTAAGGAACCAAACCTTATTCATACAAATTGTCTTGTTAATTTTTCAAGTATGGAAGAGTAAGAGAAGAGCTATTTTTTTTTTTCTCTAGCACACAAACATATTGTATGGGACTTGACAGTTTAGATTACATAAAAGCAAAACTACTACTGTTACCTGGCTTGTGTAGTCCTCCTGCCTTTGAAAATTCTGTGGGGAATTTAACTGGCCATATTTATGATTAGTCTTATGGACAGTTTTTAAAGTTGGCTTTATCCATTATATTTCCTGGCATTCTGCTTGTTGATGACCTCACTTTTCTCCTAATTTGTATCTTCTTTCATCAGTTTTTAAGGCAAATGAAGTATCCCTTCCCTTTCATTTCAATTATGTTCATTGACAAAAGAACTGTGATCTGCTCTGTGATTGAAATAAATATTTTTAAAATATCATTTTTATGCTTAAAGCGTAGAGATTGTAGTGTAAGAAACCACGACCTGGATGAAGCTAAGAGCAACAATTACATAAATGTTTAAAAATACTCGAAGATAGCAATACTTTGTTTAGCAACTCAGGGATGTACACAACAATCTTCCCCAAGGATCCAGTCCTTCTCTCTGATGATATAGCAGCAGATAGCAATAAAAAATTTTTGGCTGACACCAGTTGAGAAGAGTTTGCAAGCATTCAGAAGATTAACTTTTGAATTCCAGACATCTTGTTAAGTATTGGGGGTAAAACCCTCCAAGGTTTAATTACGTGATACATGATCAGGACCCTTAGATTTAAAATCTGGGAGAAAATTACTCCTTGAAGTGTTAGACCTGAGATTCAATACTCTGCCTGAGTTTTGGTCAAGATAAAGACTTGTGAAACAGAACAAACAAGCCCCCTTGAAACTCCTGGATTTACCTAGCTAAGAAAAGACTGAGGGGTGAATAATACAAGTTCTAAATGATTGCTACGAATAGGAGAGTGACCAGCTGTTCCTTAGATTCACTAAGTGCAGGGCAAGATATTCTTCTTCCTGTGGGTAGGATAGGAAATTTGTATACAGATCAGGAAAGAAGCAATCTTTCATTCTATTATGCTAATTGAGGGGTGGGAGCAGCTATTTTAGGAGGCTGTGTAATTGTCATAATTTTAAAGAAATAGGCTATACAGAAATGCACAGGTTATTCCTTATTTGTATTGGATCCTTCCTCAAAGTGCAAAGCTGCACTGGTTGGCTTGCTGAGATTGTTTTCCTCCCTTCCCTGATAGCATTCCTTGATTAATTTAACTGTTGATTACTTCTCCCAGATTAAGTCTCTGGATAAGAAATGGTTAAATAATTTGGAGACTAGAAATTGCTACCACTACCCATCATTTTTTGTTTCATTCATTTCATTGCATTCCTATATTTGGGGGCAGGTGTATACATGGCATTAATGAACAGATCTGAGTATCTGATGAGGGAAGATAAGATATAATGAGTTTAGTACAGAGCAAGTTAGACTCAGGCGTTTCTGTGTGTTTATCATCAGACTAATGGTGTGAAAAGTTGGATGCAAACACCCAGTCATTATTCCATGAAACCTTTATCACATCTATAGATGCGATCATGGCAAAAAAAGGTAATCAGTTTTGGTTATACCAAAAGTTTCATTTGATGTCATCTCTGAGGAATCATTAAATATTCAGGAAGAGTAAGACAGCACTGAATTGCTTCACACATCTGAAAAATGAACTGCATTTGTTGTAATAGAATGAAAGAGACCACAGGAGTGTTGCACAGCACCTTGACTTTCCAAAGAATAGGTATTTCTATAGGTAACCATGAAAATAGATTTAGAGATAAAATTTCTGAAAGCTTTCTTCCAAATTTGCAGAGGATTTTAATTAACTTGGAGCAGCAGTAAGCTTTATTTAAAGGTAAAGCCCAAACACTGTGTATATTTGCCAGTTAATGGCTAGTTAAATTTAATTGCATTTCATTGCCACAAAACAAATGTAACAGCCTGGAGTACTGTGTCCACTGTGTTTATGTTAAAAGAAGCCATGAGTTGAACTGAAAGTCTTGTAGAAAAGGAATGATGATTAATTTTCTAGGGCAATTGTTCTTCTGAAAAATGTACATGTATATTCATACTGCTCTACCATGACTCTGCCAATAGTTCTGGAAGGGTTTTTCCCACAATGACTCCCATGTGCAATGCAGAATAGTCCTGTTGCAGCCACTCCTGAGTGTACACAGGGGCCTGTTCTGTTCACAGCATCAGGTTAAGCTCTAGTGTAGTTAACTGATGTTGTGATGATTTTGAGTAATTTTAAGAAGTTATTTGTGTTAAATTCTTCATTAAAATGTGAAGAGCTGCTAAGAAATTACATTTGTTATTGGTGAACAACCTTTGTTCATTAGGGCTGTGTGTGTCAGTCTCTATGTACTAAAGGAGTCTAGACCCCTCAATGTGTGATATGACTGGTTGTGAATTGTTCTGGTTTGTCATATTTTCTGCATTATTCTAATCTTCTTGGTAGGGATAGAATTGCATCCCCTTTTGCTTGACAGCAAAGACAAACATTAAGCTGTCCAGAAGATAGAGTGCCATTTTATTCATCTTTTGAAATTCTTGATGGGATGGGCACAACATCAGCAAACACTCAAGCAAAAAACCTTTTGACCCTCCAATTATTCTTGCTGACATTTTTATAATAATTTTTTTTTTCAAGAAATTCTGAGTCTTATGTGTCAACAAAAACAAAATCAAAAAAACACCCCAAAAACAACCTCACATTTTATTTAATTGTTATTTGGTCAGAACTTGAATTCTACAGTAGTCCTAACTTAAATTAAATTAGTGCTCAGAATGTTATCTGTTCTCCACTACAATTCTTAAAATTTAAGCCAAGCATATTATACCAGAATCATTATGTTCAAATGGCCGTTTATGGTTGTTTTAAACCAAATGGTTCAAACCAGCTTTATTCCCAGTCTAGCATTAAATATCATGCACACTGTTACTGTGTAATTGTGGCTACACATTTTAGAATGTTCCTTATGTGTACAGAATGGAGAAAAATCATATTACCATGTTATTCAACATGAAAAACTATTAAAGCCTGCAATTCAAATATGTCTTTTTGAGACTATTGGATTAACAGAGTTAGATTAAAATATAAATGAACTTGTTAAGTAATATTTTATTTTCAAAACCCATTTCCTCTTTATATTATTTATACAGTTGGCATATTTGACCAAGAGAATTGATATATTGTCCTCAATAGAGTAAATATCCACTGTGATTATTCCTTTAATTGCCAGAGCCATCTTTCTCCTCTCAAATAAAGCAGTATTTAAGAAAATAATTGTTTCTCCAAGTACTGTGCTGTA
Organism: Sturnus vulgaris; assembly: GCF_052056855.1. Lineage (NCBI taxonomy): Eukaryota > Metazoa > Chordata > Aves > Passeriformes > Sturnidae > Sturnus > Sturnus vulgaris. Next base: position 15,747,314 of record NC_142251.1, on the reverse strand, counting down.
TCCATAAGATGAGCCTGTCCTTCCTGTTTCTGTGTGAAACCATAAAGCTCATATTCTGTGCCTACAGTAACTTTTTGCAAGCACAGTGTATTAAACCACCCTCTCCCTCTGTGCCTGCGCCCTGTTAGGCAGGAGGTTGCCAGGCTTTACTGACACCTGCTAACACCAAGCTGTGCACAATGGATTCTTTGGAGTTCATGGCTGAGTATTCTGATAACAAGATAAAAATAATGCATGGTGTTAAAAACATCAGAGACTCGATTTGAATGGATGGAAACGATAGTGTTTATTCACATTCTGAGGCACAAAACTGCGTATGTTCACCACACACTTTGGGTGCTTAATAAGCTCAAGTCCCAATGAATTGGTTCTTGACAGTTATGAATGGTAGACTGGCTGCATTAAAGCGATGAGGGAGCTAACAGCAGGTTTGCAACTGGGTTTGAATAAATCATCAACCAAACATACAACGGCATTGTAACAGTAGGCCAAAACCTCTCCAGCCATGTGATTGCTAGTTGCCAGGAGACCATGAATCTTCGGCATCTGAAAATATTGAAATAATTTTAGCTGTCTCAAAATTATAGAATCTCTGGAAAAATACAATATATTTAAATATATTAAAATATAACTACTTTGTCAGGGTACATGTAAAGCTTTTAGACAAAATATGGCATTTTAACTAAAACAGTTTTTTTGCATATTGATTTGCTTTCTTTTGTATGATTTATAATGTATTTAGAAAGAATATTTCCAAAATGTGATGTAGTATTTAAAATCTTGACTGTAGTGACCCTGTACCTCTAACAAATACGTGCAAAATTATTGTTGGCCTCTTAGGTGTCCATCCAGCCATCTCTTTTTATTACATGGGTAACTTTAGCCTTTAAAGGGGTCCCGTGGGGGTCAAATGTACTGCTTTTGTGTTTAAATTTAATTGCATTAACAAGCCTTTAAAAGCTGAGATTTTATACTCTGTTTGCAATTATGCTTCCTGTAAAAAATTATGTCAGTGGTGTAAGCATTGCATCAAATCCAGTCTTTTTTGTCCCCTTCTTCAGAAGGAATTTTGCCAGATGTGTGTTTGTGCTATCCACAGACGCAATGTATACAGGATAGGCCTCATTTACAGTGGGATTTTTAGGCTGTTTTCTAGTTTTGTGGATTGAATTGGATTACAGAGAAAGATATTTAGTCTGATGTGGCAAAGAGGGGAGTCAGAATGACTCTTCATAGGCTCTCCTCTGGTTCACAATCCATCTCCTGCAAAAGCAACAATTAGTGCTCACCACCAGAACTTGCTGCACAACTTGGTCTAAGTGTGTGAGACCTCAGACTGTTCAGAGCAGCTGAGAGATGGAGTTTTCTCTTTTCTAGTTCTGCCACAAATTTTCTTTTTATGACTTTAGGCAGTTGCTTAGCTTTCCTAGTAATAGGGAAGACTTCCCTTTCTCATAAGAGTTAGGAGAAAGAGTTATTTGCTGATTGTAATACTGTTGTATTTTGTGATTATAATGCCACAATTAGTTGTTAATTTACACTAAAAGAAATAACAGAGAAAAAAATCTGATAATTTATGAAATATAAATTCATGGTATATTTAAATTCTGCCTTAAATAGATGTAATGAATATACCAATTATATTCTTCTTATAAACCAAAATATACAGACATAAGAATTTCTTTCAACAAAATATGTTTTTGCAAGAATTCAATCAACCGAATTTTTTTGTTTTTCTTATAAGAATTCCCTTTCTGTAAGACAGCAACATCATGAAATAGGCACTAGGCAAAGCTTGGGAGAGAGAAATGGAGTGAGTGAAAACTAAGGGCATGTGAAGAACAGTCACTATCCAGCAACAGCAGCAAAACAGTTTCAATTTTCTGGATTATTAATTCAAATTCACACGCACATGCCAGTTAAAATTAAAGGCCTTTTTTTACGGCTCTAGTTTAAATTAAAGATTATATTCTGCTCCACAAGTCTGAATTAAATAGCTTATTTTGCACACCAAGCTCTCATTTTAAAGCTAATAAAGAAAAGACATAGCATGTACGTGCAAGCTTAAGACAGGAAGGGTCTAAATTACTACACCTGTTTCACTTGGGAGCTACTTTATTAGTGTTACAAAACTTGGCTTTCAATTTGGCAGTCAGAAGCACATTTAGAACAAGCATTTCTTTGTTTTGACAGAAAGGCTATGGTAAATGAATGACGTTTGAGCGAGGTGTGAAATGTGAAGGTACAAAATTAACTGGTAAGATAATTACTGTTCTAATTCTGCATAAACAAGCATTTTGAAAATCATTAATAGTTCAGGGAAATAATGTTAGTGATTAAATAAGGTGGTTTGCATCACTGAGCACAACTAAGCTGCTTTAATTACATTTGAAAGCAAGGGAAAGTAGCTAATTAAAATTAGCACAGGGTTCCTGAATGACCAGCATTGCATTGTTGCCCTAACCTGTTTAATTGCTTGTTTATTAATAATATGTCTTTATTTTCCCCTCTTCTGCATTTAGAAAAATTATTAAAGAAGATAAAATGTGTAAAGAGAATCTATATATACTTATCAGAATATGCAATGCAGATGTAACCCAGGAAGTTACTTCCAAGGCAAGCCAACATAATTCAAAAGTTGTAACTTTTCTTCGTATTAATAATGTTTTCTTCCTGAGTCACATTCCTATGTCAATCACGTCTATGGACAAGAAAAATGGTCTTTGGCACAATTGCTGAATTGCAGCATTTTGTAGCTTTATTTGCTTTATTTTTTAAATTGCCTGAATCACTAGCTAAAATATAGGTAATAAATCTAAGAGTAATCAATAATAAATTATGGAAAACATGAGCCAAAATGTAATCTAAATTAGAAGAAAGCTTTGTATTGTCTCAGCCTTTTTTAAACACAACTTGTGCTACATTTACCAGCTGCAATAGGTAGGTCTGTTCTGAGAGAAGACAAAACTCAATATTCCAAGGTTTCCAGCATATTTGTCCTTCAGTTAAGGAACATCTGTATTAGACATCTGACTTTCTCTTCCTAGTCCCTCATGTGTTGTTTTAAGTTACACTTTATTAGCATAAACCTATCGGAAATATTTGGGAGACGTGTTAATCTACACACTTGAAGCAAATATACAGTATAATACAATGAAGACAACTAAAAATAGAGTAAAATGCTAATTTATTTTTTCATATTTAGACATAATCAAGTCAAGTTAAAGCAGACATGATGTTTTTCACGTTGATTTAGTATTTATAGTGTACCTCTGATGTGAAAGGCTCAGATGCATAATAATTTACATACATATACATTTTAAACAGAAAAAATTCATAAAAATGTGAAGTTCTATATGGAAGGGTAGCAGATCCCCATGAAAGCAGGTTAAATCATGGGAATTATGCTTATGGAACTGATAAGCAATTAAAATAAGGAGTTAATTTTAACTTCATGAATAGTAGAGAATATTCAGCAGACAGTACATACATTATTTTATAGGTGCATATTTTTATGAACAAAGAGGAGGGTTCTGCTCTGTATATTAGGATGGTAAAGAAAGATCCAAGTCACAGATTTCAATGAGATTTTTCTGCTTCAAGTCTACCCAAGCTGTGGGATCAGCATTTTGAGCCATAGAATATGGCACCAGCAGCTGAAGGTTGTAGAGAGATAGTATTGGTGGATAGTGGTATAATACTACCATTCAAGTGATTGTTGTGTCAAAGGGATACATGACAGCTTTTTTACTAATCAATGTGGTGTATAATTAATGGTGGCATTTCTTTGTGTTCTGGCAATGGATAAATAGAATTTTGGTATTCCTTTTTAATTGCAAGATTCCTTGGCTTTCTGTTAGGTCATCGTCATCACAATTATGATTAAAACCTTTCATTAACCTTTTCATTACCTATTTCCTCAAATTAATAGTTGTAAAATTGTAAAGGCCACAATCTCCCCACTATATAAAGAAGAAACTAGCAACATTTATCAGACATTATTCTCATAAGTGATGCAGATTATTCTTCTTCCTATTTATCATAATACTATAACCACTTTTATCCATGTAGGGTTCTGATAAAAGTGTTCTGATAGATTTAACTTGAAACCATTTAGGATTTTGCAGTCTCCAAGGATCTGCTCTAGCCCTCTTTTGTCAGCCCCTACTCCAGAGTTGGGGTCCCCTCCTACCTGCCATAGTCCACAGCAGTATTTTCAGACTCATGTGAAGTGTGGGCCTGCCTTCATGTACAGGACCCTATTGCACCACATCTCTGCTGCAGGGAGGTGATCTCACAAGGCTGGCACTGAGAACATGGGAAGCTTTGCTCCTGCATCTTCCAGAGCCATCCTGTAATTCAGTAGTCCCCACCCAATACATGACGTACCACCTGCTGCTAATGGAAACACGTTCTCCTCCCTGACACAAGGTGCTTTTTTTTTTAGTTTTTAGAATATTGATATGACATGTAAATAATATTGCTAATAGAAATTTTCAAGATGAGTGGTGAATGAAATTGTGGAAGATGTTTTCTATTTCCTATGTCTTTTTGCTAGTTTTAGTATAACCTGAAGAAGTTCTCTGTTTATGTAATTAAAGTATCTAAGTAGGCCAAAATCTTTTAGTTGTTTAACTCTGAAATATCCTGGAGTTGTAGTTGTAAGTGCTCTTAATCCTATAGAAATAAACCCACTCAGTTGCTCAAGGCACAGAGAAAACGGGGTCTGGTACATCTACATCTAATGCTGTTACTGCTGGCCAATACTGTCTTTCTTCCTCTGCAAGCCTGGGCTTCTCGATTTCCTTTTCTCAGTGAGGACATGAGAGCAAACTACAGCAAAAAGTGACCCCTTTATGGAATAATTTATTCCTCTGACATGCTAGCACTAGAAATACATTGCAATTGAATTTTATTGATGTGGAGAGAGGGCCAATCCTAAAATGGGATGAGACCTTGCAGGAGGTTTCAACCAGTCAGGTGTTGGTTACAACCTAATAGAGGCAAAGAAATAAATATTTGAAGCAAGAAGATGTTACTGACTGATCTAGTGGCATATTTGCTTCTGGTATTTAATGAGGTAAGCAAAATACTTCCAGCATATACTGGAAGCTTTGTATGATACAACGTGGCTGCTAGGTGCTTGTAGCTTTCTATTTTGTGGAAACTGAGATTTACAGGGAAACAGGGATTTGTCTTGACTTTATGTATTTATAATGCAAATTTAAAATTAGAATGAAAATCAAATAACTCCTATATTTATAACCCTAAACAATTAACAACGCTAATTTGTGTGGCATCTACCTTTACTTAGCATTAATGAAGAACTTGATCGTCTTGTAGGACATCCTAACAGGGGAGTCACCAGAACTTAGTTGAGAGCATTGGTAGTAACTGTGATCTGATTAACTGTGGCATTTCACTGTGTTATGGCAGTAATGTTAAAGCAATGTATTGAGGGGGTTTAATTGATAAAACTGCCATTCTCTTGCCCCTTTCCTTCATCATGGCCAGTGCAATCGTGACTGAGAACTGTCATTAACCTTCCTCAATTTAATTCAATGCTTTGAGCTAACAGCATTAGAACATGAGAAGTACAAAATGCATGTGCCATTTTACACAGTGAAGTGCCTCACCTCCCTGCTCTCTGTAGTTGGGAAAAAAGGTACAATACTTACTGGCTTTTGAAAGCATATTTTAAAGGCATGATTTTGAGCACTCTGAAGAGGCAGGCTTGCAATGTAAGTCATGGGGTTTTGCCCCTTTACAGCACAGATAAGCACTGACAAATGGAGTTTTGTGCTGATGAAGGGTATAAAGCTGGCGAAACATTGTGCCACATATACTAAAGCTAGATGAGAGATGGAATAAAAATTAATTGGAGCACACAACATCATAAAGAGGTGGAAAACCCAGTTCTGATGGGATAAGCAAGTAACTATTGTCCTAACACCGACAAAAGGCACAAAACACCTCAAAAAGGCAGGCTCTCTGCAGCCTGCAATCTGCAGAGAAGCAGAAATTTGGAGAGAGATTTGCAAAAGCTTGAATAGCAGTTTTTTTAGTAAAGAGAAGTCAAATAAACAAATGTGCTTCTTCTATCAACCAGTTTAGGTTGGTCAAATGTTAGTAGAGTTAGTGGCATCTCATGTGGTCTTCATTGCTCCTTGTAGTAGAAGCCTTTCTAGGTCATATAGCTGATAATCCAAGTGTACCTGTCAGCAAAGTGTGAGCATAAACAATCTACTACTGGCCAACTTTTGCCAGTATTCTTAACACCTTTAATCCAGATTTCAGGTCTTGCAAAGAAGCAGTGATGGTTATGTATCAGATGATTCATTGCCAGTTGGGCAAGGGAGGTGATTGTACTTCTCTGCTCTGCACTTCTACATCCTCACCTCGAATTCTGGGGGCAGTTTTGGGCATCATGATATAAGAAGACAATAAAGCTATTAGAGAGGGTCCAAAAGAGAGCAGCAAGAGATGGTGAAGGACTTTGAGGGGAAGCTGTGTGAGGAGGGGCTGGGGGCACTGGGTCTGTTCAGCCTGGAGGAGACTGAGGGCAGAGCTCTCTGCAGGTACAACTTCCTTGAGAGGGGAAGAGGAGCAGCAGGCACCGATCTCTGCTCTGTGGTGACAGTGACAGGACCCGAGGGAACGGCCTGAGGTTGTGTCAGGGGAGGTTTAGGTTGGATATCAGAAGTCTCTTCACCCAGAGGGTGTTTGGGCACTGGAACAGCTCCCCAGGGCAGTGATCACAGCACCAGCCTGGCAGAGTTCAAGAAGCATTTGGACAAAGCTCTCGGGTGCATGGTGGGATTCTTGGGCTGCCCTGTACAGAGCCAGTTGGACTTTGATGAGCATTGTGGGTTCCTTCCAGCTCAGGATAATCTATAATTCCGTGATTCTATTTTTTTTCCAGAAAATGGGAAGCAAAAATCCAGAGTTTTATATTTTTTAGTCTTTAGGAGTTTTGCAATATATTGCTGGCTCAAAGTGCAGTAATGTATGAGATATGATATATTCTGAAACAATGCTGCAACTGTATTTCAAATAAATATCATCTACTTCTGATCTAGAGAAAAAAAGCACATAAATAAAATAGCTCAATGCAATCCCATTTAAGTACGGTAAAGGTGACAGTGAAAGACAAGAATCTGTAAGTCTTTTGGACATGGAGGCTAATTAATATAAAGCATGTGGTTATATACAACCCCAGGAGTGGATTGTGTACAAATGCCCAGGTTAACACAACCCTTTTTAACAGCCAGCAGCCTATAGCTGCCTCTCCTTCTCACAGATACAGACAGGGCCATATCAACCTGTAATTTCAGAACTGCAGAAATAAGAGGTAATATTGTCCATCCGGTACCAGAAAGAATTAGAAAGAGCAGCATGTATTCTAGGTAAGGCAAGTGAGTTTGAATCACTTGTGGAATTCCGTTCCTTAGTTTGGCAACCAAGTCAATACTCAGGTCTTCCCAAGCTGGGACCTAATGACATAATAAAAAAATCTCATCCTCTGACTCATGATCTTAATTCGTTTCATTTGAAACCTGAGGAAAATAAGCTGAGGGTGAAAAAAAGTCATATCCTCATTTCAAGGAGGACCTGTTAAACTGTTTGCAATATGTAGGCATAACAAGTTCATGCATTGCTATTTTCACAAAATGAGGTTGTGAGATTCAAATCAGACTGCATCATCTAACAAGTTTCCTTTCAGTGAAGTGGAGAGACTCTAACGAAATAAACATGAATGGGTTTTGAGACTTTGATACTCATAACTTCCTCATATGAATGTGATGGGGGAAATGGAAAAACTATGACTTTATTTGATCTGGATTTTATTCATAGAGAAAAGAATTAAAACCCCCAAGCATTATGGAAACTGACACACTTATAACAATTGTGCCCTGTTTCTACCGTGACTGTATTTTACAGGAATTATCTGTGTGATGTAAGAAATCAGTGCATACATTGATAGTATCACTTGACACTCACTGGATTTGGAAAGCCAAATCGAAAAATGTCCAATCTAAACAAATTAAAGACAATTTGAGGATGGTGCTTAAAATGCCAGTCAGAAGAAAAGAACAAGTCATCATAAATTATGAATCTTCAAAATTAAAAAGTTAGTCATCTAGAAGGCACAACAATTGCCAATGCAGTCTGCATAAATGACTGGAGTAAAGTTAGTGCTCTAATAAGTAACATCAGTAGAACTGCTTTGATAGGGAATCAAAGAATGAGAGAAGTATCATCTGAGCACAGGAACTGCTAGGCTCAAATGAGAAAAAACACATGAAACCCTGCCATTTTTGGTGACTTCTCACTTAATGGATTGAGTACACAGTAAGCACAGAAACAGCAAGCACATGTTGTCTGATTTGCATACCAGAGCCTAGTAGATAATTTCTGTATTAAAATTTGAGTTACCTTTTTTGTGTTCTAGATGTTAACAGTTTGTGTCTGAGAGGTGCTTTTAACCACTGTTTTCTCTCTAGTCTGTTGCCTAGCACTTATGCCTAATCTTACACTTTTGGAGATTGTTGGTTGAGCTCCTATAGTATTAAGCAATTATTAGCGATTTCTCAGAGCTGTAATACGTCATTTTAATTAACATTGTATATGTCAAATCCATTTGTGACAGTCAACTTTTGTTGCCATCTGCCTATCAGTAAACATTTTTGTATACAGTCTAACTGCCCATCTTAAAATCCAGTGAAAAAGAAATTATTATTTAGCATTCAAACCTATCAGCCCTTTTAGAATTTCTACTTCTTTCTGTAACAGTAGCAAGAACAGGAAACAGGTTTTTTTTCCCATAAAACTATGAATTGGACATGTCTGTTCTGAAATCACCTGGCTTTGGGGTGTTAAGTAGGACCTCTAACATTGTTATTTGTGTTTAATTTTACATAGCATTGAAATTGTTACCTTGCCCTAAGCTGAGGAAGTCACTGCTGTCCTTTCCAGTAGCACTTTTCTAGCACTCTGTCCTTGGCTTCATAATCCTCAAATGCCAAGCTTGGAAATCTGCTTCTGGCAGAACAAGATCTCTTCATCTTTGGGGTCACGTTCCAGGCTTTTGTTCAGTCACAAGTTTGGTTTGAATTTATCTTCAGTATGTCTACTTGAATATTCAAAAAATCATCAGCTAGTCTAATTTGTTTTTTTTAAAGTCATGTAAAAGACTGATTTGCTTTGACAGGTGGATCAGAAACAGAATTGTAGCTATTTTATCTGGACCTAATTAAGCAACCTTCATTACTGGCAGGTATGTGTTCATGATGACTAGAAATTAGCTTGATTGGAATTAAAACTCAAAATATAAGGCATTGAATTGACTTGTTTTTGAAAAATACATGGTTTAAAAATATATCTGTGAAGTACATTTTTAAATGTGGCAAGTGCGTGTCTAAATTTTAAATCATTCCCAATTCCACTTTGTATTTTATGTTAATGACACTTGTCACAGGTATTCATGAGGATATTGCCAACACATATAAAATGGCACCACACTAGTTCAGAATTACGAGACTTTAATAAAACATTAGGAACATTTTTTCTTCTTGCAGGCACAGAAATTCTGCAGTATTTTGTGTGGTGTATTTGGGATGAATTTTAGTCATGCAAATGACGCCAGCATGAGACAGGAGCAGTGCTTATGCCCTCAGAAAGGGGTTTAGTAGATGTTAAAGCAGTGCATGTACCCTGGTCCTGTTTGCCTTCAAAGAGCCCAGTTACTTCCAAGTGGTAAAATAAACTCAATGTCTGTTGAATTAAGGACATGTTTATCTCACTGCCCATTGCATCTCCAGCCTGTGGAATAGACTCGGTGTCACTGGAATGCTGATGTCATTAAATCCTATAGTAAGTCCTCTTTGTCCTATTTGCCTTCTCCTATGGTGAATCCAGGCATAAATTTTTAGTAAGGTCTTCCAGTAGCTCTGACTGTTCACCTAGTCCAATATGCTGCCTGAGGGTTTCAACACCTACTTTAAAATAACCTAAGTGTACACATGCAGATGAAATATTGGATTGCTTATTGCACTGTAAAGGACATTTATATCACAATTTTCTATGGCTGCTCTGATTATGGAGAGTTTAGGGCAAGGCATCTTGGAAGAGATTTTTCAAAATAATTGAAGGAAGTACTTTGAGGAACTAATAAGCAGCTGGTTCAACAGCCTTTGGTGTGGATATTACAGAGCTGTAAAGAATAGAGTATCGGAGAGAAAAAGCCAACTAAATAAATACAACTTTCTTTCAAATAAAAATGGTAGAGGAAAAACATAAGTCTTCCAAATAGAAAAATACATATCTCAGTTTTTGAACCTAAAATGTTGCAAGATATTTTAAAAAATCCAAATGATATTTCTATGAGTAATTTTCTGTTCTTCCTATAAATAACAGGTGTAAAAAATCCTATGTTAGAAAGACAGCTTCTTGGGACAGGATATCTGGTAAAGTTCAAGCTATTCTGGTTGTTGTCAGTGCTGATATAAGAATAGAATATTCTGCCTTTCAGCGTCAGATGGTGGCATCTGTAAGACAAGTAAGGACTGCATTTTGCTAATTATACCCTTTAAACTGTGTCATGTAGGGGATGCAGCACTCATGATAGTTACATGGACAGGAAATATAATTTGTCCTTCTGAAGGACAAAAATACATAGATGCAAATCCTTAGGTTCTCTTTCATTAAGGAGAGGCATTAAACATGACCATAGAATCAAACACTAGCTCTGTGAATCCACAGTGCAGATCTGTTGGATAAAATCAGGTCTGTTTTACCAGTTGAGGATGTAACCATTACCAATTTAACAATTGGTGGTGTGTTTGGACTTTGGAATTTCCACAATATGTCTAATTTAATGTCCCAGGATGAGAGTACATAATAATGGAACAGATTACATTTTAAATCAAACATGAAAACAACTAAAACATAAGAGCTGCTTTCTCAGTCAATGGCTACACTGTCAGAATAGCCCTCAATGAGCTGAAATTTCTGCTGTCTTTTCTGCCTTTCCCAAGAAGAGTTTTTTACTTGTGTAAGGTGAGTGCACATATTAGTCTGTCCAAAACTATTGAGTAGGTCCTGTTAACACAGTAATTTTTCTGTGTGGCTTCTTATGCTTGAAACTAGAACAAAAGATCTTTATAGGACTATCTGTAAAGCAGTGTATAAACTGAGAACTATTTCTCCTCAGAGGTCTTTTGGACTTGGAAAGTCCAGCAACTGCCATCAGTAAAAACTTATCCGTGGATAAAATATCGCTTTGGAACATGTTTCTGTAAATACAAAATGAGAGTTGGCAATAATGTACTGATCTAGGCAAGAGCCTTGTGTTTTGTTTTTGTATCTATTGCTGGATGAGTCAGGGAATTTGTGCCATCTCTGTGATTCTGTCCACTGTCAATACAAATGGGAGTGCTACCTGCTTGTTTATTTAATGTGCTTTGAGATCTGTATGTGTGCACTAAGGGTCATTTTCACACAGTGACAGTAAGAAGCAACGCCACCTACTCTGGAATGCACATTTTTCCCATAGCTTCTTGGAAACTTAATGTGTCTACACATGCTTGCTTGGCTATGAAGAAAGGTATTTCACATAACATTTTACTAAGATAACTTACAAGCCTGGTCTTTGTGCAATCACAGATACCCCTTTGCAAAATCCCTGTGCATTGATTGTATTCTCTATCACACTGGTCAGTGCCTGTGAACCTTATTCACTAATGGCTTGTGCACTAGTTAACAGGGAATTCGTGTAGGAAGGGGAGTGAAACAAACCAGCAAAGAGTGTACATATCATCAGTTTCATCTCTCAGATGTTTCTCTTCCCATATGCATTTGGCTAACTGCACCAGGCTATGATCAATGTGCAGACCACTAAAACAGACAAAACCAGCTGAAAAAGCAGGTTTCCTCTTTAAGAAAAAGGAAAAACTTTCCAATTGATTTAGTGCTTCATAAATTAGCCTAGGGACACCTTTAAATTGTGTTCTTATTATGCATACAAGATTCTACTCACCTAATAATTTTGCTATTCAATTAAAAAAAATGTTTTGAATAGCAACCAAATATGCCATAAAAATATACTATCCACATTCTGCAAAGAGTGAAAATGTAAATGAATGGATAGAAAATGTCCCCACTATGATTTCTTTCTTGTTGACTTTCCAATTTAATTTTTCATTGGAAAAAAAAGATGTATTGGGAAATAGAATGCATGATCTACAAGTAGGAGTTTAGGAAGTCATTATATACCCATTAGTTATGTGCATTTATTAAATCTGTCTGGTAAAATTAAGGGAGCTAAAATTTTATGTATTTATTTCTATCTGGTGTACCTTGTATATCTTGCATGCCAGTCAGCATTTAAGATACGCAAATTAACTGATCGTATCAAAGAGCAGAAGGCATGAATGGGGAAGGATATACCCACTGAAGAAACTCTCCTGAGATTCTCTGCTGTGCTCCCTGGGTGAATTTGGGATATTATCCATTTTCATTTAACGATCAAAGTCTTTTATGACTATCTTTGAAAAACTATAGGAAGTCTAAACAACTTTCTCAGTATTTTTGTTCAAGTTCTAGGAAGTCCTTCCCTGGAAAGGAGCACTGAGTCTGTGTGTAGTTTCAGTGTTTGGCCAGTGCACAGTCCTAAGGGCCTTTACTATGGCTATAAGGCCAGATATTTATCCCCAAGGCACACGATGGTGAGAATATTTATTTACTTAGATGCTATCTTAATCAAAGCAAAGCCACAAGAGCTCCTTAGACTGTATATCTTGGCCTGAGTCTATCCAGAAAGAGCCCTAGGGTTTTTAGTAAGTATGTAAAACCCTCTTACATTAACCAGTTGTCCCCATTTAGACTTACAAATATTCATGGCAGATGTCAGGATTTGCATCTTAAATTTTTACTGGTCAAAAAAGTAATACAAATAGATAGAAGGAATAATAGATTTTTATTTTATTCCTTTCCCATAGGAAAGGGAATTGGAGACTTCTGCTGCTCATGCTCTTTAATTCAGTGTGTCTGCTTTTTATTATTGTAGCATCCAAATGAACACAAGGAAATGGAAAGCAATGGACAAGTAAGCATTTGTTTGTCACACCCCACTTTGTTCACTCTGAAATATACACTCATGAGGGTGAGAACTAAATTTCATTTAAAAGACTGCTCCAAAGATCCTATGTATGGATGCCTCAGTCTTGCCTTGGTCATCTGTCTAAAGATTTGGTAAAAAGGGTTTTCTGAGCGTAGATGTGAAAGTCTCAGGTCAGAAAGAAAGAATCAGTGAGGTTCCAGAGATTGCAGCACAGGCTCTGTCCCACAGTGCCACTTCCAGGCCCCTGTCCCTGTGGGCTAGAAGGAATCAAATGAAAGTGGCCCTGATAATGAGGCTGATGTCATAACAGCACGGAGCTATTGCCAAAGCTGGAAACAGTCTCCAAATGTTTAATGTATTCCAGTGGGAATAAAACGATTGTATGCTTTGTGGTGTGTGTTATCAGCAGCAGTAAGGATCTGCTTCAAAACCCAAAAGATTCCTCTGAAAATCAGCAAATCCATATATCTGAGCCTCCTCTAAGTAAAGAGGGGAAAGAACACAGCGTTATTTGAAAGAACCTTTGAAAGAAAGAAGTTTTACTTCTGGCAGATACTGCCTTAGTTTATGCGAATAGTAGGTTGAAAAGCTACCCCGTACTCCTAGAAGTGCATTCTTTGGACTTCTGCACATTTTTTAAAGCTGCCTCTGTAGAAGGAGAAGACGACAAATGATGAACAAATTATTGTGGATATCCTATTTCCTGCATACCCTTCCCTTCCTTTTATGTATTTCTTGTGCATTTCATCTGATTGATTAAGGCAGGAAGTTTACAAGTGAAGTTTCAACCCTGGTTTGCAGGTTTTATGGCATCTAAAGGAAAGTGTTCCCTATCCTCTTCATTCCATAAGTTTCCTTGCATCTCTGGGGTGCCTTTGGTTGGGATAGCCCGTGTGGGTGTGCAGCTGATAGCCTTGCTCTTGTTATGCAGAATGTGTCTTGCTGTTGTTGCTGCTCCTTCAGTGCCTCCCTCCTGATGCTTCTTCTACTTTGCTCTTATGTCTTGTGGCCCCAATAAATGGCTGCTATGTGGCATGATCAGAATGATACAGGAGAAACTTGGTGTGCAATAATGAATAATTGGGTTTCTTAGGGGTTGTTCTGGCTGCCAGCCTGTACACATCCCTCCTCTTTCTTTGTCCCAAAGAATGTTTAAGCAATTCAAAGAGAATAGAACAGCCTCAATGAGCACTGCTGAGAAAGACTTGCCTCTGAGGATCTTATCTTTATGAGGGTCCTGGGAGGAGGGAGATCTGAGTTCAGTCATTACTGCAAATCCCACAGGGGAATCGACAGCGTGTCCTAAGTATTATAGCAATGTCTAGATTTACTAGGCTGACTGGCAGCAGCACAGAACCTCCAGCTTGCTGTGTGGGCTGGGCAGTGCTGTGCAGACAGCTATCTGATGAACTCTTTTGATGTGATGGACAGGTGTCTAATTTTTGAAGGCTGTCGGGTCTGGGTGTTGATCAGTCACCAGGCTGCTTCATATGATCATGTTTAAGCAGTTTCCAGCCTTGCTACCAGTAGAAATTTGGCGGCATTTGTAAATGTATTGCAACAGAATAGTGATTTTCAAGAATCCCAGTGGTGCTTAGAGAATGTATTTAAGTATCTAAATCACTTTTATGCTCAGACTGTGATTCCAGTAAGGAAGTAAGAGCTTCCTACCTTTACCTGATGTCTACCTGGTAGCCTGAAAACACTGTAATGCTCCTCAAGAGGTCTCATCACTAAGAAATGCAGAATTGAAAGGGATAAAATTTTCCTGCTTCCACCTCTTCCTGTAAGGTCTAAGCTGTCTGTGAAACACAGACCAAAGGACTTCTCTGAATTAATTCCTCCTTCAAGTCCTATAGCTGTGACAAAGCTAGAAGGATTTTTAGGTTGGCATGCAAACCATTCTCCTTTTCTCTGAATGATCAGCACTGTGATGCTGTTACCAGAGGGACAGAAGACAGGATTCCAATAATGTAAATTCTCTCTGAAAATGACAGACTCTGATGAACGTACATCAGCTGTATACATTAGGTTTGTGATATTTTTAGGATGTGAATAAAATTTAAAAAACAATTTGGGAGTGTTTTCCACAGATAATTGACTATTTAGCAAACAAGGAATAAGAAGGTCTTCTGCCATCATACAGACACATGACTTATTGCTGGCACCCATTTTCCCTGGGGCAACAGGAATCAGGGAATTCAGAGTGCTGGTTGGAGTCCTACATAAAATACTTCATATCTAGTGACATGACCTCCTGAAGCAGCAGTCTGAGCTGCAAAATGCCTTGTAGATCTTATTTTTTTCTGCCAGGTGATCGGAATTAACTCTTCTAAAATTCAATAGAAGGCAGGTAATGAAAAAAAAGAAACTAAAAAAAAAAAGGAAAGATAATAATTTCTGCCGTTGTAAGAATAAACTCCAGCAGACAGCAGTGAATTTTACCTTTTTTGCATTTGTAGAAAGCGATTGGATCTTTTGATTGTACAAACACAAGGGAGATTCTCTAGACAGAGATCATATGAGGTAAGTATGTATGGTGTGAACCCTGTGGTTGGAGCCTCAGGGGTGCCAGAGTAGCATTCAGACACTTGGAAGAGGCTGAACTTTTCCAGTAGAGTATTTGATGTTATTCAGTCACTGACTAACACATAATGACTCCCAAGGCACTATGAATATGAGCTGTTTGCTGCAGTTCATTGGACTACTTCTGAGAGAACTTTTCGTTTGATTTGAAAGTAGACATGACTAAACTAAAAAATAACCTTTTTCTTTCCATTTGGTGCAACTGTAGCCCTAAATTCCTTCTCCTGTAATACAACCAATTATAATAATGGCACTGAGTATTGAAAAAGTCTACCTCCAGAACCATATGTAACTAATTTGCATCCCAAATACCTGACTAAGTCTTTGCAGGTAATTGGTAGTTGGGTAATCTGCCTATTCATGTCTTCAGTTCTAGCTATCTCTAGTTAATAATCAATGGTATTTTTTTCTAATGAAGAAATGGAATTGACATCCTGGCCTTTGTACAGTGTTAAAATAACATTGATCGTTATCATTATCATATGTCCTTGATACACTCTATAAGGGTAAGAATATCAGTCTTACAGTACAGGGACACTTAATAAACTGGGATAAATAATTGTGATTGGTCAAAGAGGTATTCACGGTTTTCTGGGCAAAGATGTGTGGGAGAGAATTAATAAAATGTTGTATATTAGTTCTATCTCCAAATCTAAATGGAAGACAGCCTCTCTAAAGATATATGAAAGATGCATGAAGACACATGAAAGCTCTCTATATCATAGAGTCAAGCTGGAGACGGGGTTATGTTTCTCCTCATTGTATTGAACATCTCCAAAGTAAAGATCTTTCTTACTCTGTCGTTGGATATTCCCACTGGTCTTTTCTCATTTCTGTGAGGAAGGTGAACCCTAACCAGTTTTAGTGAGGGAGGAAGTCTGTGGCTAGCACATCAAATATAGCAACTCAGTTTTCTTTTTTTTTTCAATTTTGCTCTTTTTTGTTACTTTCCTCCCACTATCAGTAGAGCTTCAAAACTTTTATGTATTGCGGGAGCCCCCTTTTTCCTGAGAGAAATCAAAATATTAATTGTGTCCTCTTGGACTCTTTAAGTAGAATTTGAGAACCATTTTTCATCAATGGCATACTACAGGCCAGAGCACAGTCTATATTTGGATCTCTTGACTAAGGTACAATGTCTAATTTAAAAAAATAATGGTACTGTAGATCTTATTTTACTATTCTTCCATAATAATAAGGTCTTTTTCTTTTTTGCTTCCAGAATTTATATTCTGCTATTAAATAAGGAAAATCTTTTGTACAGTAGGTGTAAAATTACATCCCTGTCAAACCATTTTTTAAAAAGAAAAGAATCAGGGACCCCATGCTAAGATTAAAAATCAGAAATTAATTACATTTAAAATGTCTACTGCAAGATGATGGTACCTGCTGGCAAGACTTTCACACCAACCTACAGAAACCCTGAGTTTGTTTGGCGTTGTAGGCTTGGTTATGGTTGACATTTCTGTGTTTTGACTGTCAATTTCAAAAGCAAGTTTTGTGGAAATGGCATTAAAGCGAGTGCTTCTGAATTTTGTTGGAATTTATGAGAATTCATGCCTTTGCTCTGGAACATCAACACAATCTCCACATACCATGTTTTGTATCTGTAAATACACTCATGCTCATGAAGGCAGAGGAATTGATACATTTTTTTCCTTGCAAATATAGACACAGGTTTATAATTATACCCAGCTGCATTAAACCAGCAGAGGTTGTGTCCCCCAAGGATAAGCAGAGTGTGGGTCCCACACGGCCTTGGACTGCACAAGGCACTGGGGGTGAGGGGCAGACCATGGCAGCCTGGCCCAGGAGATGCTGCTTTTTGAGATCCCAAACCACAGCGTAACATTTTACATTTATCTTCAGTTATTTTTGTGTGTACATAAAATACAGCTTACTCTTTAGAAATACTAAAGTGTTTTTCATTAAGCATGCACCAGAGCATTTTGTGTGTGAGCTGAATTAGCCTTACAATAGCCTGCATGTATGTGTCTCCACATGCATGTGGTGCTCCTCTGCAGAAAAGAGCTACAGTAGCTGTCTGGTATGGTCCTTTGTTGTTTGTCATAAGAGGGACAGATTCCTAAATAATTGTTTATTTTAATTTGATTATTTTAAGACTCCCAAATATTCCATTTGTAGCTTAAATATTTTATAAAAGTTTGTACACGTGGAAAGTGTTTAAAGTGTAAGACACTAGAGCCTTTCCTTCAGAAAACATTTTGGTTTTCAGAGGTGAATAAATAACAAGACTCTTAACACTTTGTTCCGAGTCTTCTCAGTGCTATTTGTAAGTGGAGTGAGAGCAGCTATTATTATCCTTATAAGTATTTGGCACTGCATGGCCTTGATACGCCGTCGTGTCTATTCAAAGAATGTCTAGTGAACAAAGGAACTGGTCTCAGGGCATGAATGTTATCCTGAAGCAACTAAAGGATACAAGCCTTGTCACTTCTTGTCTCATTTTCATTAAGAAAATCATGTGGTTTAGCTTTAGGGGGGTGGTGATGAATCAACCATGTGACTAAAGGCAGGTGGCCATCTTAAAGCTCTTATCCTTAGTAAAAATGAGAATTAAAAGGAGGGGATGGCAGAACGAGGGAGTGGGGGAGGAGTCGAGCTCCATAAAATGTTCAGTCACTGGGCTGCCACGAAGTAAATATTTTTACAAATATATTATTTACTACAAGGGAAGGTTTTCCCAGAGAGGCAGATAAATGTGCTTGCTATGGGAGCTTTATGGCCACTACAGGCCCAACTGTCATTCCTTCGGTACTTCCTGTCAGTCCGACTAAACTCTGTCATCCTTCAACCCAGTTTAAATTAACAGGTAATTTGTAAATGTCACTTCAGGTTAGGCCGCTCATTTTGTTTCTACTCTACCAATGCAAAGTCTAGGACTAATTTTTCTTGTCTTCTTTTAATAGGATTTTCATTTATAAATAGAATTATGTTCTGAAAATAAATTACAGTAAGTGATGCACAGAACTGGTAGCAGCAGCACTTTCATAGAATTTCAAGCACCTACATCAGAAGAGATTAATAAAAACACTTCAAAGGCTAAATTCTATTTAAGCAGAAGACAGCTTTTGGTTAATATTTAATCTGAGTAACTGAGATCTTGGTTGAAAATATGATTTTTTAATATCTAAATTAATTTGCAAAACAAAACCATTAATTTTGCCTGAGAGCTTTCGTAATGCAAAAGTTTCAGTAATTTATTTGAAAAAAAAGTAATTCTTTAGTAAAAGTCCCTATTTTAATATGGAATTTATTTCTAATGCAATATATTATATTTGATCAGCAATACTGCTTTAAGTCTATACTTTTTTAATGATCGCTAATGTGCTATATTGAATAAGAAAAAGAATCAGACTTTTCATGGGAATTTTTAGTTTGTAAAGGAGATTGCTTTCAGGTTTAATATAAACAAATAGTCATCACCCATTTCTTTAAGGTAGTATACAACTGAAAGAAGTACAATTTCACAATAATATAGGCATGCATGATAGGAGACTGTGTAATATTTTTCATTGAATGGCTTTTGAAGTGTTGTAGTTACAGCACATGCTTTCCTTGTTCGGCTCCTGGCAATGTCATGCCCAAGTGAGCTGGGGGAGCAGTTTGCAGGGTGACAATCCTGTGCCTTCCTTCTGCTTTCTGGTTGTAGGAGGCATTTCCTTTTCCTCCCACTCCTCAAGGAAACCTTACATCTTTCCAGCAGAAAGAGAGACTCAGTTCATGGGTCTAAGGGACTCTCAACATCTTCTGTTCCTTGTAAAAGTTGTCTAAGCTTGGCAGAGGATTGACTGCCCCTCATAGTTAAAGGCATTGTCTAATCTCCTCTCTTGGCTTCAGTAGTAGCCAAACTCAGTTGTAGGGACTGCAGCCCAAATCCAGTTCCTTTCTTTCACTAACCTCTCCCCATGTTCCCCATGTTCCAGCTCTTCTGCTGTCATCCCATTCATGTCTGTTCTGCACTCTCAGCCCTGTTATTGTATTTTTCCTCTCACCATTTACATTGAAACATTTATCTGGATTATTTTTGTGACCCTTTTCTTTCTTGTTGATGATGTTTTTGACTTCTTCTAGCAAGTCCCCTTTGATAGTCTGTCAGCCCTCAAAGTGTTCTGCAGTAGTTGCACTCAAGTTTTGTAGGAGTTACAAAATAACCGAGCTATCTGAAGCAGTAGCAAAGATTCTTTTCAATAACAGTGAGCAGAAATTCAAGAACCATAGCAAAAATTTTTGGCACTGAGCCACCACTGATGAGTGATTACATTGGCTGCTGCTCTGGTAATTAACGTATAAGGGATATCAACATGGGAGATTGCAATATAATGTGACACGAGTAAACTAAAATTCCTAAAAGTGTTGGATCCTTTAAGCTGGCTGCAGTGCAACTGTGCTTTAAGCCTCCACGCAGACAATATCTGTATTATTTAAAATCTCATGTCTGGATCCTAGGTTAACCTATAAGTCCATTGTAAATCTATTTAGACTGTTATTGTTAAGGTTACTTCGGGTGTTTTTAAAATTAATTTTTAGTGACATTAGCAGTATTACAGTCCAGTATCAAATACTGAAAAAGCATCTTTCATTGTGTATTGCTACTGACCTATTATCAGAAACATAACTTTTCTACGTAAATATTAATTGTTTTGTTTAAATATTAAAGATCTTACTTTATTCTGAATGTTAAATTAGCATCCATGCAATAAGATCTAGGACTTGAAAAGAGAGCTATGATGTATTAAATGCTAACTGAAGTTCCTCCACCCTGATTCATGGTAATTAGTAGGAATTCATGTCTCATTGGAATGTCACTCTTCTTTTCTTGTGCTTTAGTGGATTTTAGCTGTAAAAGCAGTATCAGTTCAATTTTCCACATAAGTTACCTTAACATGTTTTCACATCCTGATCAGTTCAGACATGTTACATTTCCCCACTGTGTAACATCCAAAGCATTTTGTGGTGAAGCAGAAGTAAGCTTGGATCTTCTCTGTATGGCTAAAGTGAATCAATAGAGGGGAGAATGATGAAACTTCGGAAACTGACCTTTATGTGAACCAACTGCTGGTGTTCATGAAATTTGAACTAAGACTCACTTTTAGGAAGACTGTGAAAGAGCTAATATTCTGAAATGCTGACAAAAAGGAATCCACTGTGAAATGAATGCCTGTCTGCCTGTCTGACTATCAAAATTAAAGCAGAGAAGTAGAAATTTATTGCCACCTGTCCCAGAGACAAATATGCGAGATAGATGTGCACTGCTTTCTCCAGGATGACATCTGGAGGAGTGTGGTGGGTTGACCTTGGCTAGATGCCAGGTGCTCTCCAAGCCACTCTATCATGCCCCTCCTCAGTAGGACAGGGTGGAGGAAGATAAGAAAGGAGAAAATAAGATGGCAAAAAACCTCCCATGTCAAGATAAAGGCAGTTTAATAAAGCAAAAGAAAGGCCATGTGCAGAAGCAGAGGAAAACAAAAGATTTATTCTCTACTTTCAATCAGCAGGTGATGTCCAGACACTTCCCAGGAAGCAGGGCTTCAGTACACATAGTGTTTACTCCGGAAGAGAAATATCATAATAACGAGTGCCCCCCAGTCTTTTCTCTCTTAGCTTTCATTGCTTTTATTGCTGAGCAGACTTCACGTGGTATGGAATATCCCTGTGGTCAGTTTGGGTCAGCTGTCTTGTCTGTGTCTGCTCCCAAGATCTTGCTCACCTCCTGCCTGCTGGTGAGGTGGGAATGTTGGAGAGCCAGCTCTGGTGCTGTGCCAGCCCTGCTCAGCAGTAGGAAAAACACTGGCATGTTAGCAACACCTTTCTGTCTACCAGTGCAAAGTTCAGCACTGGGAGGGCTGCTATGGGGAAAATTGTCTCTTGCTCAGCCAGACCAAAACAAGGAGCACTTACTGACTATCAAAGTTATTGCAAAAAGAATTGCTCTGTCAGTTGCCTTAATTCCATTTAAATACATGGAGATTCTCAGTAATTAATTGAGCAGAACTTCGGGTGATTCTTTGAGGTGTTTATGCTCAGTGTACATCAAAAATTCACAGAAATAAAGTAAGATGAACATTTGCTATCAGAATATTTTTTCCCATATTTGTCTCACTTTTACTTAACTTTAGAGGGTCAAATATGTAAATACTTAACGTTCATTGCAGGGAGAAAGCTTTATGGAGGTCTGTCTGTGAGGACATTCCAACAGCCCTTGACTGTAGTTGGCAGTATTTTTAATTGTACACAAATATTGAATCTTTGTTAGCTGCAATCCTCCATTTAAAGAGAAGAAATTAAGTAAAAATTTCAAACATATCCTTGTAATTTAACTCATTTAATGTATTACATTTTTGTGTCTGAATTTTTCTTACTGTGATAAATTTTCTAGATTGATGTGTCTCTTAATACAGATTTGACTGTTCCCAACAATCACATTATGCAACTTTAGCAGTTGTTTTTCACATATGGTTCCCTTTTGCAAAATCAGATCTGTTTATGAGTTGCAATTTGTTGATTGGCCTCTAACTAAGAGCTAGATTTGAAGGTGGTGTTTTTACCTAGAAAGTAATAAGACATCCACTGTCTCAGCATCAATCTAGCTGTATCTTGGGGCATGTAGAGGGGCACATCATGTGCTAATGCCTATGCAAATCAAAGATAGTGATATCTGAATTTGGGATTTTTAAAGTACAGCATAGAACAATGTGTTGTAGGGACTATTTTCTATATAAATAAACCTTGTATATGATACATCAGTCTTTTAAATATAAATTGCTTTTAATTTCATCTAACGCTTCAGAGTATGCGCCCAACATCAGTTTCCCAACACTGATTTTTGGCACGTTAGCTTCTGGGATCCAAAGAGAATCCTTCTGGGCTGTTTTAAATCATGCTTGAAGGAAGCAGTTATTCCATGCTAAGTAAAACATAGGCTGAGATTCTCTCAAGTTTGCTCTCTAGTCTCAGGGAGATTTGAGGCGTTATGTTTAGCAAATAGCAAACAGTTGAGACAGATGAGGGCAATCTTCCTCAAAGCTGCTGCGTTAGACTGAGACAAGACTGCATCCATGTACAAATGAAAAGTTTATCTTTGCAAGCAGCAATGCTATAGTTTGACTATTTTTCAATTAAAAGTTGGATTCCATAGTGCACTGAATCTGTCACAGTGAAAAATGTAGCCTGATTGTTAATAATACTGCTCTATAATTATTGCTATTATACAGTCCAGATACTTCATGAGGGCATGATCCCTGATTCTATTTGGTTTTGTACAGACCGCAGAAGAAGCAATTCCTGAGCTGTAAGGTTGGTAAGCTAAGTATAAGACTCATGCAAGTTGATGCAAGAAGCTTTTCTGTTGTGGCTCTTGATGTTGCTGAAACTAATCTGTCACAGTGAGAGCTGCCCCCTTTTAGCCTTAACACTGCACGCTCATTCTTGTGTTTTGACATGTCATGTGTTGAATGACTAAGAGTGAACTTTTTTGTTAAAGAATGTGGTTTTCAGTATTTAAAAAAACTCTTTTAAAATATTTTCTTAAATTTATAGAGGGTTTAATAGAAAATTTCAACATATAATTATTAAAATACATTGCCTTCTTTAAAACAGAAAAATTTAAAAAAAACCTCCACAAAATACTTTTAATCATTTTAGAGTGAAATAATTACTTGGAGGTGCTGTGGTATGAAATTCAGAACCTTTTTCCCAGGGATATATATAATGGATTGAGGAGAACAAGAAATTGGTGTAGACAGGTGTTCTCCCACAGCATCATCCCCCTTAGTGGACTGATGACAAGTGAATACTTGTAGTGGGAGACAAAATTCAAGTTTCTTCTCCGGCCAGATGGCTCATAAGGGTGTAAAACATATATCTTTGTCTGCCATCCATCTATTTGCCAGAAACACACATTTGGCACACTTACTGTCTTAGCCACAACTTAGACAGCTAGAAGCCATTAGGAGACCCCTTTTAGATGCAAGCTTAAATATTTAGATTGAAAAATTCCATTTTATTTTAGAATTTTGGTGACACATTTCTGCTGTTCAAAAGAATAAAATTGGGGAAACACAGTGCTTTGTCTGTATTCATTACTTTAAGTTGTTGTGTTACTGAGAATCACTGGAGCTCCCATACAAGAGCAAGGACTCATCATTTGGCAGCAGTGATAAGCATGTCAGGGCACAGCTTTCACTATTGTCAGGAAGGAAGTGTGAAAGTTTGGTTAACTAATCAGCTGCTATTAAAAATTCAGTCACTTTTTGCTTATTTGCTCCAGGGAGAGTTGTTAGAGTTCAGCAGCTAAATTTGTCAATTTTGTGGATTTTTAAATTTCATTTTTCTCTGGCAGGATTTAATCCCTCCCTTCTGGATTGCATCACTGAGTGTGGGGGTTGCACCCCTAGAGTGCACCAATATCTTTCCTTCCTTCCTTCCTTCCTTCCTTCCTTCCTTCCTTCCTTCCTTCCTTCCTTCCTTCCTTCCTTCCTTCCTTCCTTCCTTCCTTCCTTCCTTCCTTCCTTCCTTCCTTCCTTCCTTCCTTCCTTCCTTCCTTCCTTCCTTCCTTCCTTCCTTCCTTCCTTCCTTCCTTCCTTCCTTCCTTCCTTCCTTCCTTCCTTCCTTCCTTCCTTCCTTCCTTCCTTCCTTCCTTCCTTCCTTCCTTCCTTCCTTCCTTCCTTCCTTCCTTCCTTCCTTCCTTCCTTCCTTCCTTCCTTCCTTCCTTCCTTCCTTCCTTCCTTCCTTCCTTCCTTCCTTCCTTCCTTCCTTCCTTCCTTCCTTCCTTCCTTCCTTCCTTCCTTCCTTCCTTCCTTCCTTCCTTCCTTCCTTCCTTCCTTCCTTCCTTCCTTCCTTCCTTCCTTCCTTCCTTCCTTCCTTCCTTCCTTCCTTCCTTCCTTCCCCAGAGCTGCTGAAGCAGATCAGACTTTTACTCTAGTGATGCTGCCAGCACCAAAATGTGCTGACACACTTAGTCATTTAAATACCAAAACTTAGAGTGATAATTGACCTTCTGGTTCTCTCAGTGACCTTCTTTTTTATTCTTAGACCTCACTTTATTTCAATATGAAGAGGGTAGGAAATGTAATTTGGTAAATTGTGTATAGAGACTGGGAGAAAATGGTAGGAAAAGGCTGGAATGGTGAGTCTGGGGTGAAGAACAGTAAATACAAGGACAGAAAATGCAAATCAGTGAAGAAGGCTGGCAATTGATAGTTGTCCTGGAGAACTAGATCCTAATCTTACGTCTGTCCAGATGGAGAAATCTTTTATAAAACAATCAGATTAACTGAGGTCTACAGT
Organism: Sturnus vulgaris; assembly: GCF_052056855.1. Taxonomy (NCBI): domain Eukaryota; kingdom Metazoa; phylum Chordata; class Aves; order Passeriformes; family Sturnidae; genus Sturnus; species Sturnus vulgaris. The sequence goes on along the minus strand of NC_142251.1, from coordinate 15,722,299 downwards.
AAAAGTGAAACCCCCATATTTCTCATAGGAAAGAAAGGATGTCCAAGAGTGTTAGTTGTCAGTACCCTGTGCAATGTTCCTGCAGATGGAATGCTGGAGCCAGGTGTGCTGTCAGCAAGGTGAGGCTCAGCAGGGCCATGGTGGTGTGGGCTGGGTGCTCCTGGCCTGTCCAGCCTGAGCTCAGCCTTACCCAGCAGGAGCAGCTCATTTCAAGCAGCAGCTGGAGGGAAAGCAGCCAGCCAGCCCCTCCACAGCTCCTGGAGGACAAGAGTGTAAAGCTGTAGTTTTGTAAATTGGTCGTTCCCTGCTTGTCTACATGGGCATAGTTTGCTGTTCTATGTTTAATGAAAATATGGGTTGTTAAACTGCTGCTTTGCAAGTGGTATAATTAGGTTTCTTGTTTTAGCCCCAGAAAACTTAATGTAATTACCTCTCAGTTCATTTTGATGGCTTGAGTTTTTGTTGTAATTCCCATGAATTTAAACCCGGCCCTCTCTGCTGCCAATGGCAACAGGATTACACTTGTGTCAGCTGACCCAGAAGAAGTGTGTTTTCATTACCCCACAGAGGTATGCTCTGATTTAGTGAAGTACTTCATAACCACAATAGGTCAATAGGAAGTACACTTGAACAAATACAGTGTTGCATGATGCTGAATAGTAAGGAGAAACAGTGTTTGGCATCTCAGAAGAACCCAGGATGAACAGATATTTTTAACCTTATTAGCTCTGTGCCTCAGCTTCCCACTTGTAAAATGGTTTACAATTAAATGAACCAAAGGGTTGTTCTGAAAATAAATTCATTAATGTTTGAGAATTATTCAGATACTATGCCATGGAGTGCAATAGACTATCCCATAAGTAAATGAAAGTTCTCTGTTCTGTAAAATACGTTTTGAAGTGAGTATGAACTGAGGAAGATGGAGCACCACTTTGTGAACAGTGAGAATAACAAAAATACTGAGTAGCTGCCCTGTTCCTTTGTTGAGCACCATCTACCTCAGTTGTGGACTGAAGTGATTATTTCCTGGGGGAAAAATTACTAATGTAATCACATAATTTAAATCCATGTTGCAAATCCTGAATTTGAGGGAATGAATTAAGATTATATGAGTGTTAAGTCCTGCCTCAATTGCTGCCACAAGCCACTTTTTTCCTGCATTCTTTAACTTTGCTTGAGTTTGCAACAGCACTGCTCCTTTAAGCTAGTGGGTTTTTAATATAATTATATAAGTTTATCTATCTATCTATCTATCTATCTATCTATCTATCTATCTATCTATCTATCTATCTACCTGTGTATTTTCAAAGTCAAGTTACCAACTGAATTAATGCCACGAGAAGTCCTTACAGCACATCTGGGTATTGAAATAGCTTAAAAAATATGAAGCAGCCTATGAAAAAATTGAGATTAAAAATTTAAAGTGAAATCAGTTAAATTTGATAGTTGGAGGTAGTTTTCTGTATCACACCTGGGAATTCAGAGGTGTAACAGCCATTACTGCTAGTGGTAGCTGTCTGGCCTAAACCTCTACATTGCACTGTATATCTTTACAAATCTAAATATGTAAAGTGCCCTAAAGTGCCCTAAACTTCTCAAAACCTGGTACAAAAATTACTTTTTGGGCTATGTTGTTGCGGAAAGTCGGGGCTCTGTTCACTGTGCAGCCAGCATCCCTCAGGAAGGAATAAGCAAGATTAAATGGTTGCCATTTTTTTCCTGACCGGTCTTAGTCTGCAGCAGCACTTTACATATTCTCTTTGCATCAATAAATGCTTCTACAGGCACAAGCTTGAAGGCCACGTGGTTGAATCCAAGGGTCATCCCCCATCCCTGGACCAGAAGCATTCCCATGAACCTCCATCCTTTGCCTGGTAGCAGCTGTGGGGTGGAAAGGGTAAGAGTACTTTTCAGGTCGCTGCACAGATGGTGTTTTCTAACCAAACCTTGCATTCTCTCCAGGATAAATGGGGGGGAAGGTGACCACCACACCATGGCCACTTTTGTGCCAGCAAAGAGTATTCTGTTTAAGTGGCTTCCCTTAGGGTCTCAACATGAAAAACCTACACTTAAAGACAAACAGATTAATAAAGCAAGGGCATGAGCCTTTAGTAGGCAAATTATCTATTCATCTGACCCAGGTAGTTTCACATAAAGAGAGATGAGAGGCACCATCAGACAAAACAAGCCAATATTTCATTTCTATCCTGGTATTCCTGAGCGGGTTTTAAAGGAAATTGGAGACAAAGGTACTGGACTATATTTCTCTGGTTTAGTTATGTTAAGGCACTGCAATGTAGTTATATTTTGGATTTTGTATGTGACTTTACTGATTTGTGCTGTTTTATTGTTATTAAAAGTATTTTAGTTATATTGATAATTAAGTCAGATTAGGCTGTAAAGATTTCCTGACACATAATAAATCCTTTTACTATTTTTGATACTAGAACAGAAAATTAAAGAGATTCTATTTCTGAAATAGTAAAAGAGAGTCTTATTTTTCCAAAGTTTATGTTGATTCAAAACAGCTCATGGAATAATGCAAGTAGAGCGCAGCACAACTGAGGAAATGCTGGAAATGGAACATGATTTTCATTGGCTTGTGTTCCTCAGCAGTGCCTGTGGAGTGGCCATAAGTGTGCTCTGGATGAAAGCAAAGCTTGAACTCACTCAACTGCCCCTGTGTCTTTCTAGGATTTAGCTAATCAATACATATGTAGTTGTAAGAACTTTGGCAACTTCACCAAAACCATGATCTGCTTGATTTCCCTGATCATTTGAAGTAAGAAGACTTCAACATCATTTATGTTGAGAGCTGTTTGTACAGCAGCTACTTGTGAAAAATGTGCCATTTGCTTAGAAAACCACCACAGTTCAAGACTAAAAATACCATACAGTATTAGTTGATTTGTTCAGGGAGTTTTTCTTTTAAATTTGTTGCTAGTTCATGCTCAGAAGATATATGCTAACTGGTCTGGTCTCCTGAAACACAAATGTCTAGCTGAGAAGAAAAAACTTGTATCAGCTGGGCAGATATAATTAAAGTTTCAGGCTTACTTCATACCCAGGTGGAGACTTTGAGGGACTTAAGGGAATTTAGCGCTAATCCAAACCTAGTATCTCCCAACTGACGACATGATGGGCAGCATGGAACTGTAATTGGAAGGGCATTGGAGGGGGACCTGGAGAGATTATAGAGGAGCGAGAAGAGAGGATTAGACAAGCACAGGAATAAGTACAGCAACTTCAGAAAATTACCTAATGCAATACAGTCCTTGTGTCTTTGTGATATTCAGAATCCCAGGCTTGTCAGAGAATACAATACCACACACCTTTCAGTTCTGTTCTAGAAATCTGCATTTGAGAATGCCAACTGTCAAAGCCTTTACAAGCTAAAGGAAGCCGCTTAGGAAGATGTAGGCAGTTCAGCTGACAATGCCTCCTGTTAATCCTGCCATGTATAAGAATCATCTATCCTTATCTCGAGATCTGTCAAAACAGGCCAAGTGATCAGGATGCTCATCTGTGCATCATGTGGCACACAGCCTCAAAGACATGGGGCTCCATGATCTACCAGCACCCACAGATCTTTCTTAATGCTCACACAGACTCTGAAAGGATTTTTAGGAAGGTTCCCTTTAATTGAAATGACATCTTCCCCTGTCTTGGAATTCCTCTCTACCACGTCATATAATCATATATTCCAACAAGTGCTCAAGAGCTACTGCTAGGGATTAAGTCAAAGCTTGCAAGCATGTGAATCCTTCTTTTATGACTTTGCCTCCATCTCATTTTCCTTATGTTGCTTTCACATTATCTTCATCTCTTCCAATACTGCTTTACTATTCTTTACTTTTATTGGTGCTTTTCTCCTTGATCCTGTCCCCTCAAGTAATTTATTTCCTGTGCCTGATTTAGAATGGATCTATATGCTCTTCTTTTACTGCCAGTCTTCTTGCCTCTCCCTGATGATTAGCAGTCTTTCCAAGGCACACCGAGTACAATTTGGCATGCAGCAGAGCACTAGTCTCAAGGAGCAGACACCGCCCAGAGGAACAGCATGGGACATGCGGTGAAACCAGATGAAATCCAGTATGACCGCCTGCGATCCAAGTCAGAAAAGGCAGATTTTTAAATTAAATATTGCATTGCAAGGTGAGGGAAGGAAGCTAATGAAATCTGTTCCCTTAGAACAAAGAGTGAGACATATTGTTACTTATTTTATTATTACTATAATTTTAAAGTAGTTGCAGATAAAAAATGGTGCTACTCTAGTTGATCCAAGAAGACAGATAGAAACTTAGGATCATCTGATAGCTCCAATTAGGGAAGAAATTGAGATGGGTAATTCTGTGAAGTAATCTTTTTTGTTGATAAAATCCTGTTGTGCTTGCACATAGGAAACATCAGCCAGCCAGAAACAGTTCCTCTGTTCTTATCACCAAACTCCATGTAGCAGCATTGCCAGGACAGTCTCTAGACTTCTCTGACCTCACACAAATTCAGGCTTGCCTTCTGCTCATTGCTTACATGCCTCCATCATGCTTTCAAGAAGGATTCAGCAAAAACATTCTTTTAGATCAATTTATTTTCTGATGTCTTGTCTTTTTTTTTTCCTTTGTTTAGTTTGGTTTGGATTTTTTTGTTTGCTTTTTTCTTTTCTTTCCTTTCTTCTTTTACAGCTATGTTATGAATCTTTCAGATGACTTAAGTAAGGATAAGCAGGCTAACAATGCTCTACTTCTTTTGCCTTTAAGTGCTGCCTACATTTTGTGGATGTCTCTATGTCTCAGCTACACCTTCAATGCACTGATTTTAAAAAATCTTTTGCAGTGATAGAACCCAAAATTTATCAGGAAAGGCATAGTTTCCACCCCAATCCTGTCGAGTAACCTATGTTTAGGAAAGATTCCTAGGCCTGGAGTGATGGGGTTTTTTCATCAATGTTGTCACATTGTACTATTGGGAATGACGTAATAGCTTGGCTAATTAAATTCTAGTAATATGCACTTACGTGGCTGATCAGTACTAAAGCTATTCATTTTATAACATTCTAATCTTTAAAATGTTAGAAAAGCTATTTGGAATGAGTGGCTTACTGTAAATGAATGGACAGAGACCACAGTCAATAAGTAAAGTGCTCATTCACCAAAGTGCTTTAGCAAGGTTATATTTTGTTAAGGATTTTGAAGCTGGGCATAGTGTTGAATTGAAGCCCATCAGCCATTTCTGTCATTTATTTAGATTTGCTAAATGATCTGAAAAGAGATTGAAATGCCAGCAAAAGGAGTTGGGCAGAAGGACTCCCAGGCCACTCCTCAGTTCTCCTATTGATGTGTTTTGGATGTCAGTGAAGGCAAAATGCAACACATGATGTGACCTGCACCTTACATCAAAACCTTGCCTTTGTTTTCTGTTGATTGGAATATGAATTGATACAGTATATGACATGGGACTTGTGTTGCCCCATAAGAAGATGGAATGTAACCCAAGTACACACTTAGATGATGCTGGTACTGCTTGGAAGAGCAACTGTTTGGCTTGGAATCTTTGTCAATAATTTTTCTGCAAAGGTTACAGGCGCTTGTTAGTGACACTTGGGAGAGGAATAGATGAGATAAAACATGAGTCAGCCTACAGCGTGTAACTTTTCAGGTAATGTTTATTAAATATTATCTTTGTTTCAAAGCAGCACACTGGAAGAACATCGAAATGACTTCAAAGCTTCAGCGATAATTTTTGTGTCATATTTTAACAATGCGTTTTATCACTATAGCTCGCTATAGATTTGCTTCAAATATTAAACAGACTCTGGCTATAGTAGTTAGCTGAATTGTTTATGGGATCAAAATCATACTAAACGTTCAGGAAATTTTCAGCAAGAGATTCCAGTTAATGAAAGCACCATTTGTGATGTGCTAAAACATGTATACACATAGGTATTGCCCCATTTATCAGACATGAGAGCTAATTACCTCATCCACTGCTATATTTCTTCCATCCTCTGCATTTCAATTCCCAATATTAACACATAGGTGGTCAAGCTGACCATTGAATAGCCTACATGAGCATGAATGCATTAAATAATTTAATGTTAGAAGAGTTTATTAAACTGCCACATTCTAATCAGCATGCGTACCTGCTTTCATTAATCTTGCACTGGTCCATGGTGTGTCTCCACAGCCGACATAGAGTGTGCTAATGTTAATAGGAGCTCTTAACAAACAGGATCAGTTAATCAAGGAAAATTTACTATTAGCCACATGACCATGCATACCGAAATCTAATTACAATCAGATTTAACCTCTTCATTACTGTATTCATCCAAATATTTTTTTGTTATCACTTGTGATACTAAAGTATTCCAAACTGAGACATGATTATACTAATTTTAACAGGAAATACTTACATCAACTCACATTTGTTAAGAAGGGAGATTTTCTTTTTGCCATCTTTTCAGTGTATAATACTATATGGGTTATATTTATTGCCAAAAGTAAGAAACCTAGTACCACATTTTCTCACCAAAAACCTGGGTACAGAAATAATTGCTAGAACATAATGTTGAAAAATAATTTTCACTATTCTGGATTAATTCAGATAGTACTTAGCACTTGGTAAATTGTAAGTTAGCTCTGGATTTGGTGGACATAATTGAGAATATATAGGAGATTTAGCAGCCAAAGTGTTTTAAGTTCTTCTGATATAATTTGAACCATATTATTTTATATTTGGCTATTTCCATTAGATCGTAGACTGTGATAAGCAATTAAGCTCCATCAGAGGCCATGATTCTTTGAGTTAGTTCACAGAATATGAAAGGTTAGAAGAGACCTCTAGAGACTTAGTTCTTGATAAAGAAAAGGTAAATGGAGATAATTCTGTTTTAGAGCTATTGATTTATTTATTTTATTTTATTTTATTTTTTCTTTTTTTTTTAAGTATTATTTTCTGTATGCAGAGTAGATGCTATTCAGGGAAGAGAAGGTGAAGTGTGTTTCTTTCATTAGGAATTTGCACAACATTTTGGGTGGAAAAGTAACATATTTTAAACCACAGTAGAGGTTAGAATTCTGAACTATATTAAACTGATGGGGGCGTTTATGAACTCTCCAATGCATGGGGAGTCCATTGGCTGAGAAGCACCATAGCACTGCACCTCTGGTGCATGGTAGGAAGTGTGAAGTTGCTGACTTTTGGGTACGGATGACAACCAGCCTTGGGGACACTACTGAGCCCTGCATTAGTCTCTATCACCATATAGTCTTTGCCATCCCACTTCTCTTCTCTGTTCTTCCTCACCCCTTCTCCATTCTTCCTTCTCCTCCACTTTGCTGTTTAAATGACTAATTTCTTCAAAGAAGATGAAGTCCTGGAATGGTTTCATCTGTGGGAAATCAGTTTGTTAAAAATCTGCTTTTTGGTGTACAGTGCTCCATACCAATGATAAATGTAGGGGTTTTTGTGAGCTAGGCTAAGTCGAGCCCAAGACAGGATGGTAAAGCTGAGTCTAGGAAGGGAGAAGAACAAGCTAAGGCAGATTATTTTTCTTTTTTCTCCCCCTCCTCCTGTTCTAATACTCTCTCTTTTCTCTACTCTCTTTGTTACATATGCATTTTCTTCCTTTCAGTCCTGTTGTTCCATCCTTTGTCCTCTTGCTTTCAGTTTCTTTTTGTATTCCTGTTTCTCGTGAGTTACCTTACTCTAGGACTACTCTTCTCACCTTACTAGCACCCTTAATCCAAGGCATGCTAAAGCACTCCTTTGAGAGTGCATGACTGTTTGAGGTGTTTTGCACCTGTTCTATGAAAGACTTTTCTATTTCAAATAGCCTTTTTTACTTTTTATTTTGTAAGCTAATATTACTTGCTGTTATTCATAGATGACCATCATTATGCCATGCATAAAGCTGGGACGTTCAGTTAGCAGTTAAGAACAAGGACTTTTTCTTCCTATCCTGTCCTATCCTATCCTGTCCTGTCCTGTCCTGTCCTGTCCTGTCATCTTGTCCTGTCATCTTGTAATATCATTCTCTGTATTGATGTTTCAGCTTCATTCTTGATACAAAATCAGGAATTCAATGAATTGAAATTTTTATGGGTGCCAAAGACCAGATGAGTCTCTGTGTTTGCTCTGGCACAAAAGCCTCTCTCTGCTAAACTATGCACTTTTTAGGGTATGTGGTTGCATTTGGAATGAAGGCGTGGCTGTCACCCATTTGGCCATCATTTGCTGCAATACATGTACTCTGAAGGCATCAGTCACAGTAGTTGCTGAATCCGGGGGAAGTGCTGCATTTTTAGGTCACTTGCAGAGAAACTGTAGGATGAAGGGAATTTGACTATTGTGAATGGCATGTAGTGATGTGAGACAGAAGGCATTTCTTGCAGCTTAGCTGATATGTAGTTACACCACTGTTTCCTTCAGCATATCCAGTATTCTAAAATATAACATTTAGGGACTGTATTAGCATCTGGTGTACTGAATAAATCCAATAGCCAGAACTAAACAGCAGAATAAAAACCACAACATAATGACAGCAAGATCTGATTCTTCATTAGTAGAATATCCTTCCTCTGCTCTGCTTTCCTTTTGTACTTCTTCTGCTTTCGATTGCAATTGCTGTAAAAATCTGTCCACAAAGGAGAATGCTGATAACTTGCTAAATGTACAAATCCAGCATGATAGAAGAATTTAATGCAATAGTATATGACTCAAATATAATGTAGTTTGGAAATGTCATATGATAATCCTACATAAAACCCTATTCATCAAAAGGCTTCTGCTGTCAGGTCATGATGATGCTTTGATTATTTTACACATTATTTACACTAGATAGAGTTAGAAGGCATATTCTATGCATGATTCAAGATGAAAAGTAATCCTCTAAAAGAGAGGGTGTATTCTTTTTACAGATGTTAATTTTGATCATAGGAAAGGGGGGACAAGTACTAATAAAATTGGTCAGGACATAACAGTATTTTGAAATTACTCTTAAAAAGTGAATGGATGTATAACGTGAAAGTATTTTTAAAAATTTAACATCGTATTAAAGTAGCTGCCTGAGTTCTGTGACTGGAAAATTGTAAGCTAAAGGAGATATGACATTTGCTGTAATGAAATCAGGATGGCTAGAAAAAATGTCTGAAAAGGCCCTAGACTGAAGAAAAGAAGGACAATTCAGCAAGATTTGTGGCATCATCTATCATGTGACAGTACTGAGCTTATAGCAGCTGTTTAACATTGGAAATGTGAGTTTATCAGTACAACTGAATAAACAAAACCAAAAGAGATAGAAATGACCCTAAGTCCTGGTACTGTGTGTGCTGACCGCTGCTGGAAGGGACAGGTTGTCTGTGGCAAGCAGTGTAGGGAGAGGTGTCAGGTATTCATTAAATGATCAATGAATGGACCTGGAGGTCTGAGAATTGCAGGCAAAACCTATGAATATGATTGAGATGACACAACTTCCCTTCCCTTCCCTTCCCTTCCCTTCCCTTCCCTTCCCTTCCCTTCCCTTCCCTTCCCTTCCCTTCCCTTCCCTTCCCTTCCCTTCCCTTCCCTTCCCTTCCCTTCCCTTCCCTTCCCTTCCCTTCCCTTCCCTTCCCTTCCCTTCCCTTCCCTTCCCTTCCCTTCCCTTCCCTTCCCTTCCCTTCCCTTCCCTTCCCTTCCCTTCCCTTCCCTTCCCTTCCCTTCCCTTCCCTTCCCGCCTTGCTGTTCTCTGCATTCCACTTTGAATAATAAGTTTTTCTTCTAACAGCTTCCCATAAAGAACAGGTGATATGTGTTGTCCTGTAGATTCACTGCATTTGTTTGGATTCACCCAGGCTCTGTGGACTGTTGGTTTCCACAGGAAAACTAAAATAGCTGATGCAATTTCCCCTTACTTTTAAAGCATCTCTTGAGATATAGTGTTTCCCTCTATCCCTGATTTAACAAGCAGAATTCTACCTACCTGGGCTGGTAAATATTGATGTTGTATTGATGATGCTGAAATTGTATTTTGCCATAAGGATTTTAAGTAAATGTTCTTTATGTAAAACTTAAATTTATAATCTATGTATCAGGAGAAAGAGATTAATTAAAATCATAAGCTTTTTCTTAATTATGTATAGGAGTTCCAACAGTCTACTGCCATATTTTACTGAAGTAAAACACTAAAAAGCATTTTCCACTTAATATTGATGTATTTTTATTATCATGTTTGTTGAATTCCCTCCACACATCAAATAGCAGAGAAAATAAAAATGGGGCATAAACAGTTTTAGAAAATTAATGCTTTAGGGAATTTGCTGAAGGAGCTGGAAGGCCAGATTAAAACATTTTCCAGACCTGCTGAGAGCCTATCTTAAAACATGACCAAGATAATTGTTTTATTTTCCTCTCCTGAAACATCTGGAGTAAGTTTCTAAAGAGATAAGAAGTGTATGCACAAAGTGCAACTGTAGCGTAGTGTTACACTCCCACATAGCTTTTCATTTAATATGTTTCAACTACCACCTGGCCAAACAGAGATGAAAATATAGTGAAACATGTTCAAGCTCGAAAAATTGTTCAATCTTTTGCTATTCCCTACCACTCCTCACATGATTTGTCTCCTGCTTCTTTTTCTCAAGGGCTAAATGTTGCAGGGAATCACAGTTTCTAGTCAGCAGAGTAACCACAACAAAGCTCTTCTGGAAATGAAAGCTACATCCAGCCTCTTCTGCTTTTATCTGTAAATGAAACACACTCTAAGCCTGTATCTGTTGTTGTAGGCTGTAATATCTAGGGGAATTAGGCACCCTTTTATAAATCTCATCTTGGAAATCCCATCTGAGGAGAATTATTTCCTTATTCTTTATGATTATAAGGCATTAGCAGATAAAAGTGTTTTCACTGGGATAACTTACTTGTAGCTGAGCTTTTCCTTAATGAGAATGTGCTCAGTTTTCTACACTGCCTGTGATTTACACACTGAAGATATAAGTGCATACAGCTTGAATATACAGAAATACTTGTATTCAAAATAAATGATAATAAATGTTAGATTAGACAATGGTAAACTGTGACATGCTAAGGAAGTGCTTTCAAATGGAAAGCTGTATTGTGCCTTTTTGCAACAGCACAATGATACAGTGCTGTCCCTACTAGGTACATCTGGAAGCAGCAGTGGGATACTCTGTTGGGTAGCTCATGAACAGCTCCAGGCATTCCTTCCAGGAAAAGTATATGAGAATGATTCAAGACTTGCATAGCCATGCTTCTTAATTCTTAAAAATAGAAAAAAGAGAATAATTATCCAATTGTAGTGAATATGTGTGTGACACAGAGAGAGAACTCACAGCTTCTTGATGCTGCAAACCTACCTGCAGAAATTCTGGTACCAATGAATGTAAAAGGGTCATGGAAACCAATGCCACTTTCTAAGCAATTCTGTTAGAATTGCCCTTAGTCTGCTGAAATTTAAAATTAAAACTGAACTATTCCTGATTGGGTGATCTAATTGCTTTGTATGTCAGGAGTCTGACTTCTGATTTTTCAAAGAGAAAGACGTGCCAGCTGCAGTCTAATGTCTTGTGTCCAGTTGGAAATTACCACCAGAATTGTTGTTCCAAATATTTTTCTTGGAATAAATGCAGTTTCTGTGTGCAGTTCTCCTCAGCTTCTAAAACACTATGAAGAATTGAGTGAATGAGCCCAGAAGGTATACTTCAGCATCTTCTCTTTAACCTTTTTATTCACGATTGAAAATTTTCACAATTGAAAATTTCATGACAACAACAAATTCTACAGGCTTACTTTTTCTTTTTTAAGATAATTTGTCAAGAGCTGCACAAGTTTTTAAGTCAGATCTCACTGCTATTTGAAATAAGTTTGTATTTTAGGAAAATCAGTTGCCTGAGACAAGACAAAGTTTGTCTTTAGTGCTGAAATGCTATCTAAAATTTGCATGTGGTCTAAACCAGACATTTGACTTTTTGCTTTCCTGAGCTTTTTGCTTTTTACGTGTTTTCAAGTAATTCCAAAATTAGTCTCCTCTCGTCTCTCTCAATAATTGCAAGTGAGTGAAAAAACTATCATATTTTAAACTATTAGTTAAATAGTTGCATTTAATATAATAGTTAAACTATTTAACTAACATATTCCTTTTAGGTGACCAACTTGTCTATTAGAAAGAAACAAAGAGAAGGAAAGTATGGAGATAGGCCACACAGGAGTTACCAAGAGTAACAAATATTCATACTAATGTGTTTCAGAGAGCCAAAGACAGAAATTTAAATCCCGTTTCAGATCAAGTGTTCTACAGATCACAAAGGCAGGAAAGCTCTACCTTGACTCAGGGTTTTCCTGAAAGCTAATTCCTGGATCCAAGTAGAGTTTTGACATGATTATAATTCAATCAGATGATAATGGTCCCATCTGGCAATAGAATAGCAAGTCAGCTGAGACTGATGATGACATTTTACCTTCTCCAAATTCCTCACTCAAGAGCTCAAAGGACCTATAAATTTGATATCCAGCTCTTCCTCCCCGTTTCCTTGCAGCACAGCAAATTTTCAGTCCTTTTCCCTATTTTTGCTGAGACTATTCCTACATTTCCTCTCCTGATGTATGTTGTAAAATCTTACTAATTTCCTCAGTCTTCATTATCCAGTAACTTTTCCCACCTTAATTTGACAATATGACTGCTTCTTATATGTGTTTTGACTTTTAAAATGTTGTCTTTACTTAATTCTTAGTAGACTTAAGTCAAGAAGGAGTTAAATACGAGCTTGCCTATGTCTATCCCATTTCTGCAGCCCTTTCCACAAGAATGAGGAAAGCAAGACAGAAGTAGCTATGCTTTTTAGATACTGATGCAGACTTTCCCAGAGGTAGCCTGAATGCCATTACTTGTGTTGTTTAGACTGGCATTTACTATCTGAATACATTAGTACCATGCACTTAATTAAAGTAAACAGTGATTAAAAGTCTGATGATGCTTCCTAATTCAATGCCAAGGTCTGTACTCACAAGATGAGACAGACTGCAGTTTTCTGAGGAGTGAGGTTTGGATGTGAAGTGCCATTTGCTTCTTTTTGTCTATTTGGTTATTCCCATACCTTTGCTGTAAGGGACCTGTAAGCCTTGGGAGGGGAAGGTAGTAAGGGAGAGAGAGGTTTAATCCAAGCCACTTTCCTGTCTCCTTTCCTTCTAAACAACTACCAGTCTAAACATGAGGATGTGTGCCTATAGAAATGGGGGAAGGCAGAAGCAGCATGTTAAGGAAGGGCCAGTATCCTCCTAAACTGACTTCATCTCTGTCAAAACTAATACTATGTAAAGATAGCAGTGGTAGAGAATGTGATCTAGTATTGCTAGAGATGCAAGCAGTTTAGCTTGCTATAGGAACATTCAGCATAGGATTCTTGTGTTGTTGCTTGTTGTCCACCCAAATGAAACACTTCTGAAGATAAAAACTTTATCAATCTCTGGTGCTCTGCAAATTTTCCTAACAATTTTTCAACAAGCTCTCCTAGGCTTTATTTTTGGTGTGCTGGCAGCAACAAACATTGCAGCAGGTTTTTCTGTCTGACACCTCTCGCTCGTCCTGATCACTATATTTATCGACACACAGATTTGTTTTTTCAAATGTCAACTTCAATCATACTCACTCTCTCCTCCCTGAAGATTGCTTGGCACTAATCTGGGTTTGGTTTAGTTTGGGTTTTTGTTTTAATGACACTTCAACAGAGATCGTTGAGTTTTGAAAACATAAACATCCATTCCAGCCTATCTAGAAAAGCGCATTGGAACCTAACAGAATAATCCTCCCTCTTGTAGGGTCATTCGATGGATAAACAAAACATGCAAGCAGCTGATACTTTGCTGGAACTTATCTTTCTTCTAACATCCTTCCTTTGGCAGGTTTTGTCATCCTCACTTTACTGAATGGTATTTTATTCCTCCAGTCATTCTGTACATCATAACAGAACTCTGAGAGCAGTGTGTGCATATGTATGAAAGAATTTGGTCCACAGTGCTGTTGGTTTGTTGCTGTCAATAATGTTGGGGTCTTTTTCCTCTGTTTATTGACTATTTAGTCAATATAAACTCACAGACTTTTAATTTTTTTTAAGATATGATATACTTCGAATCCTGCTTAATTTATATGAACATTGTATTATGAAATTTGATTTTTTTCTAAGGAAAATATTATAAAGACATTTTTTGTGTTGAGCCAGCAGCTGTGAATTACTGAAAAAAAAATAGTGGCATTTCTTCATTCAGTCTGTAGTCCTATATCACTGTATCTGGGAGTCTAGATGGGGGGGAGGCATTTGAAATTGATTGGGACGTTCTCTTTCTTCTGTCCTTTCTAAAGAGTTTTTGGGAAGGGGGAGGAGAAGTGCTTAGGCTAGGTTGGAGTTTGCAAGTGGGGTTGCAAGTTCCATATTCTTACTCCTTCAGCATAAGGAGATTGCTATAAAGATTGCCTTCCCTGTGCTTGGTCTTGTTCCCACACTCCTGCTGTTGACACCATCACCTGCCTACTCCCAGACTCCCCCTTATCTGCAGCAAAATGCAAATCTTGTTCAAATTATGATAGTGATCTCACACCAAGTAATAGCTATTTTGCTGCAAACCATCAGTCATGTATCCCTTGTGCCCAGTGTTGTCACCAGATACAAAGAATAGGCAGGTCAAATCAGCTCTCTTAAAACTAAGCCATTGGGTCAAGCCTAACACTGAAAGCCTGGGTTCTGTAAATGTTGAAGCTAAGTTGAAGTTTCCCACTTGGAAGCCCTCATTCTGTGCTTGCAACAGAGAGGATTTGAGAGAAAGTAGAGAATTGTAGAAATCCCTCGATGTCTGCCACATCATCCGTAGAATTTTCTCAGCAGTATAAAGAGGCTCACTGGACAGAACAGGTTCAGCTACTTGTATTTGCCAAAGTCTATTTCCAGCCTTTCATTTTCTTCCTTCCTCTCCTCACTGTTTTATTTCCCTGTGCAGCCAGTTTGGAGTCTGTGTGATTTTATGTCTCTTGTCATCATTGCTGACAGGGAGGTAGACACAAAGAGGAAGGTCTTCCTATAGCGTCCTCCTAAAGAGAACTTCTGCCATTCTGGGGAAATACTTTGTGCAGAGAAGGGATATGTGTTTGCTTGACTCTGTTCAATGTGGAATAAAGTTGAAGGCCTCTAGAGCTTGAAGCCATAGGGCCTGTACTTTCCATCTACCAATGGTTTTATCCTGCTTCTTTATGTTGAGTATAGCCAATGTGGCTTCATTTCAGTACTCTGTAATGACAAAAGCACCATCTAAATTATTATTTTAAAACAATCAGATATAAATTTACACCCATAAATGTAAGGGCAAAAACACTGCTTCCTGCAGATCGGAATCTATTTCTCATTTGTTAATGCCTCATTCAATGTCAGTTGATCCATTTAGCTGCAATGTGCTGTTTAGTTCATAAGGTTTTTGAAAGAATGCTGTTATCATGCAGTCTTTTAAAATAATGCCAATAATAGTACGCCATTAGCTAAAGAAGAATGCCCTGATTAGATCTATTCCTACCCAAAGACAAGCAGCCATGTTGATAAATTGGTGTGATCTCCTTGCTAAGTAGGTGTTCAGATTTGCCTTGACTCAGTAGTCTCAGTAGTAAGTGGACTGGTAATTTAGCTTCTCTCCATTTTCTGACTATCTTGACCTCTACACCTTTTTTTCACATTATCGAGTGAGGGTGGTATTTTCCACACACTAAGTAATACAGACAATAACTGTATGTGTCTGTCTAAAATGGGGAGATGTTAAGGATTTTTAATATATATAATTTTATTACTTTCTTCCACTGTGCATCAAAGTTCCATGCAGAGTGCCTGTTTTTACTTAGCTTTTTTTTTCTTTTTATTACCCAGAACTTTTCAACCTTGTGTGATCTTTTTAAAATTCCCTTTAGAATACATAATTGTACTCGATCAATTTGTTAAAGGCTTTTGAAGTGTTAAAAAAGCTACATTAAAATTATTTTCTTTCAGGTTTTATGTTAATGAACATAGGTGCTATTCAAAGCAAAGTCAGTGTGTCAAGGGAACTTTAACTAAAGTTATTCATACATAAACTAAAAAAGGAAACATCTTTAGTGGAGGAAAATACATTTAATGAGTAAGTGCAGCACACAATTCCTCCTTTCAAAACTGTCAGTTCATATTGAACCTCCATTCTAGATATCTTACAATTACTTTGTCAACAGAAGGTAGAGTAGTGATGGATGATACATTGGTTCTTGAAACCAAACTTTCTGTGAGTTACTTAGGCTGAAACTAAGTGCTTTTACATTCCAGTCTTATTGATGATAGTGGTTTTATATTTATCACCCTGTCATTTCAGTTGACTGTATCAGCCTCTTCAGTGCAGGAATATGGACACTAATGGAGGTGTGTCCTTAGTGCTCTAAAGGGTCACAGACTCATTCCGCTAACACGTTCACAGCCCTGTTATAAGCTCAGAAATCATTTTGCCATTTTAAACAGTAATCTGCGGCTGTAGGTGTGTGAGGCCTGGGAAAAACATTTTCCTACTGGTCTTTTTAGACCATGCTACCTGTTTGACACTGAATAGGCTACTTTCAACTTTCACTAATAATAATGTTACTGTTTTGCAACCTGCCCTATCATAATCAGAATTCTACCAGGGCCTTGGGAGTCCAGGATCAGATTGCAGCATTTATATATAAGAAATTCTGTCAAGAATCAATAATAGTCTTGGGTCTCAAGTTCCTTCTTTAATAATACTTTGATATGATTTGTCACAAGCTAGCCCACAGTATCCACCAGATTTTATTACTTAGCTTGCAGCACAGTCTCTCATCTTTGAGTCATGAGATCAGCCATGGGGAGACCTTTAAAAAGCTATATTCTTTACTGTTTGGTTATTACAGAAAGTCTATATTACTCAATAATATCTTTTATAAGGTGTGCTGTCACATCTTCACATAGATGTTTAACCTCGATGTAGATATACTGAATGCCTGGAGGCCATTTTAGTGACACGGACATTGTTTTTCATGATTGGATGCCAAATGTATCAACAAAAACAACAGAAGTTGGGCCTTATTTTCACAGCTTGGTAGTTCTGACTGAATCTCATACAAACTGTCGATAGCAACTAAGATTTTATTTAGAGTGTAGAGTGTAACATTTTTATTACTTGAAAGTAGCAGGAATTCTGTGAAAGCAATTTAGATTACTTTCTGCTGTAATATCAGTTCCTAAGGTTCTACTGTGTATCTCAATAAACAAGATCCTACTGTGTCACTCGCATATTGTGGTTCTAAATATATAAGATTTAACTCAGACCAGAAATTCAAGTAGTTTCAGTTGGCATTTATTTATACAAATGGTTTACAAAATGAATTATATGTATTCTTGACTTAAGGCACAATATGCTTGATTCAATGAAATTTTCAGTAAAGTTTGTTAAAAAGTGCTTTGAGTCAATACTGTCTAACCAACTTGTAGAATTCAAATGCTCATCTTCCACTTTTTGTGAGATTAAGAACTGAGAAATCCAGGGGAAGAGGGAAGTTTACGCCATGTGTCTTGGGTGTCATCAGAGTCATGCATGACTAGTACCAGTGAAACAAATTACAGATAAACATATTTTCATAAATCATGAGATTTTTTCCAAATAGGAATTTAGGAGAAAAAAAAAAGCCTTTAATTTTAAATGCTTTTATTATTAAAGTTTTCTGTTAATAATAGGAATTATCTATTACGTATGTCTCTGAATTTGAAGGTTCTTTCAATTTGCTATATAACCATGGCATTTGGAAAACAGGGAAGCCTTTAAATTAGGGCATGGATTAAAATTGAATTATGTTTTTTTGGACCAGCCAAAGGACAGAACAAGAATAAAAGCATGCACATTTTTCAATACTGCTCATAGTATAGATCTTAGAAATTAGTAGGTGTAATCATTTAATTTTGAAATATTGTATCTCCTTGGTTTATAATTTTTTAAGCCTGTCCCAGTAAAACTTGAAAAACAGATAGGTCTTTGGGAAAGTCAATCCTCATACAGCTACATGGCCTGTTCTAGCTCAGAGGTAAGAATACGAAACTATTAATAGTGCCATAGAGTGTTGTAATACAGATATTAAAAACAAAAATAATTCCAAATTATTTATTAAGAGTGCATGGTAAATGTTGAGTTACAGAAAGACAATCTTGAACTGATTCTAGAAATTTCCAGTGCTTTGTTTTGGAAATGTAACATTTTCATGGACTGAAGTAACTTCAAGACTGAAAATGCACATTGGTTAAAGACTTCTACCCATGAAAAGCTACTAAGATCCTCCCCTTAATGAAAATTTAATTGATAAGTGGAGATGTTTCTTTTCTTTGCAAGTTAACCTAAAATAAAGAGTTAGTTACAAATGCAATCTAAATTGTTGTATTCCTATAATAGCTGAAATACAGTATTAATTTTGCAAATTTTTCAAATTTTTGTCAGGATGCTTAAAAAGAAAGTCCTCAGGAAATATAGCAATGTATAATATTAATTTGTAATGTTAATTTTTAGGCACTCAAGTCAATTAGTTTTGAAGCACTTAAAAGATTGTTGTCTAATTGTGTCTGTGATGTTTGATTTATATTGAATTGGTGAACTAGGAATATGAAAAGATATGATTTCCAGTAGATAGTCTGGAAAAGTTGATGTATATGGAGCCACCAGGGAGTTCATATATTTGTATGCATACACACACATGCACATGTACACACACATATATGAACATGAATATACTTAAATAATAAACAGCTGTGAAGCAATTATATTTACCTTTCATAGTTTTAGAGCCATATGTACCATAGTCTAACCTTCATATATCTGAATAATCTACCTGCAGCTAGCATTGAGTTAGAAAGTCTGGAGTAACTCATGGGAAAAAGCAAAATGGTATAAATTAGATTTGGACTTGAACACTTCCTATGTAAAGTAAGGGAGAAAAAGTATTGGGAAGGCTTTGATGCTTATAAAAGAAAAAAAAAGACATAGAAGTGGGCATTTGAACGTTAAAATTAGAAATAGTGAGGTAGTGGAAATGTGGCTTCCTGCTTGCATTTCATAAGCTAACCTGTAGTCTAAATTTCTGAGAAAAAGAGACCATGTTAGCACTAGACCTGCCTTTTCTAGCTTGACCTTAAGCCTACAAATTGAATCTGTTTCATCAGAACAATTCATTCATCCTGTACACTGCTCGTTTCCTTAGAGCTCTTATCACCCTCCCTGAGGAACCTCAGGAAATATGTCCACCACATGACCAAAATGCAGATGTGGCCTGTCATACAACCTGATTTATACCTGCCACATCCCTGCCTAGCAGGTATTTGGTATTTTTCAGTGGCCTCCTCTGTACATGTGAAGAGACAAAGGCCATTTAGCTGGCCCTTGGTGTCTGCAGAAAAGGCTGAGTTATTGAATGTATCTCCAAAGCTTCCCCTTCCCAACAGCAAAAGACTGTTCTTCTCTAACATGCTCTGCCAGACTCGTGGTTTTCATTTGCTCAGATTTCCAGCAGTGTACTGACTATCCCTCTAACAAGAGCATGACGTGCTTACTTTTTGCATCATTGGTAAGCAGGAAGGGAAAGAATAAAGAATGCACCAGTTATAGCTTTTTAATTCTATAAATGCATAGCGGACATGTGCATATTTTTACAACTAGTAGCAGAGACAGTATCTTCAAGATCCTTCACTGTTACTGGTTCTGGAGACCCTTACCAAGATACAAAACTAATCAGACTACCTCAGATCCCATCTGAGTCTTTTTTTCCTTGACTTCGTTGCTATTTTTCTTTTTTCCTTGTGATTTTGCAGTCAATCCTGAGAAGCCATTGGCTATTTTCATAGTCAGTTAGCTGTGACATAATAACAGGTTCTGTAAAATCCCTCAAAATTCAAAGCAAAACAACATGCATGGATACTAATTGTATGAACTTGATGATTCTGTGAAATGTATTGTTTACAGGCGTCATTAGTTTTATTGGTAGCAGGCCAACTGTGGCAGAGATCTATTTAGTGTGTGATAGGAAAGCAAAGGAAAGTGTTAACTTGGGTTTTGATCTTATCAGCTTCAATCACTTCCATAAATCTGTGTTCCAGAAATGCATCTAAGTTTGTCCTAACTTTCCTGGGAAGCCCATATTTCCCTCTAGTCCCATCAAAGTTCACTTTATTAACCCAGGAGTTATAGGTTTCAGCAGAAATAAATTCTTTTAGCAGCAACAAAATGTACTTGTCAGGCTTTCCACCAGATTCTCTGAAAATCTCATTCTTTTGTGTAGGAGCCACATTTTGTATGCTTACCTCTGGCAGCTGCTCTTCTGCAGTACATTTGCCATCTCCTGCACCCACATCCACACCAGTAATACTCACGTATTCATCAGCTTGTGTTTTTATTCCCATCACCTCACTTTAGCATACAATTCACAGGGGCCAAAAGAAGTGTTTTCCATTTTTTTTAAACAGATTTAGGACAAAATAAAAACCAGCAAAGAAAAAGACAGGTTTTATACTTCTGAACATTTGCAAGAGTACTGAATGTTGAGGGAGAAAACAAAATTGGACTTACTATAGAGGAAAAATACTAAATCCTGCATACTCATCCTTGGCTTTCAGTTGAGCAGAATAAACAGTCTTTGTTTAGATAATTACTTGTTTGCAGTTCTGTTCTGGTTACACCTTGTGGAAGTATTCAAATTTTCTTGCTTAGAAGTATAAAAATGCCTTTGAAAGGGAGATCTTTCTGAGCAGTCTTCTGATTTACTTCTTAAGCAGATTTACCTGATTTTGCCAGATCTGTTAACTGATCTTTTTGATGTTTTCTTAGGAGGTTGCCTATGTTATGTTTATAAATGTTGCATGTATATCTCTGTAATCCTTGTATGGCTTCTAAAAGGCTATTTCAGAGTTAAATCAGCTGTTCTGGCCTTAGATCTGAAGAACAGCATCAGTTCACAGGTTTTGAAAATCTTAGTAACAGACAATGGCTCATAGCTTTGGAATATTTACTTTGTCTAATCTGAACCAGGAGCTTCTTGATGAGAAGATGAGACTTTGGCCAGGATTGCAAGGAGACACTTTGAAATTAACAAGTTGAAAGGAATTAGAAGGTAATCCTCTGCTGAGCATCTGATTCCCAACAGAACAAAGTGAGGAAGTGAAAAAAATAACAAAACAGGGAAACATAATTTGAGCTGTTCAGTCTCCTGAAACTAAGTGTAGCTGTGTCTTGAGTATTCTTGTATTTCTAGAACCTCTTTTTTTTTCCTGCTATGGTATTCTTGTAGCTAATTCCATTTCTTCCACTGAACATCGTGACATCATGGTCACAGAGGGAATGGATGGGCACATCTACACTGCACTGTGCTGTAGAAAGCAATATAGCTACAGCAGCATGGAGCTGTATACTTCCAGGGCTGAATTCCCTCCAGAATGTAAGAGAACTCATTTAAATTTAGCTGCAGGATCTATATATTGCTTTACACTGTTCTATGACAGAAGATAAACCTGGTACACCCTGCTGGGATTAACATGGTTGATAATCAGGCATTTCGGTAACATTACCAGCTCAGTCTCAAAGTTTCATTGTAGGAGCTAGAAGATTTGTGAGTTCAAGTTGGAAAGAAATGAGACTGGAAAGAAGTGAAAAGAAGAGCTTCATCTCTGAGCTACAATTGTGAGTTCTTGGGAAGTCAATTCAATGCACTGACTTTGACCTGAAATGAAGATTATTCTTGTGCTTACTGTGACTCTGCTGCGTGATGATCCTGCATTTGTTCACCATACAAAGAGAGAGAGAAACATGGCAATTCCTGATTCCTCCTGAAAGGAAATCTCTGTATTAGAATGCTAGAAGTGCAGCACTGGAATGTGCATTTCCAGTAACTCATTCATTAGCACTGAATATCCAAAGAAGGAGCATGCTCGCTGCAAGCTGACAAACTCAGACCATTTGGCAGGTTCTGAGTTTTCTCAGAGGTTGGCATTGTGACATGGGCTGAGCTTTTAACCTTGCCCACAACATTAATAAAATTTAAACTGAAAGAATACATACTCCAAGCAGGGCATGTTCCCAAGTTTGTGCCAAGGTCTAAGCCGTGCTGTACCTCAGGACTCTGAGCTCTGAAGTGCTTATTAATTTTTCCCTGTAATTCCTAATAAAATTGTATTGCCCCATGAAAGCAACAAGGGCCTCTCTGATAATTTACCCTCTGCAAGTTCAAATCCATGTTAGTGAAATGAACTGTCTGCCTTATATTTCAAAAGTAATGAATTCAAATTCTATTGGGATTGAAATTTTATTAGAAATTCTGCATATCTTCTCTTCTTATTATTTATGGGTCAAATGGATCATTATATTGATTGATCAACACTTAATTTGTTATTATCCATACAGCAAATAATGAAAATACCTATCACATTGTTAAAGAATCATCAAAAGTGATGGTAATAAGATACTTTTCTAATTAATTTTTTGCATACTTGTAGATGAACCTTGTATATCTCTGGAGCTTTGGCTGACCACTCAAACATCTGGTAGGAAAAGCAGAGTAGTAAAATAAGTCATATATATATATACACTGCATTTTTAGCAGTGTTCACTGTAAAAATAAACAGCATAGAGGACACTAGGGTTTATGATAATGCTCTAAGTTAATAATCTCTAGCACAGCAAGAAACTTTTGATGTTGTCATGCACCTCTGCTCTAAGAACTAGATCTGTACTTTCTAGGTGGAAAGAGGAGAGACTGCAAATTTAGTTGTATTTATTTATATTTATTGATTTTTTAAAGATATAACTAATTCTCCTGAATTTGTTAGGCTAATTTGCTCCTAACTTCCACTGACTGACAACCCATAAAATGCAGGGGTGAAACATAGCATTCAGTTCAAGTAATGTATGTATACATATGTACTGTACTCTTAGTTACAAGTCTTGATGGAGACACACTGGGCCTTATTTTCAAGCATTCTTGGTGCATAGAAATCCAATTGAAGCTTACAAAAGCTTCAAAAATTCATGTTCCTGAAAATCGGGAGCATTTTTCCTAGTGAGAGTAACCAGCATCTACCATTAAGAAAACCTATAAATTAATTGTTCTGTGTCTCCACTGGCCTAAATACTGCCTAAAGTAAGAATACTCTTGTCATGATGCAAAGCAAAACTGAAAAGAATTTTTTTTTTTTACTGTTGCAGTCATCTCATATGGATCAGAGTTAGATGCATTATAGATTAAAATTATTGGTTTCATATATTTTATTGATAATGCAGAAAATCAGGCATCTCAATATATATAATGTATTTTTTTCTACCGAGCTGGTCTATAGGTGTGCTCAAATTATACCACGATGAGTTGTTCATGAACAGTATCACCCATGCATGTGATATTTTTTGCATATTGTATCCCAATTACCTTTACCTCTGCATAAAACCAACTCACTGTTCTTCTCTGAGTCTATTCCATGATGTGCTTTCACATGAGACTTGTAATTACTTCATGCATCTCATAAATCCCTCCACAGTAACCCTGACTAATTACAAGTGGGCAAGCTAACATATTGTGATTGGCACTGAACTGCTCACAGACTGGCCACCTGAGAGGCCAATAGTCCACAGAATTTTAAAACTCTCAGTTGAAACCTTTCTTCCATGGAAGCACCAATTTGTCTCTTTACTACCCAGGTGCCAGTTTTCATGAAACTTATGGCAGACTTTATGTCCTTACAGTTTCTACAGTTTTGCCCCTCCTTTAAGGAGGGGAACTGACAGATGGGTGAAAGAGCAAACAGTGCAATGTTGTGTATTTGATCCTTTGAAAACCAGGCTATAATGATATAGAAAACTTCATTCACAAAGCTATGAAATATCAAACAACACTCACAAAGTTATGTGACAAACACCACTCACAAAGTTATGGAATACCTTATAAATATGAAATATCTTATAAATATAAAAGGTGAAACTCTGATTTATGCCAATAATCTCTTCAAGCACTAATGTTTGTCTAATGGATTCAGCTACCAAAAATTATTGCATATGCTACAGAAAGCATTATAATTTGAGACCCACCTGTACCATTATATCAAAGCTAAAATTATTCCATGAGACTTTGGAACATTCCATGTTGGTTGATACTACGTACTTTTAACTAAAAGCTTCTCCTTTCACTTTACATCAACAGAAGTGGAACAATTAATGCTTCAAAATACAAGAGAAGCTTTTGTTCTTGTTTAAATTTTTGTACCTTAGCTTGAAAGGTATCTTGAGCTCCTTTGAAGTTTCCCTTTAATATACTGCACCCAAACCACTTCTTTATAAGAGCCTCATTTAACTTTCACATTTTAAAGATCTTTCAATGCAAGCCCAAATGTAACAAAAGAAAGTGATAATTATTGGAACAGAGCTGTTGAATAGTGTAGACATTGAATCTTATGGAAGCCACATCCTGGAAGTATCTTGTGCAACTCTGGCTCTGGTGTATAGCTGGCAGGTAGGTCACATCGCATAGGATTTGCTTCATGCTCTGGACTAATGTTTTATTGAATTATTAATCAATTTTAATAATTCACAGAGACCCCAATTTCACAGAGCTTGTGTGGCCCCTTGCAGAGAGCCCCACTTGCTGCCAGTGGCATTCCCTCAGAGATCTGCTTGTCCAATTCTCAGGCGTGTGCTTAAATGCTCTAAGTCAGGATGAGACTTGTGCAGCTTTCCCTGGGCATTGGATCAGACTGTACAGCCTTTGGTAGAGGATTGGGCTTTCTCCTGCCTGTATGTGAAAGCAGCTACCACCCAGCTGATAGTAACAAGCACGACTGAAATGCTGATTTGAGATTTCACTGAAGCCCCTTAGGATTGCAGGCAGAAGGTCAAGACAGTCAACACTGAAGAGTGCAGGATTGTTTGCAGTTGATCCCCATTAACTGCCCTGGCACTCCCAGTGGCTATATAGCAGTGATATTCCTGCCCAACAGCAGGGTATATAGTAGAGCCTGCAGAAGTTGTGATTGGTTTTGTACCCCTATTCAATTCCCTGAATTCCTTGAGAGTAATTCATGATAGTCAGTGTACAGTTTATTTAATTTACCTTTTTAGAAATAGGTAGTTTCAGATTTCTGATGTCTGTCTGTCTTTGAAGCTCTGATGCTGTCATCAGACTCCATTGTGAGTGAGCAAATGTTGATTTCATACTGTGGTTTATGAGTCATATATCATGTCTATATTTCATCTTGGTTTTGTGCTGCTACACAAACCTAGTGTTGTGGGAACTTACAGTATTTCAGACCTCTGAAAGTTTAATTCTCGTGCACTATAGTTATTTTCTTTCTTTCTGAACTGGGTCAGATGTCCCTTTTTGTAATAATTTAATTAACACTTTGGAATAATGATGCATTAATTAATGCAAGATTACAATGAAAATGCTCCAGAATTACACTTTATATCAACATTAATGCAAAATGAGTTCCTCCTGGATAATATTTCTTACAGAGAATACAAAAAGAGATAATACTAATTAGGCCATCAATTTAAATTTACAATAATTTCAATCCTTGTCACTTATCTGTTCTCTAGCACAAAACCTTCTGTTCTACCATACACTTTCTGCTGCATTGATATTGGTATGGCAGCCAGACCGGGAGTAATTTCCTAATGTACATTCTTATACATTATAATACACTTCTGTACTGCAGTCCTGGGTTTGGTCTGCATTGTGGAGGATTGGACTTTAAAAATCACATACAAGTTTAAGAATGTTTTGACACAGGTCTTCTTTGGGTAGAAAAACTTCACTTGCAAAATTACACCCTCCCCAGAGGTGTAGGATTTTGTGTTGTGCATGGCACATTATTAGTCTGAAACACACAATCCAGGTTACTCTAATTCTTCCTGGCATGGCCCAGATTTGCTGCTGCAAATGCAACATCTGCAACGTCATTCTTTTGTGAGCATTATTATTTTAACTGCTTCAGACCAGAATGTTAGGCAAATAAAAAATCAAGCTTTCTGTTCCCAAGAAGTTTCAGTCCAGCTATGTATTTCCACATCCAAGAAAAAAGTGGTTTTTTTAAAGTGTATCTGATCTGCACTTTGGTGCTTTTTTCTTTATATGACCATCACCTAGATGCTGCATTTTGTGCAGGTAAGAAAAGAGGATTAAAAAGACAATTCTGGAATGCAAAGCATGAAAAAAAATTTGCAAAGATGTTTCAATTTCAATGGCCAACCAAAGCAGCTTGCTTTCCTCCCCTCTCCTGACTCTGGCAGTCTGGTGGAACCTGCTGGATCACCAGAATTTCTGGGTCCCTGCTCTTCCACGCCCTGTGCCTAGGACCAACAGAGAGTCAGGTGCAGAGACCACCCAGGCTGGCTTGGAAGCACTGCTGTTCGTTTGGAATTCCCAAGGTGTGCAGGAACTTAGCCACACTTCTGTCCAGACTATGTAATGAAAATTAGTCAGGGATCTGAAGTCATGTCAGTACCAGCATATGAGGAGTTTGAGAGTTCTTCACACACTGTCAAGACATTTGGAAATGATAAAAGGACATTTTTTTGGTTTTGCAGACTGCAATTCTTTCAGAATTTGCTGCATGATGGATTTTAATATATTTGGAGATTTTTATTCCGAAGACAAAAACCACCAAATTCTGAAATTCCCTGACTCATTGCACAGCTCTAGTTGCTTTCTTCAAAAACTCAAATATCTTTCTTGATCAAAGTATTTTGCTCAGTAGATTTTAATGGGATGTTTTTATACTAGACATTTTTACTAATTTCATTGTATAAAGTTGAGTGATTTATTTCAAAACAGAAAATGGTGGTGCCTTGTTAGAATGGGTTCACCAACAAGGGGATTTAAAGAAGCATTTGCCATTCAGCAGATCTGATCAGGAGAGTAGCTCTGAGGATCTACAATGTAGTGGCAGAGTTCAGAGAAAACAAAACCCAACATAAATGGTTCTGTTTTATGGAAAAGTATTCCAGCCTGCATAATAGCCCAGGAAATTTTGGTTTTGTCATACTGTGTATCTTCAAAGGGGGCCATTCTTTTTTAATAGACATTCTAAGTGAAATGTATGTCATGTTAAGAGCAAGCCAGTATCGAGTGAAATGACATAGCCCTAAATGACATAGGCCTAAACCAGGAGCTGTGTGGGATTTTACCATGACAAAATTACATGGCATTCTGCACCAGAATGAATTTTACATATTGTACATTGGCTTTAGTATACTGCTTTCTCTGGAAAGCTCCATTCTGGTCTCTCTATCACAAGGGCAAATTGAGTTAATGCACTACCTCTTCGCCTTTGCAGAATTTATTTGGAATTTAGAAAAGGTCAGATATGTAAATCTGTACGATTTGTTTTATGAAACTACCTCTTTGTTTGGGGCAGTTCACTATAACTGCCCATCAGCATGCAGGACTGTTAAAAGAATATGTATTTAGGAGCAATGATGTGAGCAGATTTTTGAAAATATGAAGAAAATTAATTTTTTTAGGAGCAATCTATTTAGGTAGAGGAACAGACATTTTTAAGAACTACAGTAAGCTCTCATCATTAGATGGGCTTATAACTCAGTGCAGAGTAGACAGTGTACTGGAAAAACTATGATAACTGCTACATGGACTGAATTGATGTAGATCCCAGTGTTCTGGAATTAAGAAATCTTAAAAATCTATCTGAGACTTCTGAGAACTGGCAAAGAATGGTTTTTGTAGCTCAGGATTCAAGCCAGTATAATAAAACAGGCCTGTGTAGTAAACCAGCTTTGTGCTGAGGGAAGATTTACTCTGTGCCAATCTACACTGCTTTCCCATCCCATGTGTTATTAATCCCTTACTTTCAAAAGCAATGAAGTGTACTCAGAAAATCATAAAGAAAAGTGAAGATTTTTTTAGATTTCATATGTAACATCAATTAGAAACTAACTGGATTAAATATTGAAGTAAAAACTACCACATTGTGCCAGACTTTTTGTCTAGGTTGTCCATTTTCAATGCTATTTTTTCTGTTTAACTATTCACATTGTATTTTTTTCTCATTAACTTATATGGTCCCAAAATGAAGAACTTTTAGTCTCAGTCTTTTAGATGATCTTAAATGTTTATTGCTGAGAACTGTATCATGGAGATCCAAATAAAGTAGTTTAGCTGGACAGCTGATGGTGCTGTGTTTAGTTGAAAATACAAATGAGTGTCTACAAATGAGTGTGTACAGAGAATGGAAATAGGGTTTAATGCCTCTCTTGAAGATGATATAATTATGGAATATAAAAACCTAAACGTGCAAATGTCAGAGTTAAGTTCAAGTGTTTTAGTACCCACGTATTTAAGTACTAGGCTTTTTTTCTGGCACTTTTCCAGCCTTAAATCAGATGTGGAATACTTGTAAGGTGGTGCCTGATAGAGGATTTCAACAGCTTGTCAATTTTAAGTTTACATTTAAGGCTTTTGCAGAGCATCCTTCTTCTATGACAGCACCAATACATTGGTAACACCTGCCTCTTTCCAGTTGATCACACCTGTTGACTTAAGTGCATTAACAAATCAACTAACAACCTTTTTCTGGTTCTTTTCCATCTGTGTTAGTTCTGGTAGCTCTGTGCATAATAAATTATGACATACAAAGTATTCCTTATTTAAATGAATTTTATTGAGTACCGAACCTATTTCTGGTCATATTACTTAATGATCCCTCTAACTCAGGAAGGATAATGCTAAGAAAGCTGTTTCACAGATATAGGTAACTTTTGTATAATACAGTCTCAAGTCTTTTGAGTGATGTGTATTTAAATTTTGTCCCAGAAGAGCAAGAAAGTTCATGTTGACTTTCTTGAAGTCTATGAAGGAGAAAAGCTCTGGAAGAGCTGACTGAGAAGGTTACACTGGTAGGTGCTGGATGCAAGAGCACAACACAAATAATATCAAGCTAGTTCCAGAAGGGATAATACATCCATAGGAAGTGGGGCTGATCATAGGAGGTTTCCAGCATGGATTCTGAAAAGAGAGCCACCCCGATGCTACACCTGAGTTTACACATCCTCCATCTTCATGCTGGAATTAATCAGGGACAGCACTGCACTGATGATGCCATGCTGCTTCCAGTTCTGTTGCACTGGTACCTGCAAGTGTGGTTGTAACTACACCAGAAGTCACTGCACAGATGCTTGTCAAAGCCAAAACAAATATGAATATCACCAGAGTTATATACTCAAATTTCGCTAGTGAAAACTTTAAAAATCACTACTCACACACATTCATCAGAGCTATACTACATAGACTGGCTAATGACTATTGAACATCTGAAATATCTAAGTTGAAAAGCAATATATAAAAGCTGTAAGAATTGGAGAATGTTGAATAAATTCAAAGAAATCATCAAATCATTATAAGAGATCCACTTATGGATATTTACTAAACAATAGTTTTCTATGTTATTTGCTATGCATTGTTCATTCATCTCTAATAAGTATCATACAGTATAAATGGTATTTTTATTTCAGCTCCTAGAACATAAAAAATCTGTAGATGCTAGCTGAGAATTTTGCAAGCGTGTCTGAATGCCAAATCAAGTGAGGTAAGTTGGAGTTTATGTCCCTGAACATATTGTATGATCAGTAGATAAGGCAGAGTTTAAATATAGATTGAAAACCACAGGCTATTAAGTATCTAGGAATATTTTACCTTATGGAGTTGAAGTCTACAACTAAACTTAAAAGAGGTAATGTGAAATACAGTGGAAAAAAAATTGCCGGGTGGTCTCTGCCACATAGTGTATTGTGTAGTGGAAAAGGCTGAGAACTTTAAGAGATATTGGGACCAAACCTGACATACTGTATACATTAAATATCTTGCTATTTACCATCTGAGAAATGTTCTTTAAGGAACTTGTGGGCTGTTTAACAAAATCTTTATGGCCTTATAGGAAGCCCAAAATCTGGGATGAAAATGCAAGTGTTAGCCAAACTTTTAGGTGGAGCAAATTTTCCAGAGTTACAAAAATATTGGGGTTTTGTGTAGCCAAGGAAAGGATGCCATGTAAGTGGATCTCAGCCCATTTGGATAGCCTCTGAAAATGCACAAACATACTTCTTCATTTGTTCCCATTAACAAGGCTGAAGTGAAAAGAGCTGCATGCAGTGCTGAAAGCTATGGCTGAGTAGATTTTAAATCATAAAGAAAATGCTGGGGAAAATACACAGTGGAAAGACAGGAAGCCCTTTGAAACAAAACTAGATTTGTTTGAGGTATTTTGATTTTATATTATTTTTATGTGTCGAGGCTCTGAGGGTACCACCAGCCTCACAGCCCCAGCACTCCCTGGGCAGCCCTGCCCCAGCGCAGAGGCCTTGTAAGTAAAACATAGACTTTGGCTAATTTCTAAAGGGTTTCAGTCAAGCCCCACAATTATATTTGTTATGTCTTGCCATTCTATCTACTCACTTCAGGCTTCTGAGAATTGCCACTCATAAACACCATAAGCACCACAGCCTTAAATGCTGAAGGGAGACAGTGCAGTAGGGTTACACAGTGAGTACAAAGGAGTTGTAGCTGCTGTCTTGTTCCTGCTCCTTTGTCTTTGATTAATGGGACAATAAACACCCGTGAGTACTGCTAGGGAGACCTCAAAAGATGTGGACAGATGCTTGTCTTATGGCTCTTCAAAGGGCATTTACTACCTTAAGTATTCTATGATTGCAATTTTCATTGAGGTTTGGTGGCTCTATTCCATTTGTATGGGTATCCAATTACAACTCAAATATTTGCACTTGACAGCAGTTTTAGACTACATAGTTAAATGAAAAATGAACCAAATGCAGTACATACTTTAATAACAATCAGTCTTAAGAGAATTTTTTGAGGAACAACTTCTGACCCACCAGGATTATTAAACATCCTGTAGCATTTTTTGTAAGATTAGTCACAGTGTCTTTTTGAAACTCAATTTATATTATTACATTCTGCCTCCATAAATCACCCTACGGTATCAACTGAATATAGTATTCTTCTGTCACATATTGTTGTAGAAAGTTAAAAAGCTGTCATGTTCCACCTCAGAAATGGATCCACTTTGCTGGAATGTAATGCAGTTCTATTACAAGATTTGGAACTTTTTGTTATTTTACAATCCAGTACATTTGCAAGAGAATCCATTAATTTTTTTTCAGTGCTTCTTGGTGTCCTTACCTATATCAATGAATGTAGAACTGATAAGTATCAGTATTTTGCAAAGACACTAATTTCCAGAGATTTTTCCCTAGGACTGAACACAAAAGAAAGAAAACCATACATTTCAATTTGCACCAGCAAAGAACCAAATTTCTAGTTTTTCAAATGTGATTATTTACTTAATACATTTTGTTTCTTGGCAAGTCTTGCAGATGATGCAATAAACGTCACTCCTTCCTTTTACCCAGCATTAAGTGAACAGATCATTCTCCTCCTTTATTCTTTTCTTTTGACTGAGAGGAAAGCCAGCAGCCCTGCTCCTCTTGATTATTATATATCTCATATGTTTGCCAGAATGGGGATATAAACCTAGTGCTCTATCCAGATTCAAGTATGAATAATTACATTCTGCCTACCTAAACTCCCACAATGATTTCATTTGGGTACAGTATATTTCTTCATTTCCTGCTCTTGGGCCTGTTTTGGCATCTATTGAAGTTAATGGAAAGTTCTCAAAGACTCTGGTGAAGGAAAATGTCCATAAACTGTGGAGTAATTCTGTTGTGGTATTAAACAGCTTGAGTGGACATAAGTAGAGTTGTATCCTATTTGAGATTGCTTGCACTGCCTGTCTTTACCAATTTGGAAAACTCTTACCATTTCATCAGTGTTATGTGTTTATTCAAGATATAACAAATTGCAATTATCTTATTTTTTGGTATTCTATTTAGACTTCTTTTCTTATATATGTTAAATTTACAGATACATATGGTTGATCCTGGTGCGACTGACTTTTATAAAGATCTTTCTTTGGACTTTAGTGAGGATATTGAGGTAGAGAGAGCAGTAAAGGACAGTAGCCTTCTGATGAATAGAGATTCTGTTTTTTCAGATATCTGTGGATGTCTACAAAAAAAAAAAAGAAATAGAAAATCTGCTCAAAAATTGAATTCAAGTCTTTTGAACCCCAGATTAAACTACATTACTCTACAGTACTCTAAGGTGCTTCACCAAGACATGCACGCAGTTGCAAGTAGTTGCTACTTTCTTAGCAAAACTTCTTTCCAAAACAATATATTTTTCCAAAATATATTTTTTCTTTTTCTAGCAATAAAAAGTACAGGTTTTGAACCCTTCTCAATTGTCTCTGGGAAGTTCTTCAGAGGATAAAAAGAGAGCAACTCAAAATAGAGGCAGACCAAATTGTAAAATTAATTCAGACCTGAGCTTTCCTAATTCTTTACCACGCCCATCTTTGACCAGAATTTATTTTATTTAGAATTTTAATAAAGTGAGGGTCACATCTATTGAAATTAGATGACTCCAGGCTGGAATATATTTGATATGGTTGTTCCCACCTTATTTTCTCTTGACGATTATGTTTTATAAATTATTCCATTCACTCTCATTCTTGGGAATTTTGGTCATATTCTCATGAGCCAAACCCAGGCTGGGGCAGGACACAGGCCATCTCTTTATTCCTCCAAAGTCTGTGTCATATACTTTTAGCCTTGGCCTGAGCTATTGACATGAAAATTGCTTGTATTCTAAATATACAACATTCCTTTCCTTTGGCCTTAGACAAAACTGGGAGTAGGGCTGGTGTAAGTGGTGACAGCATCACACCATTTCTCAGAAACCAGCATAGGAATTCTGCAATGAAGAGCAGTGAAGATAATCTCAACAATTTAATCTTGTGATTCTTACTGTAGAGGTCATCTTAATTCAAGAGCAAAACCAACAGTGTAATATACAGCATTTCTAATAATTTAAAAATCCTTTAAGTCAGAAGTGTGGTATAGCTAAGCAAAAACCCTTCAGACAAGGAAGATGCTTTTATTTTATTTAATTTTCAAATGCTTCTGCTGCTTGCTAGCTTCATAACCCAGGGCAAGTTTAATTAAAGTCAATGAAGCAGTTTAAAGTGAAGAAGAAATCAGCATTAGAAAAAGTGTTGATTGTTTTCTAATTATGCCATGGACTTTCTCTGTAATGGATTCTTGCCTCTTTAACTCTAGATAAAGCCTGATATCCAATGTAGACAGGAGACCTGGGAAAGTCCTTACTAAAATTTCCTTACTAGCTGCTTATCTAGTTATCTTAGCACCCTCATGACATGATAGATTTCATTGCTTTTGTCAACTGTTGGACTAGGTGGATATTATCTTCTGAAGGTTGTAACAACAGAATAGTGTACCACTCAGGAAAGTTTTGCATGTACAGTTTGAAAATCTCTTAGTTTATTAATCCTTTATTCAGAAAGTGAACCTGTATGATACAGTTTACGTGTCCAGATTCAGCCTGAATTGAGAAATTACAGTGAATATGGAGAGTAATGGTAATTTTGAATGCTGCCTTGAACCTACACATGGTCTCAGTAGGATTTGGTTTTGATGTGGCTGGACAATTTGCCTACAATACAAGTGGCACCCCTCTTACCCACAGTGGGTATCTGAGGATCTGCCAGAAGAGCTGTGGATGCCCCATCCCTGGAAGTGTTCAAGGCCAGGTTGGATGGGTCTCTGAGCAACCTGGTCTAATGAAAGGTGTCCCTGCCTGTGGCAGGAGGTTGGAACTACATGATCTTTAAGATCTCTTCCAACCCAAACCATTCTGTGATTCCTTCCCAACATTTACTGCCTTGATCAGTCAATGGACAGTCTGCATTCCTGACAGGCTGATCATCAGCAAGAGTGACTTGCTCTAGTAGACACATATATTTCTTTGGGAACGGTGGATTGAAGTACTTTCTTGTTCATCCTGAGGTACAGATGAAGCTTAGAAGGGATAATTAAAGGGCTGCATGACTGTCCTAAAGCAACACTCCAACATCCCAGACAACGTAGAATCATGGAATCATTTGGGTTGGAAAAGACCCTTAAAGTCTTTAAGTCCAACCATAAAGCTCACCCTGTGAGTCCCCCAGTGAACCCTGTCCCTCAGCACCATGTCTGCACATCTGATGCTGAGCAAATGCCCCAGCTGCATGTGCAAGGTGTCTGCCAAGACAATGCTAAAACACTCAGCCTCCAGCTTCTACATCTTTGACCTGGATGTGGCAGAGTGAACACATTGTGCAACTCATCAATCTACATAAAGGACATCAGTATTGGCATTATCCAGCCCCTTTAGTCTCTGTTCATTCAAAATGTTAGAAAGAACCCCAAACATTCCTACACAGGAGAATTAAACGTGGGCTGGTATTTATCCTGCAGATTTGCAAAACACCTATGGACTAGAGAGAACCTTATTCTGTGGCATGCCAGTTTTCTTCTTGGTAAGTCTGTAACACAATGTATAGAATCACAGAATAATTTGGGTCAGAAAAGACCCTTAAGATCATTGAATCCAACAGTAAACCCAACATTGCCAAGTCCCCCACTAAACCACGTCCCCAAGTATCACATTTACACGTCTTTTAAAATCCTCAAGGGATGGTGACTTAACACTTCCATGGACAGACTGATGGTTGACAATGGTTGGAGTAAAGAAAATTTTCCTGATACCTTATCCTCTCTTCTGTTAGATGCAGCATCTCAGGCGTTGGCCTTTCTCATCCAAACCTACCAGCGGAACTTGTTGCCATGTCATCCAAAGTTTTACCATGAGTTTTTATATTTTCAAATCCTACATATCCAGAAATATTCCTACTGCGCTGTTACAAAAAAGCATGTGCCATGTTATACCAGCTGTTGTCTAAAAGAAAAATCAAGTTTAGTAGCCTGCTGTAACTCCCCTTTGTTCATGACTATACATTAAATACAGTATGTATTATAAATTTTGAGGTATTTACACCTTTATTTTATTTTGAGACAATTTATTCAGTCTGCAAAGTACTTCCATGAACGTTTTGGCTTGACTATCCAGAATCCTCCTTAAATGGCACAGGTACATTAGGTTCTGCATTTAGGAAATTCTGAATTGTCCAGTTGTTCTTCATGACCATTTTGGTGGGCATATTTCTGGTCTGATGAAGAAAGAGTGTGCTTGGAAAAATGCAGAAGTCTAGGCATGAGCTTTGAACAGGTTTCTGGCTAAAGTTCAGTAGAAGAGTGTAACATTTACAGAGGAATTTAAATGCTCCTTAGCAATGCAGTATTCCTATGAGAAACTTACTAAATGCTCACAGAATCAAAGACTACAAATGAAATCTTTTGCATCTCTCCAGAGAAGCAATTCACACATTTCATATTTATTTTGTAAACAATCAACTTAATAATCTGGTTATTTTTGCAGAAACAGTAACTTGTTTGTGACTTTGTATTAAAAGACGCAAGTCAATTAGATTGCAAGATCAAGCTCTTGGAGTTTCCAGGATGGCCCTAGAATCCTAAGTCAGCTTCTCTCACCTGTGTTTTAGGGTAGGATCCTTATTTACAAATCACTAATTAGTTTTGCCTCATTTTGCACAAGAGGGTGATGATTTGCAGGGAACAAGGAAGGTGTTGAATATTTCTTTTTAACTTCATTGCCTAGTCTATAGTCTTAGGCCTTATTTATTGTCCACTGTTCCAGCTAATGCAATCCAAGCCTGCACTGCACTTGAAATTACTAATTTCTTTTTACTGTTTTCAATGGCATTCTTCATTATAGAATTATATGAATATTTCCCCAAGAAGTTTTTCTGTGTTGGAGAAGAAAGAATATTATCCCCATTTCATAGCGGGGAAAGTGTAAATTTGCTGAACAGTGATAAGAAGTCAGCATGACTAAAACTCTTTGTAAAATTTATGTTCTCTCAGTGACATTGCATGTCCTTATGTCTCTGTATTAGGTGTAAGGGTAAATAGGAATTTTGACTTCTTCTTTTTCTGTCATTCATTATGTGGCCTCTCTCTATTACACCATTCATTATTTGGACAGTCTCGGTCTCTTTCATCTTTGCACATTGGGATTTTCCTTTAGGCTCCCATCATTTTCACTGCTCATATCTAGACATTTTTACTCTAGAGAGAATAAGATCAAAATTCTCTTTGATTGTCAACTCTCTGTCTCTCTCTCAATATTTTAATCTGGAAAATGTCTGTTTAAAGCAGAATAGATTCCACAAAATTACTACAACAGGATGGTATCACTGCTGAATTACTTGGTGCTAGGACTGAGTAATCCCTTTCAGAGACAATGAATGTGTGTGCCATCAGCCAACTCTGACAGAGGATGCTGGTTAGCATTAATTTTATTGCTGGTGGTTTTATGAAGCAAAATTCTGACTGCCGAGAATTAGACTAAGCTAAATGAGCTTAATTTGGACAGACCACTGCAGGGGCTGGAATGGTCCTTTGCAATGGTTGGAGCTTGATTTAAAAAGCTGTATACATACAGCTGTATACTGTATGTATGTATGCATACAGAATGCATATTCCATATCTAAACCACTCAGTGACTTGTATTTATTATTCTGACTGGCATTCACTTACGTGAAAACTATGTCTTTTAATTGGAAACAATATTAAGTAATTAACATAAATATATCCACTCCAGCAGCAAGCTGTTATAAAAGTAACACAAGATGTAAGTTTGGGAGAGCTACTAATGAGGTGGATCAGTGTGCTGTTGATGGCAGTTAGAAAATCGTGTTCACAACTGTGAAACTTAAAGGCAGGACCTTACCATTCCAGGTTCTCCAGAGGAAGCCAAGTCCTTGAAGAACTGTAGAATCTCAATTTTTCTCTGGTTGCTTGCAGTGACTATTCTCCCAGTACGAATGTGGGCACTGAATCATGTTTTGGTGTCCTGTCACCATGGATCACTGTGATCACACAGCATCTAATGGTGCAGGGACAGAGCACAATATCACTGTTCCAAACCAGCCCGACTACTAAACATGAGAGGCAGTAAAAGGAGAAACCCCTGCTGGTAGCAGGAACTTCTGTTTTATCTGAGAATGATTTACTGAGAAGATAATTGGTGAATTCCCAATGGGAAAAAACTTGATTCTGTCTGAGCATAGGTTACCAAATGTACAGTCATAAAGTAATTGATTTTGTGATATATCAGGTGGGGACATAGTTGAGACTATTGAACTTTTCACTTAGGGCCTCAGGGTGAACTTGAACCAAGCTTCCAAAGGTGAAGAACCAGTGCTCAACATGTGCAGGGTTTTGCACTCTTAACAGCCTCTTTAACTTTCGTTTTTCCCTTTTACCAAGATCTAGGTTTGCACAGTCTCATTAAGATGGTTGAGTTGTCATTGGAGATAATCACCAGAGGAATGTGTTATAAAAGGAGAGAAAAAAGTATGTCTAGAAAGTCTGAATATTTTTTTTATGCTGTTGTTTTACTGAAGAGGCTTTGGATGCTGATAGAAAAGTTACTATAGCTATAGGGCACATTTAATTGCATTTTAGAAACTTCTTTTAATCCTGTAATAACAAAAAATTAAATCAGTGCTGACATTTTTTTGTTGCCAGAAGAAGGTAGTAAAAGGGTAAAGAAATAATTGTTAGTTCTGAGAATATAATTAGCAACTTTAATGCTTTAATCTAAAAAATGCATATTTTGAGCCTGGGTGAATGATTAAAGAAAAGATATTGAAAGCCTTTGAAATTTCTAACTGTTTGTTTTTAATTGTAAATTATGATCACTATAATTAGCTCATTTAGTACATTTATAATGTAAACAAATATGAATATACAGAACTTCAGTGATATATTTCAGGGCAAATAAGAGCAACATTGTGACCCTGGGCTCTATTTATTAAGCCTTTCTTGTAGTATTTGGCACTGCTTCATTCTTTCATAACGTTTTCCCCCCTTTTTTTCCAGAAGATAAAAGAAAGCCGTACATAATATTTGTAGGTCTCTGCTGAGGTCTTAATGCATCTGGAACTACAGTGAAGAAAACACAGATAGAAATCTGGTCCTTTTTGGGCTCCATTTAACTCTAACTCTGAAGCGTTCTTAAGCTAGACTTTTTATTATGTTAGAAAACAAATACCGCATGTTTTCTTAAACACTAGGTTGTTAATACTGAGCAATTAGATGAACTGAAAGTAATGTTATTTTTCGGGTAGACTTACTATTTCCACAGCTAGCTATCTGCTGAAATGCAGTGTGTCTGATACTGCCTGTCCTGTTTCCTGGTGATGCACTTTGTGTAGCATCCTGGGACCAGGTTTCAGAAATCTGCTCCTTTTCTGATACACGTGCTGCCCTCCACATCATAGTAACACAAACAGGAGCTGCCTGCCTAAAACTCCCTGCACACTAATGGAAACACTTAATGAGCAACAGGATGTTATTCCCCCACCAAGTTCAAAGATTAAAATTTGGGGTTTAGTCTCACCATTATTTTTGTAAAAAGACATCTTTTGTTACATTTCCAGAGCTCAGTTATCATGCTGTGACACACTGCATCCATTTCTGATAAGTCACGGAAAGTTGTGATTAGTTAAGCTTCTTATGAATAGGGAAGGCTTCCCTGAAGGTTGAAACTGGCCTCTAACTTGTGATTTTAAATCATTGTTGAAGTGTTTTGACTCGGCTGCTTTTGTGTACACTAAACAGTTTAAGGTTACTTTTTAATGCAGCAGTGCCTGTTTTATGATGTTCACTTGCTGCAATTGAATGCTGTTGTGTTCGTCACTGCCAGCTGTCTCCTTGGGATCCTCTAGTAACTAAGTTGTTTTATCTCAGAGGAATGAATTGCCAATAACAAGTAAATAATAACTTTTCTGCTGAATTTTCAAGATTTAAGAAACCCCTCTTCTTCTGTTGTATCTCGCTTATAATGTCTTGCAATGGTCAGTTGCTCTGTTCTTGCACTGTGAGCCTTCAGGAGTTAAATGTTTATAGCATGACACAAAGGTAGAAGAGGCACATATTGCAGCAGTGTATTCACACCATATTCTGTGGATATTTTTTACCTGAAGGAAGTAAGCCCTGGTTATTACAGCTGTCATGATGACATCTGATCTTTCAGTATCAGTGACTTTCTCACCCACCATATGACCCTGATCACTGCCATGATTCTCTGTCTACTGTTAAAAGTGGGAAAGGTCTTGGCTCTCCAGGTGCTGTTTCAAGTCTGAAATAGCAACTTGTCTGTCACACTCTCTCTGCCTAACTCATTACTTAAGGACCAAGCAAAAATGTTCAATGTAGAAAGGGTCTCATGCAGCAACAAAGTAAAGAATGTATCTTATGTCTGTTTCAGGGTTGATGTAGAACTAGGGCACTGAGAGTGCATCAGTTCTTAAAAATGAGCAAACATTAAAGCAAATTTGGGGCTTAATCTCAACAATTACATTTTTGCACTTCCTTTTTTCTTTTTGGGAACACACTGCCTGAAAGTCGTGAGAGGTACCTTTAAATTTCACACAAGAATGGGGGCGTATAATAGCTTGATAATTTCCATGAGTCAAAATTGAAAACTTTAAAAATATTGTTATACAAAAATCTGTATCTAAAGCAGATCTTAACTGAATTTGAGGAAAAAAATTAGGTAAAAAGCAAAAATGTTTCATGAAAATATATTTAAAAACCCTAAAGCTCTAAACCAAACTCCAAAGTTGTGTAGCTGAAATGAATAAGGCTTCCCCTGATGTGCATTTTCCCCTCC
Organism: Sturnus vulgaris; assembly: GCF_052056855.1. Lineage (NCBI taxonomy): Eukaryota > Metazoa > Chordata > Aves > Passeriformes > Sturnidae > Sturnus > Sturnus vulgaris. Next base: position 15,682,536 of record NC_142251.1, on the reverse strand, counting down.
TCAGTAAGTACCTGGCTTGTGGTGTAATTTACAACTTGCTTAACCTAGGCAACATGAAAGACTTAGGATACCTTTCTATGCAAATACATATGGCTTATCAGACTTACCTAATTTTTAAGAATGAGGCATTGGAAAAGATTCTGTACTCAAGATAACAGAGCTGGCCTAACTGGCTATTATTGCTCTGTACATTGTGCAAGCTTTGACACAGCAGTTGTCACGTTTCCAGCCCTGAATGCTTATCTTTTTAAGCCCTATAGTGTTGTTAAATTCATGTAAACTGGTATGTGGGGCTTGACAACCAAGGACCGTGTTTGTATATTGAAATTCAGCTGCATCTGGACTGAACCAGAAATTAAGTAGATATAGTGCCAGAGTAATAAAGAGGTTGGATAACTACCTTCTATAAGTTTTGGAGTGATTTTAGGTTCTTAAATATAGTATTACAAACTTTGATGGATGTGCCTGTGAGCATCTGACCTACAATTCCTCCTCTAATGCAGAGGGAGGGGCATTTCTGGGCAGTGTTTCTGGTCACCTTTGTCAAGATAGTGCTGAGTTTCTTACAGTGACCCCCATGAAAAACAAATCTTAACAAAAACAGCTGCAGCATGCTACATTGAAAAATGGGGTTTTTTTGCAATAGAACGGTACACATTTTAATACCCTTTGCAATATATTTTGGATTGCAGTTGCAAATACCATTTTTTATAGCATGAAAACTCCTTTCTTCACGTTTTGTCAGAAGCATATGTCTGTGTGTAATGATATACATATTTAATATGTATATATGCTCACATAGTGTATGTATATATATTTCAAGTGACTTCATAGCTCGTGTTAAGATAACACCATCCTTTAAAAATAAAACCTTACAAAATTTTATATAGTTGTAAACTAAAGTTATGAAGTTATATGTGAAGTTAAAAGGTTATAAATGCAGTTCTGCTTATCTTAGTGGAAAACCAGATCAGAAATTGTCAGCAGAGTACTTTTAGAAGAGTTCTGTCATGATTCTGAAGATGGAAAGCAAGATAGACAAGGATTTAGAGCTGATGCAAAAAAAGAATGGAGGGTATGTGCTCCTGAGAGAAAACCGTAAAAAGAAATTTAAAATTGGGAAAATTAAGGTGTGTCCACTCTGAGCATATGTTAGACATTAACTGAATAGCAGTCAGGGCTTTGCTCTCTGTGAAAGGAAAAACTAGAATTCTGTTAAATAAGGGACACAGAACAAGCCAACTGGATTGGACAAAAACTTGTTGCCCTTCTATGGAATATCCATAATGGCTGAATGTTCTCTGTGTGTCCTTGATCCATTTGGTGTCTGGATTGTGCTGCTCTTTGAAACAGTATTTAAACAAAAATGTCACTTAACCAGAACATTCTAGGAGTAGAGATGGAATTATGTGGTTCCACCAATCTGCCTGTTCTCACATTGTTTTCTTTTAAAAGTAAAAAAAAAATTGTTAAAAATTGCCAGTCATTTTTCTGTCAACATGTGCTGGGTTTGATGCTGCCATTGGCCATTTAGGGGTGAAAGGCTTTGAGTGTTGTGCTCTCTGGAGTATAACTCTGTGTTTATTCATTTTCAGGCACATGCAAAGCCTTGGTCTTCACTATGTTCATAAGTCTTCCACAGCAATTATCACTAGAGTCCTTAAATGATATTGTAATTACCATTATTCATAGTAATGGCTTACTAGTAATAATTACTAATAATCTTGGTAATCCCCTAAGGAAAAAAAAAACTATAGGTGGAAAGCCAGAGATGGAGTCATTATAACAGAGACACTTGTTTCTTGGGTCCCTCTTGTAATAATGTAATTAATTCCCAGCTTTTTTTGAGGGTGATGAAGAGATTTCTGAAGAGACATCTCTGATAGCAACCCTCTCTGCCCAGCTGCCCCAAAACCTAAGAGTGGAAGAATGAGCAGGCCTCTGTCCTGATTCCTATGAAAAATTCAAACAGCAAATATAGCTCATTTCCATCCAACCCTCTGTCTCTCCTTCACTTCATCTTAATTTTCATGGTCTTCTGTGTTTTCATAAGCCTGTAGTGTGTGGTAGACAAAAAGTATAGAATTCATAGCTTGGTAGACAACATCTTCCTAGAAAATTCTAATAAAATCTACTTCTCACAGGGTATGTTGCCAAATATGCATTGTTTTTATATACTTAAATCCACTTTAAAAAAGTGTGCACAAAGATCTGGCTGTGTTTATCTATGGCTTTAAAAGAGCAACTATCCAAAGGAAATGTGTACCATGATCATTTAGTCTTCAGACTCAATAAAAAAATTCTTATTCACTTCTACAAGAGCATGTCTGTCCAGTGATTTGTCTCATATACAGAATGTACCTGTACCTCTTGGCATCATGGAGGGCAGAGGCAAATATTTCTTATTGGCAGGTGAAGTAACGTAATCCTGAACAGTGTGCTCAGATTTTTTTAATAAATGTTTTTTGTTACTACAGAGCTTTATACAACAGCAGTAAAGGCAAGAAAGGAAATTAGAAACACAGCTGAGACTGCATCTCATACTTAATAATGGCCTAAAATACTTACTGTTTATTAAAACTAACACCCCTTGTCAAGGTGTTGATCAAAAATTCTCTGCAGTCTCTTTTCTTTGATCTTTTCGTTTTAGAAACCACAGATATTTGTTGCCATTTCTTTATTTAGTTTTATTTCTAAAATATTGAAATTCAAAACTGCTTTCCAATAATGTTGTATGGTAAGGAGTAATCCTGAATTCATTAAACCAGGAAACTCACACTAAACAAATTTGTCCACTCACAAAGAAAGGAGAGTTCTGGTGTTACACAAACATAAATGGCACTAGAAAGGATGCTTGGAAAACTTGTCATCTCTGTGAGCCTCACGCATGTACTGTGTCCAGTCTGAGTATGGGCATAACCTATTCTAATATCCACATTTACCTTTTGTTTCAGCAGCTCCCTGGCTCCTGCACATGCAAAACATTTGAATTTCCTGTTGGCTCAGAGGTGAGATTTATAACATTTATTAAAGCTGCTTTTCGCTGTGAGTTTACTGGGCAGAAAGCCTAAGAGGGACTTTTTTTTTAAGGGGGTTTAATTGCTTGAATTTACCAGAGGGGTGAACATTATGCTTTCTTTGCAGAACCACTATCCACTAAGATTGCCAGGTGTTGAATTTCCCTAGAGGTTCCCTATTTACTGAAGGAATTCATGAAATATCCATCTATCCAGAGCCAGAGCTCCTACCATCCCTTTCCCATTCATCGTCTTGATTTTGTTTCCTTCATGGCTGCTTTTGAATTTCTTGATTGATCCTCTTCACTTCTGTCTGTTCCTGTCTGTAAGTGTCCTCCCTCCTCTCTATTGTGTACTTTGGGCATTAAAAATGGGCCAGAATTCCTGGGAACTGAATGTGCCTGAAAGCCTTTTGCTGGGATGTGGCTGCTGGTGCAGAGGGACAGTTCAGTGCTGGGAGTACAGTGCTGCTCTTAGCAGGGTGAGAAGGGAGGTGAACAGAGAACAGGAAAGACAGGACAAGTAGAGGGAAGGCTGAAGAGCAAAGAGGTACTTTTCAATGTTTAAAGTAATGGCCTAGAAATAGCCCTTTAAAGTCCATGAATGGAATTTTCAACAGATGGCAACCCTACTGCCAAGTGAGCCCAAGGCAGGCAGATACACTTGTTAGCAAGTGTATTGTTAAGGGAATTTACTCATTTACTGATGGAGCAGCCGCTTCAGTTGAAGAATAAATTGGAATATTTTGGTGCATTTCCTTTAAAAAGTCATCCACTTTTAAGTCTATGTATTCAAATTACATAGTCTTAAATGGGGGTCTCCTTTGCTAAACAAAAGATATGCAAATTACATTTCAAGATTTATATTATGATAAAAACTGAAACACAAAAGAGACATTATCTTGCAAAAATGTAAAAGTACATTGCTTCATGAGTCTATAATGATATAATGTGATGTTGATGTAGTTAAAAATGTCAGAAGGGAGACAATGACCTTAAAAGTTTAAGGCAGACACATTAATATTGATTGATTTTTAAGAGATTAAACAGCAAGAATATATCTATACATAGACTGGATATTGGATTGTTTGAAAATTTGAGATGAGATACAGAACATTTTGGTCTTGTAATGCTTTAGACTTAATAGCAAGAACATGCATTATATGCAGCCATTTGTACTTCAGGAGCCCAGATGATATTTGCCTTGAAATTATCAGGCTATTTCTTGCAAAAGCCTGCGGTATTTGACAAAGCTAGATGATAGTTTCTGGTTTAAGCACAAATGCTGGTCTGTCATAGATGTCAAAAAAGTCTTAATATTGGTTTACTTGGTTTTTGTTTGTTTGTTTGTTTTTAGCCCTGTTCCTTATCTATGTAGATCTGTATGGTACATTACAAATATTTTATAAACACACACATTGCTAAAATATGTTGAGCACTGTAAAACCTCAACACCTTCTGGCCTTGAACCAAATCATGTGACTGCACATCAAACAGTGTCATGTTTTTTTTCCCTATTTTTTGTCAAACTGGAAGAAGGTGGTCAGTAACACTTCTTGTTTAAGTAAGCTTGGGCTCATATCCATGCTTATGTCAGCAAAGTCATAAAGAAATGTGCTTCTTATTGATGAGGAAGGTGTTAAATATTGTGATATTTATTATTCCCCTGGGGCAGTTTATTTTATTATCTCAGGTTGATGGAAATTTCATCTCACTCACAGATAAGCTGTACTCCTAATGAGACTTCCACTGGCCAGAGAAATGAGGATGTGGATCATGGTTGGCCCTTTAGACTTTTACCAGGCCACAGATGCCTTGGACTTGGAATTCAACTTGCAGGAGAAAAATAAGTCTGACCAGTAGGACATGCACCATCTTGCTGAGAAGAGATCCTGAAGCATTGTACGAGCTGAAAATTGTCATTCAGAATCAGACCTCACAAAACATGAGGTGCATAAACATAAGTTGTAGACCACATTTATAAAAAGATTTTTTTTTAAATATCACTTTCCAACAAATCATTAGTTTTTTACTTTTTTTCTCTGCACATATGAAATGGCAGAAAATCAATATCTGAAGGAAAGAGAACAGCTGGGATACTGGAGTTCAGCATAGACGTATTGCATAATAGAGAATTCTTGTTTTCCAAGAAGTAAAGACAAGAAAAATTACCATGTGGCCACTTTGCCTCCAGATTTAATTTCTTTTTGTAATAGGAAAAGGTGGATTATTTTTGGGAGAACTATCTAACAACAAAGTGCCTGGATGTCATAGCTGTATCCTGTAAACGTCTCTTTAGTTTACCAATGGTAAAACCTGTTTTGACCTTCTAGTATAACAAAATAGCCCAAATGGCCTGTTTAATATACCAGAGAAAGCACAGTATCTCCAAAGGGCCTGGCCTTAGTGAGCACCCAGAATCCCAGAAAGCCAAGAAATTTGAAGGCAGTCAGACTTGATTTAATTATTTTTTACTACAAGTCTCATTTCAGAGAATGATTAACGAGAGAAGAGACATAAATGGCAAAGTCTTGATCAAAGAAGCTGCTGTCAGGGTACCATCTAGATAAATTAGGAAAAGAATGCTCAGGTTTCTGTGAAAGAAGACTAATGACATCAAGTCAAGATGAAATAGAAAGGAGCAGCATTGCAGGCTGGAAATCATAAAAGACTAGCCTGCCTTGACAAGAAGCCCTGAGAAATTTCCCAAACTGGAAAGTAATTGGAATTGGAAAGGAATTACTTTCTGTAAGTGCCGGGTCTTGAAGTTGTGCAGGACTGAAGATGACCCAGGCACCAAACTTGCTTTTTGGAACCTGTCAAGACAAGTGAAGGAATCTTCTGGAAGCATCTGAAACAGCAGCTGTTAGTATCAGCTTGACACACTGCAGGTGTTCTGCATCTCATGTGCTACTCTACTCAGCTAGGATCAGTCCCGTCACTTAAAAGCTCAAGCAGTCCCACCTGGAGGCAAGCAGGCAGTGGATAAAAGGAGACAGTGAAACCAACAGCCAGTAAACATTTGTGTCATTTAGGGAGCATTTTTATAGGAATGGCTGTCTCCTGGAGAGAGCAGTGGCCCTAGCTGAAATAAAGAAAAAGCTTTATAAATTATCTGAATGTACTTGTGTGAAGAGCAGCATCTTAGAAGGTAGGACTTGTCTTTTGGTGTACCATAAAGGATTTCAAAAAGGTAAATTTAAAAATCTCCAAACTTCTTTCAGTGGTCACAGGTATACTCCTGGAAATCTAGTGTTTAAATAAAAATAAGATTACCCATTTCTCAGGAAACATTGAATTTTTATTTAAGTATTGGCTTAGTTTTCTAAGAAACACTGGTATTCCTGTCTAGAGGAGCAGATCTTCCCTTAGAAATCTCCTTGCCTCAGATTTAGATTATAATACAGAGTAGCATTTCTGCAGACAAGCACTTAGTGTGATCAGTACTAAAACTGTGTGAGATTAGCTAATGTACTTTTCTGTGATGTGCAAAGTGAATGCCAGGATGCACTATTGTACCTGACTGCAGCAGCATGAAGTTACACTTCAACAGCATTCCATCGTAATGTGGGATTCTGAAGGCAGGGAAGCAGTCTCTGGGGTGTTGCCCATCAGCAAGAAATGGTTTTTAAAAGTAGGAAATAAAGGAAGAGTCTGAACTGATGTTTAGAACAAATAAATGGGAGCAGCAAAACTTTCAGTAGTAGTATTACATGCCATCATAGAACAATAGCTAAATGAAGCATGTATTTAAAATTTGGTGAGAAGCTTTTGTACATTTTAGTTCTGTTTGGCTCAGCGGGTGTGCTGCACTTTAGACTTCAGTCTCTAGGCCTGTCAATCCAACAACTTTCACAAGCACTATATTCACTTAAAAGCTGAAAGAGAAAAATAGAAGGGGATGATGCTAATAGCACTCAGCACTTATATAGCTTTCCTTCCTGAAAGTACAGTGCAAACATGAGGTAATTAACACGTACTTTGTCTTGGAGATGCAAATGTATCTCTAAACAACCTTTAAGCAAAGAGAATACAGACACATAAAACCTATTCCCAGTTGCACGTTATCAAGCTTAAATATTGCAAAGTGCTATTTATGGTATAATTTCTCCCTGTAGCTGATCAGTAAATCCAGCTTGTGGAAACCAACACACTATACTTCTGCATGCAGGGCTCCTTCTTCATTGTGTGAAGAACTTAATGTAATAATTTCAGCTTTTATTTGATGAAGTGCCTGATACAGGTAACCACCAGCAAGTTCTGCAAGGGGGTGTGTTTGACTAGTCAAAATATGGGATTAAGTTGCACAGATGCACCAGTTATTCAAACTGCCAGGAGCCTCTGGAGCAATCCTGCAGTGCCTGCTCCAGTATCCACCCACCTGGTGTTAGCTACTCTGAATATGTCCCACAAAGTCTTGAACGGATAGTTACACACCTAATCCACTTGTTTAGAAACTTCAAAGTCTTAAAATGAAAGAACCAGGAAAGAGAGATTCAGCTGGCATTGAGAGAAGTGCAGTCCTTCTGAGGAGAAAAAGAGACAGCTGAAACTATAAGTCTCAGACTTAGTTTTTCTCTAAATGAGAAAGAAAAATATCTGCAGCTGTGGTATGTTTTCAGTGTACTTTGTTTCAGGTTAAAAGAAAAGTTCAGTGGTGTTTGCAAAGCTGGAAATCAACTTATAAGTAATTTTGATAATTAAAGAGTTCTTTTGCGCCCTTGAGCTACTATGAAAGGCTATCAGTACAGATCAGCCAGGAAGTGGAGCAAATCTGGTCAGGGCATTATCTGTTTCACTCCCCTCTTCATTCTTAGGCCATTATGATATCATATCTGTCAAATTTGCAATTTCCTCCAGTAATAAGACTTTTGGCAGAAGCTGATGCTGGTGCTGTACTGTACTCATGCACAGTTAGGTAACCAATGCATGCTTCATTTGAGAGAGGCCCAGAAAGCTTCTCAAAGTTACTGCATTATAGTCTCTCTTTCAGTGCTGAGCTCAGCTGCTGAGAACAGAGGAGGTGTGAAAAGACTTGTTAATAAAGTCTGTTTAGATTTCATTACTCTGAGTAGCCAGATCAAGACAATACACCTTGCCAACCCTCTGAGAATTTCAGTCCTCTCTGGAAAAACTTTCCTTCCTGCACTGAATGTCCTTCCCAGTTGAATGTTTATGCAATTAAAACTCTCTTCTGCTGCCTTTGATCAACAGAATGGAGACTGCCTTCCACTTGTAGAAGATGGAGTGGGAAGGATGAACGAAAGAGCCAGGGAGGTCACGTTTCTCCTGCTCAGGCACACCAAAGAAGATTCCAGCACAACCTTCCATTTTTTAGCTTTCTGTTTCCCTCCTATTTTAGAAAGGGGAGCTCCTTTGAGTTACAGGAGGAGCAAAGGTGGAGGATGAACTAGATGTGGCAGATTTGTGTTGCAGAAATGCCAAAAACATTTGGGAAGATATAACTCAGTGATTGGCCCATGAGATGGGCAATTATAGGTATATATGTTCAGCTCAGAGCTGGGGGTTGGGGAAGCTGTGTCTTAGCAAGCTCCAGAGTGACTTTCTGCATTGTGCCAAAAGCATTTTACTGGCTAGATCTGGAGAAGTTTCCTACCAAGGCTGACTGGAAGAGAGAGGTACACTGAACCACAAAGAGCTCTACCAAAATATTAATTTCTTCCTCTCACAATCAGTCTGGCCTCTGAGCAGTGAAATAAAAGTGACCATTTCTGAATGAAAGCTGTGGCTATAGAAGTATCTTTGGTTAAAGACTAGGGCTCATCACGTAGCCAGTCTGAGGACTTCAATGATGTTTTTCATTTACCGTAAAAGAAAAATACCAACCTGTGGTAGACTTGGCATGTGGCATGAAAATTCAACCTCCATTTCAATCACTGTGATCTTCTTTTGTTGTGGTCTTTTTAATGTTCTCTGAGTTTTACTTAGACATTTATTAAAGTTTTTAAATACTTAGCTCTTGATGAAAGCAGATACAGCCTCATAACCATAGGTGCTACTGTTCTTTTTTCTATCAGCATACACATTCACCTGAATACCCTGAATATATATTTACAGATTTCAAAACCAAGCTTGTAATAAAAGACAAGAAATGGGTGCTGAAAAGCTGAGACAATCTAGTTCACCATATATTCCACTGTTACACTTTGATTATAAATTCAAAATAAATTGCAAAGGTTAGTAAAATCTTATTTCACATTTTTTCACCTGTCCACTTGTATTTTCTAAATAAGTTTCAAATTTAAATGATTAATGACCTAACTTAATCAAAAGGAAAATTATTCAGAGAAGGACACATTTTAAATAGCACATTTCCAAACACATATTTTACATTGTTACTGAGTGATAACCTAATACAGTTAATTAGTACCTTTCTCCCTAGTATAACTTATTTGTCATCAGGAGCAGGATTTAGCCCTTTTCATCTTGTCATGGCTTTTGGTGTTAAGTGCTTGCAGTACCTTGCCCCATCAGGAGATCCAGAAGGGTGACGTTTCATTTATTCCAGCATTGCAATTTTTTCTGTAGAGTTACTTAACAAAAAACATTTTGTTATATGGAGTGGTTAGTGATGTAGTCATTGAAGTCAATATGACTTTCACAATTGATGTCAATGAGAAGAGGACTGTGTTGACTGTGACTGTGTCATCCCAGTAAAAGATGAGCACTGTGCCCTTTTAAGTAATATATCACACCCATATTTTAAGGATATCACTTGTAAAAAATGCCCTGGAAAAGAAGGGAAGAGAGATGTGCCTGTTATTGCAAAACTTACCTTCTGAATTCTGTTTCTAGCTGCAAGAGAAAATATAAAATGTAAGGCATGTGCTTTATTAATATTTATTTAAACTGTCTTCTGATACATTGCCTTTCTGATCCTACGTGGTGTTCTCCTGCACTATTTCCCAGCATGATGGCTAATGTCCTGCTCTGAAAATTATCCATTAAAATTTTATCAATTTTGTGTTTTGGTGAGACAGTATGAGGAAATGCCATTGGAAAATTAGATTCCTCTTTGACATCGGGCGCCCAGTCAGCAATCCAATCCCATGTGTTTCTACTGAGACATTAGGATTTGATATAATTTTGGGCAGAAAACATTTTAAAATGAAACAATTGAATTTTCTGGATGGTCTTGGGGACCACTTAGCTTAAGAGAATACACTTCCAAATCAAAAGCCTTTCAATCATTCTAAATATTATTTGGATGATATTTGCTTTATGTGTAGTAGCAGTTTGAATTTGTATTGAATGTTTGACTGGCTCGTGCTCGCATAGATGATGTATGAAATTATTATTTCATATTTTTCTAGTGTTTGCATTGCAAGTGACATCTGGCTGACAGGAACTTGGAGAAATGGGCCACAAAGTGAATGCTGCAGTTACCACGGTATCATATTTATCAAAAGGCTTAAGGTTGGTATGTCTTTGTTTCACATGTGAAACTAACAGCAGTGAAAAAGAAACAGCACTTCTTTTTTTATTTAACTGAGTTGCTTAGAAAATGAAGATAGATGAAGAAAAAATGTTAATTGTATTCTATTCATTTAATTAATTTATGTAGACAATCATGTATACTGGCTGAAAGACAGTTCTCAACTTGTATGGAGGGGTTGGTTTTGTTGCTATTATACCTTTAGATTTTAGTTAATATAATATATAATTCATACACACTATATCACTGAGATAGGGGAGTCTGGAACAAGCTACTTTAGCAGACTGGCACAGTTCTTTTTAAAATTTGTGTTCAGCTGCACAAATCTAAAGGTAGGTTAATAATAATTGCATTATATCTTTGAAATGTTCCTTTTGAAATTCTGTCTTTAACCAAACTCTTACCCCAACACTTTTTCATTAAGCTCTTGATGTGTCACTTGTCTAATGGTAAATTTGAATTAGTAAATTCTTGACTAGAATACAGATTTTTAAAATTATTTTACAGTTTGAAATGTGGTATGAAAATTTACAATGCTTTAGAACTATGAGTCCAGCCTTAAAAAGAAGGCATTTTCCTAATGCATACAGTTTCTGAGGAAGCTCTGCTGATGTGTTGCAGGACAAAACCAAAAGTGATACAGAGAAGTGTCCAGTTTCTGGCCATACACTGGCTAGAAGTGTCTCTTGGACACTCTTAGTAGCTACCTTGCTGTCTTTCATGCTTGTTGGTTATAAAGACTGTGGGATCTGTGTGAAGAAAATGGGGGAATTTGTAAGGTTGTGTTGTTTCCCAGACATCCTGGGAAGGAAGGAATCTGGGGGCTATTCCATATATGCATGTGTAGTTCAGAAGAGAAAAGCAAGAACAGGTTGTACAGAGATAGTGAGGTGGGTAGAACAGTCTAGGAGGAGAAAAGTCTGCCTGAGAGAGACAGAGAGACGGCAGACCAAGTAATCAAAAAATAATTGCATCTGTACCGCTGTCAAGTGATTTTCTGATCTATGAAGTTAACAAGCTGAGAGCACTCAGCATCTTCCAGAACCTAGACCTTTGATTTTAAACAAATAGAAGAACCAGCTGTGTGGTCCAATTCACAGGAAGCAAGAACTAACAGTATTTTTTCTTTAGGTCTGCAATTGCAAGGTCAAGTTGGGAAACTTAAAAAAAAACCCAACAAAAACAAGTGAACCAAAATATGAAAAACTGGGGGCAATAATTACAAAGCAAAACATTTCCAAATTGTTCACAGAGGAAAATTTTTTCCTGTAAATGAACCTTAAGAACAGCCTGTCCATTTACTGATGGCATAGGGCATTTGCCTGTCCTCCTTTGTTAGACATTGGCAGTGTGAATACCTTCACTCTATCTTTCTGTTTTTGCAAACATTTCCAGTCAATAAAAACTGGATTTTTCCATTGCCATACTTGCCTTTCCTATTTTTTTTTTTGGTCGGACAACCAAGCAAAGATCACTCAGACGTTGATCACTTCAGACCAGCAGAGTATCAAATTAGAGCATTCAGGGCAGTAATTGTTCTGAGTGTAGCAATGAGGAAGAATTGAGCAGAAAAACCAAGAGCTGATACTGCAGCACTGTCTAAGCCTGGTTTCCTAAGCATTGCATAGTAGTTCTTTTCAGTAATTCATGAACCATGCAAATGCTATATATGATTCACTGGAATATGCTTTGCAATTTTAGATGAAAGTCACAAATTATTTACCTTGTACTAGTTTAGGATATTGTGACAAAGAACTTGTTATAAGGAAACACTAGGTACCTTGTCACTTAAAAAGCAAAACAAAAGAGCAGGTACTCTTGGAGCCTTTCTGAATGTGACTATTCAGTGATGATTTGAATGTGCTTGGATGGTTTGTTATAGATGGATTATTATAAAACACAGTCCGCTACCTGTTTTCCATATAGTCATAAACGAGGTATCTTGAACATCATTTAAATAAGTTTGCAAGTGCTACTGCCTCCTATTGAGCTAAAGTCACAGAAGTCTTCAATTTATTTTTTCACTTTTATTAAGCTCTGTGTTGTATTGTTGCATAGTACTTCTGTCTCTACTTTGTGACATATGAAACAAAGCTGTTCTAGTTTCTCAGCCAATGTTATTTATGCTCTTTTACTCCTCTACTTCTCTGTCTGCGTAGCCACACACTCAGATTTTATCAGCTTCTGGTTAAGATTGCTGGACTTCCTGTATGCCAACACAAACAAAGAACAAGGAAATAAGTGGTTAAGTCATTCAACACCCCTTTTTTACACTACTCTCCTCAGTAATCTTTCTCAATTCCAACTACCTCACTATCAATGACCACAGTCCACGGGCTTCCAACTTCACCCTGATTACATTGTTTCTCTTCTGTTTACTATTCAAGATATTGTTTCTTTTTTCTGCTCCATGATTTTACACTTTATATCTCGAATATTTTTACCCCAAACTAAAGCATCATTATGTATTTAAAATTGAGAAAAGTCTGTAGATCATCATTGTTTGCAATGTTGCAGGTTTAAGAGGTGAGGGTCTGGGAAACACTTCATTCATTGCATTCTTTATTATTGTCCTTTGTGTGCTCAGTAGTAAAGCCATGCTTCTTCTTAATAGTTTGCATTTCCAGTCTGTTTCACAGAACAAGAGTAGGTCAGACTTCCTCTATTGCTCTTTTGAACCTTTCTCAGCCTGTGGGGTAAACCAAATTGGTCAAAGGTCTGATCCTTTTGAAAGTGGAATCTTGGCACTTTCTTCTGAGGGGGTGAAGATGAAAGTGAATGAATGACACTCAATATAAACAACCTCTGCTTTTTAAGAAAAGAGTAGTAGCACCTACATATACTACAGGAACTGACTTCTCTAGATCATGTTAATGTCAGCTGAAGTACTTGCAAGTGAATTTTGAGGCAATTTTAAGGAGTGATTTGTATATACAATAAGAGCCAGAGAAAAGTATTCACCTTTTGTTTAATGACTAAAACTAGTATTAGCTGTGATAGACTGATGAACTGCCTGAGACATTTCAATACAATAGCAGACTCTGAATATATTTTTATTTGGCAGAAGGCAGCAGGAATGGGGGAAAAAAAGCATATGGACATAAGCCATGAGCCTGAGATTTTTCCCTCTTCCCTTTTCTTCCCCACTTGATTCCCAGTTTTTACATCTTGAAGAATCTTTGGATAAACAGCAGTCCTGAGGTAATATACCACAATGGCAAAAGCATGCTGAAGAGGGTGGTGTGGAAAAGAAAGGGGAGAATCTGTGTTGATAAACAAAGTAATTTTCCTTCAGCTTACCTTCAAAAAGTTTCTGGGCAGTTTAGGAGAGTGTTGTAGAAAAGAACGTTGCCTGCTTGAAACATTGCTTTCCCTAAAGGCTACACAATAGTGTATTGCAAGATACTTGTCCTTCGAGATGAGAAGAATTTCAATTCTTGACCATGGTTATCTTTGGCTGGACTAAACAAAAAGCGTGGAAGGACTTCAGAGAGCAGTTTTTACCCTCTGTTATAGCTAAATGCTGTTATGACGCATCTGAAGATCTTGCTGGTGACTCATTTTGGCCTAATTTGTTTAACATTTTGGTAGACTATTTGCTTTTTCTCCTCTCTATATTAGCTTTGTATGATTGGTGTTGAATTTTTGTGCTTTTTTTAAAATTATTTTTTCCATTCTAATAAAAATAGACTTTATTTATAGATTTTTGTCTAGAATAAACAAACCCTGCCTACTCTGCAGATGATTAAATGGCACTCAAACCAGAAAAACATAATGTGGAAAGTTGTCATAATGATGGTAATAGCTGTGAATTCCAGTGATACTCTTAGGGATGGAGAAAGTATTGAGTGTGTGGTCCCCCAGTAGGGATGTTGGTGTCTGTTCCATGTGTGGACTAATACTTTTTGAAGCCTTCTGTACAGATGAAATGTGACTCAAAGCTCATGTGAATAGCCCTTTAGTAACAGCTAGTCTGAAGTCTAAAATCCTTTAAAAAATTGTTTCACAATCCATGAAGTTGAGTTTGGCTCAGATAGTAGAAACCTCGACACCTGAGAAACACAGTGATCCCATTTCATATCTAAAATAAAATGGGATTTAAATTGTTATACCCTAGCCATATCCATGTGGTTGGAGACTGATAAATTCACATGAGAATGCCTGTCTGCTTTCCATCTGTCAAATAACATTCTCTTTTTACCAGCAAAGATTTCAATATAATAAATTTTCAAAGTAATCTTTCCTTGATCAGCAGACTACAGTATTTTATCACTTTGTAGGCTTTTTTTCCTTTATGGGTTAATACTCCAAATTGCATTTAATATTTATTAACTTGGATTTTTAAAAGATCAAATGGCTTCCACATCTCATGATGTTGCTCTTCATAATTTGTTGTTTCTTCCAAATTTATACCACTGCATATTTAAAACTTGATTTCTGCTCTCTCATCCTATCTGAAAACAGGATCCTGACAGGATCCTGTTATGAAAGCATAAACTTTGTGGGAGTGACTATTATGCTCCTCTTCTCTTGAAGGAGACATTTTTATTACATTCCTACTCTTCCAGGAGCTCTTTCCTGATACCCAGTCTTTTGTTGTTTACTTTCACCATCTCAGTTCTCAGAACTGCTCTGATTAGATAATGTGTTGGTTTTTCCACCTAGTTGAGCTTTTATTTTTGCATCTATTCGCACATTCCTACACTGTCCCACCTGCTCTTTGGCTCCCCTGACTCTTTGTCAGAGTGAATGTTGACGTAGAAAATTCAAAACATCAAAGTAAATAACACAGCCCTTACTTCTGCTACTTTTTTCAAAGGGTCAGCTTCCCCAAGAAGAAAAACTACATTTTTGCAAAGTTCTGGAAACAACAGTGAGCAAATCATAAGAGGTGTTGTTCTTATTCTATTCTGTTTCTTACACTATGAATTTGACTCTATGTGAGACTTCAGTCTAGAGATGTAACTGTTTGTTTTTGAAGATGCCCAGAGTACTCAAGCTACAACTACTCTGAAAATAAATATATTATGCATTTGAATATTCCCATCCAGAATGATTTTCTGTGTTGATACAGGCATTTTCTCATCTATACTATTCATAGCTACTATAAAATAGAAAATTTAAAAATATGAAAAATCACCTAGAAGGGAAAATCAGATTTTTTTTTTCAAACTGCATTGAATAAAAGTCTGAGAAACCGTTTCTTATTGCATAACTGTTGTGGATAGATTCGATTCCAGTCAGGGTGGCTGGTGCATCATATACTTTTTTCCCAGCTCAACAGCTTCAGTTTTATAACTGTTTGCATAGATGTTGGTAGAGCAATTAGTAGACTATGTGCAAATGCATGGTATAGGTGTTTTGGCAGACTTTACAAATTTGAGTTTGCAGTAGCATTAGGCATCAGATCCCGATATGCATGTGTCCAGTCACAGTTAATACAAGTTGCAATATTTTGTTGTGAACAGACTTCTTCTGTAGTTACAACACTCAAGACACAAATGCTCCTGTGGGGACACATCTGCCCTGTTAGCTATTTGCAAATGTTTTCAAGTGAGATTAATATACCTTAAACTATGCATAAACAAGAGCCTTCTCTAGATATTTATTTAGTTAACTTTCTTCACACTTCAGAACTGATCTGTTCTATTCAGGTGCACTTTTTATGTTTGTTAGTATTATGTTGTCGGTTAAACTATCATGTTTTTGATTATTAGGTAGCACTTTAGAACAGCAATTTGCATTATGATGCTTCAGCCCATAAAGAATTCAGATGAACTTTTTTCTTCCATTTAATTTTTTTTTGGTTTAATATTTTGTTTTTCTTTCACTTTGCAGTCCAACTTTAGCACTATACAACAAAACAATAATGCAAATTTTGTGTTTCTACCTGCACGCATATGTACATATACTGTTGCTTGGGTTTGGGGTGATGGGCTTTTGAAAGAAAATCTGAAGCCCTTTATTTGCCTGTACAATAGGGCCAAGGAAGTTCCAGTATACTTTTTCTCTTGCTGTCTTTCAATTGCACTCATTTTAGGTCTGGGTATAAATATGTATATGTCTCTAAGGTGGCCATGCCACAATTTCCCCAAAACTTTACATTCACTTGTAAATAAAGCTGAGTTTCTGAATTCTAACTGCTGCCATTTTATCTGAGAAATAATGACGTTTCTGCCTAGATTGGACTAGCACTAACCTAGAAAGACAAACAGAGAGCACGTTTTGTGCTTGTGAATTATTGTTTGTGGTTTGCTTTGATAACTTTGGCCTTCATATAGAACTAGTTACTTGTAGATAACTGGCAATTACTATTGAGGCTGTGGGTATAATCCATTAATATCCCCTATTTTAATGCAATCATCCAAATCAAACATTCTTCTGTTTTTAAAAAAGCCTGCAGGTAATGAAAGCTTCAGAACATTCGTATGTGTAGTGTTACAGTAGAAAAGTCTAAATTCTTCATTCAAAGACCTGGTAAAGTCCCAAGCTCATATTAATGCAACTTCAAGCTTCTAAGGGAATATTTTGACTGTTTGCCATTAGCCCTATTGCTTATGGAAAAGCAAGGAACTAAACTGGTGCCTGCTGGCTTTGAATACCTCTTTTTATGGGAGGTCAAAACTTGGGCCAAAGAAAATGGGGAGACCCACCCCAATGACTGTGCCTGATGACATTACCAGATGTATCTAGAGAACAGGAAACTACATCTGTGATGTTCTACAAATATTCAGTCTGTGGAAAATGGTGGTACTGGTGGGAAGACTTTCTTATGTCCAGGTATTTCTGATTAATCTGATATGGTAAATGCTAGATTTTCCAAAGGAGGAAACAGCTCTCTTCATTCCTAATTTGGAAGGTTTTGTCCTGTGGGACCTGGAGAATACTGAGTATAGATTTCTTGTGTTATACCAAAAAATAGGATAATATTTCAGTGAAAATGTAAACCACTGTTCTTTCATTAGTTCATATTAATTTCATTAATCCATATAACAGAATGTAAGAAAACTCATCAGCAAATTACCTCAAAATCGGCAAATAGATATAATGGGATCCTCAAATGCTTTTTTCTTACCTGAATGTCAGAGTCCTATAAAACTAGCCTGAAAGGTGTCTTCCAGTGTCACCAAATCTTTTGGTATCACCATTCTGGTCAGTCTCATACAGAGAGATCAAACCATAAATGACTTAGAAAAAGTCAGAAGGGAAGGAAAACATTTTAAAATGGATTGAGGAGGCTTTTAACAGTTTCATTCTCTCTGCTTTTAATTGCTTCTTGTTGCCGTCTGTTTGTTAATAATCAGATTGTGTTGTTTATTATTTCTGAATCTTAGTTGACTTAGCCTGTATATAAATATGTTATCTCTGTCTCCTTTTGCCGTTGCTGTATTATATTGCTGAAGAAGATAATATTGCTATGTGCAGAAGCAATGTAGAGGATGTCACTTTTGTATTTTTCCAGTCTTAATGCTCTCTTCAATGAGATGGAAAAATCACTAATAAATATAAATTTGGTAACCTTCAGAAAACCTTTTGCTGAACAGTCTTGATTTCTGATTTGTACTAGTTTAAGTCATTCCATTTGCATATGAAAACAATCTCTCTTTTCCCCCATCTGTTATATTATTGATTTACATCTTTCAGGTAGTTATCTGCAATGATGCACACACACATTCGTAGTTTAATACTGTCATTTTGAGCTGATTTCCTATAGTCTATTGAACATAAACCATGAAAAATTTAGGATACATTTCACCTTCTTTTAAAAGTTTATTACAAACTTTGGAAGCCAATTGTAACTGTTTTACAATAATGGATATCTTTACACTCTTTTTTTGGTGCTCCATATTTTTGTGACACTTGATAAATACTACTCTATAGACCAATAAATGGTAATCTTGAACTAGCCTAGACCTTGATTGCTTTGTTTAGATAACTCTGTGTGTAATCAGGCACACAGACTTTGAGTCATAACCTGCCGACTCAGATGACAGTAACTAGAAATCCTTCTTCCCAATGGCTGGCTGCAAGGGAAATCAGTAGGTAGTTTTAGCACACTCCTCCTGGTTGGCAGGTGCCATCATAGGTGGTGATAAACATATCCTCATGGTATACCATCATATCATCAGCAGTTGAACCAAATATTGACCTGTAGAATTTGGATGGCCTTCAGAAGCCACTGATGCATTGGAAATAGACTGAGAGTATCACCTCTGCTTTAAGCTGCCTCCTAAGTCATCTCACTGAAAGGGTGACTTCAAATTAGTAAGTATTAGGTCCTCCTTTGAAACTTGGGTACTATGTGCAGATAGAACTTAAGTTATATGCAAAAGTGGAGTTACAGCTCAAGCTGATATGCAAAGACAAAGCCCAGTGTGAGTTTGAATAGATATTTTTCTCTAGTAAAAGGTATATACTCTGAAAAACATGTTACCTGGCAATTGACAACTAAGTCAATATAGCTGAGGTCTAGCTTGCTTGTCTGTTCATCTGTGAAAAGAGCCCCTTCTCTCTGCTGGTGAATGAAATAGTGAATGCTTCCCCTTAAATACAGTACAGGACACTGAAAAGCATCATCCTCACTTACTAGGTACACAATTCCTCTCACAGCTCTGCACTGGATGCCATTACATCCAAACCTAGTCAGCCAATGTTTGGAAGGACTAAAAATAACTCTAATAAAAGTTAAGAAATGGAAATTATTAATGTTCTATATGAGAAAAGAGTAAAAAGAAATACAAATAAGTTGGCTGGCTGATGTATTCTGGCTGTTTATCTGAGGAAGACTCATGAGCTTTTATTTTACTGCCCTGATAAACTGGTGAAGGCTTGAGGTCCTGAGGTTGCATCTGCCCTATGTCCTTGCCTTTGCAATTGGTACTTCTAGTGAGAATAGGAGGAAATCCTGCAATCATGCTTTGTGGTGCAGCACATCAGAGGACTTTATTTCATTGTAGTACTGACATTAGCACATGAGGAACTTCAGGAGAAGTCTTTAAAAGATTAAACCCATTCAGTGGTAAGGAAGGACATCTTTAGCTGGAGAATGTAAATGAACGTCCCAGTATTAAAGAACTGAAGGATTAGTATTACTGTTCCCATACAGACCTAACAGCATATTTTGTATCTTTTTAGTCCTCCAGAAGAGGAAGAATTGATCAGTTTCTTGATCAGAAACTCTTAAATTTTTTAATAGCAAGGGAAACTGAGGCTTGGAATTATAACACAGGTTTCTCTATGCTGTAGCAAGGCAGAGTGGAAATTAGATCTGAAAAGAGGAAGGCCACACTTGATGCTGGAGGGTGAGAATATTTTACACTTTCTCTTTGGAAATGAAATGGTGGAAGCCATACTAAAATGAGTTGTTTCAAATTTAGACTGAATGAAGCACATCAGAATTTACTATGGGGAACAATCCAGCATTGGCAAAAGAATTACTATAATGACCTAATACTGTAAAGACTGTCTCTGTTTCCTGTAGATCTGTGAAATGTCTGACTTTCTTAAGATTTGATTCCAATGTGACCACCAAGAAAACAGAATGAGGAAAGTTTTCTTGTTCTTGGTGTAAGATTCCCACATTTCTTTATGGCAGTCCTAGTCGAAATGATCTGCAATCCTTGAGCACAAAGACTTCAGGTTTAGCTGGGGCAGGTTGCAAACTGCTAAGCCCTACTAAACATCCTCATAGCTGAAAAAGGCACGGGGTTCTTAAGCTTTTATTTGAATAGGCTGTAGCTATTATTAAAATAACCTTCAAGTATTGACTCAAAATCCCTTCACACTTTGCTCAAATTGTCCTGAAATTTCTGTCATTCTCACTAATATATTTCATTTTCTTTTCCACATGCTGTACTTAGCATTGTGAGTATTTCTCCCTCTTCTACCTTCTGTATATTAAAAAAATGTTGGTGCCGTTTTCCTAAAACAAATAAGTAAAGTGAAATTTTCCCTTTGATCATTTTCTCTGTTCTTATTAAAAGTACATTGCATTTAAAGCTGCCTCTTGTCTATTGTAGTTTAACTGACAAGTCCAAATTAGATGCTTTAAAAGTTTGCAGTTACAAATGGAAATGTCTTTAACTATTTATAATCATCTTTGTTTAAGTTGTCCTTACACATACAAGCAAGGTAAGTGAGGCAGTGAAATGCATAGAAAACAGGATCTTTTTTAAAAAGTCAGTGGTTTTGTGAAACAGACATATTCTTATCGAGTACTGAGGAAGTCTTATTTTTATTTGGTTTTGATGTTTCCAACAGGATATGAAATATTTACTTGTTAGGCAGTATCAGGAATACCCATTTTCCATAGTGTTGTACCAGCCCAGCCCATCAATGTGCTGGTTAATTAAGTGTGACCTAAACCAACTTGACTTGAGCTCCGCATTAAATGCACAAAACCCATTTGAGCTGACCAGCAGCAGAAGTGGTACTCAGAGAAATTGAAAAGGATTTCTCCCAAATGCTTTCTACTTACTTACAGCACTCAAGTAATGGCTGAAGATTAGCATATGACATGACAGATTACATTAAGTCATGTCTTTCCAGTGCTTTATGACAGCACTATCACATTAGCTTCTTAGCACTGGCACATCGAGGCATGCAAATGTTTTCAGACCCTCTTATTCAAATCTACAAGCTGACATGGCAGCCTTGATATGATTATTAGTCATTTGAGAGACTTTAATTCACGTCATCAGATAACAGGTTCTGCTAAAAGGTTAGAGAAACTGTCTGCTTTTAATGAAGCCCTCAAAAAAGACCCTCAAAAACCTCCCTGCTCACAGAGAGCCTGATTTGACTTTATTGACAAGATCCCCCTAAGAGTGAACTTGAGTTGAATAAGTAAGCAGGCATCTAGAGTAAAAAAACCACTGACTTCATTTAAAAATGAGACTGAATTAGGTTGAATTCCTATCTTTCTGCTTCCCATTTTCTCTCTGTTTGTATCGTAGCTTTAAAGACAAGGTGCCCTGTCTGGAAAATGTTTTTGGCGTATGATGTTGAGTGAGGAAAAGTGGGGCAAAGACTGGTCCAATACTGTAGTGGCAGACTCATTGTTATACTGAGTAGGTCACTGCTGCTTATTTCAAAGGGTTAACTGATGGTATCTTGTCACAAAAGTTAGGAATTATGTTTTCTCTCTTTTAGTCTGCATCTATTAACGTGACTTCATATTCAGATATTGTTTTATGTAAAATCATGTTGAGTTTGTCTTCTAATGAAAATACCTTGTAAATTAGTCACTCATGGTCAGTGGCAATTGGCACAGGGTGAGTGAGGTGAGAGATGATGGTCTTGCTGAGCAAGTAAAAAGGGAAGGAGGTCTTTACCATTGAAAAGGATATTTGGTGCAAGAGTGGGGATTTCTCTTTGCAGAAGGTATGGGAGAATGGTGCTGATCCCAGGCAGCATTGACCGAAGATACATGTCACAAAACTTAAAAAATAAGAATCTGATTTCTTAAAATCCTTTGTCATTAGTGTCATGATGGCCTCTGTATTAGAGGAGCTTATGTCAATATAGTACTGCTCAGACTACAACTGATTTCCAGAAAGCTGGTGTCTCTATACCTGGAGCTCGCTGCAAGCTTTGTTACCTGATTCCTTATTGTTGCCTGAGGAGGAACCTGGAAGTTGCTTGTGGACTTTGTGAAGCACCTAGTTTAGAGATCGCTTTGCTTATGCCTCTAGAGCCTTGCTTGGTTTGCCTATTGGCAATATGCTAATTGGGAAAGCTGTAAAGAAGTGTACTTAGGTTCAGACATTGTGTATTTAGGCTAATTGTTGCAGTTGACTTTAATTTTTTCTTTGAAAAGCCAATTCAGAATCCCTAGTGTAGGACTCACACTAGTTATCAGGACATGCATAGACTGAGTTTGAGACAAGTGATTGACTACAGCTAATTCACCTTGGTGTGAGGACCTGGTTTGTATCACCTTTCACACTGCCTTCAAATGTCACCTCTGCAGCACACATCCTCCAGGAACTCTGATTCTGCTCCTGCTGGATATAAATGTGCCAGGTACAAAACAGCTTGCTGCTCTATCCCAGCTCACTACATCCTCTCATCTTCATTTGCCTTTGCCACTCCTGCAGCTATGGCCACAGTGGTCCTCTCAGATCCAATCGACCTGTTCTGCTTCTATTTCCATGTCTTCCAACTTTTTTTCTATCCGAGCAAAATCAATTGCTCTAAGTACTACCAGTCTAATCTGACTGTACTTCATCCCATTCCCTGGGGGTAAATTAACAGGATGAGCAACAAGGCAGTGGAGCACCAGCTTCTTTGTTACTGTTCCTACCCTTTTTACCAAGAGCTTTTCTGTCCTTAACCACAGCTCTTCATCACCAGACTCCACTTTTGTGCTTCACCAGCATGAACCAAGCTTTTTTTGTGTTTGCTTCACTGATTCCCCATCTCCTCTCACATCCATCTTCAAATGTATATTTAACAACACAGTTACAGTGCTTTTTTGAATGTTTTTCTCTGAAACAGTAGCAAAAAATCTTCTATTACATTGTTATGTCATTGCTTATAAATTAATTTGCAAGACTAAAATGAAATACCCTTCAGTCTTGCAAACTCTTCCACTTCAGTTCTTCCACTGAGCTTGAAGATTGAAAAGATTTAGGCCTGTTCATGGAGCACTTCAGCAGCTGGCAACACAGGAAAATTAAAAGAGGGGTTTAGGGCCCTGCTCTCAGGTGCACCTGTGAATCTTCCTACCTATGGCAAGAATAAAGGGATGCAAAATTATGATAAAAGACAGGACATAACTGTACCAATAGTTTTTTCCTCATCATAGAACAAGTGTATGAGCTCTCTTAGCACAGGATATCCTTGAAGCTGTAAACCAGATTAGGTAAAACAAATGAAGGAAAAGGGTTACTATCCATATATATAGATATATGTCAATAGTATGTATTAGGAAAGATAAAAAGTCCTCACAGCACAAGCAAAAGCAATCCCACAATTATTCTTATGGGATGTGGCATGAACTAGCCTGGCTGAAGATGTTTCTTTGGAGTCATCCATAGTTTCACTGGGCTGGGTACTTGCTCTGGAATGGAAATTCTATACAACTTTTTCCTGCAGCTCTACTGGCAGCAGATAGCTTTAAGCAAACTTTTACTGCACTGCATGGCACTGGGTCTTGAGATCCAGCTCAACCATCCTCTCTGTCACTGGATGTGTTGGTGCTGGCAAAAGCCTGGAGTCCTCAGCCCTACACATTCCCAAACCCAGAATGGCTCCACCCTCCTTGATGGGTCGATTTCAGTAGCAGAGGGAAGTAATGGGAAATGACTTCTAAACTGGAGGTCCCAGTTGTCATCCTCCAGTGCCAGTCCTACGAGGGTTTAGCATAGCTGCTGACCATGTTAGGATATCTGACCTGCTTGCACCTCCTCTGTAGATCTATTCCTGATCCTCATCTGTGTTTTCTGAAACACTTGAAATAGAAGACTGGAATTAGAGAAATACAAATTATTTTAAAAGCTGTGCTGAGTCTCTGAATTTTTGCAGACAGTCCTGTACTTGCAGTTATTTCCATCTTGTAGTTTAATACAAGCTCAAAAATCCATACTGCTTTGCTCCCTTCTGCCTATTTCTTCTGCAAGGTGTACATGTTGATCAATAAAGGATCTATCTCCCCTTTTTCATTACTTCTAGCCTCCCTGCCATACTCGTAGTCTCTTATACACAGGTTATGAACAATTCTACTGTCTCAAAATTATTTTAAATGTAATTTAGGCTAGAATGCAGTAGAGTGACAAATGCCAGTGAATTGAGAGGGTTTGTTCATCAGAGGTTGCAATCTCTTGCAACACCTAACTATGGCTCTAATCTTCATTTGCACTTTCCCAGTCCTGTAACAGATTGCATTACTCTCACCCTTTCTCTTTCTCTCTCTCTCTCTCTCACTGTTATTAATTCTTCACCTTTAAAAAGATTAATACCTTTCAAGAAAGGGACTTGTGTGCTGATTCAACTATTCTGACTGCTAATATATGGAGCCCACAGCAATGAGAACAGCAGTTTGATATCTACCACCTGATGGACCTTGATGTACAGCCACTGTTATCTTAAGTTTTCATGGTTTATGAGGCTTAACACTTACTGTACTTGAGTAAAAATGTGCTGTTAGTGTGAATGAAGGAATTGCTCTAAGAGTTAAGAGAACTACAGGATAGTTTTAGATTAATCCTACCTGCCAGCTGTGCATTTCAATGTTGAAAGACTGACCCCAGTCAGTTTTCTTGTCAGCAAAAAAGCTTTCAGTGACCTACTTGGGAATCAACACAAATATAAGGTGTGATAAAAGGGAAGGGCTGAGGTAAGTGGCAGAAATAGTAGGAATCACTTAAATTTCACCTGTACTAGAACAGATTATGATGTTGACTTCACAAGGTATCAGCTCTTTCTCATTACTATTGCTGATATAAAAGTATATCAAGTTGTCTGCCACTGAAATCGTCTAAGTATGAATTTAATAAAAATCCTCATCTCTAAAATCTGGCATTCAAATATCCGTTTGCAATCTTCACAGTCATGAATGTAATATTAATCCTTATGCCTATATTTGCATAAAAGAAGGTTTTTGTTAAAAACAATTTTGTACTATTGTTATACTAATTTTCATTTTATTTTCTAATTATTTAATAATCCTTGAAGTTTAATAAATCTGCATCTAAAGTAGGAAATGGGCAGCTGATGTTTCAGGAAACAGCTTACTGGCATGGGCCAGTTCCAGGTGCATTTTAAGGGAATGTACAATCCACACTGATGCAACTTCTGAGTAATTATCTTCTCTCCTTTGGCATGTCCTATCTCGTCACCATCCTGGACTAGCTTTCTCTGAGTCTGGCTGTCCTTCATCCTCCAGTTCTAAGGCCTTGTGTGATTCAGGACTTCCAACTCCATCCCAGCAGATATGAACTGATGTATTTAACTTAATACCATGAGTATTTCTATATCAACCAGTCCCGTGCTATAAAATTGAGCTTTAAAAAAGCTTCTCTGAGCAAGTGGACTCACTGAGTGCTGAACAATTGTGAGTTGTATGCTTCTGACACTGAAATGCCTCTGATATTCCTACAAACATTTCATTCTGAAGTATAAACATACTACATATTTCAGATTTCATCAGGCTTATTTTAAACACGAATTAGCTGGTGAGAGTGGTGCCTAAACTGCTATTTAGCTCTCCTTTTAAAATACATATTTAAATCCTAGGCCGTGTGTGACTGAATTTGATTTAGCACTTTGTCTTAAACCACAATTGAGTTTAAGGGAGCCAGTAATTGGGTTTTCCTCACAGTGACAGAGGATCTCAGAATGAGGTTGCTTTGACAAATATTCTGGGCATTATATTCTTATGGCATGAAACTTTACTGTGTTGTCACTGAAGTCAAGGGTGTCCATTGATTTTACTGAAAAGTGGAAGCAGCCCCACAGCCAGGAGGGCTTTAAGACACATCTTAGTGGAAATAATTCCTTGGGCAAAATACTCTTGGCAAATAGAGCTGATTTAGAAAGCAGCTCAAACTTTTTCTTGGTGATGTAGTACAACATCTTTGATAAATGAATGTGCCGTTAGATTAAGCTGGTATGACCCACAGCTGAAACCAGCTATAGATTTTAAAAATAAACCAATATTGATGCACTTCTAGAGAGAAGATATTGCTGTATTAGAGCTTGGCATTCATCTTCTGTGTTTCTGTGAATATATCAGTGTATGCATATGTGCCCTCTGGAGTATGTAATCACTTGCATCTGCAGGTTCTACTCCTATCTGGTGGGCAGGTACCATCTTAAGGCCAGTGGAAGAGGTGCTTGCCTGTACAAAGCACTTGTGTAAGCTTATACCTTGTATCTTCTAGCATCTCTTGAAAGCTCTTGTCTTCAGCACTGCCTTGCCATGCTGCCTGGGTGGTAAAGGTTTCACAAGAAATTACTGTGTGATGGTAGGAACTGTGTACTGCCCTACATGAGTGCCCGTGCAAAAACTCAGTAGAAAGTTTGTCTGAAGCAGTCACGTGTATATTAGGGGATATACCATCCTTTGCTTCAGCTTCCCATACCTCTGAAGCCAGCAGGCACAAAAAGGCTCTTGAAAAGGCTCTTGATGTCTTCCTGCAGTGGTAAAGGACCCTGAGCAGTAGTGCTGGCAATGACACTGGGCATGACCATGGCAGCCTGTGCTGTGGCTGAATGTGTTTAATGGCACCTCAGAGCCTATATTCTATCAGATAAACTGAAAATATTTTTTAAGAAAGCAAAACAGAAATCTCTATCCTGGATTGGGGTTTTTGGTTGTTTCTGTAACAAACACCACTTAGTTTCTCTGCCATCTCTTATTTGCTATATTAAGCCTTATTTGGATGATTTTATGTAATAGGCATAAATGCAGTGTTTTAAAAGGAGAATTGTTTGATAAAGAAAAAAAAGTTTTTGTTTATTCTCAAGAACGTGTAAAAGTTGTATGGTTTAAAAAGAAACTGGAATTCTGAGTGGTGCTTCCTGATTGATGGCAATCCATTAGAGCAGAAGAGGCAAATCTATGGAAATCCTTATCACACAGTTCTAAAACTGCACAATTTAAAAAATGATAGGGAAGATCAGAGCTGGGGAAGTGGAATGCATCAAAGATTACTGTATACAACTCTAGTGCTAGTGTTCCTGATGGGGAAGTATTCTGGAGAAATGTTCCTACGTGCTCACCTTTATTCATGTGGTTTTCAGTATCTGATGGACATTGTTGGAGTCAGGACGCTTGTCTAGATGGATCTTTTATCTCATATAGATAATACTGCAAAAAGAAAGAAACCTGAAGAAATAACCTTATTTTAATAAAATATCTAATGACTTCTTTATTCTTGTTGTCAATACCAGAATGTAGGCAAGATAGAGTCTCTTATCTTGTAGGCTGTGTCTAGTCACAAGATTTTTGGAAAATCTAAATGATGTTTCTATTAGAAATGGGACTTTTGGAATAATAGGTATTCAGGCCCTAATAAAGAAGGTATTGCTGGTATGAATGGATACATTGCTTTATTTCAGTAGCAACCATAAGCCAGAGAGCTATTAGACCTCTATTATTAGATGATGGATAGTATTTTCTGCTAAAACTAAGCCAAGGTAGTCAACGTGATCATCTAATGACAGGGCCATTCAGTCATATCTAGGGAACTTTTGGTTTAACTCCATCCCATTCTTTTCTGGGCATGATGTATTGGTGGAATTCTAAGGGACAGCCACTGTAACCTATGAGGAGGGAAACAAGAAATAAGTGTTAACCCCTTACTGCTCAGAGGAAGTTCTAAACACAGCTGTACAATAGACCAAAAGGGCATCCTGTCATTTAAGTGCAGCTATTGCTTAGATGGAATTGTCCAAAAGAGACATGGATTTCTGCTCCCTTGTTTATGAGAGAAGATACCTCCCATGACCTTCAGCTATAGATTCTCATCATGTTTGTTGGCTCAGGGAACAACAGATTTTAGAGATGAAAACTCACAAGGAGCTACCATGTGCCTGAATTTTTGGACTTTAAGGAAAAGGTACTGTAGGAGAGAGAGGACTTGTTCTTTGGAAAGGCTGAAATAACTGAAATAAACCACTAAATGTGACTTAGAGGCTGCAGCAGGAGGGAACTCCTTTCTTCCCATTTTAGCAATTCCCAAGTGTTTAGTAGTAGTTCATTCACTTCATGATAAAAATGAGGAGATTTGAGGCAACACATTTTACAAGGCTTGTTAAACCTTGATGGAAAAGAAAAAGTTGGCCTCTAGCACAGCATATTGTGAGCTGAAAGAAACAGGAGTGAGAGGAAGATGGGAATTAGAGCTCCTTGGAGAGCAGAATCTCAAGGGTGTTACAGATACCAGGTCTTAGTCAAGAAGGACCATGGTGGGACAAAAAGAGAGATTCTGTGGTAGCTGCAAATAAAGTGTACTGGAAAGATGAAGGTCTGAAGGACAAGCTGATGCCTGCAAGGACTGGCTAGAGGGCACAATCAGTCAGCAGAGCTGATAATAGATGCCTGCTGAGATAAAAAATATGGAGAAAATCAGATAAAAGGCATAAAATCTACTATGTAACAGTTAGCAGATGTTATGCTTGCTTTTTTAACAACAGGCAGACTTTAAACTGAGCTGGTTCTTACTAGGTTTTGTCATTTTTTGTATGGTTGTTAGAAGTTTGCATTTGCACCTGCTAAATTGCAGCTGGATTCTAACTTCATAAATATTAGCATTCATCTTGCTGCTTCTTGTTCGGCTCCTGCTAGTCTGCATTTGCCTACATGTAACCACCACACACTCACCAAAATCTACTGCCTCAAAAAGTGATTCAGACCAATAATTGTGCCCTGAGGCATATAGCTGAACATTCACCTCAGAAAAATGAACAATTCTAGTAAGTGAGCTCGTGTGTATCATATACAATCAATCCTTTTTCGAAGACTTAACACACTTAGAACAAAATGTGACCCTGCTTTGTTCAAACTTAGTGTATGTTTATAACAGTGTCTGACTAATGGTTCTGAGAGCTCTTTAATATAACTATTGGGGAAACAGTGACAAAATTTTGGACAAAAAATTAGTTAAAATCAATTAAATATATGCAAAGGAAAATAATTTTGAAAATAAAAAAAATTAGTCAACCTTCCAATCATAAGTATTGCAGTTAGGTGAGTGATGTATGGTATATTGGAGAAACTTAACTGTAGCAATGCTGGTGGTTTTTCATACTTAGGTTTCTT
The DNA here is from genome assembly GCF_052056855.1 of Sturnus vulgaris. Classification (NCBI taxonomy): domain Eukaryota; kingdom Metazoa; phylum Chordata; class Aves; order Passeriformes; family Sturnidae; genus Sturnus; species Sturnus vulgaris. Next base: position 15,653,298 of record NC_142251.1, on the reverse strand, counting down.
AAGCATGATTTGAGACTGAACACAAACCTCTGTGTTAAGTCTTTAATGGATGGTTCTGTAGAAATTCTGTCTATTCAAAATACAGGGTATATAGCATAATGCTCAAGCTAGACTTAAGGCTCCATTGGATTTAGAAAACAAAGTTTGACCATAAATATTAGTTTTATACTTCTATTTTTGTAGGAACATTAACTAGCCAATCCATTCTATATGTGGATCTGAACCTATAGCTTTCATTCACTTATAGAGTTGATTGCAAATATACATGCATACATATATATGTGTATATGCCAGTTCCTTAGGTGGTTTTATTCAATAGGTATCAAGGGGTTTTATGAAGGAAGTTAAGTATGATGATTGGCTCCACTTTGCCAGTGTGGAACTTAGAGTAAGGAGAGGTTTGTAGACTTGCTGAAGGTGACTGGTGGTTTTCTAAAAAGTTTTTGACAGCATAAGATAAACCATATTCTGCTGAGAATTTGTGCTTTGATATATTCAAAACTTTCTTCAAAGTGTGCTATTACCCCAGAAAACAAAGGAACAGATTTTAAGTGTTAGCTTGTTAAAGTTCAGCTCAAGGTTTTTCACCAGAAATTAGGGTGGAAGGCAAAATCCTGTTTTTCATGTGAAGATGTTAACATCAATCCATAGCAAAGAAGAGGCAACTGGCAATGAGAAAATAGTAAAAATAGTAAGTATTTTTATATTCTTTACTTACTGTAAATCTTATGCAAAATTGAAATCCTGCACTGGGTTTCCTTACTTGCTGAAAAATCTCTCTAATGCCCAAGATGCATTCAGACTGGAAGTGTATACATGTATACATACAGATGTGAGTCTGTGTATGAAATCATACCCATGTACCTCCATGCACATGCTTTATATTTTGTGATCCATCCTTTCCTTCCTCTCATTAAGACAAATAATAATCCACATTTTCACCTTCTTTTCTTGGGTTTCAGTTTTAAAGCAACATTTGTATGACCATGGGTTTTGTGTTTACAGCATTTTCTGTCGTGCCGACTGCAGTTAGGTGTTTATTTGGAAAGCTTTATCGAGACTGGCCAAAAAAAAAAATTCAGAAATAATTCTTGCTATCACTTATTATTTAATGAAGTGAATATGAAGTTGTTGAACCTGCAGCATCAGTGGTGATAAGATTAAAAACCTTCAGATTTTGTCTGCCCTTCCAAGCAGTTGCAGTTTGTTCTAATGAGCTTCCACGCAGGAGTTATGAGCTGGTTTAATCTTGAGAAGCCAATAGCTTTCACAGATGATGGGCTGGACTACTAAACTAGGTCTCGAAGCAGCATCTGCAAGACTGGTGGAAATGACTGCTTATCAAATAGATGGTCCACATCTATTTGAATTGTTACTTATTAAGCAAAGATCAGCAGGCAAAATATTCTTCATAGAAAATATTCTGCCAGCCAGTGATTTCTGGACTACAACCCTTGTCCTGATTCACAGTCCTGAAGAATGCGAGAGAGGTCTGTTTAGAGGTAACGAAACCTTCAAACTCTTGCCTATGATGAGGAAATTTCCCTTTCCCACTGTGGCAGTTTCCTAACTACTCTGATTGCTAAGGCCAGCTAAGAAACAGTGTGGAAATATTGTATGTTAGAGTCCATTATGCTCTTGAGAAAGTTGTCTTCTAGCTAAAATTCAAAACAAAGGAACATGCTAAAATGCAGTCATGAGATTGTAGGTTTATATGGACGAATGTTCATAACAGCAAATGAGGAAATTACTCATAAAAATTCAGTCAACCAATAGCAGAGTTTATGTCTGTAAATTCTTAAGCACCGCCTTGAAAATGGCCACTATAGTGAAAAGAAAATAATCTTGGTTTGATGGAAGCAATGGTAATCAGTTTTCTCTAGTAAGCTTTTGTAAGGAATGTTTGTGCTCGTGTTCATTGTTTAAGAGGACATTGTAGTATTGGTACAATCCTGTTTCTAGCAAAGAGTTACTCTTAGCTGGATCTGGTTCCTCTGTGTCTTCATTCAAAAAAATGTAGAAAGCAGAACAAGAACACTACAATGAAGCATGAGGACTCTTCAAAATTCTCTCTGGTCACCTTTAGTAATTGCTTGCTTTTACTATATAAGTATATAGTATTGGCCTTTTTGCTTAATTTCTTGTGAGCTTCTGGCTGACTTGCCACCCTTTAATGATCTTCATGGGTGAAGAATGTGTTATAAGCAAGCTGGATACAGGTAAACAGAAAAGACAGTGTTCCCCATGGATAAATGTTCTCTGTAGAGATGTTTATTTTACTTGCTGTTACTTATTTTAGTTTTGAGGATTTGTTAATGTGGGTCTGAGGATAATCAGTTTGGGCAGAAGTTTGTGGAGGGGAAAGAAGTATATTTTAAATGTCAAATTATATTTATAGAAATTTCATCTTAGATTACATGTAATTGACAGTGCCCTTTAGATTAACAAGTGAGATAGGATCATCTTATGTTCAATAATCTTTTATGTTTAAGGTGTTTCTTTAATGGTTTGAATTGCAGCTTAAAAATAGAAAGCCTGTGCATATGCTTCTGCTTGCTAGGGTAATGCAGACTTGATTTCTGAGGTTGCTGACAGCTTCTGAAAGATTTAGGAACTGTCAGCAGGAAACATTCCCATAGAATCTGTACTGTGAACTTTTTCTGGAAAAACAGCATCATTTAGCAGGTAATATATCTGCAATAAAAATACAGTTATGCAATAATGACTCATTAATATGGTCGATCATAACACGGTCTTTTCAATTCAATTTAAAAAAGAACTTGTGGAAAGAAATAAGTTCCTACTCAGCTAGTTAGTGAACTTGGTTATTTCTTTTATATTGTTGGGTTTTAAGATTTGAAATAGCTATTTGATTTGTATGGGAGATAACATTAAGTCACAACATTTGATTTCTGCATAAACAGATTTCTATTTATGCTTAGATTAGTACAGTAAGGTTTTTTCCTTTTTTTTTCCCTTATTTTTTTTTACCTTTTTAAATAAGCTAGAAACTGCTGGAGTACTTTGGTATGTAACTGCTCGTTTATCCTGCATGTCTTTATGATCTTGTCAGTGCTTCATGTCTACCATAGTTTTTCTAATCTAAAATAATCCCAGTGAAATCCTTTGATTGTCTGTTTGGACCTGATCCATTTCTAAAGCAGGAATGTAATGGGCTTTATGGCACTTACTTGGAAGTAATTTATCCAACAGAGTGAATATAGATACTTGTTTTAATAAGAATATGCTTTATGGTAAGTGGAGACGGCTATTTAATTAGCCAAAGGGAAAGTAGTTCATGATACAATCTGTTCCAATCATCTTGGACATTAAACAAAAGTCAGACAAAGTTATTTATGTGCATGCACTTTATTTGCAGTTGTCTTGAGTAACCTCTTGGTAGAACTTTATAGCACTATCTGGGGGAAAAAAGTGGATGTGCATTTATTAAAAAAAAAATGTAAACAGCAGTTTCACTTATTGCTGTCAGTGCTTCAAGTGTGCATCTCTTAAAGCAGTTGACAGTGGCAGCAGTGCTCAGTTTATCCTGGATAATACGCTCTTTCGACATTTGGTGGTTTACATCTTTCTGGTGTGAAGGCTGATATAGGATGCTATAAAAGCATTACACTCTGCTTCTTTCTAATGTGGATTTTTCTATTGCTTTGAGCTGCCTATTGCATAGATAAATAAGATGTATTTCTGAAGCAGAAGGATTCCTGTGCAGTGCTGTAGAAGCTGCTAGGATTTTAGGAGGGATTAGAAAAGCATTTGGAAACTAAATGGGAACATGCTTCCTTCAGTTCTTCTGACTATATTGAGTACTGGACTTTTACTTAATCCTTTGTGTAAAAAGCTGCTATTAGTAGTAATTGTAATCACAAACCTAAAGTCAGCAAAGCAAAGAAAGAGCAGTGTGTTAGAGCAAGTGTTAAAGCATTCTGTTATTTATGAGTATGTTATACTGTGTTGTTAGTGTATTAACTACAATGCTTAATTTTCCTGCAAAATTGTCTTTCTTTAGGAGACAAATCTATAACCTGTTTGATTTGATTTAATAACTTCTGTGGACTCCAGTGGTCTTTGGATAATGTGTCAAGGAAGGAAGAAAGTAAGAAAGTCTCATTTACCCAAACAAAGTTGGAGCTATTGCAAATACAGGGTACTGTTGGAGAAAAAGAGGTTACATTTCCGTATATGAGAGGTGCTTGCCTTATCAGTAGTTAAAATGGTTACTAGTAATTTTTAATGTCTCTTCACTGCCCACCATTTTGTCTGTAGAAAATCTTCTGAGGTTTTTACACTAAAGCAGATCACCATGATGTTCCTGAACAACTGATTTCAGATGCAATTTGTCAGTTCACAGGAGCCTAACCAGCATTTTATGTAGTAAAGCCTTCATTGTGCTGAACAGACACAGTATTTTCTCAGCATAAGGATAAAAGACACAGATATCAGGCATACTCATTCAAGAGGAATGCCTGTGGCAAGAAAAGTGAAGTCCTAGGCGTAAGTTTATGTAGAGTAAAGAAAAATATATAAAAATTAAGGAAGCACTTTTCTTGCAGCTCCAGCTTCCAACCTTTTGTACAGTGAGTTGGAAGAGTTTTTGATACAAGACAGCGGGTAGTGTGTGCTGACACTTTCCCTCCTCCCCACAAACATGCATCACCAGCTGGTTTATGTGGCCCTGCTTGTTCCCATGAAGTCAATGGTAATGCTGGAGTACTAAGCAAATATGGCCTGTGTACAAGCACAAGTCATGACATAGCCTGGAGTCTAAAAGCCAGCAAACTCATGGCTTTCTTCTCTGCAACAAGTCAGAGATGAGCAACTACTGTAAATTGTATGGATAGCTCAAACAGACCATTTTATTCAGCTACATAATAAAAGCATCACACTAAAGGGGAGAGATGTTTGGTTTGGGTCATATTATGACAAAATTCCATATTAAATCAACTTAGCAGCTCAGTTCTGGCAAATCACCAGTACTTTACTCAAAAATATCAGAGCCTTGCTGTCTCCAGTTCTAGCATGATACCAAATGTTAATAGAGAGCTCAAGCTCTGTTCAAAATTGCATTTTAGAATTGAAGCAAAAATTAAAGCAAGTATTTATTATATACAAATACTAACTGTCCCAAAACCCAGAGGAAAACCTGTCTGAACTTCCTAGACCTGATTGTCTAAGGCCCATTTTCTGGAAGGTGCTAATTGCCTCCTAAGGGATGCCAAATGCTTTCAAATCATTGAATTCAATGAACCCAAATTGATGTATTTCAGTGAATTCCTGATGAAGTCAGCCCTTTGAGCACTACAGACTCAAGGGCTCTCAGAAGTATGCAGGATCATGTCCTACATGGAAAAACAAAACAATGTTAGTACAGTGTTCTGTATGACAACCAGGGACGTTAATAGATCAAGAATTAGAATTTATGTAGCTATACTGCTCATTTATGATTTCATTTTTTGGGCACAGATGCATCTTTAACTTTTTGCTCTGTGAGTAGTCCCATTGATTCAGATATAGGGAACTATTTAATGTCTAGAACTCAATGCACCTAATTCCTTGCAGAGCTAACACCTGAGGGATTTAAGAGCAGGGACAGGACATGTCTGCTGTTCTCCCAGTCAGCAGCACAATTGAGCTTGCTCAGGAGCTGCTCCTGAAGCCTGTTCTGGGCTCTGATGGTTCAGGTACTGCTGCAGAGGCAGTTCAGCTGTGTGTGCAGGCATTACATAATTATGAATGTGGAAACTAATCCTAGGGTTAAAAGTGCCCTCCCTTTGCAAAGCTCTGAGATGGAACAATGTTTTTTAGGATATACAAAAACTCTTTAAAAAATATAGCAAACACTTCTTAGCACCTCTTTGGAGCTTTTGAGACTTAAACTAGTTATCCCATATTGGCAAATTTAGCCTTTCAACTTCATTGTGAAGTTGATCATTACATTGTATTGGCAGCTCTTATCTATTGCTGACATGCAACCACCTCTACAGTGAAATGCAGTTGCCTTTTCAAAGCGACATTGCACACTCATAGGAAATAACAGGCATGCTTTACTGATCACAGATCATCAGATCCTCAGATTCAGATCTCACACAAAAGACCTTCAGATCTCCTAACACCCGAATCCAATCCTGAATCAGAAGGAAAAACATTGTCTATTGCATCACTAAGCTGTTCCTGCAGTGGTAAGCTTTCTTGGAGGTCTCTCTTCCAAATGCTAAGCAGCCCAACCAGTCTTAGCTTTTAAGATCACAGCCCAAGGTGGTATGGCTGCAGGCCATAACTCTAATGAAAACCTGGTACAGTGGGTAGATTGTTCCTGGATCTCATTATAGGCAATTGTTCCACTACTTCTGCTGTTTTCAATTCCTAAACCTAATATTTACCTCTGAGCATTCAAAGTTATTTTGAATTTTATCTTGACAAATCACTAAGGGGTCTATTCTTCTTTCAATGCTTGCATTTAACTCTCATTAATGTTCATATGAGTTATGCACAGAGCTCAGCTCCAGCAGGTTTTTCCAGCAGGGCCTGAGCCCCAGCCCTTATATGGTATTTCAAAGTTTCTTATGTTTCAGAACAAACACAAAATTCTTCTTCCCAAATGGAGCAGAACAGTGCTTCCTCCCACCCTCCACTGTGACCTTCTGGCCTGCTACACCTATCAGTGGTAAGGAGTCTGTCCCCTTTTCTTTCTCCATTTCCAGCCATGCTTACATATGCACACTGGGAATCTTGAGGGCATGATTTAGCAAAGAGCTCACTCAGGCTCAGTGTTACAGGATCCTTATGCAAGCTTTTACTGTAGAGTAACTGATAGTGTGTTTTGTACTGAATCAGGCTCTAAATTATGCCTAACGCTCAGTTAGCTGGGAAGGAAAACAAGTCCAGGCAAATTGCACACCATTTTGACATTCTGTGAGCTCTCTGGCAATCTTTCAGTTGTACTTTTCAAAGATACTTTTGCTTTTTGCTTCATATTCTTGACAAAATGTTATGTATCCTGAACTGAGCACGTGATATCTAGAAACAAACAAAAACCCTAAAGGAATTAATTTTTAGATACAAGAACCCAAAGGTTTAATAGGATGAGTGTTGTTCATACTGTATTAGCTTCTGTAGAATGAGTTGAGAGACTTAGCATAAAGGTTTTGGAAAATTATGATTTCCTGGGGCTTCTGCACCAACCCTTTGATACAGTGCAGGTTACTTTGTCAAGCACTGACTGAAGCAATCTCAAAGAAAATGCTGGAAATAGAAGGGGCTATTTCAAAATTTAAAAATGCCTCTGCAGGGCAAGGTGCATTCTCCTCTGCCTGGTGAAAGGAAAATAAATCTCTTCCTAATAGAGAAGAGCTGTAGAAAACAGATCTGGAAATACCAATGTCTGCATTACAGAGATCTCTGGATACTGTCATGAGATAGCCAAATATGTCGCTTCTGCAGGTAGAGCTCACTGAGAAAAAAAGTTTTATTCTTCTACAGATTTTAATGTTTTCTTTGAGGTTGGAGGAAGGAAGAGGGGAGAACTACCCTCCATTTTTGACAAAAGCCAAAACCACAGGAAACATGATATATCTGAAATTAACTGTGCTGCAGGGAATGCTGGACTGACTGATGGTGTCTGACATAATTTTGGTCAGTTTTAGTGCTGTGGTTTGCAGAGGAGAATCAAATTGGACGGAATTTTTTTGGTTCTGGGGCTTCCAGGGCCCACAGTCCACTGTACTGTCTGTCCTGAGAGCAAGGATGCCTCATTTCTAGTCTACTTGGTTCCCAGATTTTGGAGCACATTATTAAAGACCAGCAGCCTGAACAGAAGTGGGAATCTGAAAGCTTTGGGATTCAGTATGAGGACAGATGCCATCCTGCAGATAGCTACAAGCTGCAGTGTGAGCCATTTTCAGGCACGAGGCAAGGGCCCTTGATCCCAGAAGCTCTGGTTTGACTGAGGTTAGCAAGGCTTCCAGATAAGTACTAGTACTGAGAGCTTCAGTGGAAGGACATACAGCAGTCTGGCAAACTGGGCTTCCCAACAGCTCAGACAGGCTGGCAAGAAGCCAATTCTACTAAGACCTGCCTAACAGACAGCATGTCACCAGGTGTTGGCTGAGATACTCTGGGGACAACTTACAGATTTTGATGAACAAGCATTTTTGACAAGCAAATGTCTTTGGAGAATTCCCAATGACCAGTAGTTTCCAGCAGTTTGAGTAGGTTCAGATGTTGTTTGGTTTAAACCAGGTCTTGTAAAATGCAAACAAATGTCAATTACCACGTGCAAAACTATGATATAGAAGTTCTCTCTTTTGGGGACATCGATTACTTACATAAAGCTACTTCCTAAATGAATACTATGTATTTTCTGTACAGAAGGCCAAGGGTTCTAGGATTTGCCTCCTTTTCACTTCCTAGATGGAGTGACCTGGCTGATCAGACAGTAAAAGAAGGTGTATGTGTGTACCAGGGGTAAATGAGTAGCTCCAGTCTCAAAGAGGAAAAGTGCTTTTTAATGTTGTGGTTTTACTTGTTCCTTGGAGGCAGAACTAAGAATTTCATGGTCAGTTATAGGTTCTCAATCAGGACTGCCTCTCTCGCACCCTTAGGAGCTAAACAAGCTACAAAGCCCTTATGGGTTTTTCTTGTGGAGATTTCAGTTTGTCGTATGAGCAGAACCCAATGTATTTCTAATTCATCTTCTCATTCTCTTTAGTTTTGGCATAAAAATGACTCTGACAGAGACTGCCACTTATTTTTGCCTTAGCTGTTTTGCTTTCTGGGCTTGTACCTGGTAGTATTTCAGAGTTTCTTCTGTTTCTTCCCTGTTATCCAGGTTCTGTTCTCAAGGTGCTTTTTGTCCTAAACCCTTGATCTGCTTCCCCAAGGGTTTCCCCATTTTCTGTGTGTCTCACCAAATTGTGCAGTGATGTAGCATGGTCATTATGTTCCTACTGGTTCCAGTAACACTCTCTTTCTTAGTCTCAGATTGACTTTCACTGTTGCATGAGAAAGATGGTGTTGATGTGTCTGGCACTGTATCAGAATCTCCCATCTTTTTCTTTGTCCTAGTTAATAATGTCTAGTTGTCTAATGTTAAACTAATGCACTAAATCAAATGTCATGCCTTGCAGACAGGCACTCCAATATAAAAGTCACACATTTTCAAGCTTTCATGCTTAAGAAAATTGAATCATAGAATCATTTATCGTAAATAGAATAATTTGTTGCAAAGGACCCTTTATAGAAGAGTAAGAGCTAACAACTACATCTGGATAGCAGCCATCACAGCATTATTTTTAATATACTATATATTTTTATTATTCCATTATCTGAATAATTTTGTACAAAGATTGTACAGTGAACTGTGCTTTCAACAACGATGAGAGTGGCTTTGATGCTCTCAAATGACAGTTTTACCTTAGAAGGAACAATAACCAAACTTATATTTTCACTAATTGGTGGCACCAGCAAGCTCTAAAGTTGGTGCAATCTTTGTTTTAAAACAGTGAGCTCATTAGAGGCAGTAGGCTGCTTCCATTGGAATAGTTAACAAGCTGCAACCCAGAACATTCCTACGTGCCTTTCCACCCCCTCAGAGACTGCCTTAGTCATCATAGCCTAAGAAAGTAAGAAAGATTGTTTGCTGAAATGTGAAGGAATTTTACCATTCTGTGGTATTGGAATTAACATATTATTATTGGATTCCAGTCCTTTATTACTTTAATGTCTTTATTTTGACTATGGTTCTAAAAAAGCAGATCTGTGAAAGAACTTCTGGCTTAATACACAAACATAAAACTTTTAAGGGCATTATGGTGGAAACATGATTGAGAGCTGTGGGCATTAATATAACTAATTCAATCTAAATTTGCTTCAGTAACCTGTATTTATTGAAACAACTTGAGCTAAGCAATGGTTATATTGTCTTATACTGGAGGGAAAACAATTGTTCATTGTATATCACAGAATCATGGAGTGATTTGGGTTGGAAGGGACCCTAAAGATCATCTAATTCCAATGCCACTGCCAAGGCCAGAGACACTACTCCAGGTTGCTCGAAGCCCCATCCAACCTGGCCTTAAACACTTCCAGGAATGGGGCACCCACAACTGCTCCAGACAGCTGTTTCCAGTTCATCACCGTACTACCAGTAAAGAATTTCTTCCTAATATCCAATCTAAACCTGCCCTCTTTAGTTTAAAGCCATTTCCTCTTGTTCTATCACTATTTGTCCTGTGAAAAGTTCCTCTCCAGCTCTCTTGGATCCCCTTCAGGTACTGGAAGGGGCTCTAAGCTCTCCCCACAGCCTTCTCTTCTCCAGCTGAACAACTCCAATTCTCTCAGCCTGTTTTTACAGAAGTGCTCCAGCCTTCTGATCATCTTTGATACCCTCAACTGGACTCATTCCAACAGGTCCATGTCCTTATGTTGGGGCCCCAAAGCTGGACACAGAACCCTGTCTATTGTCTCAGGAGAGCAGAGGGGCAGAGTCACCTCCATCCACCTGCTGGACTTTGCACTTGGCCTTGTTGAACTTCACAAGGTTCACACAGGCCCAGCTCTGCAGCCTGTCAGAGTCCCTCTGGGTGCCATCCCTTCCCTCCAGCCTGTCAGCCACACCACACAGCTCAGTGTCATTGTCACCAATGAGGGTGCTCTTGATCCTGCTATCCATGTCACTGACAAAGCTGTGAAACAGAGCCAGTCCCAATGCTGACCCCTGAAGATCACCACCAGTCACTGCTGACTGGATTCCACTTGGACATCGAGATGTTGACCACAACTCTTCGAGTGTGGCCACTCAGCCAATTCCCTATCCACCAGGTAGCCCATCCATCAAATCCATGCCTGCCCACTTTAGAGACAAGGATGTCATGTTAGGGTAATGTCAAATGGTTTGTCCAAGTGCAGGTAGATGACATCAGTTGCTCTTCCCTATCCACGGAAGCTGTAACTCTGTCATTTAAAGCCACCAAATTTATCAGGTAAATTTGCCTTTAATGAAGCTATGTTGGCTGCCATCAACCAGCCCCCTTGTGTTCCATGTGCTTTAGCATAGTTTTCTGGAGGATCCTCTCTGTGCTTGTGATGGGTACAGAGGTGAAACTTCACTTGCCTGTAGCTCCCCAGGTCTTCCTTATTTCCCTTCTTAAAAAATGGAGGTGATGTTTCCCTTTTTTCATCCAGTGGGAAATTTACTGGACTGCCACAACTTCTCAAATATAATGGGACTATGATTTAAAATTCAGTCCAATCACCCAGTGGAATAACAGGAGCTCCTCACACCCCAGCCTGTGTTAGACAGTCAGCTGAATCTTTAAGCTAGCTTAATGTAGGCCCATCACTTTCTGTATGCAGTATTACAAAGCCAGCTATGTACTTAGCTTCATGCCTAATCTAAGTCCACACGACCAGATATTCCTTGAGAAATCATAGGAACAATCACTGGATTTGAAATAAAACACCAGAGCTTTTGCTTTCAAGACCGTTATCCTCAAGGCTGGAAGGAAGTCTTGCTTACATTTTCCTGATTAAGACTGTAGTAGGTGACACTGGCAGCTGAAAAGGTTGTCAGGTGTCAATAACTGTAAAATCTGAATAACAAACTACCCAATACTCTACTGAAGAGAAGTCTCAAGAGCTAATTTATGGGAATTCTAAAGGATTAACTGGCTAACATCAATTGTACTCAGGCATAAAATCTACTATATTAAATAAGTGTCATGAACAATTGCATTTGTACACCTCAAACGTATCTTGGGTACCTGGTCAGAGATTTAAAACCATGATTACAAACTTCACCTTTCCAGTCAGTGAAGTTACTGGCACTTGGCTCAAGCTCAGAACTCTGTTATGTTACAGGACTATCACACAGGCTGCTCACCCTTCTACATATTACTACTTTTTGAGCCGAACACAGCCTACTGTGTTTTGGGGGTTTTTTGATTGTTTTCTACCATTGTGTTAATGATGATCCATACATACTACTTCTGTGTTCTGTAGACCTAGTTCTTTGCTAGAATCAGAATATGAGGTGTGAAAAGGTGACCATCTGAAATATGTATCTATGCTACTGTGTGCCTCAGTGGCAATAGAAAGGATTTGGATTACTTGCCTGCTGTTTTCCGTTACTCACCTTGAAAGAAAGAGGAAGGTAGCATGGTCTGTGCCCTCTGCAACCACAGCCTTTTCTAAATGCTTTGCTGTGTTATTGTAACTTGCCTTTTTCCCTCTTAAGTCTCTCTGTACTACATTATAAGTACCAATAAAATGTTAGTAGAAAAAAACTGCATAAAATTCATGTTATTTGTTTTAGACGTCTACAAGATAGAGTCAGTGTAGGAGGCTGGAATTTTTTACAAGGGGGAGTATTATTTTCACTTTTTAATTTCGCATTGACCGATATTTTTACTTTGGGTAAAATAAAAGCATACATTTTCCTGAGCCTTTACCAAGATAAATTTTCTGAACATTAGGCATTCCAGGATATATAGCCAACTCCTCCTGAGAGGCCAACGGATAGATCCATTTGCTTTGGAATACAGTTTACTCCATCTCTCGTCAGCTCTTGCCTGTGTCAGCAATATGGAGCATCGTGGACAAAGCAAACCGGAGCTTTAAAATGGACTGGTCATCACCACATTCTCATGTGTTCTGTCCTATCATGGTTTAGGTCAAGGACTGTGGTCAAGAGGAAATACTGACCTTTTTGCTCCTTGTACACTGGGGGAAAGGTGGGCACAATGTGTTTGGGGTGCAGCTGTTGCACATACCCCAGGGTGGCAGAGATGTCAAGGCACTCTGTAAGGATAAGGAGCGTTGGAGTGGAAAGTCAGTGGATCAGCTTGGTCACCTCTTTCCATTCCTGGCAGTGAGTCACTGCAACCATGTTGTTAAATGAAGTCATCTGTTGCCTCTCCTCCAAGCCATATGATTAATACATTTCATAACAAGCAGATCACTGCTCATTATTCCCCAATGTTCTCAGATGCTGCTTTTATTTTTCTAGAGGAGTCGGAACCATTTGCAGAGCACTGGGGATGCCAAGTAGGCCAGTTGTCTTGCAGAGATGGTGGCTAGTGTGCCATCTGAGCCCCAGTGCAATCTTTGAACAGTTTATTTATGAATGAGCTGTATTCCTGTACATTTGAAAGAAGGAAAATACTTCCGTTTGTAAATTGACTTATATATTTAAAACTTACAAATACGTGTGTCTTTGTATGTAACCGTGTACCACTTGGATGACACTGTAGGGGCAAACTGTATTCTCTCTGTTGAAACTTTGAAGGCCATTTAGCATTGCTTAGCCCTGCAGTTCTCTCAATTAAGGATGCAAACAAGAAAAATTCTTTTACCCAAACAGGTTTTTATTGCTGTTAATGTACAGTTATATGATATGCATAGATAGAGCTTTTGATCCAAGCATCTCTCAGTATCTTTAGAAAAATATATCCCAGTAAGTTAGTAAAACTCCCACCATAAGACACTTAAGTCCTATGCTTTTCTTATGGAAATTTGCACAGCAAAATTGCTTAAAACCTAATTTTATCATTCTGGATAAAGACTTAAGGTAAGAGCTGAGCCATCTGATTTTCATTGTGGCTTGTTATGTAACAAGGTCCTGTGCAAATAATCTGTAAACCTTCCATGGATAATATTCCAGAGGCAGTGTGATGTTCTTGAAGGACTTCCAATTTTTCCTTCTTTTACTGAGAGCAATAGACCAGTTTTTGGTCTTAGGCATAACTAGCTTTAGACTTTGTTTAAACTTTTACTGAGAAGTTGAATTCTGCTCTAGTAGGGAAGCAATGATTTAAGTGTCCTAGTCATTAATTTTCAGAAATTCATTATAACCCTTTCTTACTTGTTCAGAAAAATGATGGCTCTATAGAATACTTGGTGATTGCCACTGCATTTGGGTCATGGAACTTGCTGGTATTATAAACTTGTGTGTCATGCTAAACAGTGCATACTTTGTCTAATTGCAAGCTGCTGTGGAAACCTATTCTGAGTTGCTCTTACAACTGCATTTCATGAACTGCCTAAAAGTTTGAATCCCCACAACCCAGGCCCAGTGTGTTGATTATGATGAGCCTGTCTTAACCTTCTGTATCTCATGTACCCAGGCTTTCACACGTGTTCTCCCAGGGAGGCATGTTGTAATCTGGGAAATCCTCAGTAGATTTTAGTTAATAATATTCTTCACCTTTGCTGTATATTCTAGTGAATTATTTACAGATGCTAACATTGAATATATCACTTTTGGTTTCAGAGTTTGTCCATTTTGAGATGACCAGGACAGTTTATGTTTTGAGTAATTTTTTTCATCCTTCTTCCAAACTCAAGCAACTCTATCCGCATAAGTTTCACTTGTTTTGTATCATGATTTTTTTCTTTGAAATTCTACAAACTATAGGCTTACTTATTTTTGATAAATGTGTGGCCGTGGAGTGTGAACAAAAGGTCCAGATGTCCCCTCTACATGACTGCAGCAGATTTTGGATTCTCCTATACGCAGCCTGACATTGAACCATATGGAATTTCTAAAGTAATTTTATAGAAAAGATTACCATTTTGGCAACCTTTTTTCTCTTATGAATATGAAAGCATATTATTTGGGAAATTACAGTGAAAAGTGTGTTTCAAAATATTGTAGCACTCATTTTTATATTCTTGAAGTCGAGGTCCTAAGGTGACTAGCTGCTTTCATACCGAATCAAGTCTGTGTTGCAGTGCAACCACTGAGTTCTTCTGTGTGATGTAGCTAAGCAAGGCCTCGTGTGTGTGAGAAACAGTCTCTGTGAAGGGCTGAAGTATCAGCATCTGCAGCACTTGGAGGACTGTTTCTCACAGCCAGAAGAGTGCAAGGGAGGGTCTGAATTACAGTCTGTGTAGCAAAATAACCACCTTCTCCATTGTGAGCATTGTGAATATATAATTATTTAGTGACAGCAGATAGTTTAACATTCACCTGCTATTAGCTGGTTACTGATTCTGCTGTGTTGACCTGCCTGCTTGGCAAATTGAAAAAAATACAATCAAAACAAAGAAATTGGGCTGTCTGCACTCTGGAAAGGACTTTAGATTTGTCTCTTGACAGTGATCCATGGCAGACACTTGAGATAACAAGTGTCTTCATTTGTCCTACATTAGGAAGGTGTGAGATGATTTTTCTCCCTTACAGTATTCAATGCATTGATAATACATAATGTTCTGAGATTGGTTTAAATTTGGAAGAAAGTACTTTGATATTCCTTTAACAGTGCTTTTAAAACTCAGTTCTGATAACTGGCTTTTTTTGTTTGCTTCTGTAAAAGTTGCATGAGTTTTATATCTTGCAAAGTTTTTTTGTGCCATGTATATCCAGTGACTATAAATGGTATCAAATATTTTGAATTCTCCAACTTTTAACTTGATTAAGGATTTTTTTGGCTATTTATCATGATAGAAAAAGCATTACTTACTTTCTCTCTGCCATTCATTAGCATGCTTCCAATATGTCCTCATCTCCCTTCTAGAGTAAATAATCTTTTCAGAGCATTTAGTCTGATTGTTATTCATTATATCTCAGTCACCCAACACTTCTTTTTTCCTGTCTTCTGGCATCTGTAGATTTTACTGGGGTTTCATTTGCTTTTTTTTAGGTCTTGCTCTTGGCTTAAAAGGTTCACATTTTCTATGTTGATGTCCATTACTGTTGTCAACAATTTATTTTGGGTCCCTATGCATAGCTGCTTGTAATGTCTCAGCATATCATCATTGTCCTACTTTGTCCTGAGATAAATGCCCCTCCATACCCTGCAGATGTTGCCATCTCACTGTTCCTGGACATCCCAGAGCATTAATAGGCCATGAAATAGAAGAAGCCTTCATTAGTTAGTCTTTAGCTATACGGAAAATTGACCTGAATGCCATACTCAGCTTTCTGCTACACAGATTTTTACCCCAGCAGAATCTCTTCCTATCCACTTGGCTTCCTTAGTAGCTTTTCATGAAGAAGCTTCTCACAGGCTTGCTCTGCCTGCAGTTACCTTGTGTCAGGTGGCTTTCCTTACCTTGCAGTAGTACTGACAGAGCTGTGATGAATCTCAAGGGATTGAGACCTCGCTTCCTATTTGAATTTACCAAACTCACTTGGTCAGATATGTGATGGATGATTAAAGACTTTAATTGCTTGATCATTCTGAGATGACAGTTTTGCACTGAAGGGACAATATTCCCATGGCCTGACTCCTTTGGAACAGTACCTTTGTCAAGTAAGAGTTTGTCTTTTGCCAGCAGCCTAGCCAATTTATACTTAAGATCTTCTGGCCTTTCAGTGTAATGTCATCATCTGTGCCTCATGACTCATTGTTTTTATAATTATGACTTTCCTGAAGAACGTTTTCCCCATCACCTCAATTTCCCAAAGTATCTCATCCTTATTAGCTTAGCAAAGAGGAAGGAACTTGGATCATGGTCCCCACCTACAAATCTCTATGACATACCTGGGAACATTAAAGTATGCCCTGCAGTTCATGATCTTTTCTAATAAAACCAAGTTTAGAGATATGACAATCCACCACAAGTAGCAATACTTTTCCCCTCAAATTCTGGTTCTTTTTGTCAGTTTAATAAAAGTAGAGCAGTATGTTGAGTCTTTTTTCCTACCCTTTTTACAATTTTCCAATTTATATGATAATTAAATTGGTAACTGGGACAAATAAAATTTTGTGGATAGGTCCTATTTTTGTTCTCATTTGTCATTCAAGAGAAAATTAAAATTTTGGTTGAAAAATTGCAACTTTTTACATAAAATGTTACATTGAAGTTACAGAGTTCAGCTTTCATTCCATTTTCATCCCACAATCACCTGAAATTCTTCCATTTTTTCTGATAAATTTGCTTCCGATATACAAGTTGTATTTATTTTGTCACCTGTGAAATTGTTTGCTGGAATTTTAAAGAAAATAAAGGGAAAAAGCCCCTAATGAATGGGATTTGAAAAGTACCAAGCTTACAATCCAGAGAGGGCAGTACATAGTACCATTAAGGATAACAAGAAGAATAATTCTCTGGTGGGGGCTCTAATAAATGTAGTCGCGTGCTGTACTAAAGAACGCACAAAAATGGATGTGGTATAACAAAATTATTCATAAAGAGAAATGCAAAAGGTTGTCATGCTGAGTGGTTACATGCAGTTACGTGGAGCACTAACAGGGTTACCACTAGAAGCAGAGTGCTGGGGTGCTCACAGATGTTTTCTAACTAGGATAGAGTGTAAACTGTTTTTATCTTAGAGTATATAGACAAAGCTGGAGTTGAAAGGGTGCTCTAAATCTTTCTACTGATTGTTAATAATTCAGAGCCAAATGGCAATAACAACTCATGTAGGTCAGTGTAACAACCACAGCAACTTCAAGATGTTTGATGGAAGGTTTTCAGGCTTTACTACTCTTTCTCCTAGATTCTTTTTGATACACTATGATCATATTCTCACCCTGTGATTTATAAATAAGCAATGAAATGTGTGCATGCATGTGTGTGTATGTGCACACAAATGTTGATGAAATATAGACAACAAACTGAAAAACTCATTGGAAAATTTTACTGTGGAAGCAAGGGCCTCTTCCTTCCTAAGCTGCTACTGTTACATTTCAAACTGTAATGTTAGAAAACCAGAGGCTGAAACTCTGCTCATATTCCTGAAGTACAAAATGTCTAGGAAGTGCAGTAATTCAGCGTTGGCTAAGTGTTGTTCCAGCAACTCACTGAGCTAAAACATCATTTACCCACACCATCAATATGATCTGAGTTTTATACTATCATTTAAACATTTAAACAGCAACAGATTTATAGCACAGACTCGAGATACGGCTGTAAGTAATACTGTAACAAAATCAATAGACAAATGTTTTAGAGAAGGGCAGTCGTTGCTGTTCTCACTGATGTGTGTTTGTGTGCATAGCACAGTCACACCAATGTGCTTTAAATTCAGCTCATAGGAAGGAGTTTTAAGCTCAAGGATTTAAAGCATTCAGACTTCTTCTGACCAAAATCATATCAAGACATGGCTAGGAGTATCAGTGGCCATGTCTAGAGCCAATAAAAATCTGTGGAAGTGTTTTTCTACTGAAATTGGCCTTTGGGGATTTGCCTTTAAGATTACATTTTAATTGAAGTAGTGAGCCAGTTCTGCATGTGGTGGAAGCAAGAGGGCTGCTAATATTAGAGCTCCTCAAGGGCCCTGCAGATTCTGCCAGGTTAGTTAAGATGTTTCTACTGGACTTAAACTTCAAGATGTGGAATGATGAAACAGTTTGTACTGTTTCATCAGTGCCTCACATCTTCAGAAGTTGATTTTAAGCAAGCTTTTATTGGTCATGGTGCTCATCCGGGATAGCAGCTTTCACATTTTGGGTATTTACATCTATCACTACAACCATTTTGCCACCTCATAACATCCTGGATTTAAAAATGTATATATAGAAACAGGATAAAAGGGTAAAACCTGAAAGGATGGACAGAATCTGTGTGACCTGCAGCAAAAGAAAAACAAGTCTGTGTAAATATCAAGCATAAAAATTATAACTTGGAGCATTTATCTCTAGAAGTTATAATGTGCTGAACACCTTTGATCCACACACTCCAGTCATTAAAGTTACTAAATACGTTTTTCTTCACGTACAGGTCTTTTACCTTACATTTGTGGGTTTAGAGTGCAACCTAGAAATAAAGTCTTATATTGATTTTAATTTTGAGGGGAACATAAACTCTAGTATTCAAAGCCTATTTCGTGAGAAACCAATTGTCTTTTTCTTTTATTATTATCCCTAGATTAGCTACCCAGGAAAAGAGTCAGAAATAGAAATCATAAGGTAAATTTAAGAATTAAAATGTTCTTCTCTCACTTAAACAAGGAATTGCAATGAATAGCTTTCACATGAAATAGGGGTTAAAATAATTTGATTTGCTTCTCAATTGAGTGTTTGTGCATGCAGCTTGAGACGAGCAAGCAGTACCAGGAAGGCAATTTTAACTAATGTCTTTTAGTCTACCCTAAGGACTGGCTGAAGGCACATGCATGATCTGTTTCTATTGTTTAGCTGACAAGTTGTAACTTGTGAAGTTACAGGAGCGCAATCCCTTCTAAGCGGGAGCCTCTCTACTAAGATATCAATCTGAGGTCCTCTTCTAATTGCCAGTAATCAGTTTGGCCACGTGGTAGAGATAACTCCTGTTGGCAGAGGACAAAAGGGTTAATGAATAAGTGATGCCAAAAAACAAGCCCACATGTTGCATTGGGAAATGTTTCCGCAATAGTGTGTCATTGTTCGGGTGAGGAAATGTCACGTGCAGCTTCAGACTATTTATACTGCCGAAAATCAATTTTGAAAAATGTAAGCACTGGCCACAGTGGGGCCCTAGCAAGGATTTGAAATAAACCTCCCAGGAGGAGGATGTAATTATTTTCTCTTAATATCTAAAATATCAGGTTTAAAGGGAGAAGGTAAAAGCATTCATTCAGCACAAGTGCCTCAGTGTGTTTATTGAATGGAATCACACAGTCTGGAGGCCAGCACTGTGCTGCCTCACATGCCTGCTATCCCACTAATTTTGCTGGGATTAGAGGGGGTGTAAATGAGCGCAGAATTTAGCCACGGGATTCTAAATCCACTTTGGCTGAGAAACCACATGTGGGCATGTGTACACCTCCATGCACAGACACACACAGTCTGCCTTGCACCACTGCAGGTGGAGATTGCTGTGGTATGCTTGTGGGGTGGGGTCCCCAGGGCAGGAATGCCAAAAATCTTTTTAATCTTATTCACCTCAGAGAAGTTATAGCTGGCTTTGACAGTGGTATTTTTGTCTCAAAATGTACTGCTATTTTAAAAACTAGTTAATTGCACTTAGTTGAAGAAAGCTGTATTGCCTTCGTCCTTTTCATTGCATTTGTGACTTCCACCTGTCAGCCAGTTTGACTGGGTTCAAACGAGATAGCCACACACCAGCTTCTTTGAGCAGCAGCAGCAAATGACCATGGGGAACTGAACAGGAAGAATTTGTAAATTCTTGGCACTGCTGAAAGATATCCACGAGTCTTGAATTCAGGAGGATACACTTGGAGAGACTGCTATTGATGAGATACTCTTCTTTCCAGCTACAGAGACAGATGTGGAGCTGAATCCTGGCCATTTGTGTGTGTGAAACCAAAGTGAAAGTCCTATCCAGAAGGTTGTTCAGTTGCTCTGAAGCTCTGTGAGGCTGAAGGTCAGAGTGAGGCTTCCTGTCTTAAGAATTGCCGCAGTGTCTTATCTCCCAGTGATAATGATTGGTCTTGCAAAGTAGTGGACATCTCTTGAAAATAATTTCCCTTTTTCTTTGCCATAATTAGTAGAGTTTGTATTCTCCTGCTCTCAGAATGATCAACAAACATAGGGTCTGGACATCTGGGTGGTGGTAGGGCCATGTCAAAATTAAAGTCAGGGCCTCAGCTCAAATTTCAGATATATCCAGGTAACTGGAGTCCAGATGCCATCTTTTACTCTGTGCCCATCTCTGATTTAACTCTGATATAGTAGGAGCAGAACAAAACAAGCCAGGCCTGTCCAAGAGAGGAGATTTAAAAGTAAAAATGTGAGATCTACAGGAAGGATTGCTGCTATCTCTGGGCCATATTGTGTCATTGGTTTTTAGGCTGATCTCTTAACTGATTCCAACCAGGACTTAGACTTAAAAACTGATGATACAGTATGGCCTAACATGATGAAGGGTAAGGGCTTGGGTTTGCTTGCAGCTGCAGTGATGTAAATCCTGAGTCACTGCACTCAGCTGGAGTTAGGTCACTTGTGCTGGAAGAGCTTAGAGCCTGTTCTTGTGAGGTCAGGGAGAGGACCCAGAGCACATCAGCTGCTTCAGAGAATCAGCCCATCTGCACCCTCTCTCCCCTCAGCTAATCAGATAATTCAAGGCAGTTTACCTCTCTATGAAAAAAGGATAAACAAGTAATGAAGTAACCACAGGATAAAAGCATGCTCACAGGCAATTACGAGAGAGCAGCCTAAGTTCACACCCTGTGTTACCCTGTGGTAACTTGTTTGTAAGCTGGTTCTCTCTGAACATAGTACCAGAGAGCAGGCTGCAGCCCTTTACATCACCCTAATGACTGCCTCCCAGAAAATATTTGCAGCCTGTTAAGCTCTTACAAGAAATAAAGAAAAAGGATGGGCTAAAAAAGTCTTCCTTCTGGGGATATTTTCCCAAGCTTTTGAAGTATGAGCAGCCTAACAGTTCTTACTAGTTAGTATCTAATGAAACTTAAACATAGTCCAATTACTATTCTTAAGATTCCATTTCTGTCTGCTAGAATTTGTTATAACTGTCAATAAACAAATCACAGTAATAATTACAGTGATGCCTGCTGATACCTCCGTGGTTAACATTTTTCATTAGTTTTATTATAATTCTGTGTTTATTAGGAGTTGTAACTTGGACAGAGAACCTGCTCTTTGAGATGAATTTGCTCATATAATTATAAACGATTTCTGATTTTTAAAATTCAGGTATTTTTACATTTACAAAATGCCAAAAAATGCATGCTTAAGAATGGGTTACAATGTAAGAAAGCTTGTTATTATTTTTATTTGATCATTTAAAAATCCTATTGTTTGCCAGAATTCCACTCAGACCAACAATGAAACAAGTTAACACCTCAGATGCTGGGACATAGTAAACTACAAAATGGTCCCAAGCATGCATTTCTTTCCAGAAATCCTTTAATCTTGACAAATGCATGGAAATATTAGTTGGGAACATATTGCACTATTGGAGGTACTGAAACCCACAAAACAGAAAACTACCTTCAGCCTTCAAATATATCCATGCAACTCAATGAACTACATTCTGGTTAATGTTATAATTTGGCCCAGAAAATTTAGGGCAAAGGCTGAACCTTTTGGTTAACACATAACTGCACTGAGCCATTGCATGAGTCCCAACTCTCTTTTTTGTCTTACAAATCATTGGCCTTGAAATACCTATGAAAGGCATAAATGGGTAATTTATAGATGAAGGGCCAAATTCACCAGTGCTGGGTCTGGAAGATATAAATAACACTTTCTTGTTTCAGCATGGCTCGTTGCACTCTGCCTTCCTTTGGTGTTTTCTGATGATGGAAGGAGATTAATTTAATTTGTGGTTGGGATTTCATATGAGCCTTGCTGTTAGCAGCTGCTGAATCAGTGCATTCCTCTGTTACTCTGGTCATTTGCTTCTTGGCTGTCTAGCACACATTTTGGGCAGCTGTGGTGCTTTCACTCCTCTACTGCCACCACTGAACAGGACACTGGGCTTTGCACAGATTGGAAGAAGCTGACATAATTTTGGTTTGAATTGATACCGGAATTTTAGCTTAAATTTGTTACTTCTGATCAGTACTATTAAGTGACTTGACTGTCAGGCTCCTAATCAAAACACTGCTTGAACACAAATATTTGTTTAGATTAATAATATAATCAACCAATTGTAGGTCAGGAAAAAAGTCTGCTCTAGAAATCAAAATTGTGTTTTGATTGTGTTATATTGGAATATTTATGGAAAAATTCCTTTGACCAGAAAAACTGTAATAAACTACATGCTACATTAAACCTTAAAAAATGGACCTGCTTTATGTTGCTTCCAAAGGGCAGATCATAATCCAACAGTATCTGGTCAATGCTGATGGATAAATGGGCACTGTACTTAAAACACTGGGGAGCCTTGAGGCAGGAAATGATATTCATTTATAGGTACTGGTGCTTCGTTAGGAAATCATAGCTGTGAACCAAGATTTTACTAGTTCTTGTAATGTAAAAATCTGATTACTTTGATTCTGTTCATTGGCGACTTTTCAACTAGAGACTTTAGCAATAAATTTGAACAAAACACAGACTGTTCAATTTCAAAGCTACTCTAGGAAAAAAAAAGCACCTCTGCTGGTGTTTTATATTAAAATTTATGCCATCGATCATTCTAATAGATTTTCTCTATGATTTGTTCATGATATCATGAGTTCAAAATACTATCTTTTCTCCTTGATATGGTGCTTTTTAGAAAAGCAATCCCTTTTCTAGTTCTGTCCTTTGAAGTAGCTCATAGCATGAGAAGTCCAGCATCAAGAGCATTTAGACTAAACCATGCAGAAACCCCAATGGAAGTCAGCAGGTAAGCACAGCATCAGCTCTTAAAAACTGAAAAACAAACCAAAATGTTTTAGAGGACAAAGGGGGTAACTGAATCCTTTTTATGTATACAAAAGCAAATAGGATCAAGTTTTGCATATCATGTACTCTGATATTCTTATTTAGAAAAAAAAAATTAGTATGTTGGGATTAATTTTCTGGAATCCAGGAAATCCTATACTTGGAGTAAATGTAATAAGGTTACTGTAATAATTGCCATGCTGCAGAGATGTTACAGAGCAGCAAGTTACATGCAGTTTCACTATATGCACATACATGAATTCATGTGGACTTTTTCTCCAGATTAGGAAGAGACTTTATACCAGGACATGGTCACTACCTTTCTGCAAGGAATTACCTTTTGGTATTATGTGTAAACTTTTAATTGGCTTCAGAAATCAAATTTATAGCATAATTTATTGAGGTATGTTGTATGTAGCACTTATTAACCAGCGGTCTTTGAAAGAACCAGCAGATAACAACGGGATGATCCCTACTACGGGTCTGTAAAGAGGTGCTGTATTTCTCTCAGCTATGAGGAGATGCATGTGCTGTGTTTCCAGTTACTTAACTGCATTATAAAAAGTAAGCTATATAAACATCTCCACCGATTGGTTCTGTACTTAAACTCTGCTCTCCTTTGTCATGATGAAAAGGAAGCTGCCCATGGAAGTATGTTTTGCTGTGTAAACTTACTTATAGCACACAAGAACCTTGAACTAACCTGTGAATGCATCCATCATTTTGAGTTATTATAGGGGCACATCTTAACTCACTGAAGTTAGGTACTCTCACTCCATATTAGTAAGATGCCTGAAAATCCTACATTGTATGTGAATAGCTTAGCTCAGGGCAACCCATTTACAGAGACTGTCCACTCTGTGAATTTGAACCATTTTCTTATATGTGACAGAGGATGCAGAACTGTACATTCTAGTCTCCATTTTAAATGGATACCTATGCCAGCAGTATTGTAAGTTACCATGTACAGTCTGTCTCCATCACATTCTTTTTAGGCTCAGTGTGTTGGTATTCATTATGCTACATGAGAGCAATAATTGTGTTTCAATAAAGTTTGCAAAATAATGTGCCTGTCAGACTAGGATTATTTACATAGACGACGTAGTTGTAGTTTGGAGGTTTTGTATATGCAGATAAATCAGAACAACGTCTTTCCTATATTTCCGTGTTTATTTTTTTAAAATACATGAAATATAAAACAAAGAAAGTGAGAGCTAAAGAATGATTAGACATCTTGTAAAAGGTTTCTTAGTGCTGCTGCTGACCTTCTCAGTCTGTTCTGCTTTGCTTTGGTATGTTTAACTGCCCCGGGAGGTCATTATCAGACAGTGGTGACTGTTTTGTCAGGTCTTATTGTTTAATTAGATCACAGTTTATGTCAAAATTCTAAAATTCTTTTGGCACATGCCAAAATTTTCACAGTTTTTAGTTTTTAAGTTGAAATATTTCTCAAACAATAAGCTGCAGCTACAAGGGAATAGACAAATTTATTTAATATTTACAGCGTGCACTTAAAAAATTGTGCCTTGGGTTAAATTCATTGAAATGTGACATCTTATTTTCAAGAGTATCCTATGGGTAGTCCCTTGAAACTTGTATTGACATTAATATAAGCCTTAAGAAATAGGCCTGGCAAGGCTCACGTTATCTATAGTAAAGCTAATTTTTTTCTACTGATCTTGCCTCCAATCATCTGAAATGGTATAAAACTGTGTAAACAAACCCTCATCTACAGAATTAGAAAATGCTGTTTTTGATATGCCTTCCCTGCCCTTGAAATTATATGCCTGAAGTATGCAATCTGTGATGTACCATCTTCCAGTAATGGTAAGATAATTGGTACAAATTTCTAGGCTAGAGGTAAATGCCAAACAGCCATACCACGAATTTGTTGCTTGGAGGATCTACTTGTTCCTGAATAAGGCAACCTACCTATCTTTTTCTTTGCCATATTAAATTAGAAATTAGTGGAAAAGAGCTATATTACTCATTCCACAGCATTCTAGTCAAGAATAAATTTTCAGTTGCCATATTCTTATTCATCTTTTACAGAGCCAAACCAATTAGTACCTTTGGAAAGATGCAGTGCTCAAACTGAGCCAAGAGTGATGATGTTCAAAGGATCAAAACACTAAATTACCTCATATAGGTCCTGTGTTCTGGAAAATGTATCTCCTTTTTCCAATTCTCTTGTATGGCCTGATAAAGTGTATTATCTCTCTCAAGACACTTGATGTCTCTGAGCAAATTAGACCCAAAAGCCCCAAATCTCCCTCACAATTAGTAAGGCTATTCTGTGTCTTGATGCCTCAGTGTATGAGGTAGGAAATCATACAGACTTTGGGGGGTAATTTGTTTCTCCAGAACTATTGCCCTTCAATATCTCAGTATCCCTGTTCTCTGAGCATTTCTCTGTTGAATATTTATAGCGAATGACCCCACTGCCAGGGATTGCTGTGAGCTCTGTAGTGTATCAGTGCTCCGGCATTTGATAGAGCAGGGTCTGCTGCACCTTCAGAGCAAGCACTCTCACTGTCCCTCCCGTGTAACACAGGAGCTGAGTCACTCACAGAGACAGATAAATGACAAATGTAGAGCCCAGACAAGAGCAGAAGGTGGTGTAAGGTAGGGACTAATTACTGCTGCTGTCGGGAGTAAAGCCCATGAGCAGAGCAGATATAAAATGAGACTGCCCCAAACAGGCTGGAGCTGCTTTGGAGTGACTCTGGGGAGGGAGAGTTAGCTTGAGAACCCTAATATCTCCGACTTTGTCTTCCTTGAAGGCAAAATGGCAAAAAATAGTGACTGATGCACTGAGGAGTAGTCCAAAAGTGACCATATGCTAGCCTGTGGTTTGGGTTTGAGGTTTCCAGCGCTCATGAAAGCTGTGAGCCCTCATCATGAAGGGCTTCTGCCAAGAGCAGTCATGAGGGCATACTGTACAAAAAAGGGAATGAGAATGTGTTGTAGTCATCTTAATCAGGCATATTCTCCATTGTAAACAAGATCTAAACTTACCTGGGGCCTGAAGAGACAATCGGCCCAGGTATGAATTTGGCTCCATTTCCCCTGCCCTGTATTTGGTCAAAGCAAGGGGCACTGGGCAAGCCAAACCTGCCTTGCAAGCACCCAAGCCTGAGTCACTCACTTGATGTGCACAAGGCCTGTCCACATCACTCATTTCCTGTCAAATGGCTCCTGCTTGACCAATGCTGCCCTGTTGTGTCTGAGATGAGCTGTTTTCTAGCCTGGAGCTCAACTGCACCCCTCCCCAAGATCTGGCACTGGCTCAGGCTCAGTTGTGCCTTCTGTTACATTAAACCTTTCCCTTGCTGGAGAAATCATGCAGCCCTCTACTGTCTGCATAGAGGCTTGCAGACAAATTTTATCAGCAGTCCCTCTGAGTCCGCATTCAGCATTTTTTCAGTCTGGCCATTTATTTTTAGCCCTTCTCTATTAACTCACTCCGTGGTAGCTTTTGATAACTGCCCCAGTTGCAGGGCTTTCCTCAAGTATGTTCCTAGGAGGGGTATCAAGCTGAATTTCCCCACCATGTTTGTTGTCTGTAGTGTATACTTACTGACAGATTCCCTAATTGCTCAGTTTCTATGTGACACATAAAAGCCATCTCAGAAGGTATCCTCAATTTACTGTGTTGACTTACAGAGACTAGAGAGAAAGCAGAGAGGAGCCTTTCACCCTCATAGCTCTATAGAGAAGATCATAATGTTAAATCTGCATAGCTGGGGATAGGGCCAACTCTCTGAGGATAAGCATGCCCCATGTTTTCCCATGCTTCAAAGCATGAAGAAAAACAGATCCACTCTAGATGTGAAAGAGGTTTTGAAAAATTATTCAGGAGTGTGAACCATTTCTGCAGGGTCTTTGCTGTAATGTCTGATATTTGTATCTCATTCACAAAGGGCAGGATGCTGTACCTTACAGGTTTGGGAGAAAACCTAGATCAGCCTTTAGCCCAGTTCTTGACTCATAAAGACTCATTTTGTTTGACAAAATCACTCTGTTTGACATCTGTTTAATTTGCCTTTTTCGCCTTCTAGACCTTTTTGCTGAGCTGCTGCTAAAGCTTTCTGTTACTATTTTATTATGAATACTATCTGAGGATAAGTGTGTATATTATGCTGCATGCATGTAACATAAAACAATCTCTGCCCTGAGATACTGGCAGTGTAATACAGAAACAGTTGCTGTAGAATGTGAGGAATCTGATTTTCTATTCATTTTAGATAAATGAGGTAGTAGTTAATGTAGTAAAAATATAGTAAACAAATGTAGTTAATAAGGCATCTAGATCAATTTTTTTAAAACTTCAACTGCCAAATTTATTTTGACAAAGTTTTAGAAATTGATAAAATCATGCAATGTGACAATATTTATACTCAGAATCAATATGTATAGTAGTATGTTTCAGGCTGAGTTCATAAGGCTACAACTGCTTTGTAGCAGATACTACAGTGCCACATGATTTTCCTAAGGAACAGTATTGATAAGCAAATAAATGCTAATAG
This sequence comes from Sturnus vulgaris, assembly GCF_052056855.1. Classification (NCBI taxonomy): domain Eukaryota; kingdom Metazoa; phylum Chordata; class Aves; order Passeriformes; family Sturnidae; genus Sturnus; species Sturnus vulgaris. The sequence continues at coordinate 15,625,538 of NC_142251.1, read as the reverse complement.
TGGTATTAAAAGAGCACATTGTGTACAGATATTTTTAAACAAAGTATGCTATTAAATTATTACTTATTAATTATTCAATTATTAAATAACTCTCAATTATCATGTACAATTGGAACTTTAGTGCTAAACTGCTGTATTAGATGGGAGCAATGTGCAATTCTCTTCCCCATAGTTATCTATAAGTTCTTTTCAGAGAATTAGCTGATGTCAGCCCTCCCCCAAGCAACTGATTACCTGAATATCTGTGGATTCGTTGTGTTTAGCACACAAGCTCTCATTGCCCAGAGCCCTTTCTAGGTACTAATAACACCTTCCCAAAGCATTATTATGATGTTTGAGATCTGCTTATGGTATTTTGAGCTTTCCCAACGAGGTATTTCCACGCTTTCTCTTAGCATGTTTTCTGACATTGTAACCAGAGCAGGGCTGTGTTTATGGTGCAGACATTAGCATACTGATGTGAATGTGCCCACAGTGCTTGTAGTGAGCTGACAGCATGTTACAGCACCATTTTGACTTTGAAAACTACTCCTGGGCCCACAGTTATGGACAGCTGATTGCTTTCTGACAGAGGGTAACAGGAGTTGCTGCTCAGGTTGGAGCAACCAAACCTGCACACAAGGAGCCTCTCTTGGCCCCTGCCTGGGGTCAGGGAGGCCAGGGTCCTGTGGAGAAAACTGTTGAATTTGAACTAGTTTGGCCTGCACATGCTGTAATATATGATGTTTATATATGTCTCCAGCAAGTAAGATGCTATTGAAGCTGGTAGTAAGTAGATAGAAAAGATTCTGTACCGTCTTTCTCTCTCAGACTTTGGGTCTCACCAGGTTTTGTTCTCCTCTGCCTAGAGGGTGGATTGCAGATGGAGCAGTTGCCTGACATTTATAAAGAAACTTCACTGCTATATAATTTTCAACAATGCTGTTAATAAGTTCTTAAAGCTGCTTCTATTAACTTAGCATGTGGTGCCTTTCTGTGCTCTCTGCCTTTTCTGTATATTCTTTCTTGGCTCTTTGTAACCAGCAAACTTTACTCATCCCTGTACCTTTATGTATGACAGCAATGGATTGGAATTAGGTGTCTAGCCCACATAAACCTCATTCTACTGATGAAGCATATTCTTAAAGCCTTGCCTTTGATGTCACTATTAATCAGCACTTGACTTTCAGTTATATTTCTAGTTTGCAAATGTGGGGATCAAAACAGATATTCAGGTTTGTTGAGGACTATTTGAATGGCTTTAGGCTATTATTTGAGACTGTACTGGGGTGAAGCAAATGAGCAAACAAAACATTCTGTTAGCTAAATGAGAAGCTTTTAATTTTCCTTTAACAGGTTAGGAATTTAGAACAACCTGTTCACATCATCATGGATCACCAGTACAGTGTCTAAGGTATGTTTTGGTTATTACTGTAGGATCTGTACAGCTAGAACAAACCCAGGCTTTTTTATACTGAATGAAGACAGTGAAATTAAAAGTTTGCAAAGGCCATTGATAATACTGTCAGTGGGCGACTGTTCCCAAATGCAGACATAGTATTTTAGGGTGGTATGGGAGGTCTCTCAAATTCTGTGGATAGAAGTTTATCTCTGTGAAGCGTGTACCCAGTCCCTGGCCTTTGACAACTAAGCTGTAGTCATGCTTGCTCTGATCCCTGTCCTGCTGATCAGGCTTTGCAGAGTGGATTCCATTAGCACATTAGAAGGGATTCCAGAACAAAGTGAACAAGGGACTTTCCTCCCCTTCAGCATAGCATAGCAACGTGGTGGTTACAGGAAAGACGAGTAAAAAGCAATCTCAGTACCTCCTGAGGGAGTTGGGAGATGACCTGGGTAGGGGTCTATTATTAAAAAAAAACCTGGTAGAAATTGCATCCTATATTAATTACAAATGTCTGGTATTTGGATCTTATTGAGAACCCTTTGGAAAGAGGAGTCTTCATATACCCTAATAGAATGCTTAAGAGCAGTTACTGTAGTTTTAAATTACATCTGCCCCAGAGCTAGTTGGTTTCAGCCAGAGCAGACCAAAAAGAGAGGCTCGTATCTCTCTCTGTCATATGAACATGCCTTTCATCTTAAGTATCTAGGATTTCATATTTCAAAGGAGACTGGACTCTTGCAATTGGGATAGTAAATGTTGACCTGAAAATGTGAAGACTGACATATAAATTATGAAACCAGAGTTGCTGATTGGTAACTGCAGAAATATGGAGGAATTAATCTTTTATTTCTCTCATGGAAGTCTGAGAGCATGTCAATACTTCATGCTTCTGTCAGAAAGAAAAGCAGAAGAAACAAAACCATAACTAAAAATAGATCTCAGATTTGTCAGATACATGATTGCAGGTCAAAGAGTTTTTAGCACATCCCAAAGGTTTGGGAGACACGGGCTTAAGAGGCCCTTGTAGAACCAGCTTTTGAAACATTGGAATCTGTTAAACTCGACTGGCTACTTGTGCTGTGGGCTATACTGGTGTATACTGCCTCCCAGGCTGCCAAGCCAGAAAAAGATCACTGGAAAGGTGGCTTTTTGCTGTAGTTTCTTTCTCTTTCCAATTTGCTGCTTTTCTTCATTTGCTTTACTTTTTCTTCATTTATTATTCTCTTCCAACCTCTTGAAATATGAGCTATTTTAATTTGGATATTGTGTCATCATATTTAGAGGCAATATTGAAGTTAAACCTTACTTAATTCACCTAAGTAACTAAATCTCAGTGAACATTTCTAAGTGAGTCTTAAGGGGGTTTTGAGTGGTATGATATGCATAGTGAGGGGTCTGGAAGAAGAGGTAAGCTACCCCAATTTAGACTTCCTCCAGACTTAATTGGCATTCTTCAATGTACTTAGACTCCCTCAGTTGTTGGCCCAGCATCTTCTCAAAAGTAAATTTCTACTTCACACTCTGGAAATAAAACAGAGTAGAAGCATGGGGTTTTGAATGTAATCAGACATATTATCTGGTTTGATCATTATTTTGTAGAGATTTGATTGCTACTTACTATCTGTAATAGAGGTCATTATTTTATTACATGCTTTCTGGGTATGATTAAGTCACTTAAATGAAGGTTTTCTTTCAGTTTAAGTTAGTAAGAATAATATACTTGTGATTTCATGTAAATAAATCCGAATTCCCACAAATCTGCATGCATTGCACTATGAAAGCTTTTTTGTTTGAGTATACAGATACAAGTATATTAATGAAGTCTAGAACTTTGTGCAAACTACAAATATAATTTTTCTAGAAAATATATTTTTTGTTTTAAATTTTATATAAATTATCTCCAATGCTCTAATCCCATTATTCATATGACAGGCTTTGAGAGTGAAAGATGTAATTTCTTCTTGGATATGTAGCCCTTAACAGGAAAAGGAAAGCAATATTGCTCAACAAACTTAAGTGTTCCAAAAATAAATGTAATGTTGTTAACATTTACTTTATTGAAAGTTATTTGGTGAAATGTGTAATTGTTCAACTGCATTGCAGATTGAGTGTTAGGTTTTATTCACAAGTGTTGTTCCCTAAGATATTTTTCCTCATGTTTCTTAAGTTCTTAATGAACTCTAGCAAGTCTTTAATGCTTTTGGGGAAAACTGTGCTAAGTCAGTATTAGTCAGGCCTGAGTAAGCCTGTAAATTACCTGATAGAGATATTTGCCCATCTTGTTAAATTGAGGATCTGGAAGAAAAAGTGCAAAGAGTGGGTAGTGACTTAGTTGGGCTCCCCTTCCAAGGAGGCGAGAGATGTGTGAGTCTTGAGAGATCACAAAAAGTTGAAATTATGGATAAGGAAAGAGAATTAGGATGAGAGAGCATGGTCCTGGATGGAGAGACTCTGGACCTGAGAAAGGGTGACATTGATTGCTGGTACATGGACTGGATAGCTTGGTCTCTTCATGCACTTCTAACTCTTGATGTGACCAGTTCTGCCTGAGCCCAGACATTCATCCTGCATCAGTGCTATGCTGGTCAAAAGCAGTTCAGCAGCAGAAATGTACAAGAGATGGGACTTTTGGCCAAGCAGTTTCATGACCGATTCTTGGTAAAGCACTCAGACCCTTTCAACCCTCATATGGACTGAGGACTCCAAAACAATCTACAGAAATAGCTTTCTTACACACACTGATGAACTGGTCCCAGTGCATGAAAGAAAGGTTCCTTTGCCAATCAAGCCACAATAACTTCTCCCCATACTTATTTACATCAGATTTTTCTACCATTTATATAGGTTTTATTCTCAAATAAAGTATTTGTTATGGGTACCTATTACATGGGAAGCAGGCAGGCCGAGCACAGCTACTACTGATAATAAAAATGTTTACCTGCACAGCAGGCAAAAACAACATGAGATTAGGGAAGATTGGTAGAATACAAATCACATTGAGAAGCAAATAACTAATCTATAACGTTCTGCAGAACCTTTCAGAATGGTGGGTCAGTTTGGCAATAGCAAGATGTAGAGCAAATATATCTCACAAAGAGCTATGAAATATCATATGTAGCAGGTTCACCTCTGACTTGTACTCAAACTAGAGAGCTCATGTGCCCCCCTTGAGGTGTTGTATACCTCAGGAACCTTACCTTTTGTATTAAGTGTTCTTGCTCCAAGATTTTTTTCCAATGGGCTGGTAACAATCAGAGATCATCAGTGTTTTGAATGCCTGCTATTTGTGTCTATAACTTAAAACTAGCTGGGAAAGCTTTATGTAATGGTAGAAGATTTTTTTTTTTCCATCTTAGATTCCAAATGAGGTCATATTGCTCTAGAAAAAAGAACAAAACCTGGTTTGGGGAATATTGTGATTCTACTCTTTTGACTTTGGTGATTTTTTTTTTTAAACTGAAGGAGGTGAACTTGGAAATGTTTGGTTACCCTTTTCCACTTTTCCCAGCTTTTCTCTGACTGAAGATTGTCCCATAATTTTTATGCAGCTTCCACAACTAGCTCTATGTTTTTACTTCAAGTGAAGTTAGCAGTCTTCTTTGTCTTGGAACACTGCCCTTACATAGACAATAACTGAACTACTAATTGCATAAATAATCTTTTTCAATAGAAAATGCCTTCTCAATTTGCTATGGAAGCTGCTCATGTCTTTTCGGTGTACCATAACTTCCTCTGTACATGGCTTCTGGCCTAAGGATGCATCAAAATAGGTGGCTGAACCAAGCAGATATTTTCCCTTGGCCTGCTTCAGAAAGCAGCACTGCAAGTTGAAATTCCATTTTTAAATTCAACTTTTTCCTCTTGGAAAAAATTCACTAAAGTCAAAGTATCACTTTTTATAGTCTCAGTAACTCTTTCAGAATTTTCAAAGTCAATTCAGCTCTAAGCTGAAGTAATTATGGCACATGCTATAAACCACAAGCACTGTAAACTCAGCATGGACTGCTATATCACCATCTTGGAATCATATCAATCTCCTTTTACTCTAATTTGCTTTACACACTGTTTATTTGGTGGCTTTTTCTTACCTCACATTTGTCTATTCATCTATTAAAAGAAATTAGAATGCGGCCTGTTCCAAATCCATAAAAAGATAGGACACTTTTGGAGCCATGGAACTTGGAATTAAAGTGGCTTTAGAATAAAAAATAATAAATTGCAAAATTTTCTCCATGTTGTCTTTTCTAATGGAAAGCAGTACACTATTAACTTAAGGCTATTGGTAGATGAGATTGTGCCTCCCAGTAGTGAGGATCCATTTGCACTAATCTTTTATTGTATTTCTTACTTATTTTTTTTATTATAGCTGCACTTGCCATATTCAACTTATATGTGAATGCATAGACTCATACATAAGAGATAGGCTTTTTTGAGCAAGGCATCTCTAAGATGCAGGCAAGGAAACCTTGGATGTTTTCTTTGGAAGGTTTGGCAGGTAATGAAAGGATAAACCATTTACAGAGCCTCATATCTGGACATTTTCTTCATGTTTATCCAACTAGAGGAATTGGTTTTCTTTTTTCCTTTTTTTTTGGGGGGGGGGGGGTTGTTTGTTTTTGTTTCTTGTTTGTTGGTTTTTGTTTTTTTTTTTGCAAATGTATCATCCCAGTCTTGCCCAGGCCTGAATATGAAATGCCAGACTACCACAAGAAAGCCTAGGCATCACAATGCTTTTCCAGCTCAAGTAGCAACTGGAAATCTCATGAGACAGCTTATAGAATTCCAGCTCAAACTTGTAGAAGCAAGATGTTTACATAATTTATATGAGGTGGGGCTATATATACATTAGGTGTTTAACTACAATAATGGCTAAATTTTCAAAGTTGCTCAGCACATGCAGCATTTGGGCTTCAGAATGGTGATAAAATTCTTGGTCCCACATAACTGTGAGAAGGGGAAAATGATTTTTTTACTGCCTTTTTACAGGGTTCAAAACAGTCTATTTTATACTGTGTCACTGCATATCGTAATTATTATGACTTAACATCTCTAGGTGATAGCAATTCAAGGCTTCAAAACAGCTCACAATAGTTAGCTTCAGGAAGTACTCAAGTATTCACATCAGACTGGTGGAGTAAATAATATGACATCTGTAGATGTGATGCAGGAATAAAACCCTACCACTCACCTTCATAAGGAATGATGGAATTCTGGCCCCACTAGTGTGTAAACCATATCACTGACAGAAAAGGAAGGAGACCTTGATGAATGCTACCAAAAGTTCCTCTGCTGTTAAACATTTATTGCTTATCATATGTCCTTCTGTTTTTCTAATTCAAACTGTTCTGAACATGAGGAACAGCTTTGTAAGCTCAGTAGCTTCAAAGAAAAAGGATATCAGTGTTTCAGTTCTCCACACTGAAATATCGTGGATGAGGGGGGGAAAAAAATTTTCCAGAGCCACTGTCCACAAGGAGATAGGGATGATAAGCATGTTTACACTTTGATCTTGCATGAAAGGTCATTAAAAAACACTCACTGATTGTGGATTGCACATTCCAAGAGCAACAACATGTATTCCAATTTTAAAATACCTCAAGATGGAACAAACTTTGGGACTGCCACGTATGACAGGGTGCTTCATGAAACTTTGAAAGATACAGTTCTTGGAAAACTAAAAGAAAACAACCAATGAGCTTATAGGACACGGTTTTTTAAGAAAAATCAGTTACCATTGTTTTCTAAAATACTTGCTGACCACAAAACAAAGATTTCTCATTCCTAATGGATGAAGTTACTTCTAAGAACCTATTCTTTCAAAATCTAGCCGAGTACAAGAGACGTTTCTGAGACTGATTTCCCCACCACTATGTAAAATAGTATATTTTAAAAGGAGGCAAAGTGCACATTATGAGGAAATGAGAGAGGGCCCAAAATGCCTTTTAATTTATTTTTATAATAAATATCATTAAACAGAATTTTGAAGCCATATATTTTTATTTTGTTTGCAATGCTTACATTGTAGAAAGGAGCCATTTAATGAACTATTGAAATAAGCAGTTGCTAACAATGAAGTCACTATTTTATTGAAACCTGATAAACTTTCCTGGATGATTTGAGATTTTTTAGCAACATTTTTAAAGGCTGAAAAGAAAAAAATGGAACCTTAATTTTGGTAGAAATGAAAAATTATTTGTGTCAGCTTCATTTGGACATGGAAAACCTGTTTCAAACCATTCATGGCTCCACCTCTCACAAACTATTTATTATGTACTATAAATTACATGTAACATGTAATGTAAAAATTAAATAGAATTGTTCTGGAACCATAGATACAGATTGAGAGTTAATTAAATGAATGCATGGGGAAAAATCTGTGTGAGATACAGGACTAGGGGTTCCCTGCTGTACCTATTTAATGAAGTCTCATCCATCTGATGGCTCCTGGACCCACTCTTCAACACTTCCACAAAAATGTCACAATCTTTATGGGGGAAAAGTGTGGAATGTGCCTTACCCACATCAAGTGCACCATTTTACAATTCCAATCCAATTAATTAAGCCTCTATTCTTCATGCATGAATGGCCGTCTCTCAGTTACACACCCAAGGCAAAGCTCCAAGGGGGCCAGGCAGCCAAAAGAGAAGGTACATTCCCAGCTCTCATTTACTTAAATGCATATTTTTGGTAAAAACAAAATGTTTAAAATTACTTCAAATAAAAGTCTGTATATTTCCCCAGGGCCAGGGCATCAATAACTTATGTGTCAGGAAAATTAGCTTTTATTATTTTTATTTTTAATGCAGAGTCATAATTAAAGCAGGGAGGAGAGGACAGCCTCCTCTGTGAATGAGAAAATTAGACTCAGTGTGGTGAGATGGGAGGGTAGAAGGAGACTTGTGATGCGTGATTAAATGAAGAGGCAGTATGGTGAGGGCAGATGAGACACAGCACAGTGGGAGTACGGAAAGCAGGGTGAAAGAAATAAACAGAAGACAGGATGTTAAAGTACCATAACCTGACTGCACTCCTGAAGAGTAAAAAATGAACTGATCATCTGTCAGGAAACCACACAAGAGGGGGGTGATTCGATTCTAGTCCAACCTCCCTGGGTAGGAATGTTGCTCTTCTGTGATTAAGGCAGAAGAGTAACTATTTTCTTCTTACTGCACAGCACTGCACCGTTATTTTTAGCACTTGATTTCTAAATGTGTTTCCTATAGATCATCTGTCATTTCAGTCTTAGAAACAATCGTGCTATTTTTTTCTGTAATCACATGGAGTCTTTTCATCTATGCACTTATTATTTATCCTGACCAAAACTTCAATTAATTCATTGTATTGTCTGGACACTCAGGACCCAGCTCAGGGAAGCACTTGCTCAGGTTCCCTTTCCTACTGCAACTTCACCCCAAAATAAAAATGCTGTGTTAGAAACAGCAACTTGTGCAAAAATTATGCTTGCTGCTTCAGAACCACTGGGATGTCAACAAGAGGTCACAGACAGGAATGACCTCTTCCAAAATTAGCCACAGTGGTATAGAATGTTGCAGGTCCCTCTTGTTGGTACCTGCCAGGCAGTATTACTCTCTATGGGAAGAATCATGTTAGTGCTGCCCAAAGGCAGTGGCTGTCATTGTAAATAGTCAATCATTTCAGTAAAAAACCTTGCCATGGCCAGCCTTGCCTTGTCAGAGGGATCTGAGATGGGGGCTGGAAGTCCAGGCCTTGCTGGTACTGTGGCATCAGCTCTCCCCTCCTTTCCTCAGTGATGGTTTCTGTGCCAGTATGAACAAAATGCCAGTGCAAGTATGTCCTTGACAGAGGATTGTTCCACCTGTTGCAATTTCGCCTTCGAACTTTTTTTCACTTTTCTGCAGAGGTGAAATTTCCCAAATGAAATTGTATTTTCCAACTGTATTGCAAGTTTGAGGCATTTCACCCATTTACATATCCCTTCGATCTGTCATCATTGATGCTAGAAGGGAAAAACCTGAAATAGAGAGGGAAAGCTGACAAGTCCTAAAATTAAAAAGTTATTGATTAAGCCATTTGACTTGTTCTTTCATTCCAGTATTGTACTCCAGGAAACAAATGTTTAATTTATTTTGGATAAAGGGATTCAATTTGTGATAATGCCATGGAAATATAATTTCCTTACAAACTCAGATTTCTCATAGGAAAATGTTAATGAGCCTTTTCCATTACACTAAAAATACCATGTTCCAGAGCTGGTTGAATAGTGCCCAGAAAATTTTTTTGAACATTTGTCAGAAATGTGCTTCTTTCAAGAAAATTCATATCCCATTGTACTATTTGCCAACATTTACATGAACAGATTTTGTTTAGGTAAAGGTTGGCTGATTCCCTATAAATTATCAGTTCATTCAAAAACAAAGAACAGATACAGTATCAGGTCATTAAATGGCCAAGCACAATCTTCATTGCTAATAATAAATGTTTTACTTTGAAAGCAACCTTTAAGATAAAAATTGTTCATTAAAAATGCAAACATACTTGATATTATGCAAAGCATAATTTAGGTATTATTCATCTCCAGAAAGAGTATCAATGCCTCTTTGCATTGATAAATGTGATTATTAAATATATTGCCAGAAGTCTGACTTGGTCCACAAATACTCATTAAAGGGAAAAAAATTCAGAACATTATCACAATTCCTTCCCTGCGATTAATTAAACACCATGTATTGTTTAAGAACATAATTTTTTTCTCACTCCAAAATATTTCATTTTCAAAACAGAAGGAAATAGAAAGACCTTAGTATTTATCCTATTTTGATGCAATGACAAAATTACAGTAGTAATCAGTACTCAATCAGAATTGGGCCTTCTTTGTACATAGTACTAGTAGGAGACATTAATTTCACAAAGTACATAACCTAAAGTTATTTCAACAAAATAAATGCCTTTGAAATTGTGAGAACATAGTTCATCAACTCTTCCCTAAATTACATAGTACAGTTCACCAGCAAGTGATGCATTCTCTATTAAAATTTGACATATTATAATTTCATAATTAGTGGTTATTTTAGGCTGGAGGAATTGATGTTGTTTTATTTTTAATTCTCATCACATTTTTAAAAAATAATTTTACTTTTTTTTTTAAAGGAAGTTTTAAGTACTGGGGGGGAAACTTCTAAAATGTGATATGAGTGTCTCCAATGCAGTAAGTTACACCTAAGTCTGACATTCTGGAACAATACCATTGAAAGTAGAATTTGTAAAAAAGTTTCTAACATGTAAGATTAGTTTAGATGTCCCATGATAATAATCTGAAAAGTTTAAATAACTGATTTTGTAATTATTTTATTACTGCTAAAACTGATTAGAAAAGAAAGGGACAGTAAAATATCAGTGGTCTCACACTGATTTATTTAATAATAAAATCTGATTTCAATAAGCAGGGAGCTGGCTTACCCCAAGTTCTAGAATTTAGCCATGGAGCTCCTCTCCACATACACCAGGGATGTGACTTCCCTCCCTCTGGCCCATGTTAAGACCTCTCCAGTAAAGGATGTTCTCGTGCTCCTCTGAACATCCATGAGCTGTCATAGGAGGAAGGTGGGCAAGATGAGAGTAGTCAGTTCTTGTCATTGCATTCTGCTCTGGATGTATTCCTTCATATTTCCCAGCCTCCTCTGGGAAAGAGCTGCTGGATCAAACACAGAACAGCTCTAGCAAGCTCCCAGTTTATGGGTGACTGTGGGCTGTCACCAGATTTGCCACGACCAATCTCCCATTAGCTTGCAAGGAGGAGGCATCAAACCCATTTCTCTCACACTCTGCTCTACAAAGTGAAAGGAAAATATTTGCTGTATCACACCGACTTTGTTCTCAAGAGCAACAGATCTGGACAAACCCAATGCTAGGACTGAATGAAAGTTCTGGATTCAAATAGTAATTTTGGGTGAAGTTGCAGCTAGAGGCCATATAAATTTGATGATAGCTGCCCATGTGCTCAACTGAAATTCTAAATATAAACCCCCTTAAACTCTGAGACAGTTCAGCTAGGTTTTCCTGTGTATTTACAGTGAACCCAATAGTAGTTCTATTTTAGAATTTTAGATTTGTTTATAAACATTTTCACAATTTTCTTGTGCATTATTTAATTTTCTATGAACTTAGTAATTAATTGTTGGGGGTTTTAGTAAATCTCTTGGGGTTTCTTGTAAAGCTTTTTAGCTATGTTTGGTTTTAGACTCAATAAATCCTACTGTGTTCTATAAGACAACAGATTACTCAAACTAAGATATTTATTAATATGTTGAACTGTGTTGTGTTTTGTTTTATTTCTTGAAGAACTGTCATAAAAGTTGTAGATATTTAGTGATAATAATTAAAAAGCATAGAACTCATCAGGTCAAACCAGTAGTTTTCTTTACCTACAATCATCCAAAACATATTCTTATTCCTTTCCTTCTTTCTCATTCAGTTTCCTAATATTGTCAGGATTGATGTCATCGTTTATCCACTCCAGAATGCTATATTCCCTGGAAACTAATTGGTGGGAGGGGGAGATTGGCAACAAGAAGCCAAATTTATTTTAGCAATTTTGGGTTTTATAAAAATTAGTATGTTTCATGGAACAGTGGTACCTAATATTTCTTTACACTAGTAGTTTTCTCCTTGCTTTCTCGTCCTTCATTCTCCCTCCCCCAGCAAAATAAGAAAAACAGATTACTGTAAATTTTGGCACAGAAGGATATTTGCATCATTTTCTTAGAAGTCACGTGCTTTGGATTTCCTCTTGTTTATGATATATTGAAATGTCTTCCAGATGTTCTTAATTATAAAAAGTTTTCAGGAAAGCAAAGTAATCCTTAATAAAATTTCCTCTACGTTTTTTAAAATAGCCAATAAATTAGTGTACTGTAGCTTATCAAACTGCCACATAATTCTACATTTGACCCCGGCACAGTAAGGTCTGGCATTTCCTTAAGACAGCTACTTTGGTCAGAGGCAAAGCAGGCTTCCCTAGGCATAGTTTCAGTTCCTCTTGCAAGGGAGAGTGTTCCCTTCCTGGGGCCAGGCCAGCTGTGTGAGTGCTCATTGGTGTGATGGCTCCGACTTCCTGCACACACACAGCCACCTCTGCTGCACCAGCTTGGAAGGAGCAGATGTGTGACACGGGGTATGCCAAAGTTTGGATTCAGGACAGAGACAAAGAGAAAATATTTTAGCTTCTTCTCTGTGTTGCTGATGATGTGCCGCATGAGATTTTCATTTATACATTTTGGGCAGGTGCCCAGATTGCTGTGGTAAAATCTGGAAGAAAACACAATATAAATAAGATTTGTTCAATTTTCAAGAACATATATGAGGGGGGAAGGTTTTAATCATAAAAGATGTTTTCAAATGGTCAAAGAACTATTATGAGTGACAACAGCTATGAATTCTTTAAAATCTTTCTAGATTATATATGTTCATCTGTTTATTCATCCTAATGACACGCCTGGTGAAGGTGCTTACTCTAAGCCTGTATTTGTATAAGGAGTTATGGTAGGAACAGTAATGGGAAATAGAAACCAACTTTGCTATTTCTGTGATTTTTTGATCTCTGTGTATGTGTGTGTAGTGGGTTTCTTTTCTCAGAAATAATCAAGATCTGAAAGAAAGTTATAGTTTCACAAATATTTGATGAAAGAGTTATTAGGCTGTTGGATCATGGGTTTAGTGGCCTGCACATATCTTTAAATTTGTCCTGCCAAAATATCTCGCTCTGAGAAACAGGAATTTCAGCCCACATCCTGAAAGGCAGCAACACAAAAGAGTAAGCAAGTGAGTTTGGTTCTAGCCAGGTATGGGAATTCTGTGGCACTCTGAGGTGAATTTGAGGCATTAGATCTAGGAATATGATATAGAAACTGTAAAAGTAGGAAAGCATACAACATTGGACAACATGGACTAGATCTTCTTGCCTGTCAGAATCAGGTCTCTTCCAGAGGTAGGAAGGGAAGGAATCAAGCAAAAAAGAGGTTTGTATATTTGGGGGATTTTTTTCCCAGAGTGTCTAAACACAGCAGGACTTGTAATAAAATAAAATTACTGTTAATGTAGCTATTGCACATTCTCAGGTAGCATAAATGTTGTCTGAATGGTGAAAGTGAGCTCTGTTGGCTTGCACCACTTGAGACTCTTGCCTTTTCTCACTAATTTTCCTTGAGTACTATTTAATCAGCCAGATTTGCACAGAACAGTAAATAACCATGCAAAACTCCAAGCTTTTTTTTTTTTTTTTTTCCTCAGCCTACCTGTGGAATAGGGCTGGGGAGGAACTTGTGGGATATTTGCTGTCTGGCTCATCCATCAAGGAATATTTATTTGTTAGTTAATTGATTTTATGAAGATTGTACAGACTACATATGCAGTTCCTCACTGCTCAGTCTTTGTTCAGAGTTTACAAGCCATGACCTGATGGCAGTAGAGCAGCATAGCTTGCCTCCTCTCCTGGAGCTCATGGTGTATGGCAGAATGCTGCAGGAGAGACTGTAAAAGCAAGACACAGTACTGTGCCTTTGTAGACACAGTTTTCCACTTGTTGATTAGTTGGGTGGGTCTTTATTTAAAAGGTTTTGAAATGTGTAAATAGGACTTTGAGATTTCCATTGCACTGTACTAGAAAAGCAGTTGCATTAAGGGGACTGTCCACACAAAATTACAAAATTGGATGTTGGTGTAGCTTTCTGTGTGCATTAAATTTCTGTTAAAAAAGAAACAAAGATGCATACAAGAGGTAGAAAGAGTCACCCAGGAGGACTTCAGAGGTACAAGGATGGACTGAGGAAAGCTAAAGCCCTTGGGGACTTGGATCTGGTAAAGGGTGGCAAGAAATGCTCCAGCAGGTGCATTGTCAGTACAAAGAAGGCAAAGAAAAATGTGGGCCTGCTGCTCAGGAGGGTATGAAGGATAAAGAGCCATGGCTCTTCTCAGAACCATGCAGGCAAAAAAACAAGGCACAAAAGGTACAAACTGAAATACAGAAAATTCCACTTAAACATTTAAAAAAAAAAAAGTTTTTAATTGTAAGGGTGAATGAACACTAAAAGAAACAGATTACCATGAAATGTTGTGGAGTCTCTGCCCTTGGAGATATTTAAAGCTGGACTAGACACAGCCATGAGCAACCTGTTCTTATTGACCCTACTTTGAGCAGGGGTTTGAACTAAGCAGCCTCCAAAGGTGCCCTCCAGCCTCAATAATTTTGTGATTCTGTGAAATTCTATAATTCACAATTTTAACAAATAGCTGTACTAACACTTTGGACTAAATTAATTTCTCTGTAAATCAATTGAGTATTTGTTATCAAAACTCTGTAAACTTAATTTAACCTAACCTAGACCTAAGTGTTCCATAAACCTTTTATTGAATCAGAGGTCAACAGTAATGTGTGCAGCTTTTGATTCCAATGAAATCGACCTGTGGGGGGTTTTTTTAATAAATAAATAGTCTTTTCTGAAAGTGAAACTGGCTAGAAGCAAAACTGAAACTTGCTTTATTGCTTTTCATTGTTCAAACTGGGAGAAACAGCAAAAGTAAATGGAGGTCATAGGTAGTTCTAAATAAATTGAATTAAAAATATTAATTTGTTTACCATAGCAACACCACTTCCAGTAATACGATGAAGAAATTAGAGTGTTTACTGTTACACTTATTACATTGGCAGAGCCCTTTTGATCTTCTGAGTTTTCTGTAGCTTTTCTTCTTTTCATCACGATTCCCTTACCTAGCTCCAGTAGTTTCATGGTTGTAAATACCTGTAAGATGCAAGTTGCTATAATTTGTGACTGTAAGAAGTAGACTTGTGTAAATTATGCAAAGAAAGGGAGTAATTTACTGTGGAATGAGTGCAGGCCTGTGCTGTCATTGGCTCCAGGGAGGATGCTCATTTGTGCCCGTGTGTGCTGAGAAGGGTGAAGGCTGAGTTAAAGCAGATCAGGGCCTGCTTTATTTTACACACTCCTGTTGTCTGTTTTTGCTGAAAATTCTGCCTGATCCTAAAGTCCATTTGTGTTGTTGGGTTCCTAACTTGTGCTCATTTCTTTTGCTGCTTTACCCCCATAGGAGGCACGTTCCTTGCTGTCCTGCATGCTGGCTGTAGCTGCTGGCCACTGGTGGTGGTTGACTCCTGGGAGCCAGTACCTGGTTTGCCACCCCTTGGTTTGGTTGGGCTCATTTTAGGTAGCACAGTCTGCAGTGCAGGTTAAATTAATGTATATTGCATAGACTAGTGATACTTCATGGATTTCGAGAGAATCCTGCCCACCAGGCATCTCCCCAGCTGGGTGTGGATAGCTGACAGCAGATTTTAATCACTCCTAAACTGAAATAGAAAAGGTCTGTGACCCTCTGCATTCCTTATGCAGTGTACAGGAGTGTCTCTGTGTAGTTCCTTTGGTTGCAGGCTTTCTCCATGCTCTTTATACATGACCTATAGATATTCCCTCAAATACTTATTCCATGGACTCCCTCTTCCTTCCCTTGGCAGTAATGCTGATATTTGGTAGGACTTTTTTTGCCCCTCTTATTATAAGGGAACTCCCAGTACAGAAATTCTTTTTAAACTAATTTACTATGTGCAATTTTTTCTTGTTTTGTCTTTCTTCCAGTTCCATCTTGAAATAATTCACTGTAAAAGGTTTATTTAAATTTTTGAAGTTCCTTTTTAAAGCAAGCTCTGGTTCAGCAGTACAAGATGCTGTAGTCCAACAATACTAGGTATTCCTTTCTTAATTCTTGTATGTTTCTCTTCCTAGTTTCCTTGTGGAATAGGTGAGAAAAGCAATTGCCTCTACTACTTAATGCCTCACAACTCAAACAATCACTCCTTCAATGTAATTTTGAATCCCAGCCCAGCTGGTGGTTCTTAGATTTCAGGTTCTGAATATGAGTTCAGCACTTTCAAATGAATCACTGAGAACATTACTTCTGTCAAAGAGTCATCTTTCTTCTTTTTTTGTTGTTGTTGGTTTTTTTTCCCCCCAGAAGGTTTTCTTGGTTTTACAGATGCAGATCCTGAGAAAAGAACATTCTCCTAGATGTACCAAATGCAGAGAAAAATATTAAAACTTTCAATTTTTCCCCCCCTGTTTCTTTAAAGTGCTTGTTCTCTTCTATTGTTCTATGGTGCAACAGAGATGTATATGCTGCCTTTGCATGTAATTGGCCTACTGGCCTTGTTCTTACTTATTTGTGATTTCATCAAGATTTAAATTGAAACTTCAGTGTTTTTGTGAAGGCCTGTCTATTGAAGAGCACTTTTTACCTTTTTCAGTGAGCAGTTAGTGGGGTAAAAACTCTCCTTTTCGTCTGCTGTCTGTGGACAGTTCTCTTCAGAAATAGCTTAATGGAAAATGTCCCAGCTCTCACCAGGAAGTTTGGGTTTTAATAACCTGCCTGCTTATGAAAACATATTATCAACTCTGAAGGCAGAAACAGTGAAAATGTTTAATGAACTGGGATACATTTTCAGCTTTGGTCATTAGCACACAGCCCTGATCTTCATCCTTAGCTTCTTATTGATGCTAGCTGGATTGATGAAGCAAGGTGTAGATGGATTAAATAGGGTATAAAGGCAATCATGTAGTTTTCTTCTTAAAATTTATCTGCAAGGGTGTTTGTTGAGGGCCATGCTGCTTCCTTCCACAGAGGCAGACAGAGGCTGTAAGGTGGTGCTTCCTTTGTTGAACTCTGAAGGGAAGAAATGCTTTTCTGGATAAACTGGCTGAGGATTGTTGCAATTTAATGCAGATAGTTAAACAGGAAACTCCCAAAAGAGAGGCTTTGAAAAGAATCTTCCCTAAATGATGATTATAAATAAAAAAAAAGTCAAAATAAATATGAGAAGCATCATCATTTACTTCTAATATTTCACTGATAGTAGTGTTCACATCTTAAAAAGATAAAAAACACAGACAATGATTTTGCAGACAGATCAAGATATTTCCTTACTTGCATTGAGTTAACTAAGAGTGAGTATGATTTCAGTGAAAATTCTTAACTTTAAATTGTTCATATTGAAGCATACAGAAAAGCTTCTCTTTTTGAATATTAGTGCACATTCTGAAATAAATTTGACATACTAAAAATATTACTGGAAAGAGTTCACTCTTTTAAGATATAATCAATTGTTAGAACCCTTTTGTTAATGTTTTCAGTAAAGTATTTAAATTAATCACAGAGTGGCAGATATCTCATGTTGGATGTGGAGATTTTGTTTAGTTTTTTTCAAACCTGAACTTCCTGTGGAGAAAAAGGGTCCAACAAAGAAACAGTGAAAATGAAAACCAGCAGGAACATAAAAAGAAAATTTTGAAAAATTGTCAACCATCTTCATTCACAGTGAATTCTTGAGCCAGAGAGTTTTGATACTCCTCAGTTCTGGGAGAATGAACCTGGAAAGGAAAGCCAGGTCTCTAGTCTGTTCTGCCTTTCCAGATTGTTGTTGCATCCCTACTCCAGTATGATGACTGAACTCTTCAGATGAGAACCCTTAACCTCTATTCCTCAAAAGGGAATCATTGATTTAAATAATACTGTCACTATAAGTAAGGTTTGTTTTCACTAAAACAGATGGGGGCATAATGAAGCAGCCCGAGTTACCAGATTTGATATGACCCCCAGCACTGAGGCAATGACAAACTGCTGAGGATAGAAACCTTTGCAGCCTACAGAGCTGTGAGGGGAGGAGGTGTGTACACAATTTACTTGGTCCACACTGAAAGGTAAATGATCAAGAAAGGATATGAGATGAGCCATGTTAGACCCAAAAGCTCATCTCGCCCCATTCTTGTCTCAGGTATCATCAGAAGTTGAAGAAGGTAGCTATTACCCTCTGAAATACTATTCTGAACACAAACACCCTGTTCTAGCCCTGCTGAGACAGAAGAGAGGTTTTCCTCTTTGGGAGACCTTCGCAATTTTTTCCTCAAGAATCCAGTCACAGAACTTGTTTAAACCTTTGCATCCACTGGGGCATCCTTCTTCAAGGTGTTCCACAGCTTGACTGTGCATTACACTGGTTTGAGTGTGGGATCTGTTCATGTTATTTGATGCTTCTGGGTTCTTGTATGGGAAGAAGCAGTGAATGGATCTCCTGTTACTGTTGCTATGCCACTTCCAATTTGGTAGGTGTCTATCATATCCTCCCTGTGGCATGTCTTCCATACTAGACCATGCCAGCACATTTGACTGTTTCCTGTCCAGTAGTAATTCTGCAGCTTTTGTTATCCTTGCCACTCTTGTTCATGCCTTTTCTATTTCTATATCCATTTGAGAAATGGGATCAGAACCAGATATAAGGGCTCTGTGGATTTATGCACTGATGCAGTCACACTCTCTATTTTCACAGTGGCTCCTAACATTTAATTTGCTGTTTTCTTCTGTCAACTGTTCTTTGAGCTGAGGCTTTCATTGTCTGTTATATTATCTGTGTTACTTATCCAGCTAGTTTGTTACCTACACCTATCGAGATCTTCCTCTTGGTGCAGTAATGAGCTTGGAGACCCTACTTTTAAACGCATAGTCAGCATTGTTGTTTCCATATGTTTCTCTTTACACTTGCTTGCATTAAATTTCATTGATCCATTTGTCACTCAGTGATTTGTCTCTTAAAATCCTTTTGCATGTCTTCATAGGCAGCCCACGTCTTTGCTTCCTTTTGTCTAGTTAGCTCCAGCCTCTGGATGAAGTATCTTAATCCCCTGCCTTACTTCTGGAGCCCCTTTAAAAGCTTCCTAAAAGCTCCTGCTGGATGATGGTAACTGATGCTGAAAGCGTTAAGTTCCAGGCAGCAGGGTGAAAAGAAGGTGTTGGAATCAGGTTCCTGAAGGTGGAAAGCTTATGTATGTTGTAGCTTTAGTAAGTGATAGCAGAAGTTAAAACAGAGCTCTTGAATGACTGTGCAGAGTGCTGAAGAATATTTTTCCCCAGTTGGCCCCCTCACCATATGTACAGTATTATTACTGTAACTGTATTGTACTATATAAATGAATGATTTAGTGATTTATCCACTCTACCATGCCTATGTGACCAATCCCCATTACAAGTTAATTCTCAAACCTTTACAATGGCAATATATGAAGTTCCAGAAGTATTCCAGAGTATTACCTGCTCATTAGGCAAGAAGACCTGATTGGATGTATGTTATTGGCCACTGGACCATGCCTTCATGTTCATCAGGTTCAAGTCTGGAGAGAGCAGTCTGGGTCTGCATCCTCAGAAGAATGGGCTTCCTGGCTGGCTATAAAGTTCCAAAATTGTTTTCCTGGGGTGGGAATGAAGATTCAGTTTATTTTGCTTTATTCAAAGTGTTTCTAGATAAAGGAAGATAATAAAGGGTGGGAAGAGACGTTCAAGTGACAGTCATTTCTCATCTGCATTCAAACTAATGGTTCAGATATTCAGCCTGGTGATGCTGTGGTGTATTCTGCCACTGATACACGTGGTGCTGTGAAATTCTTTACTCTTTTTCTTTTCAATTTGAGCCTGTTCCCCATCATGTTGGCTTACCTAGCAAGGGATCTTTTATGACAGAAGAACTATAGGAGAATAAGCAATGGATGGAAATGGTGTTTTAAAATGATGACCAGAGTAAGATTAAAACTGCTATTGTCTGTGACCAGCCTTCAGAGGCAGAGTGGCACTGGACTGTATAGACAGGGTCTTCCACAGGAAGCTGCATCTCGGGGCTTAAGCTTCACTATGGATGATTTAAGTAATCTTGCCCTTAGGTGGTAAGAAACAGGTCCCTACACTGTGACTAAAAGAAAATCCATCCTGTTGGTTTAGCAATTCAATAGTGAGTTCACACTGGAGAGGAAGAACTAGATCCTGTTTACTATTCCCAATTTTTTATTTTTAAAAGAAAATGAAAGATCAAAATAGTCCAGCTGCCAATGAAATAAAAGATAAGCAGTAATTTGTCTGACAGACTTCTAAATCTGTTCCCCCAGACATTTTATTTTGTCAGTGATTTAGTCCTGACAAACTTATTTCCTATGCAGCTTTTCCAAGGGCTGGACTTTATTTCCTCATTTAGCCTCTTTTTATTAAAAGAGATATTGGAAATATAAACGCATTTGATATCAAACTGGGAAGGATCCAAAATGTCCAACTGCCAGGAAAAATTTGCTGGACGGAAAATTAGCTGGAATGCCACATGTGTAATCCCAAAGGAAGGTAAGTGGGAAAGGTTTGAAGCACAGTGACTAGCCAGAGAAAGAGACAAGGGTGGTCTGGGAAGTGTAGCAGAGCATCCTTCACAGGAATTGCAACTTAAGTCACTTTTCTGCTTGAATTCTTTGTTGAAAATTGCATAATGCAATGAGATAGAATCGTGCCTTCTGTATCACAGAGTCCCTGACTCTGTTTCCCAATTGAAGAGGAAAAATCCCATCAGAGGGAGCACCTCCATCCTGTTCTGTGTTATAGGGAATAACTTTCTAAAGTTCTTCAAAAAACTCTGCTTAAGCTGTTGCTTGGTTTATGGTTTCAGTATATATATGTGGAGGCCCAAGTGCTCCTACATGGATTCTATACCCATGCTTATCCTGAAATTCTCCTGAGTCCCTGAGGGCTGGACAAATCCTACCTCAGATCAGAAGAATTCTTAATGGGGTTTTTTTGTTGTTTTTTTTTCCCCTTTCCTTTGCCTCTGAGACAATGGAATCGTTATCACTGCTGTGATTACATCACACTTCTACAGCCAATGATGCAACATTTTAAACTTGGCTTGCAGAGCAATTGTTTTGCTCCTCTAAATTTTGTTTATTACTGACACATGGATACAAAAGGGTATAATTTGGTAGCTAGATCTAATCAGCACTTTGTATATAAAATGCATCAAAACCAGACATCAATAGCAGTCCATCTTAGTGTGTCTGCATTCCAGATCATAGTGTAGTGTAAGTTAACTGTTCCTTTCATTTCTCCTGAAGCCCAGCTGGTCTTGCTTAATTTCACACTATTTTATATTCTGTTTATTGCTGAGTCCAACAAGTATTTTATTTTAGCTGTTTGTACATGTTAAACAAACATGGGATCCGGGTGGAATGTCTCTGGCAGAAACATGCTAATTCCTCATACCCTCAGAGTCCATTCCACACTTGAAGGAGTGGACTCAGCCAATTAAATTAGGCACCCAAACAGGAAAACCACAGACACACGATTACACGTTCAGCCAAAGCTAAATGCTGCAGCATGAAAGTCGTGTTGTTGTTTGGCTTTTTCACAGTGAGGCCTGTGTGAACAGAGACAGCTGGCAATGTCTCTGTCAGAGCCTGCCTGTGGGACACAGGAGAAAGGGAATTCCTGCTTCATGGAGCTGGCAGAATTGGAGCTCTCCTTCATGAAAAGATCATCATAGGTATGCAGTAACAGAACACCACCACATTTCAGTTTCCAGATAGTGTTTTTGGTGTCCAGAGACTGGAAAAGTCCTAGAGGATTTTCAGCTTAATTTTTCCTCAGACTTCTGCTCTGGTTGAGGTCACCAGGCTCTGAGCACTATTCAGAAATATTCATGAATTGCACAGAGCTGCTGATGAGATGGACTGTCAGGAGAGATGGTGAGCCCCTGCCCCTGTTCCCCATGCTGGCTTTCTGTCTGATGTCCTGGTGGTTAGGAAACATGCACAGGAGATACTAATTTGGGCATTTGTAGGAACATTTCAAATCCAGTCTTGTTAGATGTGAAAAGAAAGGGCACTGCTATAAAACTCCATTTAAAACAAACGTGTAGGCCTGCAGTTTTCATTGAAATACTTGTGGTGCAGACAATTCAGTGATGTAGCTCCAGGACAGCTGAAGACACCTTTTTTGGTCTGTTCAGTTGCCTGAGTATCTTTCATTCAGGGAGGTAGAGACTTAGATCCAACCTGTGTCCATGCATCTTCCTGGCCAGTTCTGATGATTCCTCCTGACAGCCTCGTGCCAAACCATTACTGCCAGCACTTCCTGAAGTACTCATTCTTTGCTTAGGAAATTTAGGCATTAACATGTTTTGTTGTGTACCACGTCAGTGGCTGGATGTCCAAAGGTCAGGTGTACCAATGCACAACTTGTAGTGCTCCATTTACATAGCCCTTAGCTACTAGGATGGTGTGTACCTTAGGAATCCTTAAGGTCAAAATCTGAATGTAGGCTGCCAATACTTTAGGGAGTGACAGTGAATGATTGTTGTTGATTGTGGTCTGTCATGGTGAAACACAGCTGTGCTACTTTATTTCTTGTTAATAGAGACCAAGCTATTTATTGTGTTCTTATGCTGCCATTGCCAGACTATAGCTGGAGTGTGTTGGGACTATGAACTAGTGCTCAGTAAACTGACAGGTTTCAGACTGTGTCCTTTGTGGAGTATATTAGACTGTGAGCTGTGATCTTCTTTTCTTACTTCTGAGGAAAGCAACTTGGTCCTTGGCAACTTAAAGACACAGCTTCACTCCATGGGATGCTGCAGTGATTTAGGTTGGCTGCAGTAACCAAGCTAGCAGTACCCTCATTTAACAGAAAAAGCTTGTTACTGTCTTCTTTTAAAATTCTTCAGATCTGAAAATTACTTTCCAGCCCTTTGGTCCAGAAGAAACCACGCTTCTTGCTTTAGCCCATGCATCTAATAGTGGTGATTTTTATTTTTTTATTTAATTTATAAAAGAATTGAGCCAAGTTGCATGCATTTTTTTTTTGGCATGACAGATCTTTTCTCTGATGGTTTGATGGTATTGTAGGTATGGATTACTAGTTTAGTATTGTTCCCTCAGTAAAAATTGCTGGGGCATTGTATTTGTAGTAAAATGACTCAAGTGTAATCAAAGGTGTGTTTTCTCTGTGAACTGAAATTTTGTTAGACTTCTCATGCTGGTCGGAGGAAAAGGCCAAGGGATGGTTGTTTGCCTAATGAGGGCAGGATACAGCTGGGAGGAAGCTTGAAACTCCATCACAGAGTCTGCAAACAATCTAGTGACATCAAATAGATGCCCACTGTTTGCCAAAAGTCAGTGAAATAGGGAGAAAATGAGGGAGATAATGAAATAAAGAAAAAGAGAACACTGTTTTTCTTTAATGCTGTGACCTTTTGTGAGATATGTCGTTTACACGGGTGTTTGTGTGAGTGTTGGCCCATGCTGATTTTACAGTACTTAGCTATGTGATGGCTGCTTACCAAAGCTGCCAAGCACCCTGTGGCCAGCCTCACTTTAGGCTCGATAAGCTCCTGCAGTAATGCTGTAGTTAATGGTTTCTGGAAGAGCTGATATCTATCTGCATTTGAACGAGCACATTTTGGACTAAATATTGAGAAGTCACAGGTATATTATGCAAATCCTGGGTGTGCCAGCCAAGCCTGTAAAAAAAGCTCATTAGGATTAATCTCTAGCAGGGTGACTAATGCAAAGGGAATGAGGTACTTTCCTCCCTGAGTCAGCAGAGATTTGACATAGCTTTCTAAGGGGCTTCACTGGAACGCAGTCGGTTGCTTTGTGCAGTAGGTATGCTCGTTTGTTTAATTTGGAACTGCTTGCTTTAGAGCAGAGAATACTATACGAAATTAGGAGAGACACATAGCCAGATACTCTACAAATAGATTTAAACCAAAGTAACTCTGTTTGGAAGACATGGAGTACATAATTATCCAATGTACATTAAAAGCACTAAAGACAGCAGCATATGAAATCTGTTTTACCTCCTGCTCTGCTCTTTGAGCTTTGCCAGATTTTTATGTTTGAGGAACCATATTTACAAGTGAGGTTTTTGTTACATCCTATCTCTGTTTAGTTTTCACATTTTAGACTTCCACATGTAATACCAGGAAAATTAGTTGCAGCTCAAGATTACAAAATGTGATATTTTAGGAAGGAGTAGCTAAAGAAGGTTCATTAGCAGTTCTCCAAAGCCTTTCTTAGGTGGAATCTTACTGGTAACATTTGTGTAAGGCAACGGGATGTTTTTCCTTGCAAGTGCTGTAGTCAGCTAACAGCAATCAGATTCTTTTGAGTGGTGTGTAATTGTTAGCCCCATAAAAAGAAAAATAAATTGCTCATTTTATCAATAAAGCTACACAGAGCCAAATACCAACACAAAGAAAATTTCAGTATGATTTAAAATGTTTGCTCATGTTTCATTCCCAAGTAACACACTATTTGTAATTTCAGATTGAGAACTTTATATTTTGCCCCTGCATTTTCTTAATTTTCATCAGTAATACGTGTTTCATTCTAGATAACTTATCAGGCACGGTGAGGATATTTGGAGATCCTTTCTAAAACTCCTAATCGTTTTTCAAAGAAAGTTAAAGGAAAGGGTAGATTTTCTTGATAATCCTTTCAAAATTAAAATATAACACAAAAACACTATGTTTAAGTGACATTAGGGGTCTCATTTAAACCAACTAAAGCTGGGAAATTCAAAGTGAATAACTAACACTCTGTTCTAAACTGCCCTCATGTATTGCAGCTGACAGTGCGGAAGCAGAGGTTCAGAGAGCAGTTCAGATAATAATCTTAGAAGTCTGGATATTGCCTGAGCCCCAGTAGTTGGGCGAGCAGGATAGATGTCTTTCAAGATCATTCTTTCTCATGAGAGATATGGCATTTCCTTTTCATGGTCATACTGAACATGTTTTTTCTCTGGCCAATTTTTGCTTCATTCCTTGGTTAACGGCAAAGGCTGAGTAGCACACAAGCAATTTCCAACAAATAGAGAGATCTGAAATTTAATCCCAGCCTTGCTTTCTCTCCAATCTCCACTTGAAAGAGACCCCAACTAGCCAGAAGTATCAGAATAATCTGGATTTCCCCGTTTTCATTTGAGGTCCAGTTTGACCTTTTTTTCCACTGCAAATGGTTCAGTATGCTGTGTTTACACACTTCATTAGCTTCATATTGCCACTATATCAGATAAGCATTTAGTTAGGCACAGCAGGACTTCTTAGGGAGACTCTATTGTGGAGCTTCCATGATTCATGGAATTCATACATCATTCTAGAAGTTTATCAAAATTTTCCAAATTTTCTGACATACCTAAGGAAGGGGAGGTATTACAGTGCTTAGTGCTATTTCTTGAAGCTGAATGTCAGATTTTTGTGTAGAAAAGGGACATTATTATTCTTGGAGCTTCTTTTCCAAATAAACTGAAAATACAGTTAATTTGAGGCAGGAAAAACCTTTGCCTTTCAGCAACTAACTTTAAGGTTAGTTTATATTTTACAGAACTCTTGCAAGTAGAACCTACACTCTTTGATTAATATCAGAATCTCCTTTTGTCTTTCTCTGAACATATTACTTTAAAATTTGCATAATTTTTAAAGTTGCACATTTTGCTGATACTGCCTGAACTAAATGATACAAGAAAACATAGCATTATATTATATTATTGACAGAATCAAAACAGAAAGTGACACTTCTATGCAGTAGTGTATTTTGTGATTCAGGGTGGTAGTTGGAACATATTAATGATTTCCTTGCTCTCCCTTATCCTGCTCCTCCCCTGCTCCCCCTGCAACTATCCATATAAACTCTAAGGATATTTAACACATTATAAGCTGTCCAGCTCTATGTTGCTCCTTGTAAGGTAATTTGGAATGATGATTCCTACTTGGTAAAACGTGCTCAGACATCAACTCACACATACACATAGCACAGAAAGCATGAATCTGTTAAGGATTTCACCTTTTAAGAAATGACAGAATAATTACAGGACAACATGTCCTTCATGAGTAAAAACAACTAAGCTAAAGTGCTTTCAAGGCTGGCATGGCCTACTTCTCTTCTAGCAAGCTGCATAAATCATAAATTGCTAAGGGATTGATTCATACACTGAGTAATAACTGGAGTCTGTAAAATGGTGTATATAAATGTGTGGATAACACAGACAAAGGTTGAACTGAATTCAGCTCTTCAGTACGGCTTGGCAACAGAACTGATAGAGCCCGAACCCTGACTTCATATACAGACACAGAAAATGCAGAGGATGAGCCATGTATTTCCTTAATGAAGGGTAAATAAGATCTTCCATTTTTCAGGAGGGGATTGTGATAGTTGGTAAATTGCCTAGGGCAAAACTTAGTGTGTTAGAAGTACTCAGTCCTAGAATTAATGTTCCTGGATTTAAAAAAGAAAAAAGGAGAGGAGGGTCTATAATATAATTTTACCTGGCTGTGGGTAAATAGACATAAAAATTCTATTTGCCATTTGCAGCATTTAAAAGAAAACATGCCTTAGTTAAAAATTAAAACAATCACAAACCAAAAATGTCATCTGGCTTTTCGAGTTCTCTCTTACTTATCCCAGTGTCTTCCTGGTGAACAAGTTGTTAAAATTCCTTGTATGTTCTTATGACTTCAAATCTTTCAAATGCTGCAGATAATCTATATTGGTGGGATGATGTTTCTTTGTCTGAACACTTTAACTGGACAGATTGCACATACACTCTAGTATTACCAAAGGCCAGGTAAATCCTGAAGAGTTGTTAGCAAGGGTAACTCAACTTGTGAAGGTTATCCAGAGATTTAAGCCTCATGAAAATGATACTTGCTGGAAATACCTACTCTTTACAGGCAGGGGTGCTTCTTTTTCTTGCACATGAGTTTAGGGCCACAGTTTCAAAGGTACACTTAATAGGCTTCTCTTTCTGTACAAAAAACCTTTGCCACCCTTAATACACAATGGCACATTGGTTGATCTAGATAGCCAACATTTGCATGCATAGGCAGTAGATTCTGTCATTTATGCTTGTAGATAATAGAATTTACATGCACAAAACTCATTTGGATTTGGCCTCAGAACAGATTGGGAGGACAGGTATTTAAGATTTGAGGGACAGATGCACAGTAGGGGACTGCTGGGGTAAATGATGGTTGAGTCTGGAATATTGAAATGGGGATGCTAAGGAAAAAGACAGTGCTCATCTGTGTTTGAGTTATGCTGAAAGAAAAAGGAGTTTATACAAAGAGCAAGACAAGAATGATATCAAAGGTCACCTTTCATTGTGAAGAGAACTTGAAACATGAAATTTTCTTTTCTGAAATATGTTTTTGCCCTATGGTCTCTGTCCAGTGATGGCCTTTAATCCATCTTTCATGAAATTTCAGCCAGAGTCTAGTACTTCATGTCACTGATACCAAGTAATTTAACAGAGATTGTAGATATGTAAGGGTCAATCCTTCAACTCAGGTGAGATTTTTAGGCTCACTGAAGTAAATGCAGCAATGTTAGTTTTGTGCCAGCTGATAAAATGTGCTTGGATAGTTAGATTCTTTCAAAATTGCTATAATTGTAGAATATCCCTCTATTTGACTTTGGTCAGCCAAGAATAACATTCTGGTTCTGAATTTTGGGGACATTATTTACAACATAAGAGGAAGTTGGTATCCAAATCTAAATGTTTACATTTGAAATCCCAATGAAACAAAGCTTGGCACCTACTCTAGGGCCATAACACAGAGGACGGTATCATCTGAAACCAGACAGTGAAAGCCTATTATATTTTAATATCACAGTGGTCACTCAACCTAGCCCAGACTCACTCTTTGCTTAAATAAGATCTCACTGAAATAAATATGAGTCATGCTAAAGGCAATAGTATTTTTCTTGTGGCTCTGTTTTGGTGCACTGACTGTGTAATATCAAGGCATCTGCAGCAATGCACTTAAGCACAAGTGGGTGAAATATGGAGAGAGCAGAAGTCTTAATTTCAAATTTCTTGGGTTTGTCAGATTATGTTATATAGTGTCAGATTGTTCTGTGAAAGCTGAGGCCACAGGAGTCCCATTACACTTTTTAGGCAAGATCCTCAGATGATGTAAATTGGTGTAGTGCTGCTAGACTAAGTGGAACTCTGTTGATTTCAGTGGCTCAGGATTTAACCCAGTAGGTCTGAGATAGCTGTAAAACCTCACTGTGCACTTGGAAAGTCCTACCCCATAAATGCTTCCACAGTGCCGTTTTTTATGGTGTCTCTAGGAAACCCACTTTGTCTCTGTGGCTTAAAAACACTAGCTACTCAAGGTCTCTGTCTACTCTGTCGTTCTCACACCATAACTGTTAATACTAATAAGTAGGGGTTTAAGTGTACTGTCTCTTAGTGGTTTTGATCTTCTTTTTTTATTGAGAGGTTGTCACTCTGAACTATTTGTATCTTGGACCATTTTTATAAGTACACAAACATAAAGAGAATATCTCTAGCAGGGTCTGTCTTGGTGCCCTGTGTAGTAGAGTGTCCTCCTCCTGATGGTGCCTGTGTCTACTTGCACAGAAGTACCAGGTGCATACATACATACACATGCACATGCAGTTAGTCTACCCTAAGTGTCCTCAAGCACTCACATTTCTTTTTCACTCGGTAACTAATGAAATTACATTTTTGGAAGAAAGTGTTATGTCTTATTGTGTTAGCTGTTCCAGGGTCTAGCCTGAACTCCATTGCATTCACTGACTGTGTCCCTGCTTTGGCATTAAGAACTGAGGTGGTTTTCCAGACAGTCATTTGAAAGTGTTTAGCAACAATTACCTTATAAGTTTGTTTCTGCAAAGCAAAGGAGATCATATAAGTGAGCTATAGAAGCAGGCATTCATACTGTTAGTATACAGCAGCTCTTATTTTTGTAAACACGAAGATAATATAAGATAATCCATTTTTTCAGTTTAAAAGAGATTTATAATGAAACGGCTTCTAGCAATCTTTAATATTTCATGGTCATTTTTTGGGGGAATGGGGGGAATCTCCAGCTTCAGTCCCTTGTTAATCATTTTCCCTTGAGAGGCTCCAGGCTCTGGTTCTGATTTCAGTGTGTATTAGGCTGTGAGTAGGTTTGAACTTGAATGTCTTCAGAAACTGAGGAGAACAATAGCGGCTTCACACTGCGTTGTGCTTCAGCTCCAGTGAGTAATGCTAAATTGCTTGCATTGTCACAGCCACATGCTTCCCTTGATGATCCTAATGGGTCCCTGCAGATCCAGTGGGGATCATACCACTGGCTGCATACATTTTTTTAAAATTGTTTCAAGATATCATGGAACACATCCAGAACCCAGAGTGATGTTTTCTTTGGGGCCCCAGACCATGGAATGTTTAATTACTAAAAATAGCAATAGGAAAAACAATTTAATCTTTTAGAGAAATGTTTGGGGAATGGGGGTTAGGCCAACTTGTGTTAGAGCATTATTTCCCTCAAGGATAAAATTCATATAATTATAATAAAATTGTGAAAAAGAATTATCTGCCTTTATGTTCTTTTGTATTCAGACAGTGGGCACATTGTACCCTTGTTTAGTTGACATTGCTGTTTCTAACTTGTATATTTTTCTTAGCCCTTTCGCTTCATATGCTAATCTTTACCTACCCTGTAGTATTTTGACTGTGTGTTTGATGCCAGTTTCAGAGGTGGTGTGTAGTTTGGATTTCCTTGCATTTGCTCAGACATCATGAACCCAAATTATGGCTAGTAGGATTTGTAAGTATATTGTGATCTGGGAATGAATCTAAGCCAGCTAGTCCAGAAAGTATCACACTTGAATGCAGTGAATACTGAGAGCGTGCTCTACTCTAACTTTGATGACTCCTAGACTCTGCTGAACTTTTGAGTTAATTAAAGTCACAATGACCACTAGATTTTTATTCTTCTTTCTCTTGAAGCTCAAATATTTGTCTTGGGACACCTTTTCATATTGACTTGCCTATCCACACTTTAAATTACACAGCTAGTAGCAATAATTAGATTTTTATATTACTGAAAATGGATTTGTGTGCCAGAAGACTCAAGAATGTCAGACAAAATGAATTTTCAAAATGAGCCAACAACTGAAGAAATGGAAGTAGCCCTAGTGACCCAGTAACATGTATCCACATCTCTAAAAGTTTTTTGAGAACTTGGAAATTCAAACTGCAACAGAAAAGCACTGTGTATCCCCAGGCAGCCTTTATTTGCATGATCAGCGCTTACTCAGCAGAGTACCATGGGTATGTGAGACCTTGGTGTATTAAACGGGTCACATTTAACTGTCCTTGAACAATTTCTGCTATGTATTAAACATAAACAAGCTTTTTGTCATATTCAGCATCACTGTTCTTTTTTCTCCACACTTTCTTTGATACAGGGTAATTTTTCTATAGGAAATTTTAGAGAGACACAGTGAATGTTATGTCACTTTCCTCCTATAGCCTTGCTTAAGAAGTCTGCTCTTCTCTCATTTTGTGTTCCTTGTTATTTTTTTCCCCGAGAGTTGGATACTTCCATCTGAGCAAAAATTTAAATTAAAGTTGGCTTTTATAGCTGAGAATTGTTGGGCAAATTGCAGTCTCTCTTAGTTTTCTAAATAGCCTTTAGAGACAGACTGTTCTTCTCTTGTCATATAAATGCACTATCATATAAATCCAATGAGCATGGGTCAAGGTGTCTGTTGGTAACTGGAAAGAAGATGCAAGACACTACTGGATTTCACGAGCTGCAGAAGGAAACGGGTAGCAGAGATCAAATGTAAATAAAAATGGCAGGAAAATTTTTTTTTCTCTTTCACAATAAAACCCCAACAAGTCATTCTTTAACACCCTTTGGTGTTTTTCTGTGATTTATTAAATAAAAGACTTCTTTATGTTGCAGGAGGTACCTTTCTACCCATTAAATATTTTTAATGATATCCAGTAAACCTTTTTCAAAGGTAGTGAGTAGTTTTACACTCTGGACAGTTTTGAAAAGAACTCCATGAAGTCACTGTCTGCTATTCCAAAATGTAAATCTTACTTTCAGTGAAGATAAAGGGGAGAGTGGGGAAAAAACCCTTTAAAGTTACATTACACAAAAAAAAGCTTTAAAAAGCATTGGTTTTAAGCATGCTACTAGCTTTGATGTAATTAGCTTGATGTTAAAACTGTGGTACACTAATGTCTGAATGAAAGGTACTGTAATTAAATTATACATTCTATTTGCAGTGCGTTTCTGTTTCACAGATTGTAAGTTTATAATCCTGCATATGCAAAAAAATCTCTGTTTAGGTCACCCATTTTCCAAATACCAAATATTGTGCAAGCTGAATGTCAAAATTGAGCATTATTTTATGTGAAATATGGGGTGACATGTCAGCAAAAAAATCAAGTTTGTTCAGGATTACTTGAAATTTGGCCCATTCTGTGTGAAAATCTAAACACATTAAAAGATTCAACCCTAGGGGAAGTGAGCACTCCTAATATATACAGGACCTAACGAGCCCTGAAGATAAAAACTTGAATTTCAGTACATAAGTTTTAAATAACGTATTTTAGAAAAATCTTCATTCTTTCAATCTTTTTAACAAAGGCCTAAGCACTATTCACATTCTTCAATAGAGGGTTCATAGGACACTTTTACTGACAAATTGCCTTTAAGGACTTTTTTGAATATTACCATCACATTGTTCTTGAATTTAACCATCTTAAAATAGTCAAATAAGGTGGATTACTCCCTTCAATGTGTTTTCAATTGCAGATCATGGCATTTTCATCCAAGAATTTTGAAGAGATAACTTTTAATTACAGTAATTAGAACCACATGGGCAATGACTGATGCAAACCTGATGTCTTCTCTTACTTTATTAATCTTTTTAATTAGAGACAAGAGAAAGCTTTATCTTTTGAGAAGAAGAGATCAGTTGTGATATTCTGTTGCACTTTTGCAACTTAAAATAATTTGATTGCTTACCAGAAGTTTTTTGCTTGGATGCAAAAGGCAAGAGGGATTTGCAAATTTTCTCTTTGCTTACCTTCAGCACTGTGTGGTGTCCCATATGGCACCAGACTGTTAAGATTATGGAACTCTTCTGTTAGGTTTACTTCAGTTGTACAAAGTTCTCAAAAGCAGAGTTTTCAAACTGAATTAGAAAGCAAGAAAATGAGAGCCAGTTAAACACCACCATACGTCAGAGTAGTTGATTGCCAAAGCGTAGCTTGTATGAGATGTTGAGAAAGATCTATGAGAGACATCTTATTCTTTATTTAAACTCTCCTTAGCTTTAGGAGCTGAGACATCTTAGCATCTCTTAGGTCCACTGTGGCTATGGTTTGAAGCAGTTGTAGTTTAGAATGGTGTGAAAGAAATGCAGCTCTTTGAAAGAGACACTGTGATTATTTTTCCTGAACTGGTTTGAAGGATTCACTTGCCTTGAGTATACAGCAGGTTCAATTCAATTCCCTCTCTGGCTTGAGATACTTCGCAAACTTATAGGTAAGGTTTAGTTTGCACATGTTTGCCTGGTGTTTTTTGCCATGCAAGTACTCTGAGTAAGATTAATGGCTGTGGTGGAAAAATAGCACAGAGGCTTTTTCTACTTAGTATTGTTCAAATTCTTTTGTATTATGTAATGCCAGTAGTGTACCAAGTGAGTTACTAACAAGTAAAGGCAAGGTTTCTGCTATAGAAAGTTCATATTCTAACTAAAAATATGACATCTCAGGGCTTTATAGAGAGGCATGAAGACAATGGAATTTCTAGACAGGGAGGAAACAGAAGACTTGTGCACATGGAATGTCAAAGGCAAAGCCAGTCTGTAATACCTGTATTTCGTGGTTCAGATAAGAATCTTGTAAATTAACCTATATCAGCACAGGAATTGGTGACACTTCACAAAATGTTCTGCAAACTAACAACGAAAGAACAGCACATGCTTTTGGAGACTTGAAGTTCTGTAAACTTCCTGTACTGCTTCAGCATATAAATAGCAGAGATTCCAGCCAGTGCTGTGGCTTGGTAGTCTGTGCTCACGTTAGGATGCTGACTTTGGGCCTGATCCAAACGCCTTTGAAGTCAGTGGAAGGCTTTCAACTTCAGTGAGTGAAGTGCCGAGGTGTTTTGTGGTGCTTCCTTGTGCCAGACAATTTAGAAATGTTAGTGGGAACAGAGAAGGGGAGAAGTTCAGTTTCCTGTATCAACTCAAGGAAGGTAAAATGAACTCATTTTTTAGTTGTTATTTTAAGAAATATTTGCAAAAATGTGTTTGTGCCTGTCACCACACAAAATGGACTGGGTTTTTAACAGGTGATGGTAATGGAGAGAGAATGGCAGTTTGTTGGAGTGGCCTCACATTGTGAATCTTTATTTGTGTAGTAGAAGTGGGTGCACAGCTCACCTTTTATATGAATGTTAAGTTAGACATCATCTGGTTTAAAGCCATTCCTGACAACTTTTAAGCAGACCTACTAGCATTCAGTGCCAGTCAAACTGTGACCTTGTCTGCAAATTAGTTCCCCATGATCGCTTAAGTGGTGATACTTGCACCACAGAACTGGAAAAGTTAGGCCAAAAAATAAATTAGTCTTGCATTACACATAGTAAGAAAATAGTTGTTTTATCCAAGCCCATTCATCCATCCTGGGTCTGGAGACACAGTAACTCTCTAGAATCCCACTCTAATGTAACAAGAGTGGAGGGAGGGAGTTGAAGCTGATATTTGTTTCCAACTGTCACACTCAGTGTGAGGATGTATGGTGAAAACATGAAGGAAATATTGCATTTTGAAATTCCTAGGAAGGTGCACTGGCATGTATTCCTACACACATGTTTGTCATATCTAAATTATTGAGCAAATGAATTTAGTAATAACGACCATGAATTAACCATCTGTCAAAGATAAGGAATATTTACTTTAACCCTCAGGCTGCCACATGCCTTTATATGGTGCCCACAGCATTCTTTTGGTTTCCAAAGTGGAAGTGTGGCAGTAGACCAAAAGTTAACATGGAGGGGTGGGGATACACTCCCTTCCACTTTCTGAGAAATAATTATCATTTTTCTTATTTGTTTCAGCCAAACTTTAGCAATGTCAGAAATGTTTCTGCAGATTGTTTTGATTTTGATAAAGAATGACTGCTTTATGCTGCAAATACATTTCAGCTTTAAAAACTTGGGATCTTTTAAAATTATTTTTAATGTTACCTGAGATGTACATTGCATAGAAGACTTAAACGATTAAAAACGATTGGAAACGATCGGATTTTCTACTTAAATTGCCCTCCTTACTCCAATCCATCTTCTAAATGAGGTCATGTATATCTTTAAAAACGATGTACTACTGTATCTTCAGAGTTCAGAGTAGTTCGGAGGCCATTTGCCAAACTAACTTCCTTGCTGTGTACTTCATCCATAAAAAAAAAGATCCAATACTCAACATCCAGATCAAAGCTTACAAAGAAATAAATGTAACAACTACTTTAGAAAGTTAGCAGGCTAACCAGTGGACATTTGTGTGGTGGGATTACTTTGGTTTGTTTTTCCCTCCTTGGATTGAAGTGGCTTGAGATCTGTTCTTCCACAGATGATTAGTCTCTTATTAGTTTTTCTGTAAGTACTAGTTAAAAATTACTAAGACAGTCCCATTTATTCCATGTTGATAACTAACTGGATCATATTAAATTAATGTAACTATAACATTCATATTGCATGAATGTAACTAGGCCTATTAAAAAAATTATATGTAATGATTTGGGGCAAGATTTTCAAACAAACCTATCCATTTGTTTGCTGAGATTTTAGTGAGACAGCCCTCACGAAGGCTTTCAGTAGTCTAGGAAATGGATGCCTGTAGAATGTTGGAAAATGCAACTTGTCCCTGGATAGTTTAGTTTGAGGGTGGGGTTTTGGTTGGGGTTGTTTGTTTCTTTGTTTATTTTTTTTCTTCTAAAATTGCTGCTTTCCCTGCCCCCTTTCTCCTTTTCAGTCTTTTCTAATGATTTTAAGTTCTCCTAACTGGTCCACTTCAACCTTAAAACTTGCAAAAACATCCATATGGAAAACATCAAGATGCTTAATGACTTTCATGATTTCTTTGGGAGAGCAAGAGGGAGCAGGGGAAACAAAGGTCATTGATCATACAGTAAACTCATTGGTATAACTGAAGTGATCAGTCTTCTCACCTGTCTCTCACGGTAGCTGCCTCCTTGCTGCTTGGAAGTTAACAGCTGATGGTACTGAGGAGAAAGCTTCCTCATCCCTTGCCATGGGCTGTGAAAAGCTGGGCAGCTAAATGTATGCTGATAGTTTTACCAACTTGAAGAGCTTTTGTAGATCTCTTGCTCCATGCATCATCTTTGTAAGAATCACCTCCTGTCTGTTTGGAGCAGTTTCATGTCCCTTCTGCACAATCTGGACTGATGATCTAAGCCCAACCAACTAGCAATAGCTTGCAGTACTTTCTTGTCCCATAATGAGAGATTGCAAATGTGCTGTCATCTGCATTTTGCAGTCTTCTCAGTGGCTATCTAGAGCTACCCTCAGGCTGAGATCAGACTTTGTCCATTTCCCCTTTGTAAGGCTGCATTGCTTCTAATATCTGAAAAGAATTCTGAAATGGAAAGAAATAAAGGCAATATAAAGAGAAATGGAACTTTTCAATATCAGCTGAAGTAATCATATGGTATGAGATATGTTTTCAAAATATTTCTCTTATCTGTTTCATGAAGAGTCACATTCTGTGGGTGTTTAATTTGAGTCACACTGTGTCTTATGTTTCAACAATAGTTTGTGCTAATATGCAAGTATGTACCTTTGTCCTGCAAAATATTGTACAACGCCATCCTTTGAACAGTCTTTATCTTGCAGTTTTAGCTTTCTCCCACCCCCCTTGAAACGTAGGTGGTCACTCAAAGTAAACAGAATTCCTTCTACTCCCTCCACATCTGCTATGTGTTATCTGGCACTCACCTCTGACCCTGATATTCATCATAAGAATAAGAATTGCATCCTATTCAGCTGCTTGTGTGCACTTTAACTCCAGTGATCACTGGCTGTTGAAATAGTATGTGCTGGGAGGAGAAATTGCTGAGACATCATCGGGGTTCAAACTGGACTCCCTGCTTTCTTGTGCACTTTGGAATAATTAAACAGAAGTCTAGGGATAAGCAGGTCAGCACAGTATACCGGGGGAGAAAGTTTGATATAATTCAGGGTTCTAGTGGCTAGTGAATATAACAAAACAAGTTTAATACTAACTCCTAATGAGGAGGACTTTTGAGTTCTGTTTGGAAGCTGCTGTATCAAATGATATTATCCATCTGCATAGAGAGACAGTATCCTCTATGGAAGCAGTAAGTTTAAAAGCATGT
This sequence comes from Sturnus vulgaris, assembly GCF_052056855.1. Lineage (NCBI taxonomy): Eukaryota > Metazoa > Chordata > Aves > Passeriformes > Sturnidae > Sturnus > Sturnus vulgaris. The sequence goes on along the minus strand of NC_142251.1, from coordinate 15,589,078 downwards.
TTGTGATGTGAACAACAGTTAGTGATCCTCTTCCTTTCATTTAATAACACCACTGTCCATGACCTGGTAGTATCATTCAGGGAACAAAGTAAATTTTTTTTTGTAACACTTTTAAAATCTGGTCTTATATGTGAAGATTTGTTCGGATAAATAAAGATCTGGTCTCTGCCACCCCACTAAATGGAACCCATCTGAAATTTTCCTTTTTTCACAAGGATGGACAGAATTACTTTTTGGACACTGTGGAGGAAGAAATAAAACTGCCAATTTGCAAGGGTGAATCAATTAAAACTTTGGGAAATTTACCAATTCTTTGGTTACTAAAGACTTTCTGCTACTTACTGTCTTCTTTCATGGCAGAGGTGTGAAGGAGGAATCCTCTGCCTGCCCCTAATCTTCAAACTCTTATCTTCACTTGAGTTACGATGATACTCATAGAGCAATGGGAGCTAAATATGAATTTGGCCTGTGGGATAAACTGCAAAAAATCTTAATGGCTTTTAGCTGCTAACTTTATCTCCCTCTCTCCACCCACCCACCCACCCCATCCCCAATCCTTTTGATTTTCAGAAAAAAGGTTTGGGAACCAATGGTATTGTGAGGCCAGTGTGATTTATCAATTAGCACTCCTGCCCCTTGGTGCTACAAGCCTCAACACTGCTTACAGAAAAACAAAACCAAGACCTCCTTGTACCCACACTTTGAGGTGATATGTCAGTTCAGCACAAGGCCATCATGTGGATTACAATAATCTGGTAGATCTCAGTTATCCATACCAATTATCAGGATATGAATAGATTTCTTTTTTTTCCTTTTAAATTGTTTATGCTTCTTCACTTGCCAAGTTTGTTTCCTTGAGCATATCTGTTTTTATATTTAGCAAACTTAACAAGGGATGAAATAGGTGCTGAGGATGTTAATTATGTAATTATATGAGCAGAGACATACCATGTAATAGGCAGAGAAGAAAAATGACAAAGACCTTACATGAGAAAATTAAATCCCGTGTTAAGTTTTTGATTAAGGTTCTGATTTTTACTGTGTTGCCAGTGGTCACTAGTGACCTCAAATGTAAAGGTGAAGAGTTTTATTTCTTGTTTGCATTTATTTAAGTAGGCACATGTGCATCTGCTGTACAGTCACATTAGTTGGGGGGGCTTATCAGCAAATTAAAATATGGGAAGCAGGATTCTCATCCAGGAAATCATCTGTTTGAAAAAGACTCTAAAATGAAATGAAAAGGATCGCATGAACCTTAGTGGTATCTAAGTGGTTTCAGTTTGTGCATTGTTAAAAATCATGCAGTGTCCTTTGGTGGCCTTTTCATCTTGTTTGTTTTAATAAAGAAGACCAGTTAATTTGAAAGGTAATTCTCTATTGGAATTGATTTCTGATCACCCTATCACTTTGCAATTCTTTATACATCAAGAACATTTAAAAGTATATGCACATGTTTGTGGGGATTTTTCTTTTCCTTTGGAGAGATTCAATTATTTATGCTAGAATTGTTTTTATTGTGAGTTATTTTTATAATTGAATCAAAACTGTGTAGGCTGATACAGCCCCAAGTTACTGTTGTGATCTGAAAAATCCTCAAAATAGCTGAATAGAATAACTTTGTCACTTGTTTGTCATACCAGTTATGACAATGGGTCATTCCATGGATGTCTAAAAGATCTTTAGCCACATTTTATAAAGCCAGAACTGTAATCCAATAACAATTTTCTGGCTAAGTGCTTCTCAGTTGCCACTGGGGACTATCTGCATCACTGTTGATGCTCTTAAAATGAGTTTAAGTTAAAAGGACACAAATTTCATATTTCTTTCCTTATTTTCTTTAGAGTAATCTAAGAAAATAATATTTTAAATAATTGCATTCTGGTTCCTGAGGGATATCAGCATAATTGCATTGAGGGTACCTTTATTTTTTTATGCATTTATTTATTAACAAAGAACTACATTCCGTCTGTAAAGCAAATGATTGGTCCACTGGCACAAAACAATAAAGTAATGTAACCTCTGGTTCATTAAATTGGAATATAGGGATTGAATTACTAATTTATGTTGGTTTGAATTTCATGTTATAAATTATAAGATTCTAAGCTGTAAGGGAAAAATATTTCCCATGATGTAGGCTACCTATAATTCCAGGAAAATTTATATAAGACTCATTGAAGGTAAAGAAAGGAGAGGTACTGAAAACCAAGACTGGCATGGTTCATCTGGTGCTTTGGTGGGCACTTAAAAGAAAGCACAGCTGAAAAAAACCCCAAAACAAAGCAAGAAAGCACAAACTCTTATTTAAACTGAGAATATCTGTAGGGGTCACTTTTAAATTTGGATAGTGTGAAATGCTGGTTTCTGAAACTCTGCAACATGAAGGTCAGGTAGCAAAAGAAATGAACAATGAGAAAGAGAGATGCTTAGTAAACCTTTGGTGGTTTCATTTCATTTTTGTGTTGTCTCTGCTGCAATCCACTGTCGTGTTTTAGTCACTGTAGTCTTGAATTCAAAACTTTCTTACAAATTTCAATCTGCTATTAAGTTCACTCTACACTGATCCTTTCAGTTTGATTTCTGTGTTTAACAGTATCTGGAGCTGTTTGTAGAAGCAAATATAAAACCCATATAAGACAAGATGTTCTCTTCAGTGTTATTATACTGACTGGATTCCTACTGGGACCTACTCCTCTGCTGCTACAGTTGAGGCAAGAACTGGCTCTTATTTCAGCCTTTAAGACCACGGACAAGTCACTTTCTGTGAACAGTGTGTGCCTCAGTGTTACACTTCTTCAAAAGTTGTGTTTGTTTCCTTCTTGAGTATCATAAAGTGTTTCACAAAGACTGCCCTCAGATTTTCGGGGAAAATATTAGCTAAGCTTTCCCTTTCTTACAAAGAATGGGTAATCTAAGCTGCCTATATGGCAATCTGTTATGAATATTTAGGAACTGAAAATTGATTTAATGAATTTGAGATTATGTGATGTTTCCAGAATTTCAGCAGTGGAACCATACTTACTATGAACTTAAACTGCCTCCCTTGTTCTCCACCCTGGGCTTTTGTTTGGAAACCAGATAGGTACAGCCAGGTGTTTATCTCTATGCTGTACCAAATCTCACTTTTTACTGGGTTTTAAGGAAGCCACTACAGGAAGTAATTGAACACAACTATGAAATAGCACATGACTCACTTGTTTCCCAGTCTTTTTCATGGAAGATGCCATTTTGATGAGGTGGTTTGCCTGCTGGAAGTCTAGGCTTTCTCTGCAAAAACTTACCAGTTATTTGATTACTCATTTATATACTTTGAACCACCATTAATTTTGATACACAAAACAGAAGGTCAAGGTTCTTCCAAGTTAAAATTTGCACTTGCTTCATGGTAGAGGAGATTTCAGTCCCTTCTGGCCACAAGGAGAGTCCTGCTCCTCTCCACCCTGGAGTCAGGTGAAAGCTATGAGCCCTCAGGTAAGTCAGCAGCAATTGAGGCTCTCAGGTGAAAGCAAGGCCAGCTTGGATCAGGTTCCTCAGCACTGATCCTGTCAAGTTTTGAACATCTCCAGTGATAGGGATTGCACAGTTTCTCTGCCCTACATGTTAGTTTTTTACTGTCCTAGTGATGATTTCCCTCCCCCCTTTAACAATATTTACTTGCAATATTCCTTGTTGCAACTTGGGGTCCATTATTTCCTATCCTGTCACTGGTGCACCTCTTTAGAGAGAGATTGGTGCTCTCTCTCCCTTTCTCTCTCTCCTTCCCTCTTTCTCCCTCTCTTCTACTTCAGATTGTGTTTGAGACCAGCTGAAGTTGCCCTTGTTTTGCTGAACCTTCTCTGTCTTGCAGAGCTTCAGAATTTTCAAGAAATAGTGTTCTGCCTTTTGTAGTTGGACCTTTATTGAACCTCATTTAAACTTGATTGATAAACAAATTCTTATACTCTTGTGTAAGAATCAGGTTTTCTATTTCAGGGTCTGAAATGTGGGCACATTTGTGGTCTGTAAAGTGTATAATCTGGATTTGATAACCATACAATTGAAAGCCAGTTTATGAAGGACAGGCCTTTGTAGGTTGTACTTTTGCTACAAAAACTCATGTCACTTTGAATGCATTGTCTCACTGAAACTATGTGTATTTCCCTTGAGGCAGTGGCTGAACACCATGAACCTTGATTGTTTCCAAAGGCTCAGGGAGGCCCAGGCATCCTGAGCTCTAGTTTATGCTGATTGTCCATAATGTACTTGAAGCTTATCTTTCTATAGTTCATTGACTCACAGTATATAAGCATTTACATAATATGAAAACTCTAAATGGAAGAAAGGTGCCAATTATCAAATATGAAATAGATTTCAGGATGCTCAAGCATTCACTTTCATTACAGATCTGTCCTTGCTATTCTTGAATCCTGCTGGGAGGATGATACTAGAAGGTTTTATGGGTACTTGTCTGGAAAAGATATGATTTAAATAAGTTTAATTACTAACTGTTTTGTTTGTGTGGGTTTTTTTCCTAGAGTTCTTGAACAGGAGGTAATCTGACACAACGCTTATTTACAGCATAGGTAAGTGACACAACTGATTATATGAAATTTTTTGACAGTATTATTGAAGTGAAATTGGCAGTCTGCAGATCAGGAAAGCACGGTGTAGGTTGTGCTCTAGAAGTACTAGAAAATGAGAAATACAGATTTGGAGAATACAGCACATAGCTGTAAGTCATTCTAATGTTGACAGACCCCTTCCAAGACATAAAAGTGTATTAGAATGAGGCCTTTTTCCATATCAGCTCTTTCTTGAATCTCTTTGTTGAAACACAAGCTTCCAGGTCTGTAAGTCATTCTTACATTCCAGATGGAGTTCAAGCTGTTGTTTCCTCAACTACAGTTTTGTGTGTGAATTCCCTTCTGTGTTCTGTGGACATGTACACCCCTACAATCTCCAATCAGCTATCTCCTGCCATAGAGGAGTGTGAAAGATGTTTTCTTCCTCTGCCTTTAGAACAAATAAAGGGATGGATTTATTCTGTTATTTTTAAGAGGTTGTTACTCTAATTTGGGAGTAATGAGACAAATTGCTTGAAAAGTAAAGAGGTTGCATTTCTCTTTATAATAGAAGATATTTTTCTGAAGTATGTTACTGAATAGTTTACTTCAGAGATGGCTCTGGGAAGAAATAAGTATCTGAAACAAGTTTGAGTTTATGTGAGACAAAAAAAGTGAGTTGATAAACAAATATGGCCTGAGATATTTTAGTCTCACTGATTTTTGACAGCAGCATATTATCAGATTAGGAATATTTTCATATCAGAGTAATTATGGAAAATTCATACTGCACTCTGTGCACCAAGGAGCTTTTACTAACATTAGTCAGATGCAGCCCACCTGGGAGGACACTGTTTGCTAGCTGGTCATAATTATTTGTATTAATCCTCTTGTAAGTGTCAATTCAAACCACAGCTCCCATTATCTTTTCCCATTCCTCACATCATCCTTCTTATCTAACCAATATCTGACTCCATTACTCCTTTGAAGTGGATTTGCACTTTTCAGCTCCAGCACAGGCATTTGTGCATTTGCAGCTCCTAGCTGCGTTCCACAGGCCCATATTCCAGATGTCTGTGAGGAACAAATTAAGCATTGCTGTCTATACCACAAAGTATATGAGAATATACTTTATATTTATATTTATATTTATATTTATATTTATATTTATATTTATATTTATTTATATATGAGGAAAAGGAAAATATCAGCTGCCTTACAACAGGGAGCTCACTGTGGGTGAAGAACTATTGTTCTTCAGGAGGAGAAAGAATATATCCATTTTAAGTCATCTTTTCTGTTTGTTGGTTTGAATATTTTTACTTTGCCCTGACAAAGTAGGAGTTTTAAGCCTACTGCTGGGACATCAGTTACTTCTTGTCTAAGGTATTGTACTTAATATTGTACTGTGGTATTGTGGACAGGCTGTGAGGGGGCTCTGTGTGAATTCAACTGCTGTGAATTCAGTTTTGTAGCCAGGTAAGTGAGCTCTCTTCTATCCCATCTATTTTGCTTAGAGTTCTTTTGTTCTCCACCAGTGATCTGTTGGTGACAGGATGGTGTTCTGTTTTGACAAAAGTTCAGAGTGGGAGGCTGTCAGTTAGGACAGCTGTGGGCATTTGCTGTCCCTGAAACTGCCTCTGTGCTCTCTGCTCTGCCTGTGGACTGCATGTACAGTGTGAGTCCCCCAGGTCTGTGGGGACTCTGCAGGAGATGGGGTGTTGGCCTCCTAAACGCTGTCACAGGCTGCGTGCCAGTATATCTGATCTGTTAGGCTTCACACTTCCATTAATTCAGACAAGGTCTTCTTTTGACCCTTACATGGCATTGCATAACAGGTTTCAGGGCATCAGAATTGTTACTCAGACAACTGTATTTGGTATCAAAATACAGGTGAAGCACATAAAGTAAGACAGCTAGGGAGAAAAAGTGAAAGTATGGAGAGGCATCGCAAACATTACTTTAAAATTTGGGGGAGATTGATTTAGACTGAGTAGACAGCACTAGGGTAGGAAGGAGATGTAAGAAGTTGAACTTGATATACACATAAGAACCATTCTTAAAAACTTCAAAGAACAAGTGGTTTCTGCCATAGCACACCTAAACCAGATTGTGTCAGCACACCTATAAACGATTCCATCCTCTTTCATATTGCAAGTAGCATAATAATATTCAGGATTTTTTTTACCTCTAGGAATCTTAAACATAAACCTCTGTTCCACACACTTGTTTTATAAAGTCTGGATTTAGAAGGGAGGTAGGGCTCTGAATGTCCTTTTTTCTATGTCGGTGTTGGGGAAGCTGCAGTTCTAGTTTTAGCCCCAGCCCCTTATAAAACCTAGTAGCCTGCCTAGTGCTCTTCAGCCAAAAACCAGCCATTGCATTTCTACTTTTTAAGCAAATTGAACAAGTGGAAGTAAAGCAGAAAACAGCAGTTTTTTCTCACTCACATTTTTAGAAATGCATTTGATAGCCTCACTGCTATAGTCAAGAACGGTGGCCCTGTGGTTCTATAATTTCTATTAAATGGCACTGCTTTAGACTAACTGGCAGTGGGCTTTTTTCTACTCACCAAGCAGTTTCATTCAGATAATTCCTCTGTCGTCAAAAGCTCCTTCTTTGGTTGCACCACAATCATTGTGACAGTTCCAGGTAAGAGTATTTGGCAGGGATAGCTCAAGGGTTCATTCTTTTCAGAATGTTTACTTTACCTGGCATATCTTTCCTGGGTGCCACAGTGATTAGTCATCTGTATATTATTTAGGGGAAGCTAAGGAATAATATTCTTTCCTAGAAACAACTAGGGTGTGAATAACAAAAATAATAAATAGTAAAACCCCCTCATCACTGAAGATGTGCTAGGAGAGATGCTTGCACAGCAAGCAAAACACTGTGTAGAACAATATGAGCATGTGTATTCTAGGTAGGGTAGAGAATATTGACTGTCATCAAGAATACCTGAAAATTCTCACTTATAAATTACCATAAACAGGATTTAAAAAAATAATTTCTTCACAAACTTTAAATATTTGGGTTGATACCTTCCACATTGGGCCTCCTCATAGGGTAAAACATTTGGAAATATTATGATCAAAATGGTTTGGTTGTTTCTGAAAAGGAAGTGAATATGCATTGTTCTCTGTAAAATTTTGAGCACTTTTTCTTCCCTAAATTGCACCTTCCTTTTGCTATTTCAGTATACCATCAGAATCTTTTGTCAAAGTGTGATCTTCTTTCCTTGAAGTACTGGTTCCTGTTGAGAAAGATGCTATTGTTGCCTTATTTCATGAGCTGAAATGATTAAGGTCTGTAGAGTGACTCTAAATATTCCTAGTGATGCTATTGAGTCACAGGCTTAGCAATAGGATTCTGTGCTATGGTATTTGTGGAGAGCTGGATAGATCCAAATTTTTAGAAACATGGCAATTTACAAATAAAAGCTGAGATTATGAGTTGAGGGTTTAAAATCAGGATGAAATCTGCTGGATAATGCAAGTACAGCACTCAATCATTGAGCAGTTCAATATTTTGTTCAAGTATATAAAATCCAATTTTTTTTTCTCTTCAGTTAAGTGTGTGCCTTCAGGCCCTTTTTATTGCATGCTTTTCAGAACTTGCTCCAGAGACAGAACTATTAATTTCCTCCTAGGTTTCTGCATAGCTCTTAACACTACCAGTGCTTCAAAAACCATTAATGAAGTTATTTTCACAACACTCCCATGAAATGAGGAGGAATTATTGTCCTCATTTGACAGATGTAGACTGGGGCAGAGTAAATCAAAGTTGACCTACTAATGTGGGAATCCAGTTTGAGACATCCTGCTCCTATCTTTTTCACTATCTTTAACATTGGGTAGTAAGCTGAAAGTACAGCTCCCTTTGATTTCAGCTGCATTTATGAGTGATCAGCACTTTGAGCAAGGCAGACCCCAGGTTTCCAGTAGGGCATGGAACACTGGAGGAACATACAGTTGATAGATGACCTTGAGTGAAAAGCTTAGCTTTAGGAACTTGTCCTGTATCTCATAGACTGTCATATGAAAAAACAAGATGTAGACTCCAAACTCTTTGAGGCAACTTTTTAACTACCTGAAGTAGAAAATTGTCCTTTTATTTTTTTTTTCTTTCCTTACCTTCCTGACTCATTACATAACTCTGAATGTCAGCAATGCAAGGGGCAGCTGCCTTCTGCCCTGCGTTGATTCATCCCACAGACAAGTCCATACCGTGCACCGTGTAAAACGGTGATCTTGTGGAAAACTCAGTTTGCAATTATGTAAATGTACTGGTTTTAGCTGGGGTAGAGTTAATTATCTTAGCTAGTATGGGATTGGTTGCATGATTAACTGAATGCCAAACTCTCGTCCTGTCTTTGATCATAAACACTGAAGTCTGAGATGTATCACCAGAGAGAGCTACAGGGTACTAATAGATAAGGAGTACACTGCAGTAAAGTGGCCCTGCACATGTTTCTATTGGCAGATGCAGTACGAGCAGGGACGATTGCTGTTTAACTGTACTGATTTCCTCCCATTCCCCATCTCTTACCCCTCACTGTTATACCTAGATCTCCAACGTTGTAGGGTAAGGAGTACTGTGTTTTGCTTGTGTAGAATTTAGTATAGTGTGGTCTTCATCAAGGAACTTCAGTTGTTGTGGTAGAGTCTCTCTGCTTTCATGTTATTCATGTAATCACCAGAAAAACATTGAGTCTCAACTGGGTAATGGAAGTATTTCCTATATGGACTGTTCTCTGTGGACCTCTGAGGTGGTGATCACTGAAAGTTTCCTGTGTGTATTGTCCACTTAGAATGTTGTAGGGAGAATTGTGATTTGTTCACTAAATTTTGTTTCTCTTAAGTGAATTTAATGTGCTCTATATTTTCAATTTACTAAAGCATTAGTAGTTTATTAAAAGAGAACATTAAATTGACCTGTATACCTGTATCACAGGACTTTTGTGAAGATTAATAATTAGATAATGTTTATAAAGCACTTTTTATAAGTGAGAAGTGCTATAAAGTGCTAAGTATTATTATTGCAGCATGATAGAGATCACAAACCCAAGTGAATCAGCTCTAGGTTTAATCCTTATAAGGCAAAGCATACCAGGGGCAAAATAACATTGCAGTTATTTTTCTTACATCCAGCACTTCATTAACTACCACATAGGGTTATATAACTCTGTGAGAATCTAACTTAGTAAAGTTTATAATCATAGCAGGAAAAGTTCTCACGGGTTTTGCAGGCAAGACTTGTATGTACAGCCTTTAAGGTCACACAGAGTTACTCCAGCTATGCTGCATTAGTGCTTGCAGTTGCGTGTAGGGACATCACTGCCCAATTTGGCACTCTCCACATTAACCCCTAGCATGCAATGCCTCTGTCTAGGTTGGATAATGCATTGCACTAAATGTAGGTCTTCCCTACATGTAAAGTGCATTAAATGCATACAGACATCTGTATCTTCTCAAGATTTTACTATACTTTCCCTCACCAGCTCTTTTCCACACTCCTTAATCTCTACTTTTACTCTAAATTTTTACTAAAGATGTGTGATAGACACTCCAGCAAATCCATCACTTTTTTTCTGGCTCCAGTCTGTCTTTGAGAAAATCAGTCAGCATTTTCTTTCCTCTTTAATTCTCACTTACTGCTTATCTTGCTGCAGGTGGCCTACTACTACTGCTGCAGTCATTGCTTTTCCTGGGGATGACATAAACACAGAATATTTTCTCAAGTCAAATTCTGGTGCTGCCTTTTTTTCTGCCTCATCCTTTGTAGGACATTCTTGAGCCAAAACCTTAAGAAGCAGCATTTATTACTTTGTATAGCTACCTGATGAAGAGAGGAATGTGGAAGAGACTCCCTAAAGAAGTAGTGTGCTGAAACTGTGGAAGACAGTCCACTAAGAAAAGTCATCTGCCTCTTTCAATGGGATTTAACTTCTCCTTCTCCTGGCGGGGGGAGGTGGAGGGAGTTGAGGGATGCATTTGTGTTTGTTTGTTGTTGTTGTTGGGTTGTTTTGTTTTTTGGTTGTTCTTTTTTTGGGTTGTTTTGTTTTGGTTGGGTTTTTTTGTTTGGTTGGGGTTTGGGGTTTTTTTTTTGTCTTTTTTTGTTTGCTTGTTTGTTTGGGTTTTTTGGGTTCTGTTTTTGTGGTTTTTTTTTTTTTTTGGCAGGGCTGGGTTGGATGGGATGGTTCTTGTTTGCTTTTCCTCTCTCCCTTTTTCCTATAGTAACTGCCAGTAGACAGCCTCTTAAATTCTGGCTGCTGGTATGTGGACTGCCTCCCTCTTAGCTTTACACTAGCCACCCTAGTCTGACTAAAGCATTCCTCCATCTTATCTTTTTTAAAAAGGCAAATTTTACACCAAGATACTATGTTCCTCAGTACAGTTCACATGCAAACTACTGAGGTCAGTTTAATGCATTTCTTTGCTTCTGAAACGTGCAAAATGTGTATTAAAATGTCAGGTCTTATATGAGAAGTGCTGAAGAGAAACCAGTTTCCTTGAGTACCAGGTACATGAGCTTCAGGGGAGCAGTTTCTGGATACTTCAAGACAGGTGTTTGTCAGGCTCTAATTGCAGCTCATTGAGTAAAATTGCAAAGCACCTGTGCTGAGAGAAACCTGCAATCACAAGAACTCAGAAGATCGTGGATAACTGTCCACATAGTTTAGACATCCTTAACATAACCTGCTTCAGGGAGTCTCTGGAAAGCTTTACTGGGGTCATTTCTAAGGACTCCCATCTGCCTTCACGTCCAGACATGACTGTGGCACATACAGAGTCTCTGTGGGCTAGAGCATGGGGAGGCTGGTGAGAGCCACAGCCCTGTGACCTGCCCAGGTCCACGAGCACAGTAAGAGCTGAGGGTGCCCTGTAGGACTTGCCCACAAGGTAGACATGTTGGCCCTCCTGTGGGAAGCAAGGCGAGCAGAGGTCAGTTTGAGCATAAGCACAGCCCACTGTCTCTGGTACATATGGGTACTGTAACTTTGAGATGTGAGAAGTGCTAGAATGAAAATGTAGATGAACAGGGAAGAGACTTGATTTAGGGACCTACCAATACATTTCTGTACTTGTGAGTTTGTGCAGTGATAGCGTTTCTGTGTGGGTAATGCAATGAAGAGGGGGAACTCTAACTCTGTAAAGGAAAGGGAAGCTCCACCTTGTCTAAATTGGAACCAGCTGACTCCAACAACAGGGTGGGGAGGAGATTATTTATAGTCAAACCAGCAAGGAAAGGATTATTTATAGCCAAACCTGGAAGCAAGGCGACAGGTGGTGAGGAGCACTTGGGTCAGACAAAGACATCTGCTGGGAATGTCAGAAATACAAAGGTAACTCTGTATCCAGTAGTAAATGATAGGACAGAAATTACAGCTGACCTGGAGGAAGAAAGGTTGCAGAGGCATATTTGAGGGAAGTAACAACATGTCAGACAAAGGAATTAACTAAAAGAAGGCATGCTGCCAAAAATAAAACCTATGAACCACTGAGAGACCTAAAGTGAAAAGTAGGCGAACTAAGTGCCTGGGGATGAAAGAGGACTGACCTTCACCACATAAACGTGACTCAAACAGTTGATAGTAATGCAATATTGTAGTACATAATTATTAGCTGGACAAAATAGATATGTGGGAGTATTTCAGTCTAGGGCTATAAATGCCATGGAACAGACCAGCCATGAGGATGGGGTATAGATTTCTATGGTGCAACCAGATAATATATCTCAATGAAAAGGTATACATTAACTTGGCTGGGAACTGCTGTTCTTGTAGTATAGTGTTGTAAAATATTTTACGAATATCTAAAGTTTGTGTAAGTTTTTTGGTGTGGAGTTATTTTTAAATTAAAAGAAAACTCATGAAAAAAAAGCCTTATACTACTCATTGCCTGCTCAGTGAAATGATGCTGAAGACCTGATTCTTGTTCTCACTAATGTTGCTTGCTGTTACTCTGGCTTTATATAACACAGTCAGAAATACATAGAGGCTGGCTGTTCGAGTGTAAAGAAGGGGTAATGTAAATTAAAATTGCTCCCTGCCTGTGCAGTTGTGAAGAGTATTAATGAGGTAGCATTTACCTATTTATAAAATGGCTTTATGTGTCAACAGGCCAAAGTTCAAAGAAGCAGTTTCTTGACAATTCACAAGATTAGCCCAAAAATCAGGTCTTCACACAGGCACAAATGGAGAGCTCTCAGTCATACATTAATTGCCTCAAGGTATCTATCTGTACTTAGTAATAGCCACAGTATAATTAGGTTTCATGTCTGTGTGAGAGAGAGGTACAATAACCATTGTGATTCAACACTGTGAATCTACTACTGGACTCTTCAAACATTCTAAAATGTGCTTTTGGGATGTTTGCAGTGCCTAAAGCAAATTCAGTGGGCTAGAAAAATCTCTTACACTATCTTGTGTTCTGGTTATTTTCTATTTTAAAAAGAAGTAATGAAAAAGTATGAAGTTAAAACAGAAGAAATCTAGATTTCTAGATTTATTCAAGATAGCCAAGTCTTCTAGATAGACTTTCTTCTAGATAGTCAAAGAAAGAGTGCTGTAGGAGAAACTTGGATTTTTAATTCAAAGTGGGGAAAGTTGCAAAATGAGGAAGTCTGAAATAGAAAGGAAATTTTGGGAGAGGAAAGGGAATGACTTGACAAGCAAGAGATAGAGAACTGTCAAATGAAATTTCATGCAACTTTTAATTAGAGTGTAGAACTCATTGGCATAAGATATCACAGGAATGGAGAACTTAAGGGGGTTGAAAAAGATCAGGCATTTGTATGATAATGAGAACGTCTAAGTTACATTGATTAGAATAAAAACATTAATAAAGATATAAAACTTTATGCCTGTGGGCAGGAGCCAAACACATGTGGATGGAGTTCCAAGGAAATTTCTTACTTGAGGTGATTATTCGATAATATTCCCCTTGGATTTTTTTTTCTTTCCTTTGTAGCAATAGGTGGTGATGCAACTGAGGATCTGCTAAGAAACTCTGTAGGAGGGAAGAAAGGGGTGGCCCAAGAATATGCTCCTATTCCGTGCTTCTGAGAAGGAAATAACATTTATACAGCTGTAGAGAACACAAAGTAACTTTGCTGTAACTGTCATTAGGGCTGGCTCCTGAGTTGTGTGTAAGAAAGACTTGGTCAAATTTTCCTTAGCTCTCAGGCCTTCCACCCACTGGTTCAGCCAGGGAGTGAATTCAAAGCAATGCAGAGTAGAGATGACTTTCTGCAAAGCCATTGTGGTTTTGCTGCCATCTTCTCCTTCAAAACAAGTTTATAATTTGAAGTATATACAGAAATTACTCTTGCTCCAAAGCCATGGCTCCTCCTATGTAATCTGCCTCATACCAGTTCTCTGCAGGTCACAGCATGTGAGTGGTCTGTCAGTGGCAGTGCATGTTAAGTCCGTGGCCTGGGGGGCTCAGTGCAGCCCCTGGCCTGCCAGGTGAGCCAGCAGAGCAGATGTGCTTTCCACCCTGCTCTCCATCAAACTGGGACTGCATCTAGCCACATGGTGGTTTGCTTCCCTGACCTCTGCTCTGCACGGCGAGATAGAAGACTCAGGGAATAACCTGAATTTTACCAATTAGAATTGGCAGTAGGTTGGTGCTAATGTTTTAGTCATTTCCAAAGGTAATGCATTTAATCCTGCCTTTCACTGTTGCCTGACCCTATGGCTGCTATAGCCACTTCCAGGCACTGAATTAATCTGAATGGAAATATGAGTGAAAAAACACAGTAGCCACACTGTATTTATTATGAATTTGAGAAGGAAGAAGAAATTGCTTCAGCACTACCTCCTTTTCATACTTCATATCTCTAAAAGTAGCCAGTTAATTACTTTCCATGGTTACTGCTATTGTAATATGTGCTTATTTGAAGTGCAAAGATAATAATCGATTTTATACTCTTGACTACACTATTAATGGTTTCAATACCCACATTGTGTTTACATTTTACTTTATAACTAACACTTAGCCATTGTGGTTTTAGCATGTAGCAATTCAGTGAATTCTGTCTCCATGTAATGCCCTTGCCATTTCATTCTGCGGTATTAAGTGTTGTTTTTCTAGGAAGGTCTTGAAATATGGGGCATTATGTATGAGTTATGCTAATTTGTTAGGGCAATGAATACATTAATTTCATTAGTAAATGGCCTCAAAGCAATAATTACCAGTGTAGGTGTGTCAGAAACGATCATGTTCAGTTTTGCCAGTTAATTATTAAGATTTTGTTCTAAGGGACCCAGATTTGACATCCTGCTTCAATTTAGCCATAAATAAAAGTCTGAAGTATATCAGGCTGAAGAAATCTAGCCAAGAACTTGTTTTGCTCTTAGAAATTCCTACGTTTTGTCTAATTGTGACTGCCAATAAGATGCCAAAATAATTAGTGCCACTGCTATGAGGTTTATACTATACCTCCCAAAAAGGCACATCATAATGAAAATAGCAATTGTGCTTTCTCATTCCTCTCATCTTGCCTTATGTTACAGAATGTTGAATTATTCAATGGCAGTATTACTTGCTAGTGCAGTATTAAATTTGAAATGGCTGCAGTTTATTGTTAAAGCTTACGGGTGGTTTTTAATAGAGTTTACTTCTAATGGCCTAATTAGGTTTCTAAGTTATATCTGTGCACTTCTTGAACTTTACAAGACTAGCTCCATGTAAAGGAGACAAATGGAGACCCCTGTTCACCTGGATTACTTTCCTTAGTTGTGACCCTATTTTTAATTACAGTAACCTGTTGGGAGCACTTAATAAACCATTGTTCAGTCATAATATGCTTTTAGACACCTTGGAACTGTATTTTTTCCAAAGGAAACTTGGAATTGAAGAAGGCCAATGGTCTTCTGGCTTGTATCAAGAATAGTGTGGCCAGCAGGACCAGGGCAGTGATTGTCCCCCTTTGCTCCTGGGGAGCCTTCTGGTGAGGTTCTGCCTCGAGTGCTGTGTCCAGCTCTGCATCCCTCATGACAAGAAAGACACTGAGGGGCTGGAGTGAGCCCAGAGAAGGACAGTGGAGCAGGGAAAGGGTGTGGAGCACAGGTTCTGTGAGGAGCAGCTGGGGGAGCTCAGCCTGGAGAAAAGAGGTTCAGGGGGAACTTATCAATCTCTACAACTGCCTGAAAGGAGAGTGTAGCCAGGTGGGGGTCAGCCTCTTCTCCCAGGTAGCAAGTGATGGAATGAGAGGAAATGGTCTCAAGCTGTGCCAGAGAAGGCTCAGGTTGAACATCAGGAAGAATTTCTTCATGGAATGGGTTGTTAAACGTTGGAATGGACTGCCCATGGAGGTGGTAGCATCACCATCCCTGGAGGTGTTCAAGAAATGACTGGACATGGTGCTTACTGCCAAGTCTAGTTGGCAAAGTGGTGACCAGTCAGTGTTTTGACTTGAAAAGGCTCAGATGCCTTTTCCAACCTAAATGATTCTTTGGTTCTGTGAAAAATTGTGTACATGAGCTGAGATCCATTTCTCAATTATTAAAATGATAGCAAATAAGAATCTCCAATGTTTCATTGTGTGTAGTCTGCTTTGTGAAATAGAACCAAAGAAAGAGGGACAGAGACCCTCTGTTCTCATCACTGAAGCTACTTACAGCTTCTCCCAAAACATATTTTATACATTCAATTGCAAGGCTGAGCTTTCCAGATCACTATAGGATAATACTGGAAAAAAACAGGACTGATAATTGTTTACTTTTTAGATATATCAGCAAACACACTGGATTACTCAGTTGTATCATAGGAAAATGTACCATATATGGAGGCAAAGGACATATAGACTTCCCTGTATTTCCTGTCAGTGGACATGAATAGCAGGTGCTCACAGCAACTGTTTCAGCTCTGAAATATGTTTTATGTTGAGTGCAGAACTCCAGCCAAGCTCATCAGATTTAGAGCGTAGGCCATCATTAGTCTGGTCCAGTAAAGCATGTGCTCTGCAGAGTTTGCTTGCTGACCTTAGTTCATAATCCCAAGCAGAGTCAGTAAAAAATGAAATGACATCTATGAAATCTTCATAGATTTACAGACACAAAGAGTGGGTGTCTAATTGTGGCTTTCTTCTTTTGCATGATTGATAACTTTCCATTAGTTAAACTGATATTTGGTTTGCCTTGGGAGAGAGACAAGCAAATGCAGCTTATCTCACAGTGAGTTGTGCTGTGTATCTGGGCAGCCTGGTTACTTCACCTCCTTTCTGGTCAAGCTTCTGAGAATCCTAGGAAACCACACAAGGAAAAATAAGTATTGTGCTACTACTGCAGTAACTGTAGGCCAGTGTATCTGTTCCACTAGTTGGATGGCTTTTATTCTGGACTGCTTCTTTGCTTCTCTGCTATTTGTTTAGGAGCTCAGAAGCCAAGAGAATGAGTTCCTTTCTGTCTCAGATTGTGTCCTTCTCCCAAGATACCATGAGGAAAATGAGTCTTCCTTGTTTATTGGGCAATTAAGTGAAATATATTGACAGTATTCCAGCAAATCTAGAGTAGCACAAATCTATCAGAGTAACTTATAAATACTTTTTACCATAGAGATTCTTTAATATGTAGACAAAATCCCTTCTTAAATTTTATTCCCAAAAAATAAATCCCCTGAGAAATCAAGTTTTGTAAAAAGCTGTCAGTAGCAAAGAATGTTTTTTCTCTCTCTATGATCAAACATCCTTTTATGGACAAGTCTTTTATGGAACAGGTTGCCTACTTACATATTCTTATTTTTCACTCTTAGTATTGAATTTAATGATTGATTTAGTATTTATTGCATAGCTTAATAAAAGTTTTGTGATGTAACAGAGCTGGTTACAAAGATACACCCCACTAGAAACTCATTACTTACAAAATCAAATGCTAAGTAAAATAAACAGCTTGGCTTTCTACTGACATTTTATAGCCACCTTAAGGAAAAGGTGGAGATGGGGATTGTGTTGCCATGTGGATTTAATTCATGAACTTCCACT
Source organism: Sturnus vulgaris (assembly GCF_052056855.1). Classification (NCBI taxonomy): domain Eukaryota; kingdom Metazoa; phylum Chordata; class Aves; order Passeriformes; family Sturnidae; genus Sturnus; species Sturnus vulgaris. Next base: position 15,571,553 of record NC_142251.1, on the reverse strand, counting down.
CAGAGTGCTCAAAGGCAATACAGTAGTTGAGCCAACTTTCTCTGTTAAATTACAAAAAGAGATTTTTTTTTTTTTTTACCAAATACAAAGGATCAACTGCAGCTGCAAAAAGGAAATTTAGAATTATCATCATACCAGTATCAGAAGGTCCTTTATATTTATAGCTTCATAAAAGTTCACAGCTAGAGTATTTGCTGCCAACTCATAAAAGAACTAATGAAAATTTCTGCAGATCTTTTTTTGTGGACAGTGATTTCTTAATCCCCTAAATCCCGATGAATTCTTATTTTCAAAACATTTGTAAAAATGGATGGAAAACGACTTTGTGATTCTTTAAAAGAGTAGGTCACACTTAAACTCGCTAAGGGACAAACTGTGCTACAGTCTTATTTGGGTAATATCACCATCCTCCAATTGTATGCATTAACACCAAGACAACTGTTTGTGACAGTTCACAAAGCAAAAAAAAAACCAGATAATATTATGCTGCTTTTCTGAAAGCAAATTGCTCTATTGTTTGGATAAACTTTAAAATTTTATTTATAATCATAAAAATCATTATTGTTTCAACATTTTAAAAGTGTAATTAAGCAATAAGTTTCTTTGAGATAAATAGTATTTGGCACTAATGAAAACCTTGTGTTTTAATGTACCTCAAAGGGTGTTGTAACTCAATAACTCACAAATTCTCTAAGCTTTTATGTCTAAAAGGAGGAAGTCTCTTCTAGCTACATTCCTAAAAGTATGAAAATTAGATCAATGTTTTTATCTCCAGCTGTGGAAACCATTCCCAAAAGAAAAGCTAGTGACAGTAACAGGTTAGGTGAATATTTATCAAATTTGAGGGTAATATGAGTTTTGGTGATTTCTTATAGCTACTGATCATTCCCCTCTCTCCCTCAACCCCTGTTGATGTCTGTTTGGAACATCAAGGCTGCCCTAAATTTGTCACTTCTCTATTATTGCTCTCTTCTCCCTTGTAGCTTCATCTACTTGGAGAGAGCCTGTCCCACCAAGAATTGCATATTGGCATGGTTTAATGCCTGTTGGCAACTAAGTACCACGCAGCCCCTCACTCACTGCCCACTCCTGCCACCTTGGTGGGTAGGAAGATTGGTGCCAAAAACATGCAGTCCTTGGGGTTGAGATGAGTGTAGTTTAGTAAGTGAAAGAAAGATAGTAATAACTGTAGTGAAAGGAGAGAGAGATGGATGGATGGACAAATGGACACACAATAAAACTGCTCACTACTCACTGGCTGATGTCCAGCCTGTTCCCCAGCAGTGGTCAGCAACTTCAGGCCAACTAGTCCCAGTTTATATACTGGGCATGACATTCTATGGTGTGGAATATCCCTCTTGCTAGTTCAGGTCACCTATCCAGGCTGTGTTTGCACCTGCTTGCTGGCAGAGCGTGGGAAAGTGAAAATGCTTGATTTAGGGTAAACATGATTTAGCAATAACTAAAACATGAGTGTGTTATCAACATTATTTTCATACTAAGTTCAAATCACAGCCCTGAACCAGCAACTAAGAAAATTAACTCTATCTGAGCTGAAAGCAGGGTCCATATTTTTGAAGTTGCTTCCAAGTCTAACTTTTATGTAGTGAAAAACGTTCTGGATTACAATAATAATAGGCTGTCTCTTGGTGCCAGCAGAATAGAGAGGCCATATTTCAGAACCAGAATGTTTCCAATCCTACTGCTGTAAAAGAATTTCTGTCTTAGAAAGAGGAGTTTCTTTAATCGAACATACTTTCCTTTAGGAGTAAAATGACTTGCATAGGTGAGGCACTAGTAACTAGAGAAAAATCACAACAGATTGTGAAACTCTGTAAAGAGCAGAATCACTTAGGAGTTGCCCTTTTTGGGTAGAAATGAGAAGAGTGGAAAGTGACGCAGGAGAAAAGCTCTGTTAGTTTCAGTATGATGGTTCTTTAGGTTTCTGAGCTGGTGAATAAGGGCAGTGTCTGTATTTTCATCTGTGTAATTGTGCAAACTTGTGAAAAACTTTGCTTTTTTTTTTAATTCCGAAGGTTTAACAGTACAGTGAAATCTGACCTCTTTGTAGATCCCTCTGAGACACACCTACCAGAGCTGAGCTGTTCAGGCTGTCCTTGCAGCCTGAGCCATTTTACCATTTTGCATGCCGTGTGTCTCAAGCTGTGCAGCTATTTGTTGAACTAGGCCATGTTACTGTTTGACTGAGAGGAAGACAAATTGTCCGTATTATCCCATATTATCCTTAATTTCCATATAATCGTTTTAATCTTTGTTTTGTAATAAATGCGTAGAAGTGTCCTGAGGGTACTTTTTTGTTTGCTATTGTAGGTGACTCATTTAGAGTCCAAGCAAGATGGAAGTGTTCAGGGCTTTTTCTTCCTCTCACCTGAATGATTCACAAAACACACTCTAAAACTAAAATATCAGTCATTCTCACTGCAGAACTCTACTTCCATATAAAAGAGGTGAACCTGTGTTTCCCATCCATCTCATTCTGAAAATGTCTAGCAAATTGGATTAGGACAAGTGATAGTTTTAGCTGGAGAGATGTGTCATGCCAACCCCACAGAACATCTAGATGCTGCTAGGGGACCATACGTTCCAGGTTAAAAGGAGCTGGGGGTGAGGAAAGAAGGAATATCTTACCTGTGACTAATCACTGCTTCCTGTCTTGCATCTCAACTGCTTGTTTATTTAAAGAGGCTGAACAACTAGTCTTATACAAAGAAAATGACATTCTCCAGAAGTTCTGAATGGTTAAGATTAATGAGAAAACACACAAGAGTCTTCTATGGAGTGCTTTCAGTTTGGCACTCTACCTAGGTGTTTTATGCCTAGCTAATGACAGCTTGTCTCTTTTCTCAGTGGCCAGCTGCTTGCAGCTTTCACTGCTGGACTCTAATTCTTAGTGGCACTTTCTGGTGTGTCTTTGTTTAGGAGTGGTTACTTTGTGATGCTGCCCATTCGTACACTTGAACTTCACTGGCACAAATCTGCTAAAGAGAGGACTCCCTTGGGAATACCCAACCAAAGAGCACTTGGACATAATTGCTCCTCAGCAGCCTAATGGGAGGGAGTGAGGCATTAGCAAAACATAAACTGATATGGGAGCAAAATAAGGTTCTGGAGAGTTTTTCTGTTCAGTTCTGTAGAATTAATGCCAACCTATCTGTGGAGCTCAATGAAATGTTATAATCCCCCTATAAATCGTCTGTGGGATGCCACAGAAAGTCTGTAGAAAGCATAGCATTGTATAATATATATCCAAATGGGTATTCTTGTTTGGATTTGATGGGAGGTGGGACAGTGATTGAAATTAGTGGGGTGGCAGAGTTTGTGCATGCCCGACAGAACAGAGAAATAAGGAAACTTCATATAGTTCTTTCACAAGTTGTTTTTAAGCCTGAAATAGAACTTAGTCTTCAGGGGGAACAAGTGTCCTAATTTCACCAGATGTTAATGTTTAGTTCTATGGTCCCTTTAAAAATGAGCCCATCGTAAAGGGGAAAGTCATATGAATACATTTTTTGACATTTTGTTTATTAGCATTTTATCTAGGCTAGTGGTAAATGAATAGACTTGTCAGCAGAAATCTCAGGGTGAAGCAAATAAAGAATCAATAGGCAGGGAGAAACAGAACTAATGGCAAATTCCTCACAAAGAGCTCTAATTTATTGGTTTCTTTTTCATGAAGATTCTGTTCTGGATTCTGACTTTGTCAGAAGAAACAGCTGAATGATGACATGGATTCTCAGAAAAACTGTGCTGTCTGGTGGGAAAGGAAAGAAAGGAGGAAAGAAATTCTACTTCTTTTAACACTTTCTTCAAAACACTTCATACCACAGAGTGAAGTTTCCTTAGTTTGATTTGTTGGTTTTAGTGAACTTGCTAAGTCTGAGTTTGTAAAAGTGCTTCGAGGCCTGATTCTTCTTATAAGTGACTGACTGCAGTAAAACAATAAATGAGGGCTTCTCTGGGTCTCTGTTGTGCAAATGGTGCAGAGGGTTCGGGATATGCAGCTTTGTTGGAACTGCTTCTGGCTTGCTATACACGCTTGTACCCACTGGGACTGCTGTCACAGTGCTCTGGGGGCCAGTAGAGTTGCTGGGAGCTACAGCACTGCCTCATTTCCTCTGCTCACATTGGTTATGCCAGCCTGTTCCCTGGGAAGGGAAGAAACTGCAAATTCCGGAGTTAAAATTATGACATTTTCTTGGTGTATGCTTACTAGTTACAAACTGGACATTTTCTATTGCTCTATAGAGCATACAACTAAATTAAGTTGTGTAATTAGTAAAGTAAGTATCATCTACACTACTTTCCTCCCAAATCCGTTAGTGTGATTGAGAGTATTCATGTACAACTCTTCAGCCAGGTGGGCATGAGGAGCTGTCATGTGTCACAGTACAGTAGAATTAGCTGTGGACCCTTTCTCAACAGAAGTAATTTTTTGCCAAGATGACTAAAACTTCTCCGATCCCACCCATTCAGCTTTCAGTTTTATGTTGACAGTATCAGGGAAAGTGCAGTGTTTTCAAAGATGTAATTGCTGAGTGAACTCATAGGGCGAGTTCATCTTCCTATTCCTTCTCTTGCCTTGGACAAGAGAAAGGATTTACATTACCAAATGTAAAGATGCATCCTTGAAAGTGCTTGAAGTCAAGATGGGAAAAGATGGAGAGGTAAGGAATGAAATAGAATAGGATAAATGAAATCAATTTAGGGAAATAATCTGTTTCTTTTTTAAATTAAATTTCCTTTCCCAGTGTTAAACTCATTCTCTCAACCTGTATCGTTATCACCTGATCTTGTCAGAGTGTCATTCTGAAGTATACAAAAACACCCCCCCAAAAACAAGCAGACAATCAGATAAACACAGGGAAGAGAAAAATGCTGAATCATGGCAATCTAGAAGTTCTAATATTTTTAATTTGGTACTTTACTTGTATTTTATTTTATTGCTCAGTTGGAAGCACTCGTGGCTTTTTTGGCGGAAGGAAGAATGAAAGAACAGATTTAAGCCATGTAAAGGTAGTAAGACAGTAGGACTCATTTGATTGTGAAGAGTAGCTGTATGTAGTTCGTTTTTCTTTCTCCTCTAACTATGTTCCTAAAATGAATTCCTTCCATAAATCCAGTACAATAACTTCTGTTTCAGTAAATGCCTGTCAGGCTTTCTCTCCTGCTGGAGAAACAACCTTAGAAATCAAAACAACTGTTGTAGCAACTTAGGAAATGCACTTGTACCTTCTCCTGCATTTCACCTTTTCTTTGTCCTAGATCCTGAAGGAAGAAGGACAAGACTCCAGGAATGTGGTCTGACAAGGTTGTAACTTACATTATATTTCAAGGCATTATCTGATCATTATTCATCCAGCACAGGTCATTCATCCTGTTGTAATCCACTTTGCAAAGGGCCCGTGTCAGCTCCCTACCCCATTAACCAGGCGTAGCACCATTGCTAAGATTTCACTGCTCTCCCCTCATGCAAGGCAGTGGGAATTGACTCCTCAGTGGTCAGGAGATTCAGAGTTTCAACCCCATTCTTTAACTCCTTTTATTAGTTAGTGCTTTCCCCTATACAGCTGCAGTTTCAGTTTTCTAAATGGACAAGAAGCCCTTTTGAAAGGTTCTATACAAAGAGTGATTTGCTGAATTGCAACTCTCCTTTTCTCATCCCCTGAAGAGGAAAGAAAAAGAGATAACATGTTTGTTGCATTTGCTCACCATGAATATGCTTCTCTTCTTAGCTCCACAGAGACTGTGTCATGTGCATGGGGAGATTCTGAAGTGCAGTAATTTTACTATGCTAAAGCTGTTGTCATTTTTTAAGACTCAGTCTTCTTGATGGAAACTGAAGGCAAAAGGAAATGTTGATCAGGTCTTTTGATTTAGTGGGGACAGGGAGGAGAATGGGGAAGGAAAAAAAGACTTGACATCTGCAACACCCAGTGTCCTGACACAAATTCCTCTCTTAGGCCATGAGAACAGTTAAATTCTGCTCCCTTACAGTACCACTTTTCCATCCTAGACACAGCTTCTTCATCTCTCAGGCTGCCAGAAATGGATTCTAACTAACTCAAGGCCCTTGAGTACAGCAGTGAAGACTGGATAGCTTGCACACTGTTGTTTGGGGTTTTTTGTTTTTTTTTTTAATTTCTGAATGGGACATTAACTTTATGAAATTAAAATTAAAGGCAGTCTTATTTATCCACATTAACATGAAATTAATTTCATATTACTAAATTAATAGGGTGATGAAACATTTAGTTCCTTTCAATACACCAATCTCTGAAGATTTAATTAAAAATATCCTTTTATATATCCCAAAATCCCAGTTGTTTCTCTATGAAGAAAAATGTGATCAAGATATTAAAGTATTGTACTTTTTTGCCTGGACCACTTGTGTTTTGGTGTGAAAATATATAAAACTTATATTCAAGAAGTTGACTTCTCAAACTGCTTTTCATAATGTTATTTCATCTGATGATCTTGATTATCTGCATGACATTATCTTTTCAAGCTGACTTAGGCCTGAAGTCTGATATTTGCATATTCAAGATGGAGCTGTGTAGCTTAAAAGTGTTTCTGCTTGAGTATGGAATTTAATTTTTATTATTTTTACTTTGGGGAATCTAAGAAGCAAGTCCTTCCAAAATTATTTTCTTGACTTTTTAGGTGATTTTGCTCTCATGTTTTTTATCCAGGGGAGCTTTCACCAATCTTGTCTAAAATATCGTGTTGTAATATGATCAGGTGATGATTTGTACATACATTGGATATCATATCCTTTTCTTGCAGGCATGTAATGTACATTTCTTCAAGGAGAAAGTGATGATTTTAATTTTATAGCAGACAGGACAGGAAAGAATTATCATTAGAAATGGGTGAGGGTGGGGTAGAGTGGCAATGCTGTACTGCTTAGATTTATATTCCCCAGCTAAAAGAGGTTACATTGGAAGAGATGCCATGCTGGATATCTATGGGAGAGCTGTGAGGGTTGAGAATTAGTGAAGTATTGTTAAGTACTTCCTGCTGGAATATAAACAACCTGCCAGGCAGATTTCATGTTTCTGTTCCATTTTTCTCTTCCCTTAATCTCACCACAATGAATTGAATTGAAGCTTAGTCAGAAGTGAAGCACTCCCTTTGTGTCACTGTACATACAGGTACTATATGAAGCACATTGGAATTTTCATGCTGGCCTTCCCTTCAGTAACCAGAAACTGTTTTTGTCAGTGATTGAGGACTGCCAAAACAGTGGTCTCCTCGTTTGCCCCCATGACAGCCTCAGCTCTGGTTTTTAGGCTTCCCCCATTAAAAGTAAGTCTTGGTGGAAGTAGATAGTGGATTCTCTTGACATCAGCAATCTGGTACAATACAGCAAACTAAGAAGTGCAACGGTCTTTTTTTTTTTTTTTTAATATATATAGGTAGCATTCTGTAATAGAGAATCATTGCTCTTTTAGTTTAATTCTTATAATCCCTGGTCACAAAGCTTTGGTTTCTTGGTTTCCACAGCATTGTGCATGTTTCACCAGCTCTTAGACCTAGGTGGGGAGTTGTGATGGTGCCTGCTTGGTGTAGCTGGGCCTGCAATGACCCCATGGCTTGGTCTCACTCACTGTTTCATTTCAATTAAGCAATTTTACCATGCTGACCAGATTCTCAGAAATTGCATTTTACTGTAAAGGCAAAGCATGCAGCTAAAATGCTCAAATTGCAGCTACACATTGCTTTTTGGAGGACTGTTATTCCCACTTGATCTTTTATCTCATGCTGTGTTTTACAAGGAGAGCTGTACTGTGTTTTTTCCTTCCACAGCCATAATGAAGTTTGCCACTTGTTGCCCATCTCAGTGGTGTATGTGGGAAGTGTTCTGGTGCAGGTTGTGGTCAGCAGACCTGAGCTTTGACAGATCTGTGTAATGATGTCTCACAATATGGGAAAAACCTGCAGAATCTGGTGCTTTTCCTTGCCCTTAAGAGTCAGGCTCTGTGAATAGGCACTTATACAGTGAATAGAAAGTGGAAGGATGTCCTAATTTCTTAATTCTTCTATGTGAATGATGTAGGTCACAAGTAAAATCTTTTTACGGCCTGCAATATTTGGATTGTGTCTATTTCAGAGCTCATTAAGTTTTGATAACTAAGGTGATTTAATGACACACTTACTGTGGGCTTTCTTCTTCAATATGTATGTATGTTTAACATGATGTTTTATGTGTGTAATTCAGATGGTAAATACTGAAAGGAAAAATTAACTCATTTTCAAGTCAAGGACTGGGGACAATTATAATTTTAAGGGCAGTTTTAAAATAATTCTTAATTAAATCTCTTTTTTGTCTATAATACCTATTCTCTAAAATCATACTTTAAAAATGCAACACTTTTGTTTCTCTTGCCCTAGCTTTGTGCAATGTAGTTTTTAATTCAGTCTCGATTAGTCATGTCAGTGTAGTTTTCTGATTCCAACATCCAGAATCCTAAAATTCTAATGTGGATGGGAATTCAGATAGGAATTGCTGTGCAGCAGAATGGTAGGTTCTTCAAAAAACTTTTACTGAAGACCATTATGAAATGTTTTATGCCTGTCCAGTCTGCAATAAGGAGATGTCGAATTAAGGAGAGCTATAAGACATAGAAGCTCCAGACCTGCATCTGATTATTTAGGTTAAATTGAAATAAACTATCTTGCTCAATGAGAGAATTTTTCAGTTCTAAGGCAAGATTTGTAGTGCTTCTCTACCTGCTTTATTTTTGCATGAGAGATACTGGCTGTGGAGGGGAGCACGGAGTAATGCTCTGGCCTTTCATCTCTGGAGAGAGGGGGATTTGTAAATTGGATAAAGGTCAGTAGGGAATATTAGTTCAGTTGGTGATGTCAGATGAATTCTTCTCTAGATCACACAACGACTGTGCAATTGACAAAAGTATGGTAATAGCTTTGGACTGTCAATTTAATGAGATATCGAGGGGGATCTGAAGGATAGAGAGAGGCTTTTAGTATCCAATGCAATGCTATGCAAAAATCTCTTACAGAAGAAGGGAGATACTTGAATTGTAGCCCTGAAAAGAAAATGTGACTTATTCGGCGGAGCTCTGATCTGAACTGAGGTCCACATTGCTCTGAGGTATGCAGACATGAGAGTTTGTTCAGGTCATTCCACAGAGGTCAGGATGCACCTTTCTCATACCAATTTTCACCCTTGGTGCACCTTCACCTTGCAGGGAAAAAAATGCCAAAAGGTATTCAGATGCCAGGACGCCTGGTCAGTTCCAAAGCTGCTATGGTGCTTTCAAGTGTGTTTGTGCTACAGGTGAAGACTGCCATCCTGGGACCTCAGTGTTACCAGCAGACTCTTCCCAGACAGCAGAAGAAAACAGGAAAATTGTAGATCTGTGTTGGTTTACAGGCACTTTGTGTTTTCCTGCTAATAAGCAGTTAGACATAGCGTTTTTGTGATGATAGTATCATGAAGAGGGCTCTAAATTATTAACACAAGTAACTAAGGTGTTTTATGTCTTCTCAAGTTGTCCAACAGCTCTGCAACATCTTTTAAAATACTTATTGTTTGGAATTTGCACTCAGAATAATTCCAAGAAAATATTCTTGGTTTTACACAGATTCCTTGAAAAGACTGATTTTTTTCTATTCTGAGAAGCATATACACATTTTATTAGTCCTTTAGATTATATGGTATTTTTCTTGTCCCTGGCTATGCAAGGCTGATTCTTAGAGTGATTTATTTAATTTTGGTTGGGAAGTGTCCATTGTAGGTTTTCTATCTACTCATTAATTTGATGAACCTTTGTCACTCAATGCATTCCTTGTATAGATTTTTTTGACAGCTAAAATAACAACTGCAAATGCACATACAAAAAGAGACTGTTTGTTTGAAGCAAAAATTTGTTTTGGAAGTTTTGAAATATTAATTGTGTATTGTGTGATAGCCCAGGTGTTGCCAATGTGCTCTGGATAGCTCTGTGTGTGCTGGCTCTGGCCTCCTCTACATGCAGGTCACAAGATGTGTTCACAAGCAGACTACACACACAAAATGTAATCATATTGCATCTTTCTATTATGGACTTCAGGTAGGGAATTTTCATATGCAATTGCCTTTCAAAATGAACAATACTGTCAGACCCCAACATACAAGGACCTGGAAACTACAAATCTTCATTTCTTTTCTCCTGAGGCTCTTTGGTGAGAGTTGTTCTTTCTTTTCTTACAAAATGACTGCAAATACAAAGATGTGAGTGCTTTATCAGCATCGTAACTATTCTGTGAGAAGACTCCTCACATCTTAAATACTAAAGCTATGGAAAATAAATTCATTTTTTTGATATCAATTTTTCTTTTTGCCTATTTTAAAATGATTTATTGAAGTAGAAAGTCAGATGATGATAAGATAACACTGTTTAGAGGTCATTAAAGAGTTTTCAGGAACTTTCTACAAAGGTACTGGTTTTATATTGTCAGTGCGATAAGAAAACTAACAATTTATGTCAAAGTTTGCAAAATGTGTTTGTCTGATAAACAGTCTACTCAAGGGAAATCAATCATATTTCCTTCCCAGAGTGTGTTGTATTTTTCATGAAGTGAACTTCAGCAACTCTGCACATTCATGTGTTTGGTATTGCAGGATCTTAAGAAGCATCTTTTCTTGTTGCAGTGCTTGCAGTGCTATGTGTGGCTTGGGACCACGTGTGGTACCAGGCAGTAATAACCTAGAAGCCTTTGTTTTGCAGAAGGAGGATTATATGTTCTTCTTTAGCCAGGTGAGAACCTCTGAGTGTGTTTCTTCCCTCAAAGGAAAGATGTATCTGTAAAACAAAAATTTGGTGTGGAAGATGGTCAGAGGGGAGTTACAAGATGAAGCTGCTTTATGGAATACTGTTCTGAAGAGACATTCTGCATCAATATAATTGAGAAGCATATTTGACTAAAAACAACTAAAATATAGATTGTGTAATCTACCTTCTCACTGTTTTTCTTAATGTGCATTTCAGCTTATTACAGCAGAAATCCCTTCTCAATTGCCTTGAGCTGAAACAATGCATCTGAGCTTGGGTTAAAAGCCTGTAAGTGCTTCTTTATTTGAAAAAAGTGAAATCACGTTACATTAATAGAAGTATTAATTAGTTTGGCCTCATTTTTCAGTAGAATTAGCATTATTGAAAAGTCTTTGCCATCTTTAAGCTAAACTGTACTTAGTTAAGTGACAGAGTTTCATCTGTAACACCTAGTGATGTGTCAGATAGCGTAGAAAATGATTGTCCAATTTGGAAACCTGAGACGTTACTGAGAAATGCTGTGGGGTGCGTTATAATGAAAATACCAATCCACATTAGCCATGGTTGCCATAAGCAAAAATCTTAATATCTTGGCCAAACCTACTTAAGGTTCATGTAATAAACTCACATTCCTAATTTTATTAGGGATGTGCCAAGTTAAGCACTTCGCTGGCCTTTGGACAGATTTATAGCTTGACTTCTGCTGAATTAGTGTTGACTGACAAGAGGGCATTGTTTTATAGGATGCTATTTAAATAAAAACCTTCAGGGTATTTCTGTAATGTTGTCACTTCAAGCCTGAACTGGAAAAAAGAAATGTGTATTAAGGAGGACTCTTCATTAGTTTTCAGGAGTTTAATCTAAGGCTGTCAAGTACTTCCTTATAAGGTAAGATATTGTAATGCAATGGACAAACCCCATCTTTGTTCCAGGTTTTAGTAAGAAAGTAGTCTATTGGACTTCCTGGAAATCGGGAAGGTAAAAATTACTGTCCATTTTCCCTTGACACAGTTGTGTGTAAAGAAGACTGTGATCCTCTTTCCCTCTGAATATCAAAAAGGCAGTTGATGATAACTGTTTACTTTTTAACTTTATTATGGTACATTCCTTGTTTCTGGCAAAATGTGTCATCTTGAATTTGTTCATTGGCTATCCTGGGCCAAGAAGCATTTTCGTGCATAAAGCAGCCTAGTTGTAGACTAGAAAAATGGTCCTTCCTTTAAAAATCTTGATTTGAACTGTTGTTCCTCTTTATAAAAAAATTTTTTTTAAAGGTGCATCTTTTAGATGCACCTTAGACTGATTAACTGTTGTGACTCAGAGCAAAATATTGATCCAAATATTGATAAAATTAATATGACCCTTCAGTCCTGTTTTGCCATATGTTTTTTAGTTTATGGGAAGGATCATGCAGCTGGGATCCCATATTACTATGAATAAATTGCTCAGTGTCTTACCTGTGGTCACAGATTTGTATAGCTTGTTTGACAGTTTAAAAAAAAAAAAGAAGGAGAATTATTCCTGCCTCACTGCAGGAATGAAAAGTGCAAGGAATGGGTGCAACTGAACTATTTTTTAGAGCTTCAGAACCATTATCTGATCATTAGAAAGCCTTACTTTTTACAATTAATATCTGAAATTTGTGAAGGAAGTATGATTAGCACCAACATGTCATTATTTCATCCATTTTAAAAAGACACGTAAGGAATCAGCTTCACTGGAAAGAATGCCAAAAGGCATGCATAGAGTTACATGTGAAAGATTACAAAATTTATTTGCTTTAAGAAAAGAGATACTGTACACACTGATTAAAGTCTACATAAATGAAATATTGGAAATATGCTGGTCATATCTAGCAGTGCCACTCATGCAATGGACCTCACCTATGTTTCACTGATTTTCTTAAACTTTGTGGTGACGGCGATTACATACACTAACCCAAACAGCTGCTTAACTCAGCAAGAGTGTGGTAGGAGACTGAAATTCTGAGAATTCAGCAACAAAATCAGGATGTGAGCTCTGACTAGTTGAAGAGCAGCTGAGGATTAACTGCTGTCAGTTACAGTAAACTCGTTGTAGTAAAACCTTGCAGAGAATTTAGCGGGCTGTGTCTCACCTGTTTAAATGTGAGTTTAGCATGGTGACGTTTCCCTCACATGTTATTTGATCATCGTTAGTGTTACTTATAAAGCTCCATCATTGTGCATGGTACTTTAAACTAACAAGTTAGTTTAATTAAAAGGTTCTGCTTAGAACTGATGAATGCAATCACATAAGGTTTACAGAGCCTCATTCCACAAAAGTGTTGGCATATGCACTAGGGCATTCATGTGACTGCTGGTCACTGATGGAATACTGTTGCATCAGTATTCCAAGGATGACATGGGAATAAATCTAACCACATGTTCATTAATATAGTAATCATGGTAGGTGATAATATAACTGGGTTAAGAATCTACTTGAAATTATTCTTATTGATAATCAATCTTCTCCATAAAGGAGCACTTGAACTAGGAAAAGTGGTAGAAAAAAACTGTCTTAGATTTCTTTCTTTTGTTGTTTTACTTTCCTGTGGATAAGTATGATTTAAATATCATTTAAATATCAAACAAACCTACTCTTAAGGGTAGCAATTAATGAACAAGATGTTCACTGTTTGAGCTGAGGGTCCTTGTCCTCTTCCTAGTTCAATCAGTAGTAAATAATTGGAGCTGGGTTGCATGCTACTGTAAATATTTTGTCTTTCAATAATAAGGAGGCTTGTCTGGATATGTGGTCAAGAGTAAGTCTGAGCTTTGTGAGATAGTACTGGGTGTGCTCATTGGTTTTCATGCTGGAAAGATCACAGACTGGCATTTCCCAGGCTTGTATTGTTGGTTTAGCCACCTCTTCCTTCTGCACATCAGAGGATAGTGGGTACTTCTATTGTTTATGTGCCAGTTAATGTATTCCATTGGCAGAGGTACTTCACTCCTCAGGACTATAGCTGCCAATTCTACTCTAATTAGTAAGCATTAAAATGAACTCCCAACCTCACAAATCTTTCCCTGACAACTTCGCACCCTATTAAACCCTAACTTTCTTGCACCTTAAAAATACTTCTTTCCACAATACAGTGCTTTACTTTATGAGTATATGCATCGCTCTTAGTAGAGTCTGCCATACACCTGCTTAGCCTAAGAAATCTTGGCTTTCCCCAAAAAGAATTCAGAAACATTCAGAAGCAGAGGCTTAAATTAAAACATAAAAGAATTATTATGCTTTAAAAGTATGCACATGTGCCTGTATAACCAAAACCTGTGCACGGTTATGTAACCGTGGTAACCTAAACGTTCGGGTACTTGCCACATAATTGTTTGGGTTTGCAATTTAAATGTGTATTTGCACATTGCTACCTTCACAACTTTTAAAACGCTCACCTCTATATTTGTGTTCCACACTGCTGCACTTTCTTTTAACATGAAGAAAGTTTTCTTTTTTGTCAAATGTGAAATAGCCACATAAGTGATACTACATTGAAAATGGGCTGTAGAGGACAATTAGAATTTATGCAGTAAGCACATCCAAGCTCTGTTGGTTCTCATGTAACTTTTCCATCAATTTTAGAAGGTACATCAGGTTTAATGAGAAGAGACAGGAATCAAGGATGAAGAGGAGAGCTCTCCTCCAAAATGATGCAGATATTTGAGAGCAACTCTAAGTATTTGTTGTGAAATACCACCAAATTCACCAGATTCAAAAAAAAAAATGCATATAAATCACGTTTTGAAACATATGGATTTCGAAGCTGCCATTTTAAGGAAAATGTGTGGAAAGTAGGTCTTGGGAGCAGACTCCCACTCCTGTTCTCCGTGCTCCTCCTTCTTTTAGCCAGGGTCTCTAAATTAAAATGCATCAACACCCTGGGAGTAGGGATCAGAAATTAATAGCCAAAAGATCAGTCTATGATTCTACATCTTTATTTCTTCTTTTACACTATTTTCTCTCTTATGCTGGCTGCTGGAAAGTAGAGCAAAACCGTGTCCAGAGCATCCTTACATATCTTGTTGGTTAATACACTGCCATGAGTGCTGGGAATTTGAGGTGGCCCAAGAAAAAAAGGACCAATAAATGGGATCCTGCCATTTTCCATCTGACTGGATTTTATAAAAGAGGACCTGGCCTGTTTCTTCTCTCCTTGGGTAAAAACCTGCAATGGAAAAGTGAATGATGTTTTTTACTCACTCATCAACCTGGGAGATATATCAGGTCTAAATTACTCTGAAGGGCTAAACCCGAATCCAATATCATCAGTCTTCTTACAAAAGAAATGTTGGTGAAGTCTTGCATTGATCCATATTTTTATTTCCAAGAGACACTTTTGATCTCTCCATTTTTGTAGGCTGTATTAAATATGGGTTTGGTTTAGATTCAAACTTCAATTCCTTTTGATAAAGAGAGTGTCAGCCAGTCTTCCTGGCATGTTTCTTTTAGTGCTTTTGTTTCCCAAACAGGTATACGGCCTAGCTTTGCATAATCTATTAGTCTCTCACTTCTTTCATCTGTCCTATTAAATTTGGGGTTCTTTCTCTGCAGTCTGAAGATGCTCTTGCACACGTGATGTCATCTCTAATCCTATTTTTCATTTGTATCATGGTTGTTGTTAACCACTCTTTAAATAAAAATACAACATGATTCTAATATGCCAAGGAGCTCCACGGATAACCATATAATTTCAAAATGATACTGATTTTATTTATATGCAACATAATCTTTTACAGTTCTTAGTCTTTATTTGAAGCATTGCAAAGTGGATTTTTATGAAAGGTATTATAAAGGACTCCTTGTTTTTTCATAACAGATTTGAACATTAACTGATCAGAGTTCAGATAAATAGTCTTTACTCTCCATTAAAATATTAAAAAGCCTTTGGTAGGAAACTGGCGTAAAGATCCTTCATTCTTGTTTAATGAACACTTGTTGGCAAGTATAACACTTTAATAGCTTTGCAGAATGAATTTTGTGTGAGCATCCTCCATTTCATTGTCAGACACTTGTCCAGGTGCTGGGAATTTATTGAGGGAAGCATATTTTTACTCATTAGTTCTGTATTTGATTACAGAACAGTAAAATATGAACCACTAAGTCCCCGAGGCATAGCTGTGTACATTGAGATTAGTAATTGCATGTCATCGTGTTTTCCATTGGAATTTATATGAACAGATAGGATAGGTGCTTCTTAAGTAGGTTTAAAAGCAAAGCAAATTTGTATTTAATCTTTTTTGCAGGCATATTTTCCCTAATGGAGTAAAGGTTAGGCTAGATGATATATTTTAAATACGAGTTTAATTTTTTTTGCCTTTGTTCAAGTATGAGGTTTTCTTTCTGACAGATTAAAGAAAATATATTGTAGCTGAAAAATTTGACTCTGTATGTGCTAATATAAACACAAAGACTGATGGTGTTGTCAGCAATGAGTGTTTATGAATATATTTTTATATACAATATGTAGACAATGTTTTTGTCTTTAAACCAGCTTTTAATGCTGTAGGTATGAATGAAAATCATGTAGCAGCTCTAGGGATAAATTTTATTCCAACTGAATAAAAGAATGCTATTTTTAAATGTCTTTAGTTTGCCTGTTTTTCAAGAACAGCTAAAATGCATTTAAAATTTTGTATATTAAGAAAACCCTCAAAATAAAAACGGAAATTATCCAAATAACCTTATTAAACTGGAAACAAAATCTTTTGGGTCATGTTTAAGGGTTAAACAGTGCCGAATGTGCCGTTCTGTCCTGTATAAAAGTGCTCATGAATGCGTTTTCAAAAACTGAATCTAACGAGGTACTTAATAGTCACAAAACTGGCACATTTGATAATTAATGTTCCTTATTGAATTTTTGCTGATGCAGTCTAATCTTAAATGGAGAGAAATGTTAACTCAACATGTACTTGAACCATCAGCTGTTTGGAAACTTCCCCTTTATTGACGTGAAATACCTGAGTATGAGCAGCGAAAGGCCTTTGTTAGCACATCACCACCACGCTGTGAGGACTTACCTGTGTTTGTGGTTTGTGGGCTCTGTACAAGGCCTGCAATAGTGTGATTGTGGCCACTGGGGAGCCCTTTTCCATACTGCACTGGCAAATGAAGAAATAATTCCGCTTCCAGTGATGGAATGAATGGGCGCCGAGCTGCCATCCTGAGCAGTGCATGCAGGCTGAGTGCCACCAGAGCAGGGCACTGCAGGAGCACTGCTTACAGCCACCCACTCCTCAGTCATAGCAGCTCATGGAACTCACACTGAGCCTCATTGCATGCGTCCATTGTTAGTGCCACGTACCTGTTTGAGCAGAGTGGTCAGGGGATTAAATTCTCATCCCCCGGATATAACTTGTGCAAAATAGAGGTTTACAGGGTGCAGGATTTAGAAGTATCAATTTAAAGCTAGAATGAGGAGCTCATATTGTAACAATATAGGCAAAATACAATTAAAATTGATATTTAAGTTTGAGAAATAAATCTTGAGAATGGGTAGTAAACATTGTTTTCTTTATTTTTCACAGTCTTGTTCTTCAGCAGTAGTGGCAGTGTATTTCTTTGCTGTTAAATTCCCACTGATTTCACAGTACACATATTGAATATACTACATGTTACAGAGCTGAGATTCAGGGGATTTTGAGAGAGAAGGAAATGTTGAAGGGGAATTGGGGCCACATAGGAAGAGTAGAGAAGGGATCCAGTGTAGCAAAAGAAGGCTCAGAGAGGAATGTAGAGGCTCAAGGGAAGCTGAAAGTGGATCAAAACAGGACAAATGGAGGTAGAAAGGATCAAAATACCAGGGAGAAGGAAAAGACAGGATTGTAGCTATATACAATATTGTTCGGAGAAAAATGTGTGATCAGACAGGATCAGACCAATTTTGCCTTGACTTACACAAGGTCAGAGGAACAGGAAATCAGAAGCACTGGAAGAAATATTTGGATCCTAAGGATATGGAGAAGGAAGTAAAAGTGAGGCAAAGAAAGAACTATTAGAGCAAATATTAGAGCTGCATGAGAGATGGAGAAGTAATAGTGTCAGGAGAGCTGAGTGGGGATCAGAAAAGGATTACATGTAAAGCTATCAGGAAAGCCAGGAATGGGTCAAAAAAGCTTACAGAGATTTGGTCAGAGTGGCCAGAGGGGCAGGATGATGCTTACTGTTCAGCAGACTGCAGCTAGTTCAGAAGCCCTTACAGAGCAACTCCAAGGGTGGAAGTACCAAGAATATTAGCAACTTATACAGCAGATCTGATTGATTAGTAAAATCAAGGCTCCTGCTTCATTTATATCCCATGAGGATTTGTTGGATATTGTCCTAGCTGCTGCTTTGGAATCCAGATCCAGTAGTGATTTTTTAGGATGGGTGCTCTCATAAGGCACAACATAAGGATTTTAGGCAGCTTACCTTCTGAACGTCCCAACAACTGGAGGTTTATGGCCAGGGTCTCAGCATTGTTTTAATAATTTATCTAAAACTAAACTGATCTCTTGAAGCAGGCAAATCTTTTGTGGAAGTCTTTATGCAGGCAAATTTTACCTGAAGAACATTATTTAATTCTTGCTGTTGTGGACTACAGTAACATAGAGGCTATATCCCTGCTTCAGTATAGTGAATGTGCTTCTGCCTATCCAGGCTTCTATACAGACTTTGTCACTAAGCCACAGAAGTGATCCATTTCAGAATTGTTGGCTTCGGATAGCTAGTTCTGGCAGATGCCATCACTTGCCACTGCTGATAGCATATATTTGTCAGTGCTCCCAGCACATAGCAAAGAAACTTTTTCAAGAGGAAAGCATTGTCATTTTATCCTATTCATCCCTACTCAAAACCAAACTGAATGGCATTAATTATAACTTCAGGTAGTAAATCGGTTTCTCATTCGTGAAAGGAGTGCTTCATCTTGAGTCCCTTTGTTTTGTATAGCCAGAGGGCTATTACAAATGGTATTGAACTCATAAGAATTATTTTAGCATTATTCTAGCACAAAGCAGATAATAAATGGATAACCTTGTTTTCCTAAAAAGCTCTGAATAACTGTGGCTTTAAATTTAAAGATCCTTCTCTGCCCTACTCCCTCCAACTCTAGAAACATGTATTCAGAATCTTACTTTAAAGTCAAGGCAAAGTGCTGATTGACTGTAGTGACATAATTGTGTTAATGACAAGACACTGAGAGTACATTATTAGATACGTCGCTTATCATCACATTTTATTTGGCTCTGATCTGCCAAGCTCAAGTTATGCTTCTCATACATTGTGGTTTCAGTCAGTCGCTTAAACTGCTTCAGTGTTGAAATAACATTTTTTACAGGTCTTTTAGCTGTAGTTCAGGAGAAGGAATTCTTCCAGAGCATCATTAAACCGTTCAAAGTTTGTTCTCACTGACAAGCTTAAAGTTTGTCCACTTAGCAAATGATTTGTTTGATCAGGAAAATGGTTAGTGAAACTACTCTTTTTTTAATACATGGACTCATTTGTTAATACCAAATTGATACCAATAAAGTGGTTTAATGTACAAAATTTATCTTCTCTATTGTCACACCTGAGCTCCTGCAGGCACCATCTCAAACCTTTGAGATGTCCTGTTGTCTAATGGAAGAGCATGCAATGGGAAATGAAGCTGTTCTTCTGCTGTGTTGTGCTTGATGTGAGTGTAGTTCAGCAAATAGTAGTGTTTAAGCAACACTATGGTATGGAAGGTATCAAAAAAGTTTACATTTAACTTAGTGTCATTCTTGCCTATCTCATTCCATAGTAAGAAAAGTATCATTGTTGAAAGGTGAGTAGCACATGAAATATGAACAGTTAGAACTCATAAACAGGGTGTGCTTATTCAGGGATGGAAGGCATCTCAGGGTTGCAAACATTCTGCATTGTGTGGGGATGTACTTCTATCTGACTAGTGCTAATTGGGAGGCATAAAGGTCTTTCATCCATCCTGGTAAATTCAAGACAGAGAAGGTCTATTCAGCATAGGCTCATTTTGCTTCTTGTTTGTAAACCAAAATAGCAGATGAGAAAGTCAGTATTCTGAAAAAGTTTGGATTCAGACCTGCAGCTGTCAAAATTTTAAATTAACTCTTTTATGTTTGTCAAGATCATGACATCTTCATTATAGCACAGTTATCCTTTCTTGGAGAGGGTTCACCTCCTGTGTTAGTTATGTCAAACTTGAAATAATAAAAAGATTGGGCAGACTTTGTCAAGGCTTATTTATATCCAGAAAGGGCAGCTTTAAAAGGAACTCATCATAACTATAACTTCCATAATGTTGCTGAAGAATCACTGAGGTGATGATCTGAATATAATTAAATAACTTGTATATTCAGTGCACATTTGAGGGGTTTTTTGTAGTGACTGGGAAATTGTCTCACACAAGTCTTTCCAGGAACTGGGAGTCCTACAGGCTATTTCAGTTGGAATAATTAATAATAATTGTTTTTATAGCGGCCATAAATGCCTTGAAAGTGGTATTAAATAGTTACAAAAATATCCTAAAAACGTCAGTCACTGCTATTATAATCACGAGAGGAAAATTTACATTTATGGTCAGACCGATAGCAGTCAAGTTCAGTTATGCTGTCAGTGACTGAAGCAGTTATGATGCAATGTGTAAATGCATTTGGATTTACAGTCTAACTTGCTAAGTCATTGCTTTTGACTAGCATGAAATAAAGTATTGGTAATACTGACTCAATACATATGGCTGTCATGTGACAGTTTTATTTTCTTATTTTTATGGAACATTCTGTCTGTAGAGATTCAACAAGCTTGTCAACTTGTTCTGCAAAATTCTAGGGTAATGAATCAGTCTAGTTATATTCTCGTTCTGTGATAGTATTAAGAAATTTAAAAATGCCTTCTCTGTTTCTCTCTATGTATACACACACACCCCAGCCCCCGAGTGTGCAGTGTGTACACATAGATATAGGTATTTATTTGCCCATTGTCTGTGCTGGGCCGTACATACATGCATGTATTTGTATTATTTGCTATTTTGCCAAAAGAGCTACCTACTGCAGGCAGAGTTTTGAAAGGCTATTGTAATGCCTCCTTTGCTGGTGTCTGGAATAGCCATTTGCTTTCTTTACTAAGTTAAAATCCTGGTTTGAACTTAGGCCTGCAAAGGGAACTATTACCTGTAGTGTTGGTGCAGTCTGTTACACAGTTAGAAGTAGGCTGCAAAGTTCTAACTTGGACTTTAAATACTCCAAACCATCAGGTGCATGGACCTTGTACAGTAAGTACAGGCTTAAGTGTGAATATTAATTTAAAGAGGCACTACAGCCTCCTACCACATGGGATACCAAAGATTTGAAAGATTGGGTCTTGGGTTACCAGATCTTTGAGACACTGAATGCATCTCAGGCTCTTGTGTATGGTGCTGACCTAACTCTGTACCTCAGTTTTCAGATGTACATAAGAGTGTAATTTTAACATGTAGCTTGTTTTCAGATCATCATTGGAAATTTCAAAGTCTAGGTCTATATTTTTTAAACTGAAACAGGCTGTTAACAAAGTGTCAGTAGGTGAAATAGATTCTCTGAAGAGAGCTACACTGGTGGCCCTTCTGGCTTGTTTGTTTTATTTTGTGTAAGTGTAGGCTTTGCTTCTGAAAACACAAGTACTTACCTCTTTGCATCTGTGTAGTTCCACTGAAGTCTGTGGGGCCTCTGATAATCATTAAATTAACTCTCATAAGTGCTTCCAGACTTACGGACTTGGATGGGGAAAAAAGGCAATAAGAGCAGATTCTCATTTTTGACTTTCCATTAAATCATCCTGTGTGATTTCTGCTCATCCCTATGACATAATTCTGGGGGTTTTTTTCCCTCATTTAGATGTATTGCTTTTGGTTTTGTTTGTTTTTTAAGATGGAAGCTCTTTAAACCTTGGTAGTTATTTACTTTGAGTTCAGTGTCCCTCATGAGGGAACCACAGATGTACTTTTTCCCTTGGAAAAAAAAGAATTAATTTTTCAATTTTGGACTCAGGGTTCATGTCAAAGATGAAATAAAAAATAATTATTTGTAAGCCATATTAAACATTGGCCATTAAAAAGGAAATTGGAACATGTCATGTCAAATATCTTGAGAGAGAGAGGGAGAGAAACGAAGGGAGGGAGTTGAGAGGCACATTCCTTGAAGTAACTAGAAAGAGTCTCCTGGTGAAATGGAGGCATCCTGGGGATCACTGACTTTAATTAAGTAGAAATGATCAAGGCACTGGGGTACTTCCGGGGGATTAATGACTGACTGGGAGATTTGATGGCCTCAGGCAAAGCTGTAGGCCATTAACCCCAGCCAGTCCTTCGTTTTTCAGGAAGTGCCCTGTGCCAAGGTCATTTTTCCTATTATAGCTAAGGATGGATCTTTTCTGTAGTCTCATGAGAGTCATGAAGTCCATGATTTTTGTGTTGTTTTTTCCCCTTTTTAAGATTTGACTTATGACATACAGGGATATTTTTATTAACTTGCTTGTGCTGTAGTGAGAGAATAGCTTGATGCTGTTCTAGTCCGAATTTTATGAAAATTCGTACATGAATAGCCAACATGCATATAAGCCAAATGAGCATCAAAGGATTAATCAATACCACAAAAGCACAAGGAAATTCAGTACCACTGGATTATTAAATTGGATCCCAAGAATAACATTGCAGCCTTTAATGAAAGTTTTGTTAGTAAAAACAGTCTTGGATCTTTGTGGATGGCTTGTACTTCTAACATGTGGTGGCAGAGGTTCAGAAGTTGTTGTATGTCTTTTCACTTCCCTTTCACCTTTTTTTTTCCCAGAGTCTGAGGGATTGTGAAATGTGATCAAAACTGCCCTTTTCCTGAGCCATTTCTTTCATCTGGGAGAAGGTACAACCACGCAGTATGTTTGTACTAGTAGCACGAACTGCCATTCTTTCCCTCTCCATAGTTCTTGGATTCTTCATGCCCAATAACCACCTTGTCAAGGGCTTCCCATCCTAGCACCCTACATCAGGAACATGGAAAATGTTGCCAGGAATGGCAGCCATGTTTAGAAAAGCATGGGAGCATTAATGTCCTCCTCTCCCTGAATCCCACCACATTGATAAAAAATACCTTAGATATTATTGGACATTGTTGCAACTGGAAGAAAGGAAGATTTATTTAAAATATGGCCACTGCTGTAGGGTTCCCAGACTCCAGTGCCTTAGTCCTGGTTACAGGGGAGGGGGAGAGTTCAGTGCTGTGTAGGTTTGACCAGGCTGTTATTCTATCCCAGACACGTCATTGCTGGGGGTCATGGTTTTGTTCAGAAAGGACAATTTTATCTTGCTCTGGCAAAGTCTTGGCATTAACTCCTACAGACTGGGTCCCTCTGGCATCCCACCAGTCCCGTCCTTCCCTTTCTCTCCAGAGAGCACCTATGGACCTCTGGTGCTGAAAGGGACAGCGGCGAAAACTCAATCGCTCCTAGTGCTGAAGCAACAGCACCAGCCAGGAGGTGGCTGGCAGGGGATCAGTGCCCTTCACTATTTGGGGCTGGGGGCTGGGAAGTGTTCACCATGTGACCTCCACCATATTGCCTTTGTTCCCAAATGTATCAGGGCAGTGGGCAGGAATGGTCATAGATTGCCTTTGTCTGGGGAAACTACATGGGGGTGACCTGCACAGAACAGCTCCCACCTTGGTTTTGTTTACAGTGGTGAATACCATTTTGTGGGAAAAACACCTCTTTTTTGTATTCTTTTGCTATTAATATTACCATATTAATTATTTATAATTATTGTTAATATAATTATATTGGGCATGTCTTATTCCATTGCTTTGTGCTCTTAGTAAATTGTTATCTCAACCCATGGTCTCTCCTTTTTGTGCCTCCTGTATGGGCAGGGGCAGGGGAAGGGGAGTGTCTTTATTGCAGTTTAATTTCCTGCTGGTGTAAAAACCAGCACAATCTCATTTTACATCAGCAGATTCTTACTGAGCTGGGAACTTTGGGGTTATGCATCTTGGGAGGTGAGCCACATAGCTAACCAGACCCTCAACCAACCTTCTACTCACCCATTTACTGGAAAAACATCTTAGACACAACTGCTAAAAATAGAATTGTTGATTAAAATAAATTAAACTAAAAAGCTTTTAAGCAATTGATCAAACTCTTCAGCTTTATGAGCTAAAGGTAATTAGAAGCTGTCCACTTAATACTCTTGACACATAATGCTCTTGCAGCCATGTATAATTTTATTGCTTATCTACAGTGGTCAGAAGTAAGGAACAGACCCTGTGCCTCATTTTAAGACTGCTACTTCAGCCACTGTTACTATTCCATCTTATCTTGAATAGCTCATGCTGAAATCAATTCATAATATTTTGCTTGTTACACTTAGAGACGTTATCATTTACAAAACGTGCCTTAATAGAAACTTGTAAAACTCTAGTCAGCCTTCTGTACAATATACATTTGTCCTCAGCTCAGAAAGCAGCTTACCTGGAGAGGAGCCAGCAGGGCCATGTCAGAGGAGGCTGCCACAGTGGCAGACTGACAGATGCCTACTCTTACCTGCCTGGAGCAGCCCAGCGTCTGCGTGTCCCCCGTCCCCTGTATTTGTCTTACTTTAAAAGGCACGCTCTCTTTCTATGTTCTTGCTCTCTTACTCTCTGTCTTTGGCCTTTCTACATTTACATCAATTTACATATGCTGTCCTGGATGCTTCTGCAAAAGCAAGTAAGAGTCTTTTTCTAGTGACTGCATGAAGAATTCTGATACAATGTTGGCGGTCCATAAAGCCTAATAGTTTAGCTATTTTAAAAATTAATGGTGACTTCCACAGTTGGTTTCTATCCAAATCTTTCTGGTTAATTGGTTAGATAGATGCTGGACTTTGAATTATTTTATGTAACTATTGGTGGGAAAGAAAGAATTACACTGCTTCCATGCCTGCCATTTTCCTGGTGCCTAAGAGTAGAGAAGGAATCCTAGTCCTTTTATTTGTTTCTGAAAGAGCAGAGGCATTTACTGCCTCTGCTCTTTGTAAGACCCACAGCCAAGAGGCCAAGTGAGTTTTCTTGTTCTTTGTCTGGAGAGCCCATGAGGATGCTCATTGCATTCTTTCACCTGATTCTATCTCAGATGAGTGGGATGCTTGATTTTGCAGGTTGGGGTTGTGGAAGGCACAGGCAAGGTTTTCTTTACTAGAGAAGCAATGGAATAGATGTTTCCACTGCGTGCAGGGGAGAGGACAGATATGTGTGTGATGAGGGGGAAAAAGTTGGATGAAGTAACATACCAGAATAGTTATGTTTTAAAGGTATCTTTAGTCTGAGGAGACCCAAAAGCTTTTCAACCCATTTGCCTGGTACTGAAATGAAAGTTTTTGGACCAAACGTTATGTTAGTAGCACCATGATATGCAATGGTTTTTTAGAAGAAAAGCAAAGAGTAACTTCTCCACTTGAAACTGCAGGGGGAATTTTAGGTATGCAGGATGTAATTACGAGAATTGGAATTTGGCCAGTTCACTCTGATTAATTTAACACCCGTACTCTTGTTAAAATTGCCATGGATTTTTTAATGATCAAAACTAGTTAGGAATGGGCTTTGGCTTTCTGTTTCACCTACCATAAGTA